>NC_133451.1:49827500-50437500 GCF_048565385.1 Saimiri boliviensis | reverse complement strand
TTTCCTCCACTGCATGTCTCAGGGAGTTTCATTAGCAAGGAGATGCTCTGCTGTTCTTCTGCCCCTCCTAAGCCCTTTCTTTTCATCTGGGTTCACTTCATTAGCTCATGGTGTCCTGGTCAGCTTTCTCAGGCAGCCTGCAGGCCCTGACCTCACCCCGGGTCTGGCTGCAGGATTGTCCCCCAGGGCCACGGCAATAGATTATTTCTGTGTGTGCACACCATTCACCCTGGACACTCAGAGATGGGGTTTGCCTGATGGGCTCTGTGATCCTAATCTTACTGGAAGACAGCCTGCTGAGCAAAGACCGGCTGCAATCCCCACGGCTGCCAGTGCTCTTTTACTCTCCAGTAATTTTTTGACTCCAAGGGGCCCTTGGGTTTACACTAAACACAGAAAGTAAAGTCCAAACATTTTCTCCTTCACCAGTTCCTTCTCTACCCACAGCTGCATGTGGGAGCCTCATAAGAGGGGCTGGGCTCTGTGAATCAATGCTGGAGTAATTTCTCTGCACTTGGCTCTCAGCCTCCTCGCTCCCATCGTCTGGCAGATTGCAGGTACTTCTCTTGGGTCCGGGAGCTTGCCAGTCCCCCTGGATCTGGTGCTTTGGATGGCACCTTTCCTCCAAGTCTCTCTTTTCACCAAATGATGCCTTTGGCTTCCTGTTTCCCATGCCCATTAGCTGCAGACCAGCCCCATCTCCCTTTTTCTCTTTCCCAGCCTTGCGAGGGGCACTTAGGACAACCACCTTGGGCTCTTGGGGAAACCGTATAAATAAGAAGGGTTGAGACACAAAAGAGGGAGTTTCTTTCTTTCCCTTCCTTTCATCCTTCATTTTCTTCTTTCTTTCTTTCCTTTTTTGAGACAAGAGTCTTGCTCTGGCACCCAGGCTGGAGTATGGTGGCACAATCTCAGCTCACTGCAACCTCTGCCTCCCAGGTACAAGAGATTCACTTGTCTCAGCCTCTTGAGTAGCTGGGATTACAGGCATGCGCCACCATGCCAGGCTAATTTGCATATTTTCAGTAGAGACAGAGTTTTGTCACCCTGCCCAAGCTGGTCTTGAACTCCCAGCCTAAAGTGATCCGCCTTCCTTGAACTCCCAAAGTACTGGGTTTACAGTTGTGAGCCACTATGCACAGCTAAAGGTGGAATTTCTATTCTGTTTTTGCTCATTGTATACCATTAAGAAAAAAGAACTGCCACCATGCGAATGAATAATGGTGATAGAGCCCTAAGGAGAGTCAGAAGGAAGAGTCACATACTAAATGATGTGAACTTATTACGAAGACACGAGGGGGCTCAGCGTTACACAGGAAGTCATGTCCTTGGTCTTATTGGCTATGCCGTCACACTGGTGACCCCTTATGGGGCAGAGTTCAAAGCAAGTCTCAGAGCAGGGGGCCTCCCTTGGACCCAGGTCACAAATAGTAGGCTTCAGGGTATAAAACTTTCCTTGGCCCAATATATGGTGATGGGTGCAGGAGGCTTGGTTTGTCCGACATAGCTCGTGTGATAAACTTCCCACAAATGAAAGTGGCTAGACAGTTGGGCCTATCCTCTGCACTAACATGACAGAAAATCATGCGCTGGAATATTGCTATAATCCTGACCCTCACCTGCCCTTCACTCCACTTACAACTTTGGGCAGATTACTCTGACCCACCTGAAATAGATGATGCCAGCCATTCAGTTATTGCAGTGGGCACTGGAGGGTTTGTGTGTGTGACCCCCTCTATTCCAGCTCTCTAATTGTTGATTTAGTGCTTCTGTTGATGACCCTTGACCAAATGTCACCTGTACTGAGCTGCCAGCAGGCAGCGGTTCTATTTATATGAAGCTTTAGTCTGATATTCTCAAGATGCTACTTAACCTCCTGCCTTACCCCACCCTCAATGGGATCATTCTCCCAGAAGACAAATAGCAGCTTCAAAAGCAACCACTGAAATGTTTACATATTGCTGTTAGTTGTCCAGAAATTTCACCAAAAAGGTCTGAGAAGCCTAGAATAAAGGCCCTCATCCAAAGCACTCTATTCAGACACCGTGACTAACCAAAGCGTCCTTCAAATATAAAGCAGTGATAAAGATTTTCTGAGACAAGCGAAACCTGAGGGACTTCATCATTACTAGACCAACCTTATATATATAAAAAAAAAAAGCTAAGGGGAGTTCTTCAAGTTAAACAAAAGGATGCTTAGCAGCAATATGAAAGCATGTGGAAGCATAAAACTGACGGATAAAATTAAATATATATGCAAATACAGAATACTCTAATACTGCATTGGTGCTAGGTAATATCAGTTTTAATTTGGGGAGCAGAGGTTTCCAGTGGTACAAGGTCTTCTTTATGTCTTTGTAACATCAAAAAACAAAACAGAACAAAACTGGCAGACCACCACCACTCTTCACTCCCCTCCCAAATTATGCTAAAATTTTTTTGAGGAGCTGGAGATTGAGAAGATGTGCAATGATAAAACGAATTCATTACCTCTTCTAAATAGAATGTATATTTTATGGATCACAATTGCTGCATACATTCTAAAAATAGCGATACACATCTGGGAAGCTGTATTCTTCAGCAGTTTGCAAATACTGCAGCTATCACAGACCTCTTGCAGAAATTCTGGATTAGAACCAATGTCAGAAAATAGTACCCTATGGTCCCTGCTCCAGGGATCTGGTTTTTTCCTATTAAGAAGGCAGGAGCACCTGGGCCAGAAAGGGTCCAAAGGATTCAATATGTGAATCCCACAGCTGCATCCAGGAGCCTCATAAGAGGGGCTGGGCTCTGTGAATAAATGCTGGAGTAATTTCTCTTCGCTTGGCTCTCAGACTCCTCGCTCTGATCGTCTTCCTCAGTCTGGAGGACTCCACAAAGTTAGGCAAGGGATCAATCATTACAGGACTAAGCCAAGGATTCTGACCTCTCAGGAGTAAGAATGGAGTATCTGACCAAAGCTAGAGTTCTAGGTTATGGAAAGCAACCCATTCTCAAGGGCCTCTCCCAATCCTCAGAAGCCCCTGGATCAATCTACAGCCAGGTTGGGCCACAGACCTATGGGCCCCTGCTTCTGCGTTAAAGTCATGGACTGTGCAAAGTTAGAGTCGGGACTCCACCTTTACTACTTAGAGATGATTACTGCCTAGGTAGTCATTAATGGCAGATGGTAGTACATGCCATGGCCCTCTTGTGGTTGCTGGGGCCATGTGACTAATTCTGGCCAATGAATCTTGAGCAGATGAGATGATGTCACTTCCAGGCCAGATCTTTTAGTTGCCACTTTGAGACCCTCCAGGGCTTTCTTTCCCTCTGGCAAAGGAATGCATGGTATTGGAGTGGTGGCTGTTCCATCAGCCTGGATCTCTGAGTGCCATGATGAGTGGAGCCTCTCCACTGAACTGTGATCAACGAGGAGTGTATCAGAAAATCTGCCTTTGTTGGATTCAGCCACCACAAACCTAGAGTTGCTTATTACCATGTCAGAACTTAACCTATGCTGACCAGATAGGCTAGTTCACTCTTTGCAGTGGTTCTATATTTTAGACTCTCTGGTAAAATTAGGCAAAATGGTTGTTTTTCTTTTTTGTACTAACCAGATACCCGCCTCCAGCTCTCTCTTCCTATCTCCATCAGTCCCCACCGATTTGACTGGAATCAAGCTGGTTTACAGGATTGCCAGGGTACTTGACTGATGTCATCCATCTGGCCAGGCTTCTTTCAAAACAGAGCCTTTCCCATTGTCCCCTCACAGGCAATGAGCCACATGGGCAAGGCAGAAGAAGGTGGGCCCTCCCAGAAGCTCAGAAAACATAAGACTCATGCCTTTATGCCTTACGGATGTCAATCCAGTATTTTCCACGGGCACGACCTTTTTTTGTGCATGACTGTATCTGACATTTTGAATGTTGGTCTATTTGAATCGTTTTAGTCCTGTGCGCTGATCCTCTCTGGGGCTCTTGAATACACTTGGGCTTGTGTTTAGACAGTTGCGATGATGTATTCTCAAACCCAGTGTTTAGCTGCACACTTTAATGACAGGCAAGGAGTAATTGGGCAGTTTGGCACGTGTCAGGTCCTAAATGTAGAGCTGAAGGTTCTAATGGTAACAGAGGGAGAAATAGATTTGTCCTGAACTTGGCAGCAATGTCACTCTGCCAAGCTCTGCCAGTCTGATGCTTGGACACACCCTGAAATCACCAATGAAACAGGAAAGAAAAAAACGATCTCTGCTTTGCAACTCCTTTAACAAACATAAGTGACTCCAGTATGACTTTTGGGGTGAAGATTTTTTTTTTAAAGGATGACATTTAAACTTGGCCCAATATCATTGTTTCCCATTGCCATTTCCCTTCCTGTGACAGACATCTCATTATTAAGCATCACATTATTAGCACAAATGCTTTTTGTAGAAGCATAAAGGCAAGGATGCTTATTAATCAGAAACCAAATTTTCTATTCAGGCACATAATCAGGGATCTTGGAAAATGTGAATAGCTTATTTGGTTGGAGGGACTGAGAGCAGCTTCCAGCCATGGTACTTGATCTGCCAGCATAATGATGTCCTAGGCAACTGTACTGTGAGACTCAGTGGAAGCTACTTGAAGCTCAGCAGTCCTGTGGATGTCACCAAGGAGAGTCTCAGAGGAACGATGAACCCTTGCAAAGTGTGAAGTGAAGAGTCCTAGGAGTGCTACTCTGCTTAAGAAAATCTTCGCACCAATTTGCCTGCATTTCTAATGTCAGAGATACCTGGTACCACGTTTCTAACTTGGGGTTGAAGTTCCCCGAACAGCCACAGTGGCTAGGTAGTCAGGTTGAGAAGGAGCTGTTTCCAGGCTTGGAAAGTTCACCTTGGGAAGGACTTGTTCCAGAGTTTCCTGTTGCTGTATAGCTTTTCAAAGGTCTTGGTCAGTCCTAAATTCTCCAAAGACAGCTCCAGAGATTCACAACTATGGTGGAATGTGCACATGAGAGAAATGAAAACAGAGCCATTCCTTTCTCCTTGGGAGTCTTGGGCTGCTGGGGAAATGCTGGACCCAATCTGAATAAAAACTGTTTTCAAAAGGTAACCCTTTAACTCGGTTCGTTAGGCTCATTTTCTGACTTCAAATAATAGATTTTCTTTCTTCAAAAGTAGAAAACACTCTGTTTAAAGTGAAAGACCATTCATTGAAAAGTAAACATGATTAGTTTGCCTTACTCAAGAATGGTGAAAAAACTTCACAGATTGCAGGATCTAATCCCACAGGCGGCAGCTGGTTCCCAAACCCTTTTGTTTTGTTTTCTTTCTTTTTTTTTTTGGACACAGTCTCGCTCTGTCGTCCAGGCTGGAGTGCAGTGGCGGGATCTTGGCTCACTGAAGCCTCCACTTCCTGGGTTCAAGCGATGCTCCTGCCTCAGCCTCCCGAGTAGCTGGGACTACAGGTACCACCACACCTGGCCCAAGCCCTTTTCTACACATGGTGCTAAAAGGCCAGGGCACAGAAAGCTGCTGACCTATCTAGTCACATCCTGGACAGTGCCAAGAAGCTGCTTCTGTCCTCCTCGGATTTTTTTGAGGTTCTAATCACAAAATTGTGTTTCTTGCTCAAAAATAGCTCTGTCCTATGCAAAGTGTTGAACAAATAAAATGGAAATTTTAAAGTTCACGCTGACCTTTTTTGTTGCCTGGGACAATGGGATCCTTTCAGTTTCTAAGGAAAATAGATTAAGCTACCTGCTTGGTTTGCTTTGTAGGAAATTGCTGCCTTTCCATTTTTAATGCCTTGAGATCTTTGCTCAAACTCTCTTTTTTGGTACAATTCATCAGCATTGTTCATAGCCAAGGAGGGCTTATTTGTAATCTGATTTGGGTTTTACTTCTCTCCCAAAGCAAGTCACCAGCTTTTTTGTTTTAACCCAACCTCCCATTTTCTCTAATTTGTTTGTTCACACCATAAAAGTTCATGTTCATTAGCTACTTATAAATGAAATCGGAACAATGAGCCCAGAAAAATAGATATATTATAAACATTTTGAAAAAATCTTTTCTGAGCCTGGAGTCTTTCAATGCCAATTTATCCAGAGTTTTATTTTGTTTTGTGTGTGTGTATTTTCCTCTTACTCCAGGTTAATGGACTCTCTGAATACCAGCTCATCTCATTCGTCTCATTCTTTCTCTAAAATAGCATTTTGTATTTTCTTCCTGAAACCTCTTGACTCTGTGTCAAGACGGGGTATACTGGATCTTCTCAAGGAACTGCCTGCCCAGCAGACATTATTTTGGCTATGAAATCAAATAGGAAAATATTAAATAAACGTAAGATTCTGCATTACTGGATTTTGAAAAAGCAAAAAGAAACACATATTTATTTAATGGGCCCACCCCACTGGAAAAGCCTTCAGAGAACCAAGGAAACGTTCACGTGGGACAATGTGAAGGGAGGAAAACCTCCTCTGATTTTCATTTTCTTTCTTCTTCCAAATCTTCAAATAAACTCGCCAGTAATTTTATACTTCTCCTCAACTAAAATGAGATTTCCCAGGATGCACTGCTAGAGCGTGTGCCTATTTATCCAAAGTAGAGCAAGTGCTGGAAACATTCCTTCAGTCCCTTCAAGAGTTATCCCTGGATTTGAGTTTCACAACCATACAAGTAGGATGTACTTATAAATTTGACAATAATAGTTTGTTTTATGTTTAACTTAGAAAATTGGAGATTTGTTCAGACTCTGCAATAATATCAATTTTCATTGAGATATACACGGGATAAGGAACAAAGCAGTGTGCATGCATTAATTAGTTCATTTAATTCTCAGTACAACAACCCACGAGGTAGACAGTGTTACTACGCCTATTTTACAGGTGAGAAAACGAAAGCACGGAGAAATTAAGTCACATGTTCAAAGTCACATAACTGAAAAGTGACAGAGCCAGGACCCAAACCCTTATTTTGATTTCAGAGTCCAAGCTCTTAGTCACAGTCGTCTGTCTACTTCATGAACTGACGTCTAGCACTGTGACTCTTGAATAGCAGATCTGAAAAGATACTTGTGGAATGAATTAAAAGGCAAACAAATAAATTAATCCTTGTATTAGTCCTGTCAAAAAAATCAATACCTATAGTATTCAAGGTAAAGACAGCTAGCTGTTGTAAAAATAATAACCACTACATATGTTACAGGGTGATATGGTCAGTAAAAGTGGCGAGTGTGCACTCTGCAGACATTCAGGATCCAAGCTCCTTCCAGATGGTGGCTCCGCCATTTTCAGTGCTTGCCCCTGGAGGTTGCCCTGAGCATTCTTGTCTCCAAGCCTGCATCCTTATCCAGGTGGAAGATGGCAGCGGAGATGGGACAGGATGACTCTGGGAGCTTTAGGTCTAGCCTAAGAGTGTTATGTATTATGTTGGCCAGAACTCATCACAAGGCCCCAGTGACTGCACTGGGAAACTGGGAAGAGTGGCTTTGCTATGTACCCAGGAAGAGCATGAAATGGGTTTAGTGGGCCCACAGCTTTGTCTCTGCCACTGATCCATATCCTGTTTTTAATAGGTGGAAATTTACAGACTTGGACAGTATTTTCATAACAAAATCCTTCCCTCAGACTTAAATGGAAATGTCCATCATTTGAATTACTCCTTTGAGTTTGACGGCAAAGATGGGAGTTTTACACACCTAAAGCCGGGTGCAAAATGTACAAACTCTTCCTAGGACCATCATGACTGGTTTTCTTTTGTTGGCACAGAATAGATTTGTTGACAGTATTAGAAAGCTCCAGCGTTGGTTGGGGAATTTTAATAAAGGTGAACTCCATGAAAATGTCAGATGGAAGAAGCAATCTGAGAGTATGGCTTGGTGGAGGATGCCTGGTTTAGAGATAAAACATATGTGTGTGGCTTAAAAACCCATAGGTTTACTTATAAAGAGGTTAATTATTTTATTCAAGATGACAAAGAACCAGCTGGTAAACCAGAGCAAGAAAATATTCATCTCTTTATCTTGAACTTGACCCCAGTGGGTGACCTCATTTTGAGGGAGTTTCTTTTTATTGAGAAGTGTGCTTGAAGCTTACCTAAGTGACAACTGGCAACGTCTTCCTCATTTTAAAATTGTAACCCATTAAGGCAAGGTTCTGTTTACTCTCTCATATAGCAAGGCTCTCAAGTTTCTAATTTCTAATGATAGACTGAATTATTCATAAAAGACATTTATCTCTCTTATTCCAATTATTAATCTCTTGATGCTATTGGGGGTCTTGAGGCTCTGCTGTAAAAGCTTAATGCATTTTGCATCACTGTGTCACACTCACTGGTGATGTTTCTGGCCTGGCTGAAAGGGGTTAAAAAAATAGGACTTGAAGCGATGCCAGACAATTAGGTAATTACAAAACACTTTTGTACATTAAAGTAATCTTGTAAGCATTATGCTTGAATCATGGCTGCCAACTTAGTGCTTTCTTGATTGTACACTAGGGTTTTCAAACTCATCATCAAATTCTAAGATTTAAAAAAGAAATCACTACCTATTTTTAAAGAATGCTGTGATTTTTTTTCTCAGTAACTTCTTACTCATGTGAAAATACTTCCAAATTGATAATAATCATAGTAGCCAACATTCACTGAGCACTCACTATATGTTTAGTTCTGTGCTAAGCACTGTGGAAGTGTTATCTTGTTTAGTCCCTTCAAACACCCTGTGAAATAGGTGATGATAAACAACTAAGGCTCAGGGAGTACTTTCCAGCTGCAGACACTCATTTAATATAATTACAATCTTCTGAAGTGTATACTTTAAATTTCACTGAAACTAAGAAGACATCAATTGTAGGGCCAGTGTTATGGCCAGAACTGTGTACCCTTAAAATTCATATGTGAAGTCCTAATTTCTAGTACCTTAAAACAAGACTATATTTGGAGATAGGGTCTCTAAAAGGGGTCATGAAATGAAAATGAGGTCAAGAGGGTGGGCCTTAGTCCAATATGATAAGTGTCCTTATAAGAAAAGATTAGGGCAGGGTGCAGTAATTCCAACACTGGGAGACTGAGGCAGGTGGATGGCTTGAGCTCAGGAGTTCGGGACCAGCCTAGGCAACATGGCAAAACCCTGTTTCTACAAAAAACAATACAAAAATTAGTTGAGCGTGGTGGCACATGCCTGTAGTCACAGCTATCTGGGAGGCTGAGGTGGGAGGATAGTTTGAGCCTAGGAAGCAGAGGTTTCAGTGAGATACTGCAGTATCCTTTCTTTTTGAGACAGCGTCTCAAAAAAGAAGATTAGTACAGAGACATGCACAAAGGGAAAACCACGTGAGGACAAAGAAAGAAGATGGCCATCTACAAACTATGCAAGGAGAGACCTCAGAAGAAACCAACTCCATCAACACCTTCATTTCAGACTTTCAGCCTCTAGAACTGGGAGAAAATTAATTTATGTTTAAGCCATCCAATCTGTGATACTTTCTTATGGTATCCCTGGCAAACTAATGAAGATACCATTATTTTATGTACCCCGAGGTAAGAAGAAACATAGTAAATTAAATAAGGACCATGGCTTTGACTTTTAACTTTAGCTTTTGCGCATACATAAAAAGGGAATCATAAGCAAAACACGTGAGTGAAGGCATTCCTAAAACTTCTTCACCTAGAGCATAACTTTTCTAGAGTGCTTTGTTAAAATCTGTAATTTTTCAGTTACCCTCTTTCCCATCAAGAATATTGGTAATGCAGAAGTTCTTCAAAGAAGGCTCCATTGTTGTCTCTGGAATGGTCTTCAGGCCACAGGTACCCATCCCGAAATGTGGATGCTGACATTCTTTTGATCTTGCTGCTCTGTTTCATCACTTTCTGTATATTAGGTTGCTGCAGATTCATCAGGTAAAATTTTTGCACTCAATAATTAGTTACATAAAAAATAAAAAACAGAGAAATCTGAAGTGGGGGGAATCTTGAAATAGAAGGAAGAACCCCCTACCCAATATAAATAGTCCACCTCACAACTTTTCCACTGTCTGTCTTGATATCCATCCATCTTCTGGTTGGCATAGAAATCTCCTATTCCTTCAAAGTTATATTTTATGTGTTACTGAGGTGTCTGGGGGTAATTTGGGCCGGACCAATCTGAGTTATCCCAGTGGAACCCAAAGAGGACATCATAAAGAGAGGGATCTGGCAACATTGACCAAGACAGTTGTCCTGGTCTTATGTGCACCAAGAATCTCAAATTTAAAATTGGGATTTTTTTTTTTTTACTTTGAAAAAAAATTCTAACTACTCTCAAGTATAAAAATGATTCTAATCTTCCCTGATTTCTAAAAGGCCCCAATCCCAAACATGAACCTACATTTTCATCCATCTTTGCAACCAATATTGATAGAGTGGCTATTGTGACTTGCACTAAGCTGGGTGGGCATGCTTTAGACACCCAGGGAAGCAAGGCATGGTCTCTGACCTCAAGTAGGCCACCCTCTTCCAGGGGAAACAGGTCTGTCCACTTGAAACTGCCCTGGTGTGATGCAAAGCTTGCTGGAAGCATGGAGAAGTGGAAAAATTCTAACGTGACTCAAGAGTTGGGACCTACTCAGAGAATGTTTCATGTACAAGGACAGGAGGCAATGACTTGTGGCTTGAAGGAAGAATAAGTACCCAGATATGGGTGGAGAATTTCTCACAAGTGACACAGCTTGAGCAAAAATACGCAGACATATAAAGTAGGTAACTGCAAACGTAAGATTAGGATATAAGGGGTAGCTAGTGGAGAGGCAGAGATAAAATGGGAAAGGACGTTGGAGAACGTGCAGACCAGTGGTCTTCAATACTGGCTGCTCATTCGACTCAGGAGGGGACTCCTAAAAACTACAGACGCCTGCACCCCCGGCATAGATCAGTTAACTCTGATTCTCTGGAAGTGGATTCTAATGTGCAGCCAGGGTTAAGTGTCACTCATGTCACTATTTCTAAGGGGCACGTATTGCTATAGTAGCATCACAATTTTGGGAACCGTTTGTCCTGAACAATTAATCTGAAAAAGATCCTCTTGCCTAAGATGATTTTAATAATTTGACTAATTTTATGTGATAGAAGACATCTAGTCAGTCATCTGGAGTTTCACATTACCCGGATATGAAGTGAAGAAGTCATGTCTAGAGGACCAGATGAAAATGTCACCTTCCTTCTAAATCATCTGGCACCATTTGGGAGCAGAGGCGCTGACCCGGCTGGTGAAGAGCAGGGTTATGGTTCGGCCGTGACCTTGGCAGTTGCCATCACTACTTTGGCTTTGCCTCAGTCAGTTGCCACCTCTTGGGACTATAAATATTGACACTCCCCCTTAGAGAAATCAATATCTGCATATTAGCCTCCAATTTCATATATCGATGTGCAGATCTGAGGGCCTCGGGTGAATATGAGATGACTTCAGCATTCGCTGCCTCCGAGCTGAAAAGCCAGCAGATTTGCATTTCCCCCAGTGATTCTTGGCTGCATGACTTGTATCACTATTATCTCTTCACAGTGTATTTGTATGCAAAACTTTTGGCAGAACCATTTTAGAAGCAAGCAGACAATAAATGAAGGCTCTACTTTCTCAGAGTTCAAAATTAACTTTCTCAAATTCTATAGAGTAAGTTTTCTGAAATAACTTCTAAATTTTTAAAAAATTAACCCTTTTGTCAAAAATGTGCTTTGAGTGGAGTTCCTGTTGATCTGTACTTTCATCAAGGGATCAGACTATGTTGGGTGAGCTTTTCCATCCCCAGTCTCAATTCAGGTGCCAAGTCAATCAGATTAAAAGGGAATGTTCAAATATTATCATCATCCAAATACACTTGCCACAAACAATCAGAATGGCTGGTTTATAGTCCTACAGAAGGGATTGATGTTTTAACTAGAACTGTGTGTACACAGTTCCCAAAACAACCATGCTGCTCAGTCACCTCTGTATAGAGGAGACCCCTAGGACCGATGGATGGGAGTCACCTGGTGGTTTTGGTCAAAGAGACACAGATTTTGACAGAGATCTGCCCTCTGTTTCAAGAAATTGATCAAGGCATTGTAAAAAAACAAAACCCCGCCAAGAAACCACCTTAACTTCTGCATACTCTCTTATGAGACTGCTTGGAAAAAGTAGGAAGAGCCAAAGGGTATATCTAAAAATAACTGGCAAGCCCCACAGCCTTCACTCTGGAAGTCCCGTGATTGTTGTCCCCTTAGGCGAAGTTGGCACTGGTGTGGTGGGGGCGGGTAGGAGAAAGCACTTCACTAACATCCCTCTTGGGTTTGAAATCCTGCAGGAAGATCAGCACTGTCGCAGCAGGAAGGCTGAGCTTGGCAGCTGTAAGAGGCAGGCCTCCGACCGGACCTAACGCTGAGGAGCAAAGACGGCTGGTGGCAGTTTGCTGGAGTGGCGACTTGGCTCTGACTTTCTCCCTGGAGTGCTCTCATCCGACAGTCAGAATTTGCCTACTCCTTCAGCTAAGCTCCCCTGGTCTTCCAGCTTCCCTCATCTACACCTGAGTTAAGATTGTTTATTTTCAGAATTTTAAAAATAAAAGGAACTGTTCCTATTTTCCTACAGTATAGGCAGTATTCAGTCCTCATTATAGAAACTTTGGGTAAAATAAAACCAAAGTGGGAAAAAAGTGCCTAGACGTTCCAGGCAAAATATAAACAGCCCTTGTTTGTATTTTGGGCTGTTTGCTTTCAGCCTAAAATATAAACAATGCATATATTCTAAATGTAAAAGGACAAAAATCAAAGTTTTCGCCCAAGCTAACTCCATGATGGATGACATTCAACGACACATATATGCAGTTAAGACCAAGGACGACCCGGGCCTTGCCTGAGCCACGTGACACTGTGAAGGAGGCTGTTATATTTCTAATTTCCAGTCTGGCTCCACCAGGCAGCTCGGTGATAAGCACAGCTTGTTTATTTGTCTTTGATGAATGCCAGGTGGATTGTGGTCAGACAATCTGACTTCAGCAGACTCAGTATCTGAATTCACGGATTCAGCCCGACACCCTCTCCTGGGGCAAAATGCAGGTCACACAATGGGCACCCACAATCTAAAGGGGTCACTATGGCAGCAGCCCCGAGAAGGAAGACAATTAAGTACTAAGGCCACAAACAAAACAGGAAGAGAGCTAGCGAGGGCCCAGGAGATACAAGCGACAAGGTGGCAGGTCAGGCCCACCGGCTTCTCCGTGTCAGGTTTGCTCCAAGAAACCAAGCTTTTGTCAACCTTTTAATTAAACAACGTGTATTGCTTCCAGCAGTGAGCCGGGGCCATTTGCTGAGTTTTGATATTTTTCCCCTCTCTGAGAGCTGTCAGCTTGCGAGGCTTTTGTAGGAGATTTGGTGCCCCGGCTGCAAAATTAAAAGCAAAATATAACCACAAATAAGAGAGCACTCGTAGCCAAATATTTCTTGATCTGGCGTGGGCTGTGAAAGACCACGTGTGTCTGTCTATGTGCCCCTTACAGCCGTAGGCCAGAAGACGCATCTGGGATGACGGCATCTAGAGGCCTCAAGAGGTGGGGTAGGTGGCATGAATAAAGGTGGTGGATGTTGAGGGAACAATCTTCTGAAATGTGTTGGAGGCCCTGTGGAGGCCAGGGAAGCACCTTCTGTTACCTGTAGTTTTCCCAGGGTCTGGCTGGATCATCTATTACCAAGGATGACCAGGATGACCCAGGTTTGGTCATTTTTTTTTTTTTTGTCCCCAGTTTTTGCTTGCTTGTGGGCTAGAATATGACCTGTTCTTTCTTTTTTTAAAATGGGGTCATAATTTTCAAAAGCAAATACTTTCCTTCCCTTAAAGAATCAGATCCAAGTAGAGAAAATGGTGCCACAAAGCTGGCAGTCAGCCAAAATGTCCCGTAGAAGACCCTCTGGGTCCTGAGAAGACACTATCATTGCTCAGGAGAACTCTGCTCCAGCAAGGGTAGAACACATTCCAGAAAATGCCCCAGGGACAAGTATTAGGCTCACAGGTCAGGTCAGGTCAGACCAGAGCCTGGCAGAGATCCAGGCAGAGCTCAGTGAGCTGACCTAGGGCAAGAGTTCCCAACTTCCTAGAGAACAGAAGTCTCTTTTGCAAACACCAAGACCATGCAGACACCTACGGCACCCTGTCAGTACCCGCTGATTGAGAAAAATGAAAAGTGACTCAACAATAATTCACCATGTTTAAAGGTATGTTACTTGGCAGTTTGTATCATCATATGTAGTCAAATGTGAACTGTAAAAAAGCGATTACAATAATTCTTACAAGAACCAGGCAAATCTACCCTCCTCTCGCCCGTTCACCCCAGGCTGTGGCCCGTCTGCTCGTGTCTGAAATGGCCGCCAGGATGCAGTCTCTCATTTCTCCAGGACTGGGAGATTCTTGTCTCATCCCCACAAGATGGCAATATGCGGAGGGATAGTCTCGGGACCTGGGTGGCCATTGTTCCAGAGTCAGGTCAATATTTACGCAGTAAGCCCTACTCAGTGCCCTGGAATATATTCATGACAGTATTTCTAGACTGCACAGTGGAAGTGAGGGAGACACTCAGCCTGCTGGAAAATTTGGTTTCCAGAGATTTTCTGAAGCTGTGTGAAAAACCCTTCGGTATATCCTGATTTATGACTCCAGACACTGTGTTCTTTGCACGCACGTGTGCATGTGAGCACACACACACACACACACTCACACACACACTATCCCAAAACCCTATGTGTGTGATATGGCACAAAAGGCATTAACTATTGGAGAATCCCTTACATTTCAATAATGACAGGTTGTTATTTGGGGCCTCATCTATAGATGCTATGGAAATTAATTTTTCTAGTGAAATGAACTGACCTCACTAAATTCGAGACAAGCTCTTCATCATCCACATGAGTTTAGAAACAACAACGGAAGTTTTATCATTTTACTTTATCTGCTTCTATCACGACCTGCAGAGGGTGCAAGAAGGTTTCTTTTTCTACCATTTCTACAGAATGTGCTAGACCATGGCCTGAGGAACACAGAGATCAGCCCTCTTCATTGATTTCTTGAGGGTCAGGCTCAATGTGAAATAAAAATTATTCAGAGCTTTCTCAAGATACATGAACTATAAGAGTGATTCTGAATTGGTGCTTATTATATGTTTACTAGTCATTGAGTAATATATTTTTTCAACATGTTCAATTCTTTTTGAATTTTCCTGTATATATTGGCTAAAAACTGTAAGTATTCAGTAATGCTTTTGAATTACTTTGTATTTTATTAATCATCAAAACATCTAAACATGCCATAAAGCAGACACACATGTATATCATTGCCACAATAATGGGTCACTTGATCAGATGGCATTTTTTGTTATATTTACCTGTATTTGATCCTCAGAACAACCCTGCAAGATAGATATCTTTAGAGATGAGGAAACAGGCTCAGAAAGATCAAGTCCCTTGGCCAAGGCCTTGCGAAGAGCATCTTGCAGAAGTGGGCTTCCATCTCGGGTCTGGCTAAATCCATATATAGCCTTGGCTGTCAGTCCTAAACCATGTGCCTTCTATAATAAGGAAAAAAAAACTACTATTTTTAAGCTATATAAATATATAGTGCTTTTTTTTGGCATGTATCAATAAACATTTTAAATCTTGAATTTTGTTTGTAGTCTTAGATTTATATATGTAAAATTGTTAGTATTTGACCATTTTTAAAACCTTTATTTTAGGTTCAGGGATACATGTGTAGGCTTGTTGTATAAATAAACTGTGTGTCACAGGAGTTTGGGGTACAGATAATTTCATCACTTGGAAAATAGGCATAGTACCCAATAGGTATTTTTCTGATTTTCTCCCTCTTCCCACTCTCTACCTTCAAGGAGACTCCAATGTGTGTTCTCCTCCTAGGATCCACGTGTTCTCATTGTTTAGCTCCCACTTAAAAGTGAGAACGTGTGATACTTGGTTTTCTGCTCCCGTGTTACGTTGTTTAGGATCATGATCTCCAGTTCTATCCATGTTGCTGCAAAACACGTGATCTCAGTTTTTTTTATGGCTACATAGTATTCCATGGTGTATAAGCACCACATTTCTTTATCCCGTCTGTGTTGATGGGCATTTAGGTTGGTTCCATGTCTTTGCTATTGTGAATTGTGCTACAATGAACATATGTGCACATGTCTTTATGACAGAACTGTGTTTCTTTAGATGTATAGATACATAGCCAATAATGGGATTTCTGGGTCAAATGGTAATTCTGTTTTAAGTTCTTTGAGTAATCGCCACACTGCTTTCCACAATGGCTGAACTAATTTACACTCCCACCAACACCAACAGTATATGAGTGCTCCTTTCTCTCCGCAACCTCCCCAGCATCTGTTGTTTCTTGACTTTTTCATAATAGCCATTCTGACTGGTGTGAGATGGTGTCTCATTGTGGTTTTGACCTGCATCTCTCTAATGATTCCTGATTTTCAGCATTTTTCATTTGCTTATTGGTCACATATGTGTCTTCTTTTGAAAAGCATCCGTTCATGTATTTTGCTCACCTTTTAATCGGGTTGTTTGATTTTAGCTTGTAAATTTGTTTAAGTCCTTTATAGATTCTAGATCAGGCGTCCCCAAACTTTTTACACAGGGGGCCAGTTCACTGTCCCTCAGACCTTTGGAGGGCTGCCACATACTGTGCTCCTCTCACTGACCACCAATGAAAGAGGTGCCCCTTCCTGAAGTGCGGCGGGGGCGGGGGGGCAGATAAATGGCCTCAGGGGGCCGCATGCGGCCCACGGGCGGCAGTTTGGGGACGCCTGGTCTAGATGTTAGACCTTTGTCAGATGCATAGTTTGCAAATATTTGTTCCCATTCTGTAGGTTGTCTGTTTACCCTGTTGATAATTTATTTTGCTGTGCAGAAGCTCTTTAGTTTAATTAGATCTCATTTGTCAATTTTCATTTTTGTTGCAATTGCTTTTGGCAGATATGTCACCATTTTCAATCTATGATTCAGCCTAGTAAGTTCCTTTTTTGCAAGAAAGAAAAAAGGAAATAAAACAGAAAATAGAGAGAGACAGAAAGATAAAAAAAAAAGCAAGGAGAAAAACAGAAATAAGAAAAAGAAAGGTATAAGAAGATGTTAAAAATTACAAGCAATGCTCTGTTGCTATTTGCTAAGTCCTGCTGGCCTACAGCTTCTAACCCCACAAGCTTGGCTTTTACTTCCATTGCCTTTCATCAGGATTTTCACAGTCACCAGACTCCTTAAGTAATCAACAGAAACCAACTATATCATATTGTCTTTCATTCTTTATTTTTTTAAAGTAAGGATTGCGCAGATTTCTAGCCACCCCCCCGAGGGGGTGAGGAAAGAGAAAAGATCAGCAGAACAAAGTCTTGCATTTATTAGAAGCATGTAAATACAACTTTCTCTTCCCAGGGGGAAAAACACCGGACCAAAATGAAATGCCCTCAATGTATGAATTTATAGAAACATAAAGATAGGACACATTGAAGTTTCAGATGAGAAACCTGACCTCAGTGTTGAAAGAAGAGAGATGAGAAAGTGAAAACTGAAAGAAGCCTTTTCTTATTAAATAATTAGCATGGGGATGATAAGAAGGGTTTTCTGAATGAATGCATTTGTAGGAAGAAATAAAAACATTGGAATAATTTGATTCGCACATATGAAAAACAAATGATAAAGCCTGTGAACAATCAAAGCCTTGAAATGGAAGTCTTTAAAGGACAAATGTTTCTCACCCCCTAATGCTATCTCTGGCATCTAAATATGTTCAGCAAGAGCTGATGGGAGAGAATTGTTTTCTAAAATGATTATTATGATACTGCCATTACTCAACACCATCAGCATGTAGAATCACATTTGGCTCTAGCCCAACGTAATGTGAAAGAAAGAGGACTTTCTTTTCTTATAAATGTTTACAATTAAACTGGATAGGAATGGCGAATCCAGGAGCCAGAGCCCTCTGTTTTCCTAGCAACTTCTTCCCAGATGGCACACCCTTGGACAGCATTGCATCTTTGGTTCTTTGTGGCTGCCCACAGAGGAGGACAATGGTGAGATCTGCCCCAGGGCACAATGCTGGTTACCTCTGTGCCAAGACCAATTATTAAAAGTGTCTTTGTAAGGACAGAGTTGCCAGAAGACATCTTTCCATAGCACATGGTCACTTTTGTGATGTTTAGAATTCTCCAAAGCAAATGGCCTAAAAAGATCGAGAAGAATAAGTTACTGTTTCTATTGCAATTAATTACTCTTACTTAAGGCTGTATTTCCTTGTAAGAGCTGTCATAACAAAGTGCCATAGAGGGGGTGGCTTGAAAGACAAAATTTGTTAGAAGTTTGAGATCAAAGTGTCAGCAGGGTTTGCTTCTCCTGGGGTCTCTTTCTTTGGTTTGTGCAGGTCACGGTCTCCCCGTGTTTTTCATCATCTTCTCTCTCTACATGTCTGTGTCCTAATCTCGTCTTCTTAAAGGACACTAGTTATATTAGATGAAAGTCCACCCTAATAACCTTATTTTAACTTAATTACCTATTGAACGATCCGATCTCCAAATGTAGTCTCATTTAAAGCTACTAAAGGTTAGGACTTCAGCATGAATTTTGGGGAGACGTAATTCATTTAGTCCATGACAAACACCTCTGAGGCTGTTTTTGAATTGGAATTGCACTATTTTGTTCTTAATTGAAATCTGTCTTAGTTTAAGAATGCTCCAGCTATGTCTATGTGGTTGAAGAATGTGGAATTAGAAACTTCTTTCAGTTTTTCTTTGTTCTTGTGGACCTATTCGTTTTCCTTCCTTACACTGTCCATTTCTTCAATGCCTTTATGCTTTAGATGTGTCTCTTAGGAATGGCATATAGTTGGAGTTTTTAAAATCTCTAATCTGAAAAATCTTGTCTTTTCAAGGTAGCATCTATGAACTTTATTGTGATTACTGATACATTTAGTCACTTGAGTCACATGTAGTCTATTGAGTCCTTTTAGGCTGAATTATGTTGTGGTAAAATACAAATTTAGAATCTCCTTCTGTTTTCCCACATTTTTCGCTTAAATTATAATAAGTTCATTAGGTACCTTATTTGCATCTCAAGTTTGCTCAATAGTTTACCTCTGCATAGTATGGACTGCCATCCTTCCAGGCTCTGGTAAGTTGCCTAGCCATCCACTTCACAGTCTGAACGCCAATACCATATATTTTAAATGTGAAGTTGCTTGTTTGTTTGCTTGCTTTGTTTGTTTGTTGTAGTTATTGTTATGATAGAAGCATTGTATCTGTAAATGATAATTTCCGTATCAGGCAAAGTTATGCTGCAATAATGAACAACTTCAAAATCTAAGTGGCATTACATAACCCAGGTTTATTTCTCATTTGTATTACACATTCTTCTCCGCTTTACCACTTCGTTCTTGGGCCCAGGCTGAAGAACCAGTGTTTTTCTGAAGCATTGCTAAGAATGTGGCAGAAGAGCCATGGCAGAACTTCATCATGGCCCTGACAACCTCTGCTCTGAAAACCTTCATGATAGTGCTGAAAACCGACTCCCCCTGACAGTCTGTTGGCTAAATGAGTCACTTTGCTAAGCCTGACATCATCAGGGTGGGAAAACATAATTCTCCTAAAGGAAGGGCACTACAAATTACATAGCCGAACCTGATGTCAGTAGGATGGGAGGTATAATCCTCCCACAAGAAGGGGCAGCATATATTTGGAAATAAAAATTGCAATCCACTGCATCTCAATCACTACAGCCTCAGAGTGAAAATTTGTCATGTGATGATATGGTTTGGCTGTGTCCCCACCCAAATCTCATGTTGAGTTGTAGTTTTCATAATTTCCATGTGTCATGGGAGGGACCTTGTGGAGGGTCATTGAATCGTGGGGGCAGGTCTTTCTCATGCTGCTCTAGTGATAGTGAATAAGTCTTATGAGATCTGATAGTTTTATCAAAGGGGATTCTCCCACACACGCTCCCTTGCCTGCCGCCATGGAAGACGTGACTTTGCTCCTCATTCGCCTTCCGTCGTGATTGTAAGGCCTCCCCAGCCATGTGGAACTGTGAGTCAACTAAACCTCTTTCCTTTACAGATTACCCAGTCTTGGGTATGTCTTTCTTAGCAGCATGAGAACAGACTAATAAATGTGATTAGCTAAAAATTGAGGCTTCATGATTACATAAGAAAGGATAGATATACAGGACGTTAAGCAGTCTTCTTTTAGTGACTGCTCTAGTATTTTAACATACTTAACACCTTTACTCTCCTCTCAGACAACAAAAAAACCTTATGTCACTTTAACCCTTATCATCTTCCCCACAACTTAAATGCTATCATATTAAATATTTCAGTTATATATTTTATTTAGTCATATAAATTAGATATTTATTGTTTAATTCAAATTTTTAGATTTATCTAATATTAATTAATATCTAAAATTATTCTTTTCTGAAAGTGTATCTTTCAGAATCATCTTGATTCTTTCCTAGAATTTCCATCTTTCTGATGACATTATCCATCTGTTCTTGCATGTTGTCTATTTTTTGATTAAAAACCTTAACATATTAACTATAGTTTGTTTAAAAATTCCTGGTCTAATAATTCCAACATTCCTGCCATATCTGACTGTGATTCAAATGCTTCTTCAGTTTCTTTAAACTGTGTTTCTTCCCTTTGAATATGCCTTGTAATTTTTGTTTAAAAAAGGACATAATATACTGGTTTCAAGGAATTTCTATAAGCTGGCTTTTAGTAATGTGGTTGCAAGGTGTGGGAGGGAAGGAAAACCTTCTATCATCCTATGATTAGGTTTCAGTCTTTTGGTGAGCCTAAGCCACTGGGCTGTGAATGTCACCAGTGCTTCGTTCTCTTTTTTTTTTTTTTTTTTTTTTTTTTTTGAGAAGTAGTCTCACTCTGTCTCCAGGCTGAACTGCAGTGGCACCAGATCAGCTCACTGCAACCTCTATCTCCTGGGTTCAAGCAAATCTCCTCCTTTAGCCTCCTGAGTAGCTGGGATTACTGGCGCCCACCACCATGCCTGGCTCATTTTTATATTTTTAGTAGAGACAGGGTTTCACCATGTTGACCATGCTGGTCTCCAACTCCTGACCTCAGGTGATCCACCTGCCTTGGCGCCCAAAGTGCGGGGATTACAGGCATGAGCCACCATGCCCGATCCTCTTTTACAGTTTTAAAAATCTCCTTAGAAACAACAAGATGGATGGAGTGGACTCAGGTCTGGTTATTTCCTTTCTCATACATGGAAAGCTAGAGAGGACTACAGTTGAGTATTTCCCTTTCCTTACACGTAAGTTTAAGCCATGTTGGCCGGGATGGTCTCAATCTCTTGACATCATGATCCACCCACCTAGGCCTCCCAAAGTACTGGGATTACAGGTGTGAGCCACCCTGCCTGGCCTCTGGTGCATTTTTAAACGGTTCCATTCTCCTTCCTCTTGCCAAAAGCTCCTGGAGGTAAAACTCATAAAAGTGTGGGATCCCCCTAAGACTAGGGTCCCCTGTGACTAGGTCCTCCTGGAGCTTGTAACCCTGACTTGTCCACACTGAACCTCTGGCAATTCATCAGTTACTGTTCAGGTTTTCCTACACTGGCGCTGGTTCCCACAGAGGTTTCTGCTGCTGGGTAAGTTGTTATTCTCTCGATACATCTCTCTGTCCTTCCAATTTAGGGGACTGCAGTTTGCCCTATGACCTTACTTCTCTGTTGGATCTAAGAAGGGTGGTTGATTTTCAGTTTGTTCAGCTTTTCGCTTGTTTTTAAGATAGAGTGGCAACTTCTAAGCTTCATACATGTCAGACTCAAAACCAGATGTCCAGCTAGAATTGTCTTCAGAGAAAATCTGTTGGTGGTAAAACTCTAGATTTTTTGTTGGCTTGTCTTGAAAAAACGTATTTTCCCTTCATTAATGAAAGATATTTTGCTTTCTTTGAAAGTAAGCTAATAGCATTTTTTCTCTCAGCACATTGAATATTTTATTCCTGTCTTTTGTATTTTATTGCTACTGTTGGGAAGTTAGCCATCTGTCTAATTGTCATTGCTTTGGAAGTCAATTTTTTTTTCTGGCTTCTTTTAGGATCTCTTCTTGGCCGTAGGCTTTCTACAGTTTTACTAGAATATGTCTAGGTGTGAATTTCCTTTTATCTTGAAACTTTTTGGGTTTCCTGGTTCTGAGGGTTGGAATCTTTGGACAAACAGTTCCGCAAAATTCTGTTATTTTCTCCTCAAATATGCTTCTTTCCATTTTAATTTTTAATCTCTTTTTGAAATTTTAGACCATATCACTCTCCCTTCCATGTATTTTAACATATCCTGCATATCTCTGTGTCTATCTGTGACATCCTGAGTAATTTAATGGCATCTACTTTCCATATCACTAATTCACTACTCAACTGTGTCAAATCTTCAGTTGAACATACCCGATGAGTATTTTTATAGACGTGAAATTAAATTCACATAAGATAAAATCAACTATTTTAAAATGTATGATTCAGTTGCTTTTAGGACATTCACATAACTGCAATGACCACTTCTGTCTTGTTCATCAAAAAAAGTTTCATCAAACCAAAAGAAAACCCTGTACTCGTTAGGCACTCAGTAGCTGTTTATTCCTTTCCCTTAGGTCCTGACAACCACCAATCTGCTTTCTATCTCTACAAGTAGAATTACACAATATGTGACCCTTTGTATGTAGCTTCTTTTACTTATCATGTTTTCAAGGTTCATCTATATTGTAGTATGTATCAGAATTTCACTTTTTATGGCTGAATAATACTCCACTGTATGCATATGCCACATTTTGTTATCCATTCATCTGTTGATTGACATTTGGGTTGTTTCTAGCTTTTGGGTATTTTAAGTAGTGCTGCTATGAAAATTTATGTACAAGTCTTTGTCTAAGGGCCTGCTTTCAAGTTCTTTGGAGTATATGCCTAGGAGTGTAATTGCTGGGTCATATAGCGATTCTATGTTTAACTTTTAAGTAACTACCAGCTGCAATAACTTTGAAAAATTCAATTATTATAACTTTAATTTCTAGGAATGTTCTTTGATTCTTTTTCAGAGCTGCTTGTTCATTCTTATGGCCTTTTGTAACTGCTCATATTTGCAAATCTCTTTAATTTCCTGAAGCCTACTAATAAATAATCTTATATAAAGTAACAACTCTATGATCATTTTATTACCAACAGTTTTATGGATCTGATTTTGCTGTCTACTTTTTCTGTTATCACTCATTTGATTTAATTTGTGTGTGTGATGTAATTTTTGATTGAGAGATCATGTTCTGTGGATCATGTTCACTCTCTGTTGGAATTCTTACTGACTCAGATTGCCTTTGATTTTTGCCAGTTTTCTGGGCAGCCTATCAACCTAGAATTATATTAAAATAACTAGCTATCTATGTGAAGTGTCTGTATTATACAGGTAGAGTGACTTTGGGATGTATATCATGTGATGAAAGATTTACAGTAGTTTTCAAAAGAGACTTGTTTGGCTTACAGGAATTTTCAGATGAGAGGTTTTTTTTTTTTTTTTTTCTTCCCTTGCCACCATCATTAAAGTCAAGAAGGTAAAGTCCAAAAGAAAAGCAAGTTTTATGGCTCTATTATTTTGTGTTCTGGGTTAATCTCTGTTGAGTGAATAGGCTGCAAGCCAAAAATTATTACCAGAGACAGGGACAAACAATACAATTAAAAGCATCTTAGTTTACTTAATATCATAGCTTCCAAATATATAAAGCAAATAACTGACATAATTTAAGGAAATAAACAAATCAAATCCTTTCTAACAATTTGAGTTTTTAATCTGCCTCTTTTGGTAACTGATAGATCAAGCTAATCAAAATGTGATTAAAACCAAGAAAATCTAAATAGCATATTCAACAGGCTTGATAGAGTGTATACATTGAACTTTGCATCCACCAACAGAAAACCAACATTCTTTTTAAGCAGACATGGAATATTGATGAAAACTGACCATATGCTAGGCCTAATGAATATACTTATTGTGATAGCTTTGTAATGTGTCAGTTTGGCTAGGCTGAACTATCCATCTCAGACTTCCCTTTCTTATAGGTTTCCAGTTAGCCTGAACCACGTGGGAGATACACATGCAATTCTGGAAGGAAGGAAGAAAACAAAAGCCATTTTGCAGCTCACACACTTTGTTCCTAATCTGCAAACTCACCTTGGAGTAAAGCAGAGCTGGGCCTCAATTATTCCCCCTTTCTCCTGGATCTTTCTTTAGTGTCATTGACTCCTCGACCAGGTGTATTTGTTTAGCCCTGTGACAAGGGACAAGCTTCAGCAAGATATCTGCATCTCCAAGATTAGAAGCTATAAGAATGGACATGGTTTTAGTCTGTTCTTACAGAGGGGCAGCTCATGTTTGTAGGTTCTGGCCTGACAGCCATTGGTAGTCCCTTAAAAAAACTGATGCTATAGGCCGGGCACAGTGGCTCATGCTTGTAATCCCAGCACTTGGGAGGCCGAGGCAGGCAGATCACAAGGTCACAAGATCGAGACCATCCTGGCCAACATGATGAAACCCCGTCTCTACTAAAAATACAAAAATTAGCTGGGGGTGGAGGTGCACGCCTGTAGTATCAAATACTTGGGGGGTGAGGCAGGAGAATTGCTTGAACCCAGTAGGCGGAGGTTGGAATGAGCTGAGATCACACCACCGCACTCCAGCCTGGCAATAGAGTGAGATGTCACAAAAACAAAAACAAAACCTTATGATATCATAAAAACAAGTTGTCTAGGCTTCTTTTAAAAATTCCACCTTAAGCAATTACTTGTTTCCAATTACTATCTGTGTATGTCTCCTTGGTGTCTTTTTTAAAATTTATTTTGAGTTCTGGGATACAAGTGCAGAACGTGCAGATTTGTTACGTAGGTGTATACACGCCATGGTGGTTTGCTGCACCCATTAACCCACCATCTATGTTAGGTATTTCTCCTAATGCTATCCCTCCCATAGCCGCCCATCCCCTAACAGGCCCCTGTGTGTAATGTTCCCCTCCCTGTATCCATATGTTCTCACTGTTCAACTCCCACTTATGAGTGAGAACATGTGATGTTGGATTTCCATTCCTAAGTAGTTTGCTGAGAATGATGGTTTACAGATTCATCCATGTCCCTGCAAAGGAGATAAACTCATCCTTTTTTGTGACTGCATAGTATTCCATGGTGTATAAGTGCCACGTTTTCTTTATCCAATCCAACAATGATGGGCATTTGGGTTGGTTCCAAGTTTTTGCTATAGTGAACAGTGCTGCAATAAACATACATATGCATGTGTCTTTATAATACAATGATCTATAATCCTTTGGGTATATACCCAGTAATGGGATTGCTAGGTCAAATGATGTTCCTGGTTCTAGATCCTTGAGGAATTTCCACACTGTATTCAACAATGGTTGAACTAATTTATACTCCCACCAACAGTGTAAAAGCATTCCTATTTCTCCACATTCTCTACAACATCTGGTGTTTTCTAACTTTTTAATGATCATCATTCTAACTGGCATGACACGGTATCTCATTGTGGTTTGATTTACATTTCTCTAATGAGCGGTGATAATGAGCTTTTTTCATATGTTTGTTGGCTGCATAAATGTCTTCTTTCGAGAAGTGTCTGTTCATATCCTTTGCCCACTTTTTGATGGGGCTGTTTTTTTCTTGTAAACTTGTTTAAGTTCCTTGTAGATTCTGGATGTTAGCCTTTTGTCAGATGGATAGATGGCAAAATTTTTCTCCCATTCTGTAGGTTGCCTGTTCACTCTGATGATAGTTTCTTTTGCTGTGCAAAAGCTCTTTCATTTAATTAGATCTCCTTTGTCAGTTTTGGCTTTTGTTGCCATCGTTTTTGATGTTTTAGTCATGAAGTCTTTGCCCATGCCTATGTCCTAGGTTTTCTTTTAGAGTTTTCATGGTTTTAGGTCTTTTGTTTAAGTCTTTAATCCATCTCGAGTTAAGTTTCATATAAGGTTTAAAGAAGGGGTCCAGTTTCAGTTTTCGGCACATGGCTAGCCAGTTTCCCCAACACCATTTATTAAACAGGGAATTATTTCCCAATTGCTTGTTTTTGTCAGGTTTGTCAAAGATCAGATGGTTGTAGATGTGTGGCATCATTTCTGAGGCCTCTGTTCTGTTCCATTGGTCTATATATCTGTTTTGGTACCAGTACCATGCTGTTTTGGTTACTGTAGCCTTGTAGTATAGTTTGAAGTCAGGTAGCATGATACCTTCAGATTTGTTCTTTTTGCTTAGGATAGTCTTGGCTATATGGACTCTTTTTTGGTTCGAAATGAAATTTAAAGTGTTTTTTTATAATTCTGTGAAGAAAGTCAATGGTACCTTGATGGGAATAGCATTGAATCTATAAACTACTTTGGGCAGTATCATCATTTTCACAATATTGATTCTTCATATCCATGAATGCATGGGATGTTTTTCCATTTGTTTGTGTCCTCTCTTATTTCCTTGAGCAGTAGTTTGTAGTTCTCCTTGAAGAGGTCCCTCACATCTCTTGGAAATTGTATTCCTAGGTATTTTATTTTCTTCGCAGCAATTGTTAATGGAAGTTCACTCATAATTTGGCTCTCTGTCTATTATTGGTGTATAGGAATGCTTGTGATTTTTGCATGTTGATTTTGTATCCCGAGACTTTGCTGAAGTTGCTTATCAGCTTAAGGAGATTTTGGGCTGAGATGATGGGGTTTTCTAAATATACAATCATGTCATCTGCAGAGACAATTTGATTTTCTCTCTTCCTATTTTAATACTCTTTATTTCTTTCTCTTGCCTGATGCCCTGGCCAGATTTTCCAATACCATGTTGAATAGGAGTGGTGAGAGAGGGTATCCTTGTCTTGTGCCAGTTTTCAAAGGGAATGCTTTCAGTTTTTGCCCATTTAATATGATACTGGCTGTGGGTTTGTCATAAATAGTTGTTACTATTTTGAGATACGTTTCATCAATACCAAGTTTATTCAGAGTTTTTAGTATGAAAGGGTGTTGAATATTATTGAAGGCCTTTTCTGCATCGATTGAAATAATCATGTGGTTTTTGTCATTGGTTCTATTTATGTGATGGATTATGTTTATTGATCTGCATATATTGAACTAGCCTTGCATCCCAGAAATGAAGCTGACTTGATTGGGGTGGATAAGCTTTTTGATGTGCTATTTGGCAGTATTATATTGAGGATTTTCACATCAATGTTCATCAGGGATATTGACTTGAAATTTTCTTTTTTTTTTGGTTGTGTCTCTTCCAGGTTTTGGTATCAGAATGATGCTGCCCTCATAAAATTAATTAGGGAGGAGTCCCTCTTTTTTTTATTGTTTGGTATTGTTTGGAATAGTTTCAGAACTAATGGTACCAGCTCCTCTTTGTACCTCTGGTAGAATTCAGCTGTAAATCCATCTGGTCCTAACCTTTTTTTTAGGTTGGCGGGCTATTAATTACTGCCTCAATTTCAGACATTGTTATTGGTCTATTCAGGAATTCAGCTTCTTTCTAGTTTAGTCTTGGGAGGGTGTATGTGTCCAGGAATTTACCCATTTCTTCTAGATTTTCTAGTTTATTTGCATAGAGGTATTTATAATATTCTGTGATGGTAGTTTATATTTCTGTGGGATCAGTGGTAATATCCCTTTTATTATATTTTATTGTGTCTATTTGATTCTTCTCTGTTTTCTTCTTTATTAGTCTGGCTAGCAGTCTATCTATTTTGATAATCTTATCAAAAAAACCAACTCATGAGATTTTTTGAAGGGTTTTTTGTATCTCCTCTATCTCCTTCAGTTCTCTCTGGTCTTAGTTATTTCTTGTCTTCTGCTAGCTTTTAAATTTGTTTGCTCTTGCTTCTCTACTTCTTTTAATTGTGATGTTAGGGTGTCAATTTTAGATTTTTCCCACTTTCTCCTGTGGGCATTTAGTGCTATAAATTTCCCTCTAAACACTGCTTTAGCTGTATCCCAGAGATTCTGGTACATTGTGTCTTTGTTCTCATTGGTTTTAAAGAACTTATTTATTTCTGCCTTAATTTATTATTTACCCAGTAGTCATTCAGGAGCGTGTTGTTCAGTTTCCAAGTAGTTGTGCAATTTTGAGTGAGTTTCTTAATCCTGAGTTCTAATTTGATTCCACTGTAGTCTGAAAGGCTGTTTGTTATGATTTTTGCTTTTTTGCATTTGCCGAGGAGTGTTTTTCTTCCAATTATATGGTTGATTTCAGAATATGTGTGATGTGGTGCTGAGAAGAATATATATTCTGTTGATTTGGGGTGGAGAGTTCTGTAGATGTCTATTAGGTCTGCTTGGTTTCGAGCTGAGTTCAAGTTCTGAATACGCTTGTTAATTTTCTGTCTCATTGATCTGGCTAATATTGACAGTGGGATATTAAAGTCTCCCTCTTTTATTGTGTGGGAGTCTAAGTCTCTTTGTAGGTCTCTGAGAACTAACTTTATGAATCTGGGCGCTCCCGTTTTGGGTGAATATATATTTAAGAGAGTTAGCTCTTCTTGTTGCATTGATCTCTTTACCATTATGTAATAACCTTCTTTGTCTTTTTTGATCTCTGTTGGTTTAAAGTATGTTCTATCAGAGATTCAGATTGCAACCTCTGCCTTTTTTGCTTTCCATTTTTCTTGGTAAATATTTCTCCATCCCTGTATTTTGAGCGTCTGTGTGTCTTTGCATGTGAGCTAGGTCTCCTAAATATAGCACACTGATGAGTCTTGGCTCTTTATTCAATTTGCCAGGCTATGTCTTTTAATTGGGGCATTTAGCCTGTTTACATTTAAGGTTAATATCATTATGTGTGAATTTGATCCTGTCATTATGATGCTAGTTTGTTATTTTGCCTGTTAGTTGATGCAGTTTCTTCATAGTTTTGATGGTCTTTACAATTTGGTATGTTTTTGCTGGTACTAGTTTTTCCTTTCCAAACATAGTGCTTCTTCAGGAGCTCTTTTAAGGCAGGCCTGGTGGTCACAAAATCTCTCAGAATTTGCTTGTCTGTAAAGGATTTTATTTCTCCTTTGCCTATGAAGCAACTCCTGCAGCTAGCTTGTTATCTGCCCAACGGCTGCCCAGTTTTGTGCTTGAAACCCAGGGACTTGGTAGCATAGGCACCCAAGGGAATCTCCTGGTGTGCAGGTTGCAAAAGCGTAGCATCTGGGCTGGAATGTGCCATTCCTCACAGCATAGTCCCTTGCGATTTCCCTTGGCTAGGGGAGGGAATTCCCCAATCCCTTACACTTTCCATGTTAGGCAATGCCCCACCCTGCTTCAGCTCGCCCTACGTGGGCTGCACCCACTGTCTAACCAGTCCCAATGAGATAAGCCAGGTACCTCAGTTGGAAATGCAGAAATCACCTGCCTTCTGTGTTGATCTCGCTGGGAGCTGCAGACTGGAGCTGTTCCTATTTGGTTATCTTGCCAGCCACTCTTAGTGTGTTTTTAAAGAAGGGTCTTGCTGTTGGCTTGTATTAAAGCTCAGCTAATGTTGATCATAATGAGAAATCAAGTATTGTTGATCTAAGAATTAACATTTGTGAAGCATTTAATGTCAACTCTATATGAAAAACTTCAAATGCATTAGCACGTCATGAGAATCCTATGAAACTGAGTATCTTACAGATGAAGAAATTTAGGTGTAGACAGATTAAGCCATTTCTCAATACACACACCTTGTACACAGCAGGGCTGGGAATAGAGCCCAATTCTTTTGTCTCCAGAGCCTATGCTCTTATCCAGCACTGTTCTTTATTTGGGGAAACATATAGAGTGGTAAGCATGTCTTCTGGGTAATATTCTGTGGGCTTCAAAGCCTCAAGGAATCTCAGTATATCATTTCTTACATTAGGGTTCAGTTCTTAGTTTTATCAAGATCTTTGCTGTAAAGTCATGTTTATGAGAATTCGCTGGTCCAAGTGAGAATATGTCAACAGCAGACCAGATACCATACGCTTATGTCAATGGTTCTCAAAGCATGGCGCAACAACTCTTCGTAGTCTTCTCATAGATTCTTCCCAGGTGTTCATGGAGCTACATATCTTTTTTCCCAGTTATATATCTATGTAAGGCCAAATTTTCTTTATGTGCTTGAACCAAAACAAGATACAACAACTGATTGAATGCATAAGCAGATCTGAGAATCTGACAATCTTAAGCTGGACATTAAAAAGATTTCTAAAAAATGTCATACAATGCCATTCTTCTCATTAGTTTTTTATTTTTAAAATATAGGCATTTTTCATACAATGTTATTTATAGTAGCATGTAATGGGCTTGTTATTGTTATTAATAAATGAATAAATACTTAGAATTTTTCTTATTTTTATTTTCTTATATGGTAAATATCAAGAGATTTATTTCTCATAAACAGCAGCTCTTTGGGGTCCTAAGTAATATTTAAGAGTGTAAAAGGATCTTGAGATGAAAATGTTTGAGATCCACTGTCCTATGCAACTTAAACACCATTCCTGGGCACTAACTTTCTGCCAATGTGACTTCTAGCTCTAACCTTATCAAACCTGAGCAAGATACAGAATGAAGTCTATAAATTGACCTCTGTATTTGAAATGATCAGATTCTTTCCTTATTTCTCATAATAATCCCATGAGGCAAGTATTATTTTTTTTGCCATAAAGGCACTACTAACTAAGCCAAACCAAAAATCAATAAAATGAAGCAAGGAAATATAAGAGTCATGTGCCACATCACATGTCAGCAGGAAATCACAAACTGAAACAATGAGAAACCACTACACACCCATTAGAATTACCAAAAATTCAAAACACAGACAATACAAATGCTATCAAAGATGTGGAGCAATGGAAACTCTCATTCATTGCTGATGGGAATGCAAAACAGTGCAGCCACTCTGAAAGACAGTTATTGAAAAACTAAACATATATATATTTTGTATCAAACAGTCCAGTAATTGAGCTTCTTGACGTTTGCCCAAATTAATCTGACATTTTTATTTATACAAAAACTCACATGCAGATGGCTATTGCAGCTTTATTTATATTTGCCAAAAAATGGAAAGCAACCAAGATGTCCTTCAGTGGGTATATAGATAAATAAACCATAGTGTATCTATCAATGGAATATGATTCAGCACTAAAAAGAAATGAGCTATCCAGTCATGAAAAGATATGGAGGAATCCTAAATGCATATTATTAAATGGAATACATCCATCTTAAAAGGTTACATATCATATTATCCCAACTATAGAACATTCTGGAAAAGCCAAAAGTAGGAAGACATTTTAAAAATCTGATTGCCAGGAATTAGAAAGGAGGAAGGAATAAATAAGTGAAACACAGAAGATTTTTAGGGCGCCAAAACGATATTCTGTATGATACTACAATGGTAGGCACATGCCATCCACAGAATGTGCAATGCCAAGGGTGAACCCTGACATAAACTATGGAACTATGGGCTTTGGGTGATAATCGTGTGTCAGTGTAGTTCATCGATTGTAACAAAGGTGCCACTCTGATACAAAGATATTAATAGGGGCAGAGGCTGTGTACTGGAGGTATATGAGAACTCTCTGTACTTTCTGCTCAATTTTTCTGTGAACCTTAAACTGCTCTAAAAAAATAAAGTCTATTTTTTAAAAATTAAGAGTAAATCTCAGAAGGCAGCTGCTTGAGGGAACAGAGGCACGTAACATGAACCTCATGGAAGGAGGTTCATTAAATAATTTACAGGTCTGGTATTTAGATTGTTCTCAAATAAAATCAAGGGGTACTGCTACATGACACTTACATAGAAGGGTTAATAATGTAAGCACAAGGTAGCATTTATGACTTATTTAGATGGCACACTTACATGGGCAAGCCTGTGTGAAGAAATCTCTAACGGGTTAGTGCAATCTACAAATTCAGCTCTTTCTCTGGTCTCTTTTTTTAAAACAAAACTATATAAATGTGTTTTTAAGACAAAACTATATAAATTTGTGTTTGGCAGCTTATCTTCTTTCTTATCCATTCTCAGCCAGAATATTAGGTCCCTAACATCTAGAACAGACTCTGCCACATAGTAGGTGTTCAATAAACATTTATTACATGACTGAATATTTCAATTAAAAACAGTAGAAAATTAATATGAAGGATTAATCAATGGAGAGAAGAAAGTAATATTTTAAGAGTACCTACTTTATTTCAAGCACTTAATTAGATACTTTATACTTGTTGTTCTTTTTAATATTCACGAAATTCGTAAAAGTAAAAAGAGAAAATTAGGGCTCAGAGAGATTAAGTAATTTACCCAAAGTTACTCATTTAGTCTAGAATTCAAAAGTAGGTCTCCTGATTTCACAGTGCTTGAGCACATGGTCAAGTGGAATCAGTCAGAGAATTCCAGAATCTTCTTGGTGGTATAGTGCATGGTAGCTTGATAACTTGTTTATTATATTATATTATATTATATTATATTCTCAATAAGAAACAAAATGGAAATGCAAATTTGGTGTGTTTTGGCCATAGCTCCCTAGAGTAAATAGGTGTGAGAAATACAGCTGTAGATGTAAGAAATCTTGTGTGTAAATTCATAGAGTGAAAAACGTTTTTATTGGACATCTCAACTCGTATTATGCAGCATAATTGGTATTTCCACGTGAATCCTCCAAAGCACACTGGAGGGCAGATCTTATGCTCCCCATTTTGAGACATGAAGAAACTGAGGGTCTGAAACTGATCCAAAGTCACATAGATGATGAATGTTCAAGCTGAGATTTTCCCCAGGCTTGTCTGCCTCTAGAACTCCCAGTCTCCCAGACTCTTCGTGACCTTCTTTATTCGACAATCAGGCATGTCCTTTGACATGGCCCTTGGAAATACCAGGCCTCATTCCCGCAAAGGCTCAGACTCAGCCAACCCACGACGGAAGGTCAGAAGAAGCAGGGAGAGTGCTGTGCTGGCCTCCCTGAGCTTTGGTTGAGTACTTTCTGGTAAAAACCCTTAACGACCAAATGTATCACAGATGAGACCCTACTGCAGATGAAACCTCACGTTCTCTGTCCTCATGCGATAGAATCCGTCATTAAGTAGCTGTCCGTTTCTTCCAGATCACTGTATTATGTATGGGTTGCAGGGCTACCAATTAGTTTGAGCAAGTGCTCAAAATAAATAAATGATGAGGAGCCTTCTATTTTCATCCAGGATAATTAGGTCCTGCATTTGGGGTGATGAGGTGGAGTGGGGGTGGGGGAAGTCCAAGGAAACATTAAAGACAATGGGCAGCTTTTGAACATCGTTTGACAAAGCCAAGGGTCCACTCTGCAGTTTCTGTTTACAAATCAACCAGCTGCCCCCAAGGGGCCCTCTTCCTTGGGGCTAGGGCTGAAGACTGGAGAGAGGCAGTTATGGGGTTCTCGTGATTTTACTCTTTCTTAAGATTCTCTTATATAACTGATTTGTTGTGCAACTGAGCAGTTGGCGGTTCAAGGAAGCTGGCTCGTGCCTTAGATAAGAAGTTGAATTATTCCGGAGGTCATTTGAAGCCAGGCACACTGGGAGACGCCGAGAAGTGAACTGGGCCTCCCACACAGGACACTGTATTTTAGCTGTGAAGTTCCCTATATGTAAGCCACATGAGTCCCTTATTTCCTGAGCATCTGTCTTTGGTGAGCACTGGAAACCTCTTGCTTTCCCACTGAAGGCCCCTTGTTTCCTCTTGGTAGAGTCAAAAAACATGACCCAATTGCAACAGAGGCACAAAAGAGCAGTTGGTAGGAAGAGGAGAAGAGGGGAGGGAGGTTGGGGAGAGGTGGGCCGTCTCCGTAAGTGAAAAGAAAAACGATTCCAGAGAGTCATAAGGGTGTCAATGTACAAGTTCAAGGTTACATATATGCCCAGACACGCACACTCACACATACACGCACGCGCACGCGCACACACACACACACACACACATACATACTAACAAACACAACCAGGGCAATAGCTGGTGGTGGCAGTCACAAGTAAGAAGAGGAAAGGTGAGAAAAGGGAATCAAAGCATGTCGTGCAGAGAAGCCAAATGATCTGTAAATTGTCAGAGATGGCTTTCTTTTCAAGAAGAAATTGGAACAAATCCTAGAAATCTACATGGAAATGTTTATTTCCTGGCAGATTTGCTGCTCAGCCGTAATAGGATGTCAGCAGCCTTCAGTGCCTCCGTCTTCCCTCATTCCATGAACTCACGTGGGAAATACCTGGAGCCCGGAGCTTCCTAAGGGAGCTGCAGGGAAACCTGACACCTGCTCAGGGCTTTTTCATAATCAAAGGTAATGACAGAGAAAATGAATACACCACTTTCTCCCACTGTCAGCTTATTTTCATCGTGCTCTGTTTTCAAGTCCTGAGGGTGCATGTGGCAGGTAAATGTCTTCGGTGTGAGTATGTTTTGATAAAAGAAAGATAAGGCCATGCCACAGGAGCCTATACCCAAGGGATTCTAGTGACATGATGGACACTTTAATCTCCATATTTGTCGTCCCTACCGATCTTGAGTAATAAAAGTGTTAGAATACCCTGAGTCAAAGTTTCTCTCCATTCATAACTAGGTGTGCCTATTCATAAAACCCCAGTCTATTTGGAGAGCAAGTAAAAACTTCCCACGACCAAGACAAGGTCATGGACAGGAAGCCGCCTTCTGCCTCCAGCTTTGATGGGGAGAAAAACATCCTCAGACCCTCCGGCTGAGAGAGACTCCACGTCTTCTGTGCTGCTCTTGGTTGAAGACATGGTGCACCCCAGCCTCAGTCACTAGCTTCAGGCCTTCCGGAAATCAAAAGGATAGAGGCTGATGATTAAATTTTTTTTTTTCTGGAAGTACAATCTGGTTTTATTGACACATTTGGTTGGAGTAATTCATCCGTTTCCTGATAGCCAAGTAGGATACTAACAAGGCTCCAAGGATCAAGGTCCCAGTAAGACCTGCCACCCACAGAAGTTTTGAGTCTACAGGAGCACGGAGCTTTTCTGGAGGGTCCTCCAGAGAAAGTAGTAACAGTGGTTCTCCCATCATCAGGTAGGAAGACAAAGGCAACACAGAACTTTACTAGTTTTTTTTCTTTTTTCTTTTTCTTTTTCTTTTTTTTTTTTTTTTTGAGACAGGGTCTCACTTTATTGCCCAGGCTGGAGTACACTGGTGCAATCACAATTCAGGGCAACCGCAACCTCCCGGGCTCAAGGAATCCTCCTACCTCAGCCTCCCAAGTAGCTAGGCACTAGCACGCCTAGCTAATATTTTATTCTTCGTAGAGATGGGGTCTTTGATGATTACGACAAAGAGAGGAGACAGAAACCGAAGGTGACAGCGTGGAAGTGAGAGAAGTAGAGAATGGAGGGCAGGAGCAGAGCAGGGCTGGAGGTGATCTGCTGTGAAGATGCCCTGCTGTGAAGGAATGAAGCTGCTAAAGCTGCAATCAGACTACAAATCACCCTTCCCAGAGGGAGACCCTAATAAGTATGCTGTCTCCCCAGGATGTGCCATGCAATCCCTGCTTACCACCAGGACTTTGGGTTTTGCTGGTGGCAGGGGAGGGCGTGCAAGCTCAGGAGGGAGAATCTAAGTGCTGCAAACTATGGCAGACAACTGGCCTTCATATGCGGGTTTTCCAAAGTCTTTGTGAGGTAAGAGAGCTGAAAAGGAGAATAGCCAGGAAGAGACAAGAGGAGAAAGACTGAGATGTTATAGGGGACCTTGAGGAAGTTTTTTCCCGGGAAAGTCTGCACTGCTCCCCAGCGCTTTGGAGTTGAATGAGCATGCGCGGGGCTGGGAAGAGAGGCTGACTTTGGACTCAGTATGAGGCCTGGTGAAGGGTGCAACCAGCCACAGCAGGCTCGCTGTTTACATTCAGGTTTTTCTCTGAAGATGGTTAAATGAGTTTTCAGTGCAAAATCATAATTCTTACGGCATTTCCCCTTGGTAGCTTAACTTCTGCAAATACTTAATTTGTCCCGAGACCTGATTTTCGGGCATTTATCAGATAATCTGTCAATAAATTATTGTTTTAAAGAGGCCACTGCACACTTAGACCTGAACGAGGCCATTTGAAGCCTATAAAGCAAGCAGATAAGATGGTCACTGGCCTCAAGGAAGTTCTATTCTCCTTGCTTCTAAGGAAACAGGTAATCTAGGAGACAAAATGTGGCAGTGAAAATATGTATCATAATCATTCTAAGTACAACAGGAGTTCAGAGAATGGCAACAGCCAGAATCACATCCACCATTTATTGGTCATGGCAAGGTCATACGCATACACCGTTTTCAATGTTTCATAAACGTATTTATACTTTTAATCTTCCTAGTAACCTAGTAATATTGCTGTATCCATTTTACAGATAAGAAACTGAGGCTTAAAGAGGATAGGTAAGTTTTCCATGGTCTCCACAAAAGAAAGGATCTGGTCTGATTCAAATTATGGTGCCTTAGCCACAGATATTGCATCTACACTCCATGGTAGGGGGCAAAGAAGGAAGGGAGAGGGGCAGAGGCATGTATCAGTTGGGTTTTCCCTTTTATCGGGAAAATCATAGCTCTCAGAATTCTCATCTAGTGGAGTTGCTCATCGGCAGAACTAAGTCATCCACCTGTAGCTGCATGGATAACAGGAAAGATATTTTTATCAGGGTGTGTGGCTATAGACTCCCTCCCCGAAATTACTGGAGCTATTTTAATAAAGAAAGAGGGGAGACAAGATACTCAATAGGCAACCAGAGGCATCTGCCTCACTGAGCATCTTTCATACATCATGGCGTGTTGCTGGTGTCGGGTGCTGTGTAGTTCTGGACAAGGATATTCCAAGTAGCAATTAGAAGAAAATAAAAAGATCCAAAGAATACTTTAAAGAAAAAAGTAACTCACTTGAAGATAGATTGAATCGAGGTCCTAAAAAAGGATGAATAAATGATGATTCCTAGGAGAATGAGAATGTGGTGAGCAGTAAAAAGATAGACTGTACTGGTCAGAAGACAGAGTGGTTTTGTCTACATTGAGTTTGAAGTGATGGTAGGATATCCAAGTAGATATGACTTCTGAGTTGGTAGAAATCACAAAGCTTGGCAGCAAAATATTTGCCAGGGATGGAGATGTCAGCATCAAAATGATACTGTAGTGATGGGTAAGTTTCTCAAAGCAAAGAGCGTAACAGGAGGAAAACAGGGCTCAAAGGATCTTGAAGAAGCAGCCTCACTTAGATAAGAGGAAGAAAATGAGTGGCGAAAGTGAACAAAAACATGTTTTCTAGTTCAAAGAAGAGTTGGGAAAGTGAACTTCCTTAGAATACTGAATTAGAGTGAAATTCAAGGTGGAGGTTAATTGTTAAATGTAGCCTAAAAGTTAAAGAGAAAGAGAACTAAGGAAGACCTCTTATTTGGCAAAAAGGAGATAATAATCGCCTAGGGCAGCAGAATGGAGAAGAATGGAGGGGAACAGAAGTCAAAAGATGGTTCTCTAAAGCAGCCCAGAGTGGCTTTAAGAAGTGCATTTCAAATTACATAATGGTTTTATTATGTCCTTTAATTATATATCATTTTAATGACAATGTGGTTTGAAAAAAAATTATTTTTTTTGAGATGGAGTCTTGCCCTATAGCCCAGGCTGGAGTGCACTGGCACAATCTTGTCTCACTGTAACCTCCACCTCCCCGGCTCAAGCGATTCAGGGTAGCTGGGATTACAGGCACATGCCACCATGCCAAGCTAAGTTTTCGTATCTTTAGTAGACACAGGGTTTCACCATGTTGGCCAGGCTGGTCTCAAACTCCTGACCTCATGATCTGCCCGCCTTGGTCTCCCAAGTGGTGACACCCAAGGTGTGATTACAGGCATGAGCCACCACACTCGGTCAAATTTTGTTATTCTTACATAGCAGGTATGGCAACTCTTTACAAACCTGAATATTCATCAATTACTTCATTGCCTTTCCTGATCATAGCAGAAAACATGTATTTTTAGGAGATTACATGGATTAGGTAATGGGCAAACAGATAAATACTTTTACACTCTGCCTGTTTTTTTTTAAATCCACAGTATGTTAAAAATCATCCACCTGTCTTGCCCTGAGAAGCATTCCCAAATGCTCTGTGCCCAACTTCAAAGGCCTGGCACTTCCCAAAGTCCAGCTTCCTTTGAAGTCTTTGAAGTGTCTGTGGGAGAAACTGGAGGATTTGAGACAAACAGTGCCTTTCAGTCATCTGAGTGAAGTCTCCATCACCACCTCTTGAGACTAAAGGCTATTTTTAAAGCTCAACGGTTTGCCCCTTTCTGTGAAAGAATTGCCACCGTGAGCTATGGATGCTACAAGAGCAGGATCCAATGGGACAGCAAAACTATAGGCCATGATTTGTAAGCACGTGGAACAGTCACAGGTTTACAAAATTCCGTAAAATAATTTCTCAATAAAATGATAGCAATGAATCATTTGAAAAATTCATCAGTACTTTATAGTTGTTCCCCAATTCAAGTCCTCAGAAGACATTTAGCAATGTTTTTCAAAGGGTGGTAAGTTTCTCAAAGTGTTATTATGGAAGAGGACTTTAGGTAATACAGGATGAGCATGTGATTAGTCAGCATAGGTTAAGTTAGGCTGCAGTAACAAACGACCTGTAAGAGAATCTCAGTGGCTTACAATAACAAACATTTATCTCCCACTTCCAAACATGTATTTTGCCAGTCGGTTTCAGCTTTGTTTCGTATTTTCTTCTTTTCAGTAGTAGGCCAAAGCACAGTCTTGAGGCAGGGGAAAGTATAGTGGCAAGTACAGAAAATGCCACTTAAATCTTCCTCGTAGGAGCAGCAAACATCACTGGACAAAGCCAGTCACATGACTGAGCCTGACATCAACAGAGATGGAAATGGGACCATCCAGCTACAGTGGTGGGGCTCAGTAGGGTAGAGTAGCAAACATCGTGAATAAAATCTTAATTGTAATGTATTTGTTTTAATGTATATTATGAAAATGTAGTCAAGTCTATGATTTCAAGTATAATTTTTTTCTAAAACGCTTAAGTAAAAACATGAACCATGTAAAGAGCGATTCTTAGTAAACAGTGGTACATTTGGTATGATGAGATGGCAGAAATCCTGATGGTGATGTGCAGATGACTAGAGGTTGGAAAACGACATGCTAAAGTGCCAGGTGGTGTCTCTTCTCTTGGTAAATAAAGGACATTAAACACAACTAGCTTCTTATTTGCTGACTGAGAAACCAATCAAGACTCTGGATCCTTACCAAGCACGTCAGAGATTGTCTATCTGTACTTTAGGTAGATACAGATAAAGATCAAAGAGGATGTTATGGGCTTAATTGTGTGTCCCTAAAACTCATATATTGAAGACCTAACCCTCAATGTAACTGTATTTAGAGATAGGGCATTTAGAAAGGTAATCCAGGTTAAACGAGGTCATAAGGTTGGGGTCCTAATATACCAGGTCCAGTGCTCTTATAAGAAGAGGAAGCGAAACCAGAGTTGTGTTCTCTCTCTGTGCACATGGAAAAGAGGTCATGTGAGGACACCCTGAAAAGGAGGCCTTCTACAAGCCAGAATGTGAGACCTCACAAGAAACCAAATTTTCTGGCACCTTAATCTTGGGCTTCCAGACTCTGGAATTGTGAGAACAGAAATTTCTGTTGTATAAACCACCCATTACTTGGTATTCTGTTATGGTAGCCCAAGCTGACTAATACAGAGGGTAATATTAAACGAACATTTGTAGAGCACTGATTATATTCCAAAATGCACCTGTAGAGGATACAGAGATAAATCATATGTGTGCGTTGTCCTCAAGGGAAATGGAAACATGTATAGAAATGATTTTTACTTGCATAAGAAGACAAATACGAGTATACCTCCTTCCTTCCTTCCTTTCTTCCTTCCTTCCTTTCTTTTCTTTTCTTTCTTTCTTTCTTTTTCTTTCTTTCTTTCTTTCTTTCTTCCTTTCTTCCTTTCTTTCTTTTTCTTTCTTTTTTCTTTCTTTCTTTCCTTCTTTCTTTCTTTCTTTCTTCTGTTTTTGTCCAATCATAGGTTTTGGGGAAACAGGTGATATTTGGTTACATGAGTAAGCTCTTCAGTGGTGATTTGTGAGATTTCAGTGCACTCACCACCCGAGAAGTATACACTGAACCCAATTTATAGCCTTTTATCTCTTACCCCTTTCCTATCTTTCCCTGAGTCCTCAAAGTTCATTGTATCATTCTTATGCCTTTGCATCCTCATAGCTCTTACTTATAAGTGAGAACATACAATGCTTGGTTTTCCATTCCTGAGTTGCTTCACTTAGGATAATAGTCTTCAGTCAGTCCAGGTTATTGCAAATGCCATTAATTCATCCCTTTTTATGGTTGAGTAGTAGTCCATCGTACCTAATACATATACCACAGTCTCTTTACTCACTTATTGACTGATGGGCATTTGGGTTGGTTCCATGTTTTTGAAGCTGCAAATTGTGCTGCTATAAATGTGTGTGCAGATATCTTTTTTATACAATGACTTCTTTCTCTCTGGGTAGATACTCAGCAGTGGGATTGCTGAATCATATGGTAGTTCTACTTTTCGTTCTTTAAGGACTCTCCACACCATTTCCATAGTGGTTTTACTAGTTTACATTCCCACCAGCAGTGTAATAGTGTTCCCTGTTCATCACATCCACACCAACACCTATTTTTTTTAACCTTTTGATTATGGCCATTTCTGAGGGAGTAAGGTGGTTTTGATTGGCATATCCCTGATCATTAGTGATGTTGAGAATTTTTTTATATGTTTTTGGCCATTTGTATATCTTCTTTTGAGAATTGTCTATTCATGTCCTTAGCCCACTTTTTATGGGATTATTTGTTTTTTTCTTGCTAATGTGTTTGAGTTCCTTGTAGATTCTTGATATTACTCCTTTGTCAGATGTATAGATTACAAAGCTTTTCTCCCACTCTGTGTGTTGTCTGTTTCCTTTGCTAATTGTTCCTTTTCCTGTGCAAAAGCTTTTTAGTTTAATTTAGTCCCACCTATTTGTCTTTGTTTTTGTTGCATTTGCTTTTGGGTTCTTAGTCATGAGATCGTTGCCTAAGCCAATGTCTAGAAGGGTTTTTCTGATGTTACGTTCTAGAATTTTTATAGTGTGAGGTCTTGGATTTAACTATTTGATCCATTTTGAGTTGATTTTGGTATAATGTGAGAGATGAGAATCCAGTTTTATTCTCCTACATGTGGCTAGCCAAGTATTTCAGCACCATTTGTTGACTAGGGTGTCCTTTTCTCACTTTATGTTTTTGTTTGCTTTGTTGAAGATCAGTTGGCTGTGTGTATTTGGGTGTATTTCTGGGTTCTCTATTCTGTTCCACTGGTCTATTTTCCTATTTTTATACCAGTACCATGCTGTTTTGGTGACTATGACCTTATAGTGTAGTTTGAAATCAGGTAATGTGATGCCTTCAGATTTGTTCTTTTTGCTTAGTCTTGCTTTAGCTATGTGGGCTCTTTGTTGGTTTCTTATACATTTTTGAATTTTTTTTTTCTAATTCTGTGAAGAATGATAGTGGTATTCTGATGGGAATTGAATTGAATTTGTAGATTGCTTTTAGCAGTATGGTCATTTTCACAATATTGATTCTACCCATTCATGAACATGGGATGTGTTTTCATATGCTTGTGTCTAGAGACATCTGTAATTTTGAAGTGAAAGGTGGAAAGGGCCTGGCCTTGGGAAGTGGGTTTGGAGAGTGGATGGAAACAAGACACAAACCAGATTGATGTGAAAGGCAAGGAAGACGGAAGGATAGGAAGTAATGCTGGAGTACAGAAGCCACACAGCAAAATATACCTTCAATTAGTGATGCTTAAACTGTATTGAATTAGGACCCCTTTGGAAACAGTCCTCACCCTTTTCACAGAAAAAGACATGTACACCTGTGCACATGCATATGTTGAGGCATGTACACACACACACACACACACACACACACACACACACACATCATTTTGCCTTCGATTCCAGGGTTCATAAACTCCCTATAATCTATCCATGGATCCTAGGTTAAGAAACCCCAGGAATCTGTTGACTGCTTGGTTTTGTTTTCAATGAACTCTTTGACCCTCAGATTATTTTCCTATGATTACTGCTCCCTTCTAAAAATTGAATAGAGCTAATATTTTTCTGAAAATTGAAGCTTCTGATAAATCAAGATTTTACTACCTCTATTCCCTTATTTTATTTATTACTATTATTATTATATTATTATTTTTGAGATGGAGTCTTGCTCTGTCACCCAGGCTGGAATGCGATGGCACAATCTCAGCTCACTACAACCTCCTGAGTTCAAGCAATTATCCTGCCTCAACCTCCCGAGTAGCTGAGATTATGGACACATCTCACGCTGCCCGAATAATTTTTGTATTTTTTAGTAAAGAGATGAGGTTTAACCATGTTGGCCAGACTGGTCTTGAACTCCTGACATTGTGATCTGCCCACCTCAGCCTCCCAAAGTGCTGGGATTACAGGTGTGAGCCACCGTACCCAACCCTATCCTCTTATTTATACATTTCTTTATAACGATATAGCCAGTAGTTTCTCTGGATTATGACTAAAAAGAGACTGTAAGCATTAGCCAACAATCTGCAATTCTTCAGTCATTGCCCATGGGAGTGAGGGGAACTCAAGTAAAGGAAGAAGCAGGACCTGTTAAGAGGGTACGGGGGGGTCATGAAGGGAGTTCAGTTTACATACCTAGCACATGCTGGAAAATAAAGAGGGTGTTGGGGCTCAGAAAACAATACCCCAAAATGAAGGCCTCAGAAGAAAATTTTTTCCCTGGCCTTCTTCAGCCCTCTTGTCTCTCAGTCCCATTCTCCTCCAAGGCTAGCCATAGGAACTAGGCTCTCTCTTCCCTCGGGCAGGTTATAGAAACCAGAACTCCTTGTCCCCAAAGCCAGCCATAAAATATAAAAACCTTACTCTAACTTTCCCTCTGCCTTTCTGTGTAAAAACTGGCCATAGAGAAATGACAAGACCTATCTTGTTTGACTCTAGCTCATGGGACCCCCATTCCAGGGAAGGCCCTGTTTTACACCCCTTCATAACCAAAAGGAAGGAATGCCACGCAGAAGCCAAGAAGAAGCTAGACTGATGGGCCTCGCTGGGCTTCCCCACTCAGTCTGCTAGCATAAGATCATATTCTTTGCATCCAATTATATTTCTACAGAGCTGTCCATACTTTGTTGAACCTAGGCATAAAAATGAACAGTTTCTCCTTTATCTTTGGATCTTCATTCTGTATTCATTCATTCTAAATTGGTATGCCCTTTCTCCAATTAAACTGCCTTTTGTGAATTGATTGTTCAGCAAACATTCAGTAGGTGAAGAAGATGCTTTCTCTTGGACCCTACAAGGGTGAGGAGGAATGAGATGACAACGTAAGACAATTCAGAGACTTCCAGCCAATTGGCCTTTGGAAAGCTAAGTTTTCATGCCTGCCTCACCACCACAATACCTTTCCACATCAAGCAGAGAGGTCACTCATAAGATCCGAAGTCTCCAACTTACCTGGCGTCTTCAGGTTTGGTTCACCATGGCGCAAGAGCCCGCCACAGACTCTTGGTACCCATTGTCTACTCCAACTGTATTTTGGAATTACGTAGGGGTATTGGAAGACAAAGGTGTTGGTGCTATGGCTTCACCCTAGACTAATTGAAACAAAACTTCTGCAGGTGGGAACCAGACATCTGTATTTTTTAACAACATCCTAGGTGATTCTGATGCAGAGATGGGGGTGAGAAAAATCAAGCGAAATTCTCCGTGAATACTGAATGACAATCACAAGCTCCGTTTGTTGAGGATCTGGAATGAATTCTGCCAGCTGTCTCTGTCCCAGATCTCTATGGAGTGACTCATCATACCTCTTCATTTCTGAGAAATTGGAGTGTTCTTTTTTCTGATTTTTTTAAGTAAGGAAAAAAATGTGTTTTGCTTAGATGTCAAGGGTTTATTTTGGAGTAGGAGGATCATAGGTAATTTTTACCCTTTGGGTTGCACAGTACATTTTCTATAAGGGACCATGTATTTCTAACAAGGGTTAGTTAAATAATTACTTAATATTATTTAGGGAAAAGGTTCTAGAATAACTTTTGACTTGACTATGCGGTGAGCCCTGGAATCTTAAGCTATATCCTAAGGAGAGCATCTTGCTGGAGAGAAATTCTTGAGTCAAAAGAGGGTGGGGTTTGAATGAAATTGGGGAAAACAAAAAAAGAAAGAAGGAAGAAACTTAAGAAAGATTAAAACAGAAAACCAAAGCTGTCCAGAACAGGAAGTGAGGATGAGAAAGGAGGAAAATAGAGCTTAAAATACACACTACTGAAAATTTGGGAGCTCCCAAGAACAAGAATTTTTCCTAAATGTATTGATGGTTCTGAGCCAGAGGTAAGCAGAGAGTTAGATAACCACAACAAGATGTCTATGGAATCCTTAACTAAGTGCTGAACACAGAAAGTGAATTAATCTAGATTCTTAAAGAGCGTAGCTCATTTCTCTCAATGCTTCCCCTCCACCAAAACCAAGCTGATGGAAAGATAAAGTTGAGCCCTCATGGAAGGATTTGTTAAAGTCAAACTGGAGCGAACATTTGAAATTAGAGGAAGCATTTAGGTGGTGAATAGAACACGAATGATGGGCAGAGAAGAGAGAATTGGGGGAAACAAATCTAATAGCCATTATTTTTCTCTTTCAATTATCCCATAGATAGCTGACATATGTCTAGTTTGAGTAAAAATTTTCCAATCTGAAATACAGAAGCAACAAGAAAAGCTAACGCTGATGGCTTTATCCTTTGAAGATTAAATCGAAGCCATCAGCAATCCACAATCATTTTCCTGCCTAGTGGCTGAGTCCCTTGCCTAAGCCATGTCCTTTTGACACAAGTGACACAAACATGACTTTTAACCCTGTTAGAGCAGCTCTCTAGATGTCATCTTCTGTCCTTGTGCAGAGGGAACGTTTGCTGAAAGCTGACACTTCACCTCCTGGAAGGCAGAACGAGGTTTGTGGGTTTTGGGCACCCTCATCCCTTGAGACTCTCTCCCCTGTCACAGAGGTGTCAGTGAACTCTCCCTAACTGACGTTTGAACCGCCAGCCTCCCTGGATCAGCAGAAAGCAGCCTAAATTGGAGCTAAGGGGCTCTCCTCAGCTATTCTGGCTACCTAGGAAGAAAAATATTCTTAGTGCCCAATTAGGAATTCTTCCATAGAGGACCCTTCCTGCCCTGCCCTGTCTTCCCCAAAGCCTACTCTCATTACGCAGAGCTGGGGTTTGCTCAGTCGCCTCCTAGCAGAATGCTCTGTATGAATGGACAGGTGGAATAAAGGTCAGGTTTAGTTGGTCTTTTTGGTCAATACTTTGTAGAAAGCACTTTGAGGGAAAGCAGATTATTTTTAGTATTTTATTCTCTTTATAACCCAGTGCCTTAGTCTACTGGGAATGCCGTAACAAAGTACCATAAACAGGTGGCTCATAAACCATAGAAATTTATTTCTTACCATTCTAGAGGCTGGAAAGTCCAAGATCAAGGTGCAGGCAGATTTGGTGTCTGGTGAGGACCCTCTTTCTGGTTCATAGATGACATCTAGCTGTGTTTTCACATGGTGGAAGAAACAAGCCTTCTCTCTGGGGCTTCTTTTATGAGGGCACTCATCCCACTGGTAAGGGAAAAGCCCCCCAAAGACCCTACCTGCTAATTCTATCACATTGGTGATTAGGTTTCAACATATGATGTTGGAGGGACACAAACATTCAGGCCTTAGCACCCAGTTTAACATGGGATGACCCCATTGCTACATAACATTATAGAAATCAAATGCAATTACGTTCTGTTTATGGTCTTCTTGGATACAACAGAAAGTCCAGGCTATAGAGCTGGAAAGAACAGCAATCATCAGCTAGTGAGACCTCCCATCGGTGCTTTTGAACATTTTCCCAGCTATCTGATAATCCAGATCCTATTTAAACATCTTCATTAATGCAAGCTTAGTAGATTCCACAACAACCCAGTTCTGGAAAGCTGTGGGTATTGGAAGATTCCTCCTTCCCTTTGCCTCCAAATTGAGCCTGCTTCCCTTGTTTATATCCTTATGCTACCTGTATGAATCCAGCATGACACTGGCTCCCCATTGCCTTGTAATCATTCATTAGCATGCTGCACTTCACCCTCAACCTCTCCATGCTGTAAACTCCTTGAGGATGGCACTATGTCCTTCTTCAACAATGAATACGCAGCGTATAACACAGAACACTTAACTACTAGGCAATCAGAAACTATTTGTTAAAAATATGAAAGTGCCTGCTAAATCTCTGCTGCTGGTGGTGACTCAATCTTTCATCTATAGCAAGAGAGGATTGGACTCCACTGTTTCCCACCACAGCAGTACCAGCCTTCCCTAGGGGATGTATGGAAATGTATGGGGGCCTTACTCATTGCCACAAATCTTCTTGCTTGGATGCTACTGGCAAGGACCAAGGACTCAAAATGTTCCACGATGTCTAGAACAGTCTAACACAATGAAGAAAGGCTCACTGCCACCGGGCACTCCACCAAATATCAACAGCCTTTCCATTGCAAACCACTGTAGATGGTCACAGATACAGGCTGTGAATCAGGAGACTAGGATTCTAATCCTGTCACCAACTAGCTGTGTGACCTTAAGGATACTGATTCACCTCTCTGTGCATCAACATCTTTATCTGTCACATGGTGACTTAAAAATTGCCTGATGTTTTTATCTTCCAGTGTAAAATCAAATAATCATAATGAAATGCTGCAAAAAGAATGTACATCAAATGGATATGAGCCCTCAGTGGTGTTACATGAGGTGACTAGCAATTGGGTCAACATTCCTAGAAGTAGGGGGGACACAGAGCACTGCCCAAAAGTGGCATCTCTTAAGTCCCTGGTTGTATACACAGACCATGCCCTCACGGCCATGCTGTGATGAGAAGGAGAGACATGAGAGGTGGCAGGAAGGCAGCGCTGACTGAAGGAGGGACCCACGTGGAAAGAACACACTCTACCTCTGCCTGAATTGCCTTCTTCTGGACTTCTGCTGCCAACCCCTTGCTGCAGACGTCTTAAAGCCTAAAGTCAGATCACGCCCGTCTCCCACTTTAAACTCTCCAGTAGCTTCCCATGCACCGGGGACTTTGTTCACCATGGATCACAAGGCAAAGAGACTTTCCTTTTCACCCTCACCTCCAGCCATTCTCTCCCACTCTCTTTGCTCTCTGGCTACCCTGGTTTCTAGCTGATGTTTTAAACTGTACTTTGTTTTATGATTAGACCAAGGTAGTTCTTACCTTGGGGCTTTTACCATTGCCTCTATCTAGAAGGCTCTGACATTAGATCTTTGCCTGCCTATCTCCATCCCATCATTCAGGGGTTGACTCAATGGTACCTGCTCAGAGGATCCTACTTCAAATAGCCTCCTCCAGTTCCATGTCCCCCGTCCTCCATTACTCCTCACTCCTCACTGTCTTCTTAGCATTTGTATTGCTGTCTACAGCTATTCATATATTTATTTGTTTGCTTATTTGTTTTTTGTCTCCCTTAAGCAGGATGTAATTTCCACAAGAGGAGAAACTTTGTCTACTTGTTCACCACTCTTACCTCAATTCTTAGAACAACGTTTGACACCTAGTTAGGACTTGACATATATTTGCTGAATAAAGAAATGAAAGGATGGCTGCATGCCTGCATGGTTTCTTCCAGATTGAGCCCAGGCATCACCTCCTCCAGCAAGCTGTTTCTGACTTTTCCCAGCCCATAATGCACCATGCTCATATACCAATCACAGAGGGGACGAGCTCACACAAAATTTTCTGTGTGTCCATCTGTCTTCTCACCAGCCCCTATGCCCCTCAAGGGTAAGAATCTTATCTCTTTCATGTTTGTATCTTCCACCTCAGGCATTGTCTTGCCCATAAATCACTGAACTAAACTGAACTGAACTAAGCAATGACAATGGACAATTTACATTTTCTCCTTGGTGACATGGAGTGAGGCGGTTGTTTGCTCACCTCATAGTGAGTAAACCCCGCAGCCCCTGAAGTCTTTAGCAAGGAGTATCAAACACGGCCAACTAACACCAAGTCGTTAAGCAGGCAACTGCCTGGAAATTGAGTATAGAATTTCATATATTCCTGGCATCTGTTATAGACTTTCAGGATTTCCCTTTTTACTTTGATGAACAGATATGTTCTTAGAGAAATGCATGTAAATTAAGATTTTGCCCTTTTAGATGAAAAATTATTTAAAATGCAAATTCAGAATTAACTCTGAAAGATTTAGTCTTTCAGATTAAAAGATTGAAAAATATTTTCAATAGCTATTTTGTGCCAGACACCATACTAGGTACTTCGAAATTTGTTACCCCATAACAGTTTAAAATATAAATATTAAATGTGCCCAGAGGATATGACTGAGGTTTAAAGTGGCTAAGTAGCTTGTCCAAGGTCTCACAGCTGATATGAAGCAGAATCTGGGTTAGAATCCACAAAGAAATGCAAGTTCTGTGTATTTTTTATACCACCATTGGAACCCAGCAGGAAGTCATCCCCAATTCACCTGCTTTGAGGGTTAGAATTCTTGTGTATTGGGCTTTCTCAAAGAGAGGCCCTCCAGAATTCCTTAAGTCCCACACTGTGACTTCCACACATCACCTCTTTTAACTGCCAGCAGGGGATTAGCAACACTAATCAAACTGACCACATCTGACATATGGGTGTTCCTGCTCGAATGACAGATTGTTTATACTGTGAGTCCGTTAATAATAAAAATGAGGTACTTGGGAAAATCAAAAGCAGTTTGGGTCTAAATCATCGTTGGCTTGGTAAGCTAGGGAAAATCAGCAAACAGATGAACATCTGCCTCTCTTAAAAATTGTCCAAAAAATGTCATCACTGGGCAAAAACCAAACCTCTACAAAATGGAATATTTTGGTTACAAATCTCCGTAACAATGATGACATTGTCTGCACGTTCTAGCCATGCATTCCTTGTACATTTTCAGAGAAAAGGTTTCAGCAAGCGCAGATTTTATGGAATTGACTTCCTGCCCAAATACTTTATGGAGATGTTTCAGGTTGAGTTTCCTCATTGGATGTGTTTTGGCAAGCGAGAGGTGACGTCGTAGGTGAGACTCCAGCGGTAGGTGCAAGTTTATTGTGGAATTCACATATTTTTGGAATCGTTGTACTAATACCATAATATAAACTTTAAATCAAATAGAAATGCCAGTTTCTCTTTAAGTTAACTCTGGACCTTCCTGTTATTCTTTTTTGACAACTCCTGTTCAGAATTCCTGCAGTACTCAGAGTCGTAAGGCAGTGTGGTGTGGTAAGCTGGGTCCCTAGTCCATCACCTAGGCACACTTCACTAAATAGAAAGGGTGGTGTCCAAATCCTGGCTTCACTCCTTGTTAGTTGTATGACCTGGAGCAAGTTGCTTAACCCCTCTGAGCTTCAACAGTACCTACTTCAAAATGTTATTGTAAGGATAAATGAGATAATATGCATGAAAGTGCCCAGCATGGTTCTGGGACCTTACGAGCATGCCTTGTTTTGAAGTTGTGGGATATAAAGTAAGGGTACGTGGGCAATAAACCTTGTATATAGCTCTTTTGACAAATTGGGTGCATGGGTTCATGTTAGACTCATCCAACAAGGCCAGTCCTTGGGGTATATGTATAAGTGTTCATGGGTCTGCATCTGCACCCTCCCTGGGAAAAAAGAAAGCTTCACTTGTGACCAGTGGAGACCAGTTGTGGTTGAAAGCTGAGTTCTGAAGACAGACTACATAGGTTTAAGTCCTTACTTGGGCACGTACCTGCTGGGCGGCTTCAGATGTATTTCTTACTCTCTCTGTATCACAGTTTCCTCCTCTACAGAAGTGAGAAGTAACTTAGTGTTGTTGTGAAAATTCTTTGACTTAACATATGTAAAGGTACGATTCTTACCCTTGAGGGGCTTAGGGGCTGGTGGGAAGATAGATGGACACACAGAAAATTTTATGTGAGCTGGTCCCCTCTGTGATTGGTATATGAGCATGGTGCATTATGGGCTGGGAAAAGTCAGAAACAGCTTGCTCGAGGAGGTGATGCCTGGGCTCAATCTGGAAGAAACCATGCAGGCATGCAGCCATCCTTTCATTTCTTTATTCAGCAAATATATGTCAAGTCCTAACTAGGTGTCAAACGTTGTTCTAAGAATTGAGGTAAGAGTGGTGAACAAGTAGACAAAGTTTCTCCTCTTGTGGAAATTACATCCTGCTTAAGGGAGACAGAAAACAAATAAGCAAACAAATAAATATATCAATAGCTCTAGACAGCAATACAAACACTAAGAAGACAGTGAGGAGTGAGGAGTAATGGAGGACGGGGGACATGGAACTGGAGGAGGCTATTTGAAGTAGGACCCTCTGAGCAGGTACCATTGAGTCAACCCCTGAATGATGGGATGGAGATAGTCAGGCAAAGATCTAGTGTCAGAGCCTTCTAGACAGAGGCAATGGTAAAAGCCCCAAGGTAAGAACTACCTTGGTCCAATCATAAACAAAGCAAAATAAAATTTAAAACATCAGCTAGAAACCAGGGTAGCCAGAGAGCAAAGAGAGTGGGAGAGAATGGCTGGAGGTGAGGGTGAAAAGGAAAGTCTCTTTGCCTTGTGATCCATGGTGAACAAAGTCCCCTGTGCATGGGAAGCTACTGGAGAGTTTAAAGTGGGAGACGGGCGTGATCTGACTTTAGGCTTTAAAAGATGTCTGCAGCAAGGGGTTGGCAGCAGAAGTCCAGAAGAAGGTAATTCAGGCAGAGGTAGAGTGAGTTAATATACGTAAAGCACTATTTTTATTTAACTCTGTATTTGTGGTCGAGCTGCAGACAGAGCTCTGTCTGGTTTTTAAACTCCCAAGGAAAGAGCTATGTTCTACATTTTTAGGACAAACAGAAAGCAGTAGAGGAGAAAGCTGTGGTGATGGAAGTGACAGGGATTTCAAGGAGACTTGTACTCCGGAAGTACCAGGGCGATGGTCCCCGTGATGGACACAGGCAGTGGAGCACTAGCAGCCAAGGGAATGGTAGGGAACAAGAAGAGAGCAGGAAAGTGAGCACCAGCATCGGGCAGCACCCAGGGTCCAGGGTGCTGGGGACACAGGGACATTCTCTGTCTTCCATCAATGACCCTGGAGTTGAAAACAAGAGTTGAGGTTTGGGGTTTGGGAACACTGCAAGCTTCCAGAGTCACCCCACATGAAGATGCAGGTCAGACAGTGGAGAGGAATCCTGTAGCTTCTGTTTGACATCTGCAGACATGGTGAGGTCTCCTCCTGTAACATTGTATGAAGGATGCCAGAAGAGACAGGGTGGAGTGTTCGAGTGTGTGCATTTTCCCTGGAGCTGAAAAAACAAAGCTACCAGGACCCTTGTGGTGACATAGGACAAAGTTCTCCAGTACAATAAGCATGTGACAAAAGATAAGGGTAATTACATAAAAATATCCCCCGAAGCGCAAATCTGTGCTATAGAGTAGACATAACTTAGACCATTAAACGTACAAAGAGTTCTGAGAACCAAGACTTACAGTCAAGCTAAATATAGTATAGATGATAACAAGGAATGGAAAGCAGTCTGCTATACCTTTTGATTGCATGGGCTCAGGGACCAGATTTCCTGCATTTGAAATCCATCTCTACCACCTCCTAACTATGGTTTGGGCAAAGTTATTGGAGTATTTAATTTCTCTTTGATTCAATCTCTTCGTTGTTCTGGACTGAATTGTTTTTCTTCCAAATTCATACGTGGAAGTCCTAACCCAGTACCTCAGAAGGTGACTGTATTTGGATATAGGGACTTATGATTCTGTGAAAATGAGGCTGTGAGGTCCTCACCAACAATAAATAGAGACAACTTCAAAAACGGAAACAAAACAAGACCGTGAGGGTGGGCCTTAATCCAGTGTGACTGGTGTGCTCATAAGGAAAGGGAATTTAGACAGACACTAGGGATATGCAGGGATAGAATAACGACCGCATGAAGACGGAGCGTGAGGGCACATCTACAAGCCAAGGAGAGAAGCCTCAGAAGAAATCGAACCTGTCAATACCTTGATCTTGAACTTTGACCCGCCAGAAAAATGAGAAAATAAATGTCTGTTGTTTAAGCCACTCAACCTGTAGTATTTTATTATGGCAGCCCTAACAAACAAATGGATTCATCTGTAAAATAAGGTTTAAAAAATAGCACCGCCGGGCGCGGTGGCTCAAGCCTGTAATCCCAGCACTTTGGGAGGCCGAGGTGGGTGGATCATGAGGTCGAGAGATCGAGACCATCCGGGTCAACATGGTGAAACCCCGTCTCTACTAAAAATACAAAAAATTAGCTGGGCATGGTGGCACGTGCCTGTAATCCCAGCTACTCAGGAGGCTGAGGCAGGAGAATTGCCTGAACCCAGGAGGCGGAGGTTGCAGTGAGCCGAGATCGCGCCATTGCACTCCAGCCTGGGCAACAAGGGCGAAACTCCGTCTCAAAAAAAAAAAAAAAAATAGCACCTACCTCCTGGAGTTATGGTGACGTTTAAATGAGATATTCCATGTAAGGCATTTGTTACTTTGCCTGGGACATAGTTGATACTCAGCATCTGTTAGAATTAGAGAAGATGCATCTGGAAGTTCTGCCGTATTGTGGCAGGGTTGGAAGGTGGTGGGGGAAGTGGTTCTCCAAACTGTGTGGGTGATGGCTTAAGTGAGAACTCTCATGTATTAAGTACTTATTGTGTGTGGATCCTGTTTAAGTTATATTTGGCTTCAGGCAACAGAAAAAGAATATAATACTTAAATATGATGAGAGGTCTTTCTCTTGCTAACAGCTGGAGGCAACCTAGGGCAGTTATGGTACTCTATAATGCTAAGGACTTGAGCTCTTCTACTTTAAGTTGTCATTGGTGGATTTCATCCTCATTTGTCCAAAAGGGCTGCAAGAGCTCCCAACATTGTGTCCCAATGCTATCCAGGATGAAGAACAAAAGCATAGGGAAGTACGAGCCTTTATTTTAAAGAAACTTCCAGGAAATTACATATACCTCCTCCACTTGCATTTCTTTGAGCAGAACTTAGCCCCATGGTCACACCTAGCTACCAGGGAGACTAGGAAACAATCTTTATTCCAGGAAGATAAGAATTCAGCTAAGTAGCCAAGACTCTATTATAGACCACAGAAAACGAAGGAGATATTTGGTAACAGTAATTGCTACCATGTGCAATATATGTGCAGAGATCATTGAAACAGGAATCCTTGTTACGTTTTTTTTGTTTGTTTGTTTGTTTTTGTTTTTGTTTTGTTTTGTTTTGTTTTTCTGGTGGAAAAACTGGGATTTGGTTTCTTCTTCAAGGGACACACAGCTCAGTTTGACCTGACCCCAGTTTCTCATGCACCCTAAACTCTCTCTGCCTGACAAATATGAATGTCTGATCTTTATAAAATCCAGGAAACTCAAGGTGATGGTGACAAACTCCCTCAAATGCCCACTGCTATCTGATGAAAGACATCAACTTCGATTGCAATTTCTTAAGCCAGATTCTGTAACCGGGTTTTTTCTTGGGTGCTGGTGAGGCACAGCTCTCCCGAGGGAATGCTGTGGGTTCTTGGCCTCCAATCTCTTAAGGAATGAGTGATGGGACCACTGCAGGTGTGCCATATGCTCATAAAAGTAAATATCGGACCCAAGAAGTGTTGCAGAAAGGTGATTTTATTTAAGTAGAGAAAAGAGAAGGAAAAGGAGAAGACTTCCATGAAGAGTGTGGAAGGGGATTCCAGAGGGGAAATCCCAGAGGGGAACGGGAGCCCCCACCATGTGGGAGGGGATTCCAGAATGCTGGAAATCCAGCATGGGTGAAGGAGCAGGGGAATTTATCCTGGGAGACATTCCCACCTTCCCAAATTCCTCTGGCCAATGAATGGAGTTCCTTTAAACTTCTGCTGGGGTGATTGACTCTTAGTTTCTTCCCGCGCCTGTGAAATTCAAATATAAACCTTTAAGTCTCCCAGATGGAGAGAGATGGGAGGGGGGCATGGCGCTGGGAAATTTTTCCCTTAAAACCACACCCCCTCATGGACCCAGAAAGAGAACACATTCCCTCAATATGAAGAAGAATAAAGTCTCACCATAATGATGTGTGGAAATGAATCCAGAAGTAAAGTATAACATCACCTTGCCACCCCTAGGAGATACCTGGCAATAGGCAAGAGGCAACAGTCTGGGGTGTATTTGGAGGACTGTTCCCCCTGAAAGTTAGGCCTGCATCGAATTTGTGATGAGAAAGACGGGGGCTTATCTCCATCAAAAAAAAAAAAAAAAAATGATCATCATATCTGGTTAATTTAAAGGTTTCCAGGGAAAAAGAAGTCTGACAGAGAAGTTGAAGGAATAAATGTTAGACTAGAGTAGAAAAAAAAAAGGTTTTCACCAAAATGTCAGGGGAAAAAAAGTACGGGAAGAGAGACATTAATAAGTGAACAGGGGATAAAGTTGGCAGCAAGTCTTAGAGGGGAAGCTGGTGGGCTACTTTTAAAAAAATGTTCATTTTTCTCTTTTTATTCAGCTTATTTGTAGGTGTCCATTATAGTACAGCTGATCTTTTACGGGCAAAGGATCTAAATAGAAAACATTAAAGAAGTCTTACTCCAATGAATGAGGCCAAGCCTGCAGCTCAAGGAAGCCTTGGAGACTGCATGGTGTTGGAAGCAAGAATCTCAGAAGAAAGAAATCTTCCCATGAAGAAAGACTGTCAATTTCCAAGCCAGTAGAGGATGAGCTGGGGCCTCAGGAAGGAGGGGTGGGGTGAGGGTGAATGAATCCACACACTAGTAAGGTAGATGAACAAGAGAGAAACACCTAAAGTTTGCCCGAAACCAAACCCTTGACCAGATTTTTGTTCTGTGCAGGTCCCTTAAAACAACCCTGACTGGAGTTTTCTTTAACTGGCCCCGAGGGGAGAAAAATGCCAGGACTCACCAATGGATGTTTCTCAAATGCAAAGACTTCGTCCAGTGGTTGTCTATGTAGAGTGAGGTAGGCAGCCCTGATATGATCTGAGGGGTGCAGCGCGGTGGCTGCTCTCACACAGATTCTGGCTCTGGCCCCGTCCTGGTTTCTGAACACCTATCTGCACAGCCTGCTATGGGGTTAAGGTATTGTTTGCCCACTGGGTCTGTTGAAAGCCAAGTGTCCCGGTAGGGTAATCCATTAGTATGGCAGGTCCTTCAGCACAGATGTGTGTCTCAGGTTAGAGGACTAGAAAGGCCTGGAAGATGGGGAAAGTTGGTCTGATATGGAACGTTAGAAAGGAATAGAGAAGGAGGGGAAGGAGAGAAGAGGGTAAAAGGAGGGCGTTTTGATCAGCATTTGGCCCTTGAGACAGAAGGAGCTGAGTGAGTATGAGAGCAGATATATAAATGGGAAGGTGTGGGGGCCCCTGAGGGTTTACTATTTCTCCCACAAGCTACCAGGGCCAGACTCATTCTTTCCTAAGGGCTCTCATTCTTCTTCAAGCCCACTGGTGAATTCATCTTTGAGTATATGCCAAAGAGGAGACAGGTTGCTTTCTTTTAATTATTGAAACAATAACAGAATAGCACCACCATTAAGCACTGTTTCTTAACTTGGGAGGGAGATGATCATCGAACTCCTCTGAGAATCTGATGAAAACTGTGCTCCTACTTCTCAAAAAAAATTAACATATGCACAGCCTCACAAAATATGATACGTTTTCACTTGTTTCATGGACACGGTGGGGGCCCCTCTCTGGGTCCCATGAGAGGCCATTGTCTCCTGGCTAAAATGCTTTGATTTATTATTTAATAATCCTAACACAGAGATTTCATTTTTGTGCATTTTTTCCAAGCCCTTTTCCTAATGCATGCTTAATTGTTACAGGGCAATCATAATCTACATACACTTTATGTGTTCTACTTTATAAAACATTTTTATATTGTTATATATTCTTCACAATTATAAATTTGAATGAATATAAAAAATTGTATTGAATTGTTGCAGTGTAATTTTTTTTTAACTGTTCCTTACCGATTAGGTACTTAAATGGCTTCTAATTTTGTAGTATAGATAATGCTACACTGAATATTTTTATCCATTTATCTTGCTTCTATGGAACGTTTCCTTCAGACAAGTTCTTACCCTTTACAAAATCAAAGCGTAAGAATATTTTTATGGGTCTTAAAAGATGACGTGATATAGCTTTCCAAAGAAGTTATAATTTTTGGTACTGCCAATAGTATACAAGTGTCCCGGTTTCCCCAAATCTTTACCTATAATGGGTACTATTACTTTTTTTCTAATTGACTAGTTTTCAAAGCATCAAGAAGATAGTCTGATGTAGGGTTGCCAGGGCTGAAGTGGAGAATGAGATGAGTGTACTGGGAGGATGGAAGATTGGGAAGTCGGGTCTCTATGGGAATGAATAAAGCTTTTCTACTTCTAAGTAACAGCTGGAACCAAGCAGGCTGTATGAATTAAGGAGCAGCACTCATGAACTTAGTAAACAGTGCCTTCCTACTGTCTGTCCAATCCATTTTCAAGCTTTCACTTCTAAATTTTATCAGTCAAAATGGAAACTGGAAACTAGGGTTTGATCAGGACAAGCAGGGTTATTCTGGATCACTTTCTAAGGCTACTGTGATATGGTAACAGGGTGGTCTATCCTCAGGAGTGTGTCATTCTCTCTAAAAAAATTGACTTGTGCTCCACAGCAGCACTATCCAATAGAAACATAATGCAAGCCACATATATGTAATTTTCAGTTTTCCAGTAGCCACACTAAAGAAAAAAAAGTAAAAAGAAATAAATGATTTTCCTGACTTCAAAATATATTACAAAACTATAGTTATTAAAACATCATGGTACAAGCGTAAAGACAAACATACACACCAATGGAACAGAATAGAAAGCTCAGAAATAAACTCACAGGTATACAGTCAACTGATCTTTGACAAGGGTGTCAAGAATATATAAGAGGGAAAGGACAATATCTTCAACAAATGTTGGATATCCACACACAAAAGAATGGAGTTGAATCCTTATCTTACTGTATACACAAAAATTAATTCAAATATTGATTAAAGACTCAAACGTAAGACCTGAAATCATAAAACTCCTAGAGAGAGGAAAAGCTTTAGTATTGGGCTTGCTAATAATTTCTTTGATATGATACCAAAGTACACACAACAAAAGCAAAATTTAAAGTGTGACTACGTGAAACTTAAAAGCTTCCGTACAACAAAGGAAACAACAGAGTGAAAAAGCAATTTGCAGAATGGGAGAAAGTACTTTCAAACTATATCCTGATAAGGGATTAACATCCAAAATAAATAAGAAGCTCCTCTGACTCAGCAGCAAAAAAAACCAAATAACGTGATTTAAAAACAAGCAAAGGACTTGAATAGAAATTGCTTCAAAGAAGACGTACAAATGGCCAACAGTTGTATGAAAAGATGCTCAACATCACTAATCATCAGGGAAACTTGAAACAAAGCCACAGTGAGATATCACCTCACACCTATTCATATGGCTATCATCAAAAATAAAACAAGCCTGGGAGTAGTGGCTCACACATGTAATCCCAGTTCTGTGGACGGCCGAGGCAGGAGGATCACTTGAGTCCAGGGGATCAAGACCAGCCTGAGCAAAACAGTAAGAACCCATCTCTACAAAGAATTTAAAAGTTAGCTGGACATGATGGTGTGCCCATATAACCTCAGCTACCTGGAAGGCTGAGGTGGGAGAATCACTTGAGTTCAGGAGTTTGAGGTTGCAGTGAACTATGATCACACCACTACACTCTAGCCTGGCTGACAGAGCAACACCTTGTCTCAGAAAGAAAGAAAGAAAGAAGAAAGAAGAAAGAAAGAAAGAAGAAAGAGGAAAGAAAGAAAGAGAGAGAAAGAAAGAAGAAAAAGAAAAGGAAAGAAAGAGAGAGAAAGAAAAAGAAAGAAAGAGAAAGAAAGAAGACAAAAAAGGTAACAAATGTTGGCGAGATTGTGGAGAAATCAGAATCTTTATATACTGTTAGTGGGAATGTGAAACAGTGCAGCCAATATAGAAAACAGTATAAAGCCTCCTCAAAAATCTAAAAATAGAACTACCATATGTTCCGGCAATTCCACTACTGGGTATATCCCAAAAGAATTAAAATTAGAATCTTGTAGACATATCTGTACTCCCATGTCTATTGCAGTAGTATTAGCAATAGCCAAAATATGGAAGCAACCAAAATGTTCACTGGCAGATGAATGGATTAAAAAATATGGTATATACATACAATGGAATATTATTCAGCCTTTAAAAAGAAGAAAATCCTGCCACTTGCAACAACAACATGCATGAACCTGGAGGACATTATGCTAAGTGAAATGAGCCAGTTACAGAAGACAAATACTGCATGATTCCACTTCTATGAAGATCTAAAATAGTCAAACTCATACAAGCAGAAAATAGAAGTGGCTACCAGGAGCTGAGTTGAGGGAAGTAGGTTGGGACTTGTTCAGTTGATATAAAGTTTTGTTTATACAGGAGAAATAAGTTGTAGAGATCTGCTGTACAGCATAGCACCATAGTCAATGGTACTGTATTATGCCCTTAAAATTTTGTTAAGAGGGTAGATCTCATGTTAAACACTTGCAAAAAACAACACAAAACAAAGAAAGAAGAAAAAACAGTGGAAGGAGGACACAGAGAAACTTTTAAAGGTGATTGAGATGTCTATTATCTTGATTGTGGTGAGTTTTATGGGTGTATGCGTATGTCTGACTCTTCAAATTATATGCATTAAGTGTATGTAGTTTTAATATATCAATTATAACTCAATAAAACTGTTAAAAAACAAGACACATTAACTTCAGTAATGTGTATTATTTAACCCATCATATCTTTAAAAATATCATTTTGGCATGTAATCAACATAAAAATTATTAAGTATTTTCACAGTCTTTTTTTCATACTAAACCTTTGGAATCTGGTGCCTATTTTATAATAACAACACATTCCAGTTCCAGAGAGCTACATTTCAAGTACTCAACTGCCACCGGTGGTCATGGCCACTGTAGTAGACAGTGAAGCTCTGTGGCCTCAGTCCACAAAGATGAGCCTGGGATGCTTTGCACTGTAGAACTATCTTTCGCCTAATGCTTGAGCAACTGGGAAATCAGAGCCATGTTGTTATTAGGGAAGCGCATCTGATTAAAAGTATAAAATATCCTAGGTCAGATGCTCACTGCAGTTGTAGGGGAGATGGTGTGAATTGCTGACCATGCACTGTGATAAGTCAAAGTATAGGGACTTTCAGGTCCCATCTCAGCCCACTGAATTAGGATCTTTGGGGAGAGGCTGGAAAACAGATTTTTAAGTACAAGTTTTAATACGATAAGTGGTGCCTGTTATTAATGGAAGGACATTGAATCCCAGAGAGAACGAATGACTCACTCATGTTCTTCTCATAGTTAGGGGCCAGCCAGACCTAGAAATTCAATTGGCCCCACTGGAGACCTTTCCACACCACCACACTCACTATTAGCTGCTCTTCCAGCACAATTCTTGACAGCAAAGTACCTGTTGTCACGTGACAGGTAACAGCATGCTTTAGGAGCAGTCAAGACAACTTGCTGAGAAGGTAAACTATATATTTTCTCAACTTATCAAATTAGAGTAAGAAAAATAGACTTCTTCCCTTAATCTGGCCTTGTCTCAGACTGGAAGTGCTCTCTTGTCCAGTTCAAAACTAATTGTGTGATAAAATTAGTAGACCAGAAGGATACTCACAGTCCATCTTTAACAGAATTGATAGCCCGGGTCCCTTTTCTTGTGGCCTGTGTTGAAATGTGCAAGTATACACATAGATAGGAAGGTTTGAAGCAAATGCCTTAGAGACGTCTCAGTGACTGAGAAAATCTAGCCAAACTGCCAGCTTCGTCCATGGCCATGTGTTAAAATGCCCTGCAGACCCAAGTGTGATCATAAAACAAGAACAGCAGGTCTGTAAACACCCTGATGACAATGGGGAACAAACAGCTGGGCTGAGACCAAATCAGTTCAGGCAAATGTGCTCGTGCTTTTGATCCAAGTGCAAGATGAGCGGATGCAGGGGAGGCGGCAGCTGCGGCACAGCTGGACTCAGGAGGCTTGTGATAGCGTGACTTGCAAATCATGCTTGAAAAATTCATTCTACGAAGCTTGGACGTGAACACAGTCACGTGGGCCCCATCAGCTCACACACCACAGCCAAGAGCAAGACAGAAATGCAACTGGGCTAATAAGAGGCGTCAGGCCCACTTCTAGTTGGACACGGCTGTCTTTCAGGGAAGGAATGGGACAGGAAATGCACTATATTTGGAAATGACTCTAATTTTAGAATGAGGGACTGACTTGAGAAAAGTGAAAACTTGACTGAGAGATACTTAAATGTATTCTATAAGCATGGAAGGCATTTGTTGGGGTCTCTACCATAGTGTTTTCTATTTGTTTGTTTGTTTGTTTGGTGAAGACAAAGTCTCACTCTGTCACCCAGGCTGGAGTGCGGTGGCACCATCACAGCTCACTGCAGCTTCCACCTCCCAGGCTTAAGTGAACCTCCTGCCTCAGCCTCTGGAGTAGCTGAGACCACAGGCAAGCACCACATGCCTGGCTAATTAAAAAAAAAAAAAAAAAAAAAAAAAAATTAGAGATAGTATCTCCCTATGTTGCCCTGGCTGCTGTCAAACTCTTGAGCTAAAGTGATCCTTCCACCTCAGCTTCCTAAAGTGCTGGGATTGCAGTTGTGAGCCACAGCTCTTGGCTTCATAGCATTTAATATGAAAAACTATTTTGATCTTCATTTGTCTAGCACTTTGGGGTTTGCAAAGAGCCTTACATTCACTTTCACTTCACAACTGAATAAATAAGCCTCAGAGAAACTGAGTAAATACTGGATATGTGTGTGTGTATAGACATACATTATTACATTGTGTGCTATTAATATACCATGTATATATATATATATATATATATAGTGTATTATACATATTTATATGTAATATTATAATACTATATACATGCATATATGCATACTATTGTAATTATTCATTTAACAAATATTTATTGAGCAATTACTAGACACTAGGCTAAGTGCAGTATATCAACAAGGATAGGAGATGTGGACGTTGCCCCAGCAATCATGGAACTCAGACCCTAGTTAGAAAGAAAACATTGCATAGACAATCACAACATAAATGTATGATTAGAGTCTGGAGCAAGTGCTACAAAAGGAAAATCTAGGGGTCACAAGAGTATAAGAAGGTCTGCCTCGCCTGGGGCGTCAGACGCTCCCCTGCGGAAGGAGCCTGTGAGCTGAGCAGTCCCGATGAGCAGGGGTTTTCTACAGACTGTGCATCGTGTCTGCTGAGAATCTGGAAATTAAAAATGCCAACGTTGGGAATTTTTCCACGTATGGACGAGGAAAGAGGTCCTCCCAAAAATACAAATTCCACAAAGTTAAATCAGACCGCTCAGCCCCAATCAAAAGGTAAGGACTTTGTAGAAGTTGAGGTCAGAGTCCAGTCGATTCACTAGACCCCGAGAATGTAACCTTTTATGAAAGCTGAAATCTAAGTGCAGGGTAGTTTTCCCAACTGTTTTCTGCCGTTTAAGGTTGCAGAAAGATGACAGCAAGAACACAAAGCTCAGCCGTGGCTCTCGGAGCAGTCCTGATTTTGATGTTTGCTTTTATCTGTCTTCTCTTTCCCTCCTTTCTTCTCTCTTTATCTTCTTTCCTCTACCTTCTTTATTTTTCACTCCTATAGATTAGTACCGTTTATTCTATTGATGTTGACTGGAAATACATGTTTTCTTCATGTTAAATACTTATCAATTGTCTTCTAGGTTCCAAAAATTTTTAATGTGTGTATGATACGGCAAAACTTGTACTGGATCACAAAAGCAAGCTTTTGTTTATATTTACACAGGCTTGTGTGCACACACAAACGCACTAAATACAAGGGATTGCTGCTACAGTCTAGCATCAACTAGTTTCCTGGTGTTTAACACGTCGGGTCATATAAATTCTAGTAAGCTCGGCCTGTCTTTACACGCTCATATCAATTAGCCTTAAGGGCCTTTTTCTGAAGCAAACAGTAAAATCAACACAGCATTAGGAGCTATTTTCTCAAAAACAGAGTTTGAATTCTTGCTGTAGTAGTTCTTAAGTAAAAGAGAGACTCCTTGCCCCTGGTTGTTCAAAGTCATCCATTTCCAACAGGCGAGGGCAGCAGCTATTTGGCGGAGGCAGGAAAAGAAGAGCCAGTGGAACCCGAGTCAAGTTCCAACACAGCGGTTGCCTTGGAACCCATTTGGAGGTTAACTTGCTCTTGTTTCTCCAGCATTTCCTCGCTGAAGGAAATTTGCACTCCAATTCCAGCCCGTTCCAACTCCAATAAAACAGCGATAAGATGCCCTGGAGGGTTGCAGCCAAGCCTGTGGGTGCAAACAGGGTCAAATCACATCATGGGAACGAGATGGGATTCTACATAGTTTGAGTGTTGACTGTTTCCCTCTTGCCAACAGTGAGACGTTTGTTCTCGTTGTTAAATAATTAAATAGGCAGTTTGTATTTATTTAACATACAGACTGTAGCCAATTCCTGCTGACAGCTACCAAAATAACCCCACATTTCCTAGCTCTGAATGGCTCAGAAGACTGTTCTGATTGCCGGGGCATCACCGCAGAGTGAAACTCTCCTCCAAGTCTCCGAACACCTTTTTCATCACTTCAAACAATAAATCAATTCACAGCATGTGATCCAAAAACAACAGCCCAGTTTTACTGGATGAGGTTCTTTCAACCGTTCTCAGGCACTTCCCCACTACCAGCACCGAGCTGTCTTGAAACTGTACTTGGCTGTGGGTAGAAAAAAAATCTGTCAGTTTTCCTCATTTACTCTTGTCCATTTAAATAAAGTGAGTTGTGAACTAATAAGTTAAAGAAAACAAACCAAAAAAAAAAAAAAATGATGATTTGGGGTAGAAAGTAGAAAGTTTGCGAGAAGCAAGCCAATCGGGAAATCAGGGGGAAAAAGTATTTAAATGTGCAGGTGAGTAGTTTGTGAAGCTTTGGAATAATTCAAGATAAGGTAGAGGCTCTCACTGGTCCCCTAAGGTGGTCAACAGGGCAGAGGAAAGAAATTGAGCAGCCAAAAATGGCATCCTTTGTGGAGGGTGGTGCTAAGAGAGATTCTGGGACCATTTACACGTGTTCAGGGCTTTGATCCTGTCATGTGTACATAAAACGTTATCAGAAGAGAGGTAGAAAAGGCTCTGCGTGGTGACTCACGCCTGTAATCCCAGCACTTTGGGAGGCTGAGGTAAGAGGATCACTTGAGGTCAGGAGTTCAAGACCAGCCTGGCCAACATGGTGAAACCCGATTTCTACTAAAAATACAAAAATTAGCTGGGTGTGGTGGCAGGCACCTGTAATCCCTGCTGCTTGGGAGGCTGAGGCAGGAGAATTGCTTGAACCCGTGAGGCAGAAATTGCAGTGATTGAGATTGCCCTACTGAACTTCAGCTTGAGCAACAGAGTGAGACTCTCTCTCTCAAAAAAAAAAAAAAAAAAAAAAAAAAGAGAGAGAGAGAGAGAGTGAGAGCTAGACCAGAATCCTCTTGAAGTTTCACGTTGTTTATGTTGCTTACAGTATCTGGGACATTTAGGGAGGTGCTGCTAAAGACTTATCCCTAGGAGTCTCACTTAAGTGGAAGAAGGAAGCTATTTGCCCTGTCCTATGTAGCTAGCAACCAGCCAGCAGCCAGGTGATGTGTGGATACCACCATACCACACCGTCTTCCTCTCAATGCTCCCACTAACGTGACCACCAAAGGTCTACCCTAGAGGAAACAGCAATGAAAGGGAACAGGAGGAAGAAAGCATGGCAGGAAAAAAAAGATCGTCTAATTTTCTTCTTTCTCACCATTCCTCTTGGCCTCTTAACCCATCTCTCTATATTTGGAAACGACTCTAAATTTGGAAATGACTATATTTGGAAATGACAATTTGTGCAATTTGTGTTTTGAGTGGTTCTACAGATAGTGGATACCGTGAAGACCTCTGTCATCAACACTAAAACTGAGCATCCGTGAGTCAACATGACTCCACTTTGTCCTGTTCAACTTTAGCAGCACCACAGAGATCAGAACTAAGTAAAGCCATTTACAAGAGTAAGGGGGAGGCTGCCTTTTAGAGTGGTGCAAGCATTTCCTCTGGAGTAGTGTGTCTGATCCAGGAAGTCCCTCTTTGCACTGTCTGTGGGTTTTAGACAGACTGAATTCAGTTCTTCTTCTATGAAATAGATCAGCCCCACCTGTCCTTGTCACAGTATTGTTCTGAGGGTGGAAAAGGACAATGGAAATTGCAGTGCTCTGTATTCTATTTGCCATGAGTTGTGTTTACTAACCAAACTTTAGGCACGGTAGGGTTCATTTCTGCCTCTTCTGGAGATAGGAAACTATAGATCCAACTTCAGATGGAGATTTTTTTTTTTTAAGTTGTCCCTCTGTCCCTTCTTTTCTTGTTTGTAAAGAAGAAAGTGCTTCTGTGTGCTCTCCAAGGCGTCTTCCAACTTTCCAAAAACGGAAAAAAAAAAAAAGACAGATAGTCCATCCAAGAATGTCAATCATGAAGTCTTGACCTACTTTGGAATGAGAGGCAACATCTAAGAATACCTCGGCTTAATCTCGATTAGCTCACCACAGAGGCATATATTCTGGGCTGGGATGTCTCTGAAGCTGGGCCACGGCCATGGCACGTCTCAAAGCATAATAAAATGGATGTAGAAAACAGAGGAGTGTATCCCACCTGCTCATTATCTGGGGCCATATTCCTAGCAGGCTAGTTCAACTATTCACAGCCAAGAAACATTTTTGATCAGAGTCCAAATCTCCATCCAGAAACAGGCTCCTGGCATACTACTCGTGCCCTGTAATCAATTCCCTGGACTGTGAATCGAGTGACTACTGCCAGAGCAATGGAGCTGGATTGTTGACTTTTTGACAGGTCCCTCACCTCTTTCTGCATCTTATGTATTTCTCTGCTCTCCTTCGTGCCCCACCTACTGGGGCCCTCTGCCTTCATCCCTTTTCTCCCTTACTAATCTCTCCTCCCTCCGTTTTTTCCTTTCTCTGCACCTCAGCTGATGGCAGATACTATTTTTCATATTTCTAAGCTTGCATCAGTATCAACACAGCCAGATTCACCCACATTTCCCTTCCCCTCCTCCCTCCCTGTCCCACTCCAATTCTTTCCAAGGAGAACTTGGGGATTGTGTCCAAACTGGGACTGAATACAACCAACAAGGAACCTGACGATCCAAGCCCCACCCCCACAGCACACTATAATCCAGCACTGTATAGAGCCGTTCACAGAAGCAAATACCAAGCCCTTATTAAGAATAAACATTTTGGCTGGGTGCAGTGGCTCATGCCTGTAATCCCAACACTTTGGGAGGCTGAGTTGAATGGATAACTTGAGTCCAGGAGTTCAAGACCAGCCTGGGCAACATGGTAAAACCCTGTCTCTACAAAAAATACACACACACACACACACACACACACACACACACACATTTAGCTGGGCATGGTTGCATGCACCTGTAGGCCTAGCTACTTGGGAGGCCGAGGTAGGAGGATAGCTTGAGTCCAGGACATTGAGGTTGCAGTTAGCCATGATCAAACCACTGCATTCCAGCCTGGGCAACAGAACAATATCCAGCTCCACCCCCAAAAAAACCAGGAACACTATTCCCTACGGAGACTTAGCCTCTGTCAGTTAGACCCCTTGACATCCATAACCCAGAACTGGAAACTGCACAATGGGCAAAGAAGGAAATATCACAGATTGAGAGGTTACAGAAAAGAAGGCAGGGAGAAAGAGCAAGTTAATCTAAATACGTGGTAAGAGACAAAAAGCTAAATGAGATGGAGGGGCGTTCTGTGGCAGGGGTGGGGAGGGGTTAGGAAACGGGAGCTGTGGAGCTGGAGCAACATGGGGTCCAGGAGCGTTGGGGAGGGAGAAAAGGATATATGGAAAGTGTTGCCAGCTTGTAAATTAGATCCTCATAACTTCTTTTTAAGACATACAAATTAGAGGTTAAATTCCTTTTTGATTACTTGTGACTGATCTGTGAGTCTGTGGATATAAATCTTTGGAAACTGAGGCACGTGGTCAAGGAGGCACACAGGGAGAAAGAGTGCTGAAGTTTGGTTTCAGTAACTTTAGGAACTTTGGAGCCATCTTCGGATTAATCTCAGACCGCAGAGGTTTAGAAAGGGAGATGATCTCAGGAATCTCCCCTACAATAACACTCTCATCAGATGCATTTTTCAAAGGACATTTGTTTCAGCAGAACCAGAGAGACATAAATGGCAGCCCTGTGCATTTGATATTTGATCCATGCCTCCTCCACTGAGAAGATAGTGCTCTAGTTCTGGGTTTACCTGAAGTCATTTGGAGAGCTAAAACTCCATGTTGCGTGCTCCGTTGAAAGTAAGTGGATTTCGGAGCTAGAAGAATTGTCTCTCTCTGTAGTTCAAATGGCATTCAGAAATCTAATTAACGTTGGTTTTTCTAAAGCAGAATCTGTAATTGTGTTCAATACTGCCAACTGTTCAGTTTGATAATAAAATAGGCTATTCTTAAGATGGCCTGTAGTCATTAGGGAGCGTCTAGCTCTGTAGGATGCAATTTCTCTTTGGAATAATATATGTCATGTTTCTACAATTTCTTTCGTCCATGCATTTCAAAGCATTTTGAAATAATTTGGAGTCATAGGATACATAATATTTCATAAATTAAGCTATATATGTCAATACTTTGCCTGGGGACAGAAATTAATTATTCCACAGAAGTGATGCTGGTATCTAATCTTATTACAATTATACTGTAAAAGTATCATTATTAATTATGACAGCTATTATTTATTGAAAGCAGGATGCTTATTCTGTTAGGCATTGTGTTAAGTGCTTTGCGTGTATTATCTCATTTAATCTTCCCATGAATGCAGTTCTAAATCTAATCCCATTCCAGTATGATTCTATGAGAAAAGTACTGCTTCTATCCTTTTTTCACAAATGGAGTCACTAGAGGTTAAGTAACATGTCCATTGTCACATAGCTAGTAAGAGTGGTGGAGCATCTCTTATTGGGGAGGACCGGTTATTAAGAGTTCCAATGGTCAGTTTCCTTTCCAAATGTCATCTGCATAGTATGTGGTACAGCCTGTTTGATCATGAAGAGACGGTCTTCTTAATTCTAGAACTGTGTGGCTGAAATCTTTGCTAATTCTTGAATGTGTCCAAGACTCCACTGTCTCTCAACAGCTTGGAGGTAAAGAAAACTTAAGGGTGATTTTTAAAGTATGGCAAAGGACCACCTTTCTCAACTGTCAGCCAGTTCTCTAAAATCACAGCTACAGCATGTACCATACCAAAAATTCCAAAATTGGGAGACATGAAGTTGTCATCTTCCTCCTGGATTATTGCAATCTCCTCCTCATTGATATCCCTGCTTCTAGGTTTATCCCATTAGAATAAAACCCATGGCTAAATGCTCTAATCTAGCTTACAAATAATCTGATCTGATCTTATGCCACGCTCTTCCTAACCCACTCTACTCCAGCCACACTCACTCAGCCTTTTCCAGCTCTTCAAACACGCCAAGTTCTTCTTGCTTCATACATACTGTCACCTCCTGCTGAAACCTCTTCTTCTCTCTTCCTTCCTCCTATTTCTTAGCTCTCAAATGTTACAAATGATTTTCAAACACATACACACACACGTTCACAAACACACACACTGTATCTAAATTACACCCTTGCTATATCTTCTCCTGGCACCCTGATTTTCCTTGATAGCTCTTATTCGTATTTACAGTTTTCTGCTGTTTTGAGTACTTTGTCTAATGAGTGTCTCTTCAACTGGACTATAAGATCCATGAGGGAAAATTCCGTATCTCTTCATTTATCATTGTATTCCCAATGCCTGAGACATCGCCTGACTATATTAGATACCAATGAAATATTTAGTAAGTTGAGTGACTCTAAGTTTGATTCCTTATCGATCACCTAATTGCTATGCGATCTTTGGAAATGCATATTCAACTTCTTCTCTGAGACTCAGTCTTTTCATTTGTTAAATGGGGCTCACGATCCTATATCACAGGATCTACATGGAAAAGATGTATGCTAATACATATAAAATGCTTCATAAATTGTTAAACCTTGTGGAATTTCAAACTTTAAATTCAGCATCACCCCACTGAAGCAAAGGGCATTTCCTGCAGTTTACTAAGCTAAACTTGCAGAAGGAGCAGGCTTTGGACAGCATGTGGGCAATTTTCACAAGGCTTTTAACTGGGCTTCAAGCCCAGGGCACTCAGAGGCTCAGCAAGGAGTGAAATAGGGCCAGCTCATCCCCTGAGGGGTGCATCAGTCCCTTGACTGAGCTGGTATTGCTTCTATTGTGTATTTGTGCTTCATAAACACAGTCATCTATCTGGCTTTTCTATTTCTAACTGATTTCTCACTCAAAGCACCAAGATGAAGAAAGGAAATACAAAGTCATGTGCATCAACAGAGCCTATGCCTTTGAGTATCTTAGTGACTTGGGATGATTTTAAGGAACATAAAATGGAAAAGTTCTGCAGGGACCTGACACATATGGCTGACTGTCATCTCTACTCCAAGTAGACGTCACGTTCTTAACTGTTGTAGATGTACGGAAGGAAAGGCTATGTCTGATGCAGCCTAGAACTTTTCCTCTTCCTTCTTACTGATATGGATTTGAAAAAGCAGTAATATCTAAAACTATGTTAAAGGAAAGGTCAGAAAAGAGCGGTCACCTGATAGAGAAAGGGTCAGAGTGGACAGAGGTCACCTCTGGAGACCAAGGTCTAAGATAGATAGCTTCCTTTGACTTTGTTCTCCTCACCAGTGGGCAAATTGGTGACATGAGTATCAGCATTCTTGGAAACTCCTAGAAGTTTTCTAATTCATGCTAGAATGCTGAAGTGAACAGGGCACTTCAAAGAAGACTAGATCCATAGCCCTGTGTTTTTTCAATGGGTTAGTCTCTGAAACAAATGAGAAAATGATTTACATTATAAGTGGTATTCCAAAAACAACAGCCATTTGGGATTCTTATCTGGTATTGAGGGGTAGACTCGACTTTTCCAAGCTTGAATAAAAGCCCCAGGGTCTGTCAGACACTGGGAATTTACCCTTTCTTCTTCACCCATGTGAAATCCCACTCCACGACCATTCCCTGACCCAGACCCCATTGTCTCCTGCTTGGGCCACTGGAAGAGACTCCTAAGCAGACTTTCCGCTTCTGGACTGGTACCTGCTCCACATCACCCCCAATTCATTCATACTTCACCCAGAGTGACCTTTCTGAAATAAATCTAATCATACAAACCTGGCTTAAATCTCTTCTATCATTCCCCATAGTTGTGGAGGTAAAATTCACATTATAACATGACCTATGAGGCCTGCCTACCTCACCAGCATCATCTTGTATAATTCTTCCTGCATCTCACCACCCACCTTGGCCCACCTCTTATTCTCTAGGCATGCCGTTCTTGCATCAGGTCCTGAACAGGATGTGCTTTCTTGGGACTCCAGGTCTTTACGTATCTGTGAATTATCAAGTTCACCTTCCGCTACTATTCTTCAAAACATATTCTTGGAGCTCTTACATTGCACCTAATATTTTACTTGGCAATAAGACAGACAGGTAAACAAATCATTACAGTTCAGATATTAAAGGAGACAAAATGCATAAATGTGATAGAAACCAGAGAAAGGGACAACTAATTCTGGTGGAGCAAAGGAAAGCTTCACAAGAAAAGAAGAAGACCAGTCATACTAGCTCACATTGATTGAATATTTACTTAGCTCTGTGCTAAAGTGTTTTACACACATTATGTTATCAGATTCTCAGAATAACTCCATGAAATGGATGCCATCAAGAGAGAGGAGAGCATAATGGTTAAGCACATGAGGCAGGCCTCAGTTTAAACTCTGTCTCTACCACTTAGAAGATTTCGGGCCTTGAACAAATTATTTAACTCCCAAGGCAATTTTTTCACCTTCAAAATGGAGATAGATAATAGTTGTGTGTGTTTTGTTTTTAATTAATTCTTTTTTAAAAAAAAAAAAAAGAGAGATACGTATGTAAATACGTAGCATGGTGCCTGGCACTTAGCAAGCATCTACTAAAAGGTGGCAACTACTACTATTCTACTATTCTTCTTGGTTTACAGAAAGGTTAAGCAACTTTCCCAAGGTCACACAGCTAGTAAATTCCAGAGCCTGAATTCAAACCCAGAACTATCACGCTCCAGAGCCCAGCCTCTCAACCAGGATGTTTCTTTTGAGTATGAAAGATAAATAGAACTTGATGATGAGTATTTGAAACCACTTCTCAAAGTAGGAGTCATAAAGAAAAGAAAAGAAAAGAAAAGAAAAGAAAAGAAAAGAAAAGAAAAGAAAAGAAAAGAAAAGAAAAGAAAAGAGGTAGTGTTGACTCAGCACCAGCCTAGGAACAGATACTTGGAACTGAAATCTGAAAAACATGTGACTTACCCAGAGAAGAAAGTGCTGAGGCTGACACAGCTCAGGTTGGTGGTCTACACATGGTGAGAAAGCAGCAGTAATTTACACTATGCCCAAGGCTGGCTGGTGGGGGCAGCTGGGACAGCCTCCGGGATTGTAGAACCAACTCTCTCCAGCCCTCACTGCCACCCAGGTTACTGCTGCTGGGATCTACCTTGAATGCAAAACAGCTGCCTCCTAAATGCCAGGATGAGCCTCTGGTAGCTATTCTCATGAGCTCTGCTAGGAGCTGGAGGAATGCAACAAAGAACTAGCAGAGCTTAGGATCCATTCCACAGACTTTAACTGTTCCGAAGGCACAATTTATGACGCATCTACACAACAGACCCTAATTATCTGTTAACCCAGTGAAACGAGTTCAACGGACCACAAGGACCTATTTACCAAATGTGTAATCTGTAATTACAAATCATCCATTGGGCAATCAATAGATGTTTTAAACCATCACTTGGAAGTTTATGTGCTTCTCTGACAGATGGTTTTCCTGAGTCCTTTTATGTTTGTTTTTAAGTTGATCATAGGAATAAGGGACCCACTGTTATGGAACTCACAGCAGGGTGAAATATCTAAATTCTGATGAATTTACTGATATGAGTTCTGATGCTGTGAGTCATCCCCAACTTGTACTAAAGGCAATGGACTTGGGGCTTTAAAACGTGACATGGATGTTAGCCTTGAAATGGGGTCTACATTAATGAAACACTCATCCAGTCAAAGCCTGACAGCTTTCAGTGGGTCTTATCCATGAAACCAGGCTGTACAGTCCAGGCAAACAGATTCTGGCTCTTGAAATGAATGAGACCCCTGTGAGGTGGTTTCATCCACATATTCATTTACTCAGCCAACAAATAGTTGAATTGCACTGCAACTCTATGCCACTTTGCTAAGCAAGGAGGATCAGATTGACAAGGTCCTGCTCCTGTGGAGCTTATATTTGGAAGTTGGAATGAGGACAGCAAGATATAAGTAAACATAATTTCAGAGAATGGTGGTTGCTGTTGAGAAACTCAAATGAGGTAATGGGAGAGTACTATCCGGCCAAAGGGCTGGGGATGGCTCATTCAGATAGGTGGTCAGAGAAGCTTCTCTTGAGAATGTGGTTTTTTGGCAGAAGACCAGTTGATGAGAAGGATCTGGTATCATAAAGATCAGCAGGGAGCTTGCCATGTTTGAGAAACAAACAGAAGGCCAGCATGGCCGGGGCACATTGAGTGCAGAGGTACAGGAGGGTACCAGACAGGCAGGCAGGGGCTGCTCATTCAAGGACCTGCAGTGATTGTAAGGAGTTTGGACCTCACTTTAAGTGTGGTGAGAAACTATAGGAGTGTTTTAAATAGAGAGATGATACGAAAATCTACATTATAAAAAGTACATTCTGGCTTCTGAGTAGATAATGGATCATAGGAGTACAAGAATAGACATAGGGAGACAGCTAGAAGGCTGTAATCCAGATGAGAAGAGATGCAGGCTGAGATTACAGTGACAACAGTGCAGATCGTGGCAAGTGGTTGAATTTGTGAATCTATTTTGGCATCAGAGCCAACAAGATTCGTTCATACGGAAAATGAGGGACAGTGCTAAAGGGAGGATGACTCCTGAGATTTTGACTGGAGCCATGGAAGACTGATGGAGACATTCACTAAAATGAGGGAAGGAAGGGAAGGAAGATGAGGAGGAAGCTTCAGAAGCTTCATGGGATGAAGTTGCAGGAATCAAGAATTTCATTGTGAAAATGAGTTGAATATGCCTCTTGGCATCAAAATGAATACATCAAATTGGTACTGGATGTCTTAGAGCTCAGGGGAGAGGTCAGGGCTAGAGCTTCAGCATATTTGTATTCATTCGTTTTCACAGTCCTTTAAAGAAGCTGACACTGGGTGACTTACAAAGGAAACAGGTTTCGTTGTCTCACAGTTCTGCATGGCTGAGACCTCAGGAAACTTAACAATCATGGCAGAAGGCAGACAAGAAGCAAAGCACATCTTACATGGCAGCAGGAGTGGGGTGGAGGGGGGACCTGCCAAACACTTTTAAACTATCAGATCTCATGAAAACTCACTAGCTATCATGAGAACAGCCTGGGGGAAATCTGTCTCCATGATCTAATCACCTCCTACCAACTCCATCCTCCGACACGTGGGGATTACAGTTCAACATGAGATTTGGGTGGGGACACAGAGCCAAACCCTATTGATATTGAAAATTACCTCCCTTATAAGAAAACTGAGGCTTAGAAAGGTTATCTGAGGTCATATGGCTTATCAGTGTGACCTCCAAAAGCCCCCAAGATGTGGGGTCTCTTTCTGCCTTCTCAGCCTCCTTCAGACTTACCAGCCTGCATTGGCTAACCTCCAGCGACACTGGCTTTCACTCTGCTTCCCAAAGATGTTGCTCCTTCCTGCCTCAGGGCCTTATACACAACCTACCTTCTTCCTGAACATCCTTCCAGATTTCAATCTACTGAGAAGCACCATGGGACTTCTCAGAAAATCTTTTCCTGAACTCCTGAGATAGATCACAGATCTCTACAACATATATTCATGATTGCTTTTATGTGTTACATGTCATGATCCAATTTGAGTATGAGTGACTATTTGATTAATTTCTGCTCATCCTCTAGAACATAAGCTTCAGGAATGGTCTCTTACTATTGTATACTCAGTACCTGGGGAATTAGGAATTATACATTGAAAGTGGTCATTGGTAAATAGCGGTAATCAATGAATATACAGTAGTTCTTCCTTGTGGGATAACATTCCAAGACACCCCAGTGGATGCCTAAATCTATAGATAGTACTCAACCCTCTATCTACTGTGTTTCCTTCCTGTACATATCTATGGTAAAATTAAATTTACGTTAGGCACAGCCAGGTATTAACAACAACAATAATAGAGCAATTGTAAAAATATACTATAATAAAAATTAAGTGTATGCAGTCTCTCTCTCTCTCTCTCTCTCTCTCTCTCTCTCTCTCTTTCTAAATATTTGACTGTACTATACTCACTTATTTTTGGACCAAGTTGGCCATAAGTAATTGAAACTGCAGAAAATGAAACCGCAGATAAGAGGGGACTATATTATATTGAAAAAATGGATAATTTTAAAAAATGAATTGATGACTAGATAGGTTTTTACTACCTCAATCATGTTAGGGAAGTTATTTAGCTCTTCTTCTTCTACCAAACTTATAGAATTAAAATGAAAATACCTTCTCTCTCCTTTTGGGGACATTAAAAAGCTAATGATAAAGTGTTTTACCAGTTAGAAAATCAAATCTATATAAGTTCAGGATATCTTTACAGCAGAGAAAATACCAAAGCATCATGTCGTTAATAGTCACAATTTATCCACTTTGCCAAACCTTTTCTTAGGGTTGCAAACAAATTCATTTTAACGGATTCCCATTTCTCCTGTCTTTTTATCCTTGTTCACTTGCTTTTAAGAAGGTGGAAATACTTTTAGAAAATGTCTCAGATATCAGCAATTGAGAGGAGCCAGGAGTGTTCCAAGTAATCTTTAAATAATCTATAGAATTATTCTCAAAGCAGAGGTTAGAAAAGCTGACTGCATTTTTCTTTCCAGTGTGCCTGTTGCTTCTTTCATTGGTGGCCAGGAGAACCAGGACCTAATAAAGCCTTCATAGAGCTGTGGGCCATGGCAAATAAAGTGCCATTTGCATGTGAACCAGGTGAAAGAAGTCAGCTATCCTGCTGGGAAGACCACGTGGAGAGGGAGTAGTCCTGGGACTACATGGGGAGTGGGAGCATGACTCAGCAATTCCAGCATCCCAGATGAGCCCAATCTTCCTGCCATTCTCACCAAGGTACAAAAATGTGAATGAGCCAGTTTTGGAGATTCCAGTCCATCAAATCCCCAACATGACTGCAGGCACAGCTGAACTCCATGAAAAGCAGGAAAAAAAAAAATGCCATTCAGCTACAGAAACACGAGAAATAATACATTGCTATTATTTGATGCCTTTGATTAGTGGAGTGATTTGCTCTGCAGCAACAGAAATCAAAGTAAAAATGGCTATAGCCAGCAAGACGCTTCCATAACAGAAACCTGAAATACGTGGCACTGGTACCAAATGGCAGGTAGAAGCTAAGGCTTTGAGAATGCTTTCAGTAAAGACTGAACAGACATGAAGAAAGTGTTATTGGAGCCCGAGAAGAGGCAGCCTGTATTATCTACTTACAGAAAGTTTGCCGAAACTGTCTCCCACAGCTAATGAGAAAACAGAAAGGATATTTAATTCATTAGTAGTTATGGCTAAGGAAATTTCCAGAAAGTTACAACTATCAGTCTATTTTGTCTAGCTGCCTGTAACATATAAGAAGAGAAGATTAACTAAAGAAAGAACTGTCTAATTTTTGTGCAGGATTTAAAGAAATATAGGAAGCTCAGAACAGTCTTTCTAGTCTGACAACAGGTTCTTAAATTAAGAGATGGTCTTAAGCAAAGACCAAATCTAGGACACTACCAGTTAAAATGGCCCCAGGGTAAAATCAGATCAAGTATGTGGCTGGGGAAATCATTAAGACCCTTGGTAAAATATAAGGTAGCACCTCATATTCCCTCTTGGCTGACTAGAAAAAGACTTCCATTCTTCAGGCACTAGGAAACAAAGGCAAGGTTTTAAGTGTATATGGGATGAAATTAAAAAGTGGCTTCAGAGAAATTCGTCTGGCAGTAGACTGCAGGATGGAGTCAAGTGGTAAGCCCTGAGAAATTAGGAGACAAAATAGGAAATGCTCACCTTAGTGCTGTGATTTCTTATCAGAGACAGTTGCATTCTGTTCATAACCTTTAAAAAAACACAGACGATTCAGCACCTATTATAGTACCTAGTATATAGCAGATATGCAAGAAGTATTGTTCATATATGAACAATCTTATATTTAGGAATGTTAAGCAGGGTAGATGAATAGGAACAGACCAGCTTTCACAAAGATCCAGCTTCAAGTCAGCTCATTGGGTCGGGATGATCCAACCTCCCGTAACTGCCTGCAGAATTAAAAGCAAATTTTCAAAATACGTAAATTGAAATTTGATCCACCTAAAAGAGAAACAAGAAAATTCATGAACACAGCTGGAGATTTTAATAAATTCCTTTTACTGATAGAATAAGCAGACAAAAGTATTACTGCAAATATAAGAGGTTCAAACAACACTACTAATAATATTGACCTCATTTAAAAATATAAATAGAAATAAATAAATATATAAATAGATATAAATTCACACACACATGCACACACACGCACACACACACACACAAAATACCCAACAAATGTAGAGTACATGTACTTTTCAAATGCATATGGAGCATTTCTTTAGAGTCTAAACGCTGGGCAAAACTCAAAATTTTCAGAGAATTGAAATCATATTGAGTACATTCTCTGACCACTGTGGAATTAAGCTAGAGATCAATAATAAAAATAACCCCGAAAACTTACAAATCAAGTAAAAAGTTTGATTAGGAAAAGAAGAGCAAATTAAAACTAAAGAAAGTAGAGGGAAGAAAACAATAAAGATAAGAGTAGAAATTAATGAAAGAAAAGCCATGTATAATACAAAGGATTCAAAGTTGATTCCTTGAAAACACTAAAAAATTTTTATAAACTTCTTGGTAACCTAATTAGGAAAAAGTAATAATAGTCAAATGACCAATATCAAGAATGAAAAGGTGAATGTCATTCTATATCTTGCAGACTTTGAAAGTATAATAAAAGAACATCATGAATGATTTTGCCAATAAAGTAAAAAAAATAAGGAACAAGCAAATAGAAAAATCAAAACCTACCAAAATGCATCCTTGAATAAAAAGAAAATCTAAACATCCATATATCTGTTAAAGTAATTGAACCTATAGTAAAGTCCTTCCTGAAAAGAAAACTCAGACCCAGATGGCTTCATCAGTGAATTCTTCCAAATATTTAAGCTGTTTAAAGAAGAAAAAACATCAATCTTGTACAAGCTCTTCCTGAGAATAAAAAAAAGATGAAACATTTCCCAACTGATTTTATTAGGCCAACAATACTGGGATACTAAACCCTCAGAAGCACATTACAATGCAGGCCAGAGGCTCTCACAGAGATGCAAAATTCCAAAAATCCCAACAAGAGTATTAGCACATTGAATACAAGAAAGAAAATATATCAGGACTAAGCTGGGTTTATTCCAAGAATGGAAAGTTGATTTAACATTTGAGAATCAGTAGCTGTGATTTACCACTTTTATAGAACAAAGGAGGAAATAAAGCATATAATCATCTTAATAGAAGCAGAAAAAACATTTTACAAAATTTAACACCCACACATGATGAAAACTTGTAGTGAGCTAGAAACAGAAGTGTGCTCTCTTAATCTGGTGAAGACTATCTGCAAAAATTCTACTGAACACTGAGATCAAGAACAAGAGAGCAATCCTCCTATCACGACTTCTAATGAACATTATACTAGAGGTCCTAGCCAGTATAATGTAATAAATGCAATCATGTCATAAGAAAGAATAAAAGATAAAATGATTAAGAGTCAAGACATAAAGCTCTCCTTATTTACAGATGGTATGATTTGTATCTATACCTAAGAAATCTACATATACATTTTTATAAAGAATAAGTGAATTTACAAGATTTCTGAGTATGGGAGCTACAGGAGGTAATGTATATGTTTATACACCAGCCACAACAAACAAATAAAAACTTTTAAATATAATTTACCATAGCATCAAAACAGTCAAATACCTAAGACTAACTCTAATAAAATCTGCTCAAGTAATAAAATCTGCAAAGTATAACATGTTCCTAAGAGAAATTTTCAAAAGCCTAAATCAATTGGAGGCTATGCCAGTTTTCATGAACCAGATCACCGAATGAATCTACAGATTTATTGTGATGCCACTCTGAATCGCAGCAGGTAATTTTGTTAAAAATTAATGAGGCAATTTAAAATTGTATATGAAGTACAAAGGGTCAAGAATAGCCCCCCAAAAAATTGTGAAGAAATTCAAGTATAGAGACTATGCCTTACCGGACATCCAGACTTAGTAAAAAGCTCTAGTAAGAAAGACAGTTAATAAGTTGATAAGCTGAGTTGATAAGTTGATGAGTGTGATCACTTTGTGATAACTGACAGAGCTATCCATTGATTATTTGTGCACTTTTCTATGTATATACTATACCTCAATTAAAATTTTTATTAAAAAATTGCTTTGCCAGTGTGGGTCAGATGGCCATCCTATGCCTTCAGAAGCGGGTCTTGAGAAGAACACTTTGGTTATGTAATAGTCCAATCTAAAAGCAAAATCTGAATTTAAACATGGGGAAACATCACTCAAACCAAAAATGAGGAAAAAAAATCTAAAGAAGAGGAAATACAATCATATTTTTCAAAAATGTCTGTGCCATGCAAGACTGTGGAAACATTCTGGATCAAAGGTGACTAAAGAGACAGCAGCTCTATGTCATGCCTGATCCTGCACAAAAGGAATAAAATTACAAAAGGTATTATTGGATGCATTGACCTAACTGGACAACAGAGAGTAGTATTCTCATGATATGTGCACTAAACTGTTTAGGCATAAAGAACCATGAGGAATGCAGCTTACTCTCAAATGGTTTAGAGAAAATATTTTATTATATACATATATGTATACATGCGTATGTGTGGGTAGATATATATGTATATGCGCATTTCTGGCTGTGTGTGTGCATATATATTTATATACATAGAGAGAGAGAGAATAGAAAGTAAATAAGGCAAATATTAAAAATGGGTCAATAGGCCGGGCGCGGTGGCTCATGCCTGTAATCCCAGCACTTTGGGAGCCTGAGGCAGGTGGATCACCAGGTCAAGAGATCGAGACCATCCTGGTCAACATGGTGAAACCCTGTCTCTACTAAAAATACAAAAAATTAGCTGGGCATGGTGGTGCGTGCCTGTAATCCCAGCTACTCAGGAGACTGAGGCAGGAGAATTGCCTGAACCCAGGAGGCGGAGGTTGCCTGAACCCAGGAGCGGAGATCGCGCCATTGCACTCCAGCCTGGGTAACAAGAACGAAACTCCGTCTCAAAAAAAAAAAAAAAAAAAGTGAAACTGGGGAAAGGCTATTAGTTGTGTTTTATGTATTATCCCTGTTCCTGAACATTTTCTGTAGGTTGAGAGTTATTTTCAAATAAATTTCTTTTAAAAACTGCATTGGTTTATTGGACAACCTCACTGCACTGAGACTAGTTGACCTGGTTTTTGAGTTTGCAAGTGTTACTGAAAAATTGAATAAATGAATGAAGAGCCTGCACAGCCCATCTACCTAGTTACTGAGAAGTACTCCAATCTCAGCCATATAGATAGATTTAATGAGAAGGATGTCCCCAGCAACCCTGTCAGACTCCTGTCATGTAGAATTAGCATAGATTTGCAAGTCACTTATAATATTCCTTAAGTTTGAGGAGAGAGAAAGCCAGTGATGATTGCATAGCTTTTCTTATGATTTGTCAGTTTAATCACTGAGCACCTACTATGTGCCAAGCCCCATTTTAGGCACTGAAGGTAATGAAAATATATGCTACCTGAACTCCAGAAGGAAACATAAGAAGGTAACTAAAAACAATATAATTCAACCAATGTTTATTTTATGAATGCTTATTGACTGAATTCTAATGCAATTCACTAGATTCCAAATGACCACTGTGTACGAAGACAATAAAGCTATGAGAGCTCTGTCTTCCTATCTCTTAAGGATCCAGAATTATCATGCTAAGGAAGCATGTGGGCTTTATTGTTGTTGTTGCCCTCTACTATCTCATCATAACAGCTTCCTGTGGAATCTATACCAAAAAGGACAAAAAGAATAGGTGCACATGGGGATCATGGCAGACGGGAGGCAGAACTAGACTGCAGCTCCCACTCGGATGGACAGAGCAGCGTGTGGTGTCTCACATCATGAACTTTTGCTCCAGAACAACTGCAAGAATAAATCAGTAAACCTGAGAGGATCCACAGACCACCTGAAGAAGTGGATTGCTCCTGCAGGGCCCTGAAGACACCCCAAATACTCAGCTGCAGTAAGACCCACCCAAGAAGAGTCTGAGTTCGGACATGCCTAACCCTGCCCGTAACCAGTGGTCCTTCCCTACCCACCCAGCTAACTGAAGACAACGGGCATATGCTCTTGGGAGTTCAAGGCCCTGCCCACCACCTGTTCCTCCCCATACTACCACAGCTGATGCTCTCTGGAAAGTGCTACCATCTGGCAGGAGGTCAACCAGCACAAAAATAGTGCTTTAAACCACCAAAGCTAAGAACCCTCACAGAGTCCATTTCAAGCCCCCTGCTACCTCCACCAGAACAGTTGCTGGTATCCAAGGCTGAGAGACCCACAGACAGTTCACATCATAGGACTCTGTACAGACACCCCCAGTACTTGCCCAGAGCCTGGCAGACTTGCTGGGTGGCTAGATCCAGAAGACAGATAACAATCACTACAGCTCAGCTCTCAGGAAGCCACATCTATAGGAAAGGGAGGGGAGTACTACATCAAGGGAATACCCTGTAGGACAAAAAAAAAAAAATCTGAAAAACAGCCTTCAGTCCAAGACCTTCACTCTGACAGAGCCTACCCAAATGAGAAGGAACCAGAAAACTAACTCTGAAAATATGATAAAACAAGGTTTTTTAACACCACCAAAAAAATCACTCTAGCTCACCAACAATGGATCCAAACCAAGAAGAAATGTCTGATTTACCTGAAAGACAATTCAGGAGGTTAGGCTGGGTGCGGTGGCTCATGCCTGTAATCCCAGCACTTTGGGAGGCTGAGGCAGGTGGATCATGTGAGATCAGGAGTTCAAGACCAGGCTGACTAACATGGTGAAATCGTTTCTAAAAATACAAAAAATTAGCCTGGCATGGCAGCTACTTGGAAGTGAATCCCAGCTACTTGGAAGGCTGAGAAGGATAATCACTTGAACCCAGGAGTCAGAGGTTGCAGTGAGATGAGATTGTGCCATTGCACTCCAGCTTGGGCAACAAGAGTGAAACTCCATCTTGAAAAATAAAATAAAAGAATTCAGGTGGTTAGTTATTAAGCTAATCAATCAGGGAGGCACCAGAGAAATGTGAAGCCCAATTTAAGGAAATCCAAAAAATGATACAAGAATTAAAGGCAAAAATATTCAAGGAAACAACATTAAAAAACAAAACAAAACAAACAAACAAAAACTTCAGAAAACAATGAACACACTTATAGAAATGCAAAATGCTCTGGAAGATCTCAGCAGTAGAATTGAATAGGTAGAAGAAAGAAATGCAGAGCTCTACCTATGCAACAATCTTGCATGTTCTTCACATGTACCCCAAAACCTAAAATGCAATTAAAAAAAAAGAAACAGCAATTAAAAAACAAAACAAAACAAGACAAACAAACAAAAAAAGAAATGCAGAGCTCAAAGACAAAGTCTTCTAATTGACCCAATCTAACAAAGACAAAGAAAAAAGAATAAGAAGATATGAACAAAGCCTCCAAGAAGTCTGGAATTATGTTAAATGATCAAACCTAAAAACAATTGACGTTCCTGAGGAAGAAGAGAAATCTAAAAGTTTAGAAAACGTATTTGAGGGAATAATTGAAGAAAACTTCCCCAGCCTTGTTAGAGACCTACACATCCAAATACAACAAGCACAAAGAACATCCAGGAAATTTATCACCAAAAGATCATCACTTAGGCACATTGTCATCAGGTTATCTAAAGCCAAGATGAAGGAAAGAACCTTCAGAGCTGTGAGACAAAAGCACCAGATAACCTATAAGGAAAATCTATCAGGTTAACAGCAGATTTCTCAGCAGAAACCCAAAAGCTGGAAGGGATTGAGGCCCTACTTTTGGCCTCCTCAGATGAAACTATTATCAGTCAAGAACTTTATATCCAGCAAAACTAAGCTTCATATGTGAAGGAAAGATACAGTCTTTTTCAGACAAACAAATGCTGAAAGAATTCACCACTACCAAGTCACCACTACAAGAACTGCTAAAAGGAGCTCTAAATCTTGAAACAAATCCTGGAAACACATCAAAACAGAACCTTTTAAAAGTATAAATCTCGTAAAACCTGTAAAACAGAAATACAATTTAAAAAACAATGACAAAAACAAAAACCAAGGTATACAGGCAACAAGTAGAATGATGAATGGAATAGTACCTCACATCTCAGTACTAACATTGAATATAAATGGCCTAGATGATCCAATTAAAAGATAGGGAATTGCAGAATGGATAAGAATTCACCAACCAACTAACTATCTGCTGCCTTCAAGAGACTCACCTAACACATAAGGACTCGCACAAACTTAAGGAGGTGGAAGAAGACATTTCATGCAAATGACCACCAAAAGTGAGCAGGAGTAAATATTCCTTTTTCTTTTTTTTTTTTTTTTTTTATCATACTTTAAGTTCTGGGGTACATGTGCAGATCATGCAAGATTGTTACATAGGTATAAACATGCCATGGTGGTTTGCTACATCCATCCCCCCATCACCTACGTTAGGTATTTCTCCTAATGTCATCTCTCCCCAATCCCCCACCCTCTGCTAACCCTCCCCTATCCCCCCAACCCCCTAACAAGCCCCAGTGTGTGATGTTCCCCTCCCTGTGTCCATGTGTTCTCGTTGTTCAACACCCACATATAAGTAAGAACATGCGGTGTTTGGTTTTCTGTTCTTGTGTCAGTTTGCTGAGAATGACGGTTTCCAGCTTCATCCATGTCTCTGCAAAGGACATGTTCTCATCCATTTTTATGGCCGCGTAGTAGCCCATGGTGTGCATGTGCCACATTTTCTTTATCCAATCTAACATTGATGGGCATTAGGAGTAGCTATTCTTAGACAAAACAAAACTTTAAAGCAACAGCAGTTTAAAAAGACCAAGAGGGACATCATACAATTGTAAAAGGTCTTGTCCAACAGGAAAATATCACAATCCTAAACATATATGCATCTAACATTGGAGCTCCCAAGTTTATAAAGCAATTACTAAAAGACCTAAAAAATGAGACAGCAACACAATAATGGGGGGACTTCAATACTCCACTGACAGCACTCAACAGGTCATCAAGACAAAAAGTCAACAAAGAAACAATGGATTTAAAATATATCTTGGAACAAATGGACTTAACAGATATATACAGAACATTCCCTTCAACAACCACAGAATATATACTCTATTCAATAGCACATGGAACTTTCTCCAAGATAGACATATAATAGGCCACAAAATGAACCTCAATAAATTTAAGAAAATTGAAATTATATCAAGCACTCTTTCAGACCACAGTGGAATAAAACTGGAAATCAAATCCAAAAGGAACCTCCAAAGCTGTGCAAATACATGGAAATTAAATAACCTGCTCATGAATAATCATTGGGTCAACAATGAAATCAAGAAAGAAATTTAAAAATTCTTTGAACTAAACAATAGTGACACAACCTATCAAAACCTCTGGGACACGGAAAAGGAGTGCTAAGAGAAAAGTTCATAGCCCTAAATGCCTACATCAAAAAGTCTGAAAGAGCACAAACAGACAATCTAAGGCCACATCTTAAGGAACCAGAGAAACAAGAACCAATCAAACCCAAACCTAAACCCAGCAGAAGAAAAGAAATAACCAAGATCTGAGCAGAACTAAATGAAATTGAAATGAACAATGACAACAACAAAGATAAATGAAACAAAAAGCTGGTTTCTTGAAAAGTTAAATGAAACCGACACATCATTAGCAAGATTAACCAAGATAAGAAGAGAGAAAATCCTAATAAGCTCAATAAGAAACAAAATAGAAGATATTACAACTGACACCGTTAAAATACAAAAGATCATTCAAGACTGCTATGAACACCTTTACCTGCAGAAACTAGAAAACCTAGAAGAGATGAATAAATTCCTGGAAAGATACAACCCTCCTAGCTTAAATCAGGAAGAATTAGATACCCTGAACAGACCAATAACAAGCAGTGAAATTGAAATGATAATTAAAAAATTACCAACAACAAAAAAAGTCCAGGACCAGATGTATTCACAGCAGAATTCTACCAGGCATTCAAAAAAGAATTGGTACCAATCCCATTGACACTAGTCTACAAGATAAAGAAAAGGAGAACCCTCTCTAAATCATTCTATGAAGCTACTATCACCCTAATACCCAAACCAGGAAAGGACATAACCAAAAAAGAAAACTACAAATTAATATCCCTGATGAAAAGAGATGCTAAAATTCTTAACAGAACACTAACTGATTCCAACAACATATCAGAAAGATAATTCACCATGATCAGGAGGGTTTCATATCAGCAATACAAGGGTGATTTAACATACGCAAGTCTGTAAATGTGAAACACCACATAAATAGAATTTAAAACAAAAATCACACTATCATCTCAACAGGTGCAGAGAAAGCATTTGACAAAATCCTGCATCAATTTAGATTAGAACCATCAGCAAAATTGGCATACAAGGGACATACCTCAATATAATAAAAGCCGTTTATGACAGTCCCACAGCCAACATAATACTGAATGCAGAAAAGTTTAAAGCATTCCCTCTGAGAACTGGCACAAGACAAGGATGCCCACTCTCACCATTCTTCTTCGACATAGTACTGGAAGTCCTAGCCAGAGCGTCAGACAAGAGAAAGAAATAAAGGCATCCAAATCCGTAAAGAGGAAGTCAAACTGTCGCTGTTTGCTGATGATATGATCATTTACCTAGAAAACCCTAAAGACTCCTCCAGAAAGCTCCTAGAACTAATTAAAAAAAAATTCAGCAAAATTTCTGGATACAAAATTAATGTACACAAATCAGTAGTACTTATATATACCAACAGCCACCAAGTGGAGAATCAAATCAAGAACTCAACCCTTTTTTAATAGCTGCAAAAAATAAAATATACCTAACCAAGGAGGTGAAAGTCCTCTACAAGGAAAACTACATAACACTGCTAAAAGAAATCACAGATGGCACAAACAAATGGAAACACATCTCATGCTCATGGATGGGTAGAATCAATATTGTGAAAATGACCCATACTGCCAAAAGCAATCTACAAATTCAATGCAATTCCCATCAAAATACCACCATCATTCTTTACAGAATTAGGAAAAGAAGTTCTAAAATTCATATGGAACCAAAATAGAGGCTACATAGCCAAAGCAACAGTAAAGCAAAAAAAAAAAAAAAAAAAAAAAAAAAAAACAAAAAAAAAAAAAACCAAAAAAACACAAAAAAAACACAAAAAACAAGAAACAAAAAACAGCAGCAACAACAACAAAAAAAAAACCAGATCTGGTGGCATGGCATTACTTGATTTAAAATTATACTATAAGGCCATAGTCACCAAAACAGCATGATACTGCTATAAAAATAAGAACATAGACTAATAGAACAGAATAGAGAACCCAGAAATAAACTCAAATGCTCACAGTCAACTGATCTTTGACAAAGCAAACAAAAACATGAAGTAGGGAAAGAATACTCTATTCAATGAATGGTGCTTAGATGATTGGCGAGCCACATTTAGGAGAATGAAACTGGATTCTCATCTCTCACCTTATACAAAAATCAACTCAAAATGAATTAAAGTCTTAAATATAAGACCTGAAACTACAAAAATTCTAGAAGGTAACATTGGAAAAACCCTTCTAGGCATTGGCTTCGGCAAGGATTCATGACCAAGAACCCAAAAGCAAATGCAATAAAAACGAAGATAAATTGCTGGAACTTAATTAAACTAAAGAGCTTTTGCACGACAAAAGAAACAGTTGGCAGAGTAAACAGACAACCCACAGAGTGGAAGAAAATCTTCACAATATATACATCTGACAAAGGACTAATATCCAGAATCTACATGAACTAAAAAAAAATTCATAAGAAAACAAACCACCACATAAAAGTAGGCTAAGGACGTGAATAGATAATTCTCAAAGGAAGATATACAAATGGCCAACAAATATGAAAAAAATGCTCAACATCACTAATGATTAGGGAAATGCAAACCAAAACCACAAAGCAATACCACCTTACTCCTGCAAGAATGACCATAATCGAAAAAATAGTACATGGTGGTGTGGATGCGGTGAACAGGAAACACTTCTACACTGCTGGTGAGAATGTAAACTAGTGCAACCACTGTGGAAAACAACGTAGAGATTCCTTAAAGAACTAAAAGTAGAGCTACTGTTTGATCCAACAGTTCCACTACTGTGTATCTACCCGGAGGGAAAGAAGTCATTATACCAAAAAGATACTTGCACACACATTTATAGCAGCTAATTTGCAATTGTAAAAACATGGAACCAACACAAATGCCCATCAGTCAATGAGCGGATAAAGAAACTGTGGTGTCGATACATGTACATATGATGGAATACCACTCAGCCATAAAAAGGAATGAACTGATGGCGTTTGCAGTGATGAGGTTGAAGACGACTATTCTAATTGAAGCAACTCAGGAATGGAAACCCAAACATTATGTGTTCTCACTCACAAATGAGAGCTAAGCTATGAGGATGCAAAGGCATAAGAATGACACAGTAGACTTTGGGGACTCAGAGGGAGATGACGGGAAGCGGGTGAGAAATAAAAGACTACAAATAGGGTACAGTGCATACCAAAATAGGGTGTGGTGCAGACTGCTGTGATGTGTGCTCTAAAATCCACAAATAATCACGACAGAACTTATGTAAGCGAATAATACCTGTTCCTCAATAACCTAATTAAAAAATGTTAAAAAGAATAAGCACACACATTTATTGAGTAATTACTAGGTAGCAGGCACTTAAAATAGATGTCCCTCCTGTGGGTCCCACCAGAGACATGTTGAAGTCCTGAAGGTGACCTTATTTGGAAAATAGGATCTTTGTAATCAAGTTAAGATGAGGTGGGTCATACTGAATTGGGGAGGTCCCTGACCCAGAGACTAGTATATTTATAAGAGAAAGGAGAAGGAGACCGAACCCAGAGACACAAAATCATACAGAAAAAGGAAACAGGAATGTCCTGTGATGTCAGGGTCAGAGACTGGAGCTTCAGGCCAGGAAATGCCAATGAGTGCCAGGAAGTTTTTTTCTAGAATCTTCAGAGGGAGCCTGGCCTTGCTAACAACTTGATTTTGGACTTCTAGCCCCTGGATCTGTGAGAACACACATTTCTGTTCGTTCAAGTCACCTAGTTGTTACAGGAGCCTGAGGAAAGTAATATACTCCTATTTTACAGTTGAAGACATTGTAACTCAGAGATATTAGGTAACTTGCTCCAGTTTATGCAGCTAGTCAACTGCAGAAGCAAAAGTCAAAGCAAAGCTGTCTGGCTCTGAAGCCCATCCTGCCATTTTCTATCTCTGACCTTGACTTGTCTCCTGAGTCAAGCCTATGACATCTAAATGTCTACTTTATATCACTACCTGAATAATTAATAGCCACCTCAATCATGTCGAAATTAACACGTCAATAGTGAGCTCTTGATCTTTCCCTTCCTGTTTTCACCCCCAGCCTCCCCATCCCACCCCATCCCATTCCAGTAACTTGCGTCACCATCCAGCAAATTTTTTAACTGAAAAACTGGAGTCACCCTTGATTAGTCCCATTCCCTAATCCCTTACATGAAATCATCAGGAAGTCTTGTTCACTTTACCTCCAGCAAACCTGCATCTAACCATTTCTCACCCCTTCCACTGCAGCCATGCTAGTCAAGTCAACATCATCTCTCAACAGTATCTCTTGCAGGAGGGTCCTGACTTCACTCTTGCCCCCTTATAATCTGCTCTCTACCTTGTAGCCAGGGTGACCTTTTAAAAATATAAGGTTGATCATATCACTTCCTGTTTAAAGTCCTCCAGTGAATTTCCATTGCACTTAAATAAAAAAATAACTTGTTATGTCAGAGTGGACATTTCTTTGGTCATCCAATTTCCATTGCACTTAAATAAAAAAATGACTCTTGTTATGTTAGAGTGGATGTTTCTTTGGTCATCCAGAATTCTAATCCACTTTCTACCCTTGGGAAATTCCCCACCTTTTGAGTTTTGGGTGGCAGACTTTGCTTTTCACTCGGGAATACGTTATATACTTACTTTCCCAGGCTTTCACATTCTGAAGGAATAGGCTCATGACCACTCAGCCAATCAGCTGCACTTGCTCATTGTGATGGTTAATTTCACATGTCAACTTGACTGACCATGGGTGCCCAGATATTTGGTTAAACATTATCCCGGGTGTGTCTGCAGAGGTGTTTTGGAATGAGATTAACATTCGAATGTTAATCTTCTCACCACTCCATCCAGGTGCTGGGCAGCAGCAGCAAGCCTGCTGTGTAGTGATGGCAGGGGTGGTAGTACAACGCTGGCATTGCACGTGTCCAGCTACTGCCTGTGATCTGATCTCTTTTCCATATCTGACCCTGGAAAGCTTGCGGGACACCTAAGTTCTTTTCGATAAATTACTTTTGTGATATCATCATCCAATCAGTCTCTGTCATTTTCAAAATGGACTTACACACATGGCTTAGAAGGCCTTGTATATCCTGGTCACTGCCTCCTTCTCCAGCTTCATCACATATTTCCCTCCACTCAGTCCCTACTACCAGTCCCTTGGGGCCCTTTTTCTCTGAACTCTTCCCACCTCCCATCTTTGGCACTTGCCAAACTTCTGACTGCTGGAATTCCCTGCCCCAGGTTTTTCTGTGGCTTCTTACTATTATTGAAGACCCAGCTCAAAGGGCTTCCCTCCAGGAAGGACTTCATTATGTGATTTGAAGCAAATTATTTCCGCATAAAGATCCCTGTATTCATAACTGTCTTAATTTCTTTATAGCACTAGTAATCTAAAAGTAACTATAGCGCTAGTTATCTAAAAATAACTCATTCGTGTTTTGACTTGTTACGGCCCACCTGCCCCCACTTAGAAGTCATCCAAAGAGGGTTAGGACCTTGTCTGTCTTGTCAACGTTGCATTCTCTTAAACAGTTGATGTGCAGGAATCATTTGCAGAATGGGAGAAAAAAACGAAAGCCCCTCTTGGGAGGTGCCCAGGCCAGACTTCTCAAAGGCCTTCTGCCCCAGCTCCAGGGTTACTCTTCATGCCTGAGCATTAATTTCTGAGTGTAGAAAATTCATGAATTTTTCCTTCTGAAGATCTAGGCTTTATCCCCCCTCAGGGTGTCAGCAGGGGTGGTTCTGTTCATATCGATGACTGCATTTAAACCCTGAGAACTGCTAGAATGTTTGACAGTGAGAAGTTAGAAGACCAAAAGCCACGATCACCCCAAACTACACATGTCATAAAGAAAGCCCTGGCTGTGCTGGAACAAAGGGGCACCCACTGGTACCATTCTCTGAGAAACAATAACAAAAATGATTTACTTCTCCGTTCTGGTCTGTCCTAAGCCTATTACTACGCTTCTTACCAGAGGCAAGGGCAGAGAGAAGAAGAGGGTCTGGTTTTTCAGGCTTTGGAGAAGTATTTGTAGAGCCAACTTGGTTGAGTGGGCAGAGGGAGGAAGAACAGGGATGCAAGGAAATTTAAAAGGGAGGGAAACAGAGGATGCAACGAGCAGATCTCAGGAGGCTGAGAAGAGTCAGAGGGAAGGAGAGGAAGGAGCAGAGAGTAGAAGAAAGACGGAGGAGGGAAAAGGGAACTGGGGTCAAAAAAAGGAGAAGGGAAAAAAGAACAAAACGTTACAAACAAACAAACAAACAAACAAAACCACCAAGGGCTAGAGAAAGAAGAGAGCATGCGTCCAGAGACAGAGAAGGGAGCACGGTGTGGAGAGCTGGGGCTCCCGCATTGGCCCCCCAACCCCACCCCTTTTCTTTAATTTCACTCAGAGCAAGTTTCCTCTCTGAGTTATTGAAAAATTCTGTTTTTAATCTGGATCCCAACGCACCATCTATCCTTCTTTTCTCTACCCTGCAAGCTCCAGTTCAGTGCCCGCAGTAAGCTGCAAGTCTATGCAGTGCGTTTACCCAGGACAAACGCTAGCTTAGCGCCTTACCTGCATGAACTCTTAATCCTTACCACAATGATGCCAGTATAGTTTACCCCATTTTTTCAGATAGGAAAACTGAAATATCTTGCCCAGCGTTACACAGCTGATACAGTGATGAAGCTGGGATCCAATTCCAAGCAGCCTAGCTTCAAAGTCCGTCCCCTTAAACCTCTGATCCCCCAGGCAAAACTAATCGTCCCCTTCTCTATGCTTTTAAGTCATTGTGTATAACTTATCCCGATCCCATTGTAATAAATTATATGTTTATAATCTCTGTCTCCCAGGAGCCCATATACTTCTTAAGGTTGCTGTCTGTGCCTCATTTATCTTCTCATTCGATAAGTATTTCTTGAGTAGCTACTATATGATAGGCACCATAAAGTCTCTTCCGACTCTCCAGGCAAAACTAATTGTCCCCTTCTCTAGGATTTTAAGGCATTGTGCATACCTACCCCTGATCCCGTTGCAACAAATTATATATTTATGATCTCTATCTCCCAGGAGCCCATATACTTACTTCTTAAGGACGCTGTCTACGCCTCATTTATCAATGTGTGTCTGCACCTATGCTTGTGCCTCACAGAGAGCAGGTATGCAGTTCAAGTTTGTTGGATGGAAGACTGTGGGAGTTAAATAATTGTTGTCTGCTGTGATTTGGAGCTAGTGGCTTGGATTCTAGGATTGCAGGCTTCACGTGACTGGTATGGAAAATGACAGAGCAGCGGTGAAGGCAGCCAAAAGAGAAGTGCAAGACTGCCTGTCTGCGTCCTGATTCATTTACCGCAAACACGTGCACTCCAAGGCAAGACTAGGGAAAAAATGCTTGAAAAAGAAAACAAGGGTGAGGGATCAGCAAAGCCAGGGTAGGAGGCATTGCACCATCAACTTCTATTTCCCAAGGAGCTGTGCACATCCCAGGAGGGTTAGTCCTGTTACAGCATTTTGGGGTTCCGAGCCCATGGCTGGGGCTGCAGCCATCATTTGCTGGCATCTAATAGAGAACCTTGAAGGGACAGCATGCACCACCTGTTCTCAGAAGATTCACCTCCATTCACAGAAGCGTAGACCCTAACGATCAATCTGTCTGCTGGTTTTCAAAACCTTTTCTTGCTTTGAGTGCGGAACTCTTTCTTCAAATCCAATCTATAAACCAGATAAATGTCAAATAACTCTAGTTAAAACAAGAGTAGAGACCTTCCACCCCCATCTTCATGCCCACTGAATATGTTGAAAACCATTGCTGTGTCACAACCATCTTATTTCAAAGATGACAAATCCAGTCCCCACAAACCTTAAATGACCTGTGCAAAGCCCCCCGGCTGCTGGGAAGCATATTGGTGGGATTAGACGGACCTGAAGAAGCTTTTCCTTCATTACACTCCTCTGCTTCCTTTCTTTCTAATCTTCTAAAAACAACAATGAAAATGATCCTGTATACTTTCGAATCTGTACCATTTCCCAATGTTCAGGGCATTCTCCGGAGCCTGCAGACAAAATGCTGCTACTTGTTAGGACCAGCCTCGTACTAGATTAGACAAACAGCAAAGCCCTGAGTTATGTTCTATGCATTTACATAACACTTGACACGTCGGAGAACCCTTTGACAGACGTGGGAGTATAATTTGTTGAGAGATTAGTGTGTGTGGCAGGCAGAAGTTGCCAGAAGACAACAGCCTTCTTTTCGTAGCCTTCATTTGTTAAAATCTGGGCTTGTAGAATGCATTATGCTAGGTTTTCTCAGAGGGGTAAAGAGTCAAGTGGGGACTTGAGTAGGTGCGCAATGGGTATTTGGGGAAGTTTCCTGAGAATTGCAAGGAAATAGGAGTTTTGTGAGGCAGCAAGTAAGTGGGGCTCATACACTGTGACACCACAATACTCCAATAGGAATACTCTCAAAAGCAAAGGAGAGCCAAGTCCCAGGTTTATTGAGTAACTAGCATGTAACAGGTACCATGAAGTCTCTTCTGATTCCCCAGGCAAAAGTAATCATCCCCTTCTCTATGCATTTAAGGCATTGTGTATAACTACCCTGATCCCATTGTAATAAATTATATATTTATAATCTCTCTCTACCAGGAGTCCACATACTTCTTAAGGATGCTATCTCTGCCTCATTTATCAATGTATGTCTGGCACCAAAGACCTAGCTTCCCAGTTGGTACAGGAACAACAGAAATGCTTGCTTTCAAGGGACCATGCCTGACTTTCAAACAAGCATCTCACGTTGACCGCTACGGACCAAACACAAAGAACCGTCTCTCCTCTCTTACTGTGTAAGTTTAGTACCCTCCCACCCATCTCTAGGGAAGAGAGGAAGCCCAGTAATGACTTTGATTACATCTCTTTCCAGCTTGGTAGGTGTAGAGCAGATAAAATGTGATTTAGAAACATAAAAACATGACTTGTCTTTTAAAGGCAAAAATAAAGAGATCCTTATCCCTACAATATAAGGTGAGATAATTAGGGCAGGTGTTACTGTTATTCTCACTGTATTATGGGTCTCAGCGTTGTTTCATGTCCCATGGCTAATAGAATCAATGCTCAACTCTAGTTTATTAATTTCCAGTCTCCTCTTTCCTCCGCGTTACTCTCTTTGTGTGAGGGAAAACGTAGGTATGTTGGACATGACAGAATGAGAATATACTACTTTTATTTTTTAAAAGGTGAAAGGACTGGGAGCATTTTTCTAATTATAACCCTGCCCACCCTACCTTGGACCAGAAAGGATATATGGCGACTCACAAAAGTACTTATAGTTGGATCGGCTCTTAGCATTCATTGCAGCCTTCCAGTTGGATTGCAATGCTGCCGAGTACTTGATGAGAAAGTATTTCCTGGGCTCTCTTGAAGCTAAGGTTCTTGCTGTGAATTGGATTCCACCTGTCAGCAGTACTTATCTGAGGTCTACTGGGAGGAAGTGAGGTGGAGACCACGGTTTTCCTCCTGCTTCAGCTGCTGCTGTTGGGAAACATGGGCAGGGGGAAGGGTGTTTTTCTGTATTACATTGCCCAGCTCCTGGTTTTATGGATATGAGAAGGCAGAGGCAGCAACCTTAGCTACAGCAGTTCCCTCACCCTTGGGATACAGCTACAAGGTGAGATGTTTGAGATCAATGATTCCAGTGGTGGCCTCCCGATTTCCATGTCCTGGCTGTGCCAGAGGCAGCCGCAGCCCCTGTGGTCAGTTTCCCCATGTTTTTCAGGGAGATGTTCTTGGAGAACCTGCCTATAGCCCACCATTCCAGCCCCTGAATCTATGCTGTTAAGCACCTAATTCTACCCTTAATCAATCTCTTTCTGCTTCAGATAGAAAGGTCGCAGGTCTTGTATCTGTATCTTGATTGATACATAAAGTTATATAAAATAACATAAATCTTTAACAAAACGAAAGGCGAGGGGGATGAAATGAGTGAGTAAACAAGGAGCCAGGCACAAGATTAGTACAAAATGCCCGTCATCAGATAGTCTCCATTTGCAAGGGGTAAGTCACTCATTTGGCGCTAAGCTTTCCAGGAGTAACTACAAAGAGAAAAAACCATTATTTGATTCACAAAATCTGTTAAGCCAAAACATTTTGTTTCATGGAAAAGGACCAGAAAGAGATGTCTTTCACGAGTCTTAAAAGTGCTGTTAGTGAAAATAATACAATAGAAATGATCTGGGTTCAGCAACTCACTGGTTGATTAAAAACAAAAACAAAAGCCCCCCCCCCCCAAAAAAAAAACACTCAGTAATACCTTAAACCTTTTATTTAAATTAATCCTATGAACATACATTCATCCCCCAATCTTTCAATGCCCTTTCTTTGATTAAAAGCCCTCTGATTTGAATTATGGTGCCATTTTTCTTATATAAATCACATCCACAATATATCATCTATGATTTTGAATTTCAGTTTATTTAAATTGGAGTGTGAAATTAGACAAATTATGAAGCATTTTGAGTATATATTTCTTCTAGGCTTTTAAATGGTGTTTTCCTCATTAAAATTTTTTTGTTTGTATAGATGCATAGGGTACCAGTGCGATTTGCTACATCGATATGTGGCATTGCAGTGAAGTCAGTATCTTCAGTGCATTTCATCACTGGAGCGATGTGTATTGTACCCATAAAAACAACCCCCTATTATCCATCCCCTTACACTCCCAACCCCTCCAAGTCTTTATTGTCTTTATTTCACACTCTGCTTCCATGTGTACACATTTAGCTCCCACTTATAGGTGAGAACATGTGGTATTTGTCTGTCTGCTGTTTCACTTAAGATAAACAACATTCATGTTGCTGCAAAACACGTGATTTTTTTTGTGGTGGAATAGTATTCCATTGTGTATATTTACCACATTTTCTTTTTTCAATCTTCTATTGATGGACATTTAGATTGTTTGCTTATCTTCGCTATTGCGGATTGTGATGCAGTAAACATATGAGTACAGGTGTCTTTTGATGTAATCTCTTTTTCTTTTTCTTCCTTTGAAAACAGTCTCACTCTGTTGCCAAGGCCGAGGTGCAGTGGCACGATCTCGGTTCACTGCAACCTCCCCTTTCTGGGCTCAAGTGATCCTCCCACCTCTTCCTCCCTAGTAGGTGGAACCACAGGTGAGAGCCACCGTGTGGCTAATTTTTGTATTTTTTTTTTTTTTTTTTTTTTTTTGTAGAGACAGGGTCTCACCATGTTGCCCAAGCTGGTTTTGAACTCCTAAACTCAAGCAATTCACATGCCTCAGCCTCCCAAAGTGTTAGGATTACAGGCATTAGCCACCACTCCTGGCCTGATACGTTTTTCTTTGATTAGATACCCAGTAGTGTGATTGCTGGATAAAATGAAAGTTCCAATTTTAGTTGTTCGAGAAATCTCCATACTGTTTTCCTTAGAGATTATACTAATTTACATTCCCACCAACATCTGTTATTTTTTTTGTCATTTTAATAATAGTCATTCTGGTTAGTATAAGATGATATCTCATTGTGGTTTTAATTTGCATTTCTCTCATGACTAGTGATATTGAACCTTTTTTCATATTCTTTTCCATTTATTTGTTTTCTTTTGAAAAATGTCTATTCATGTGCTTTGCCCATTTGTGAAGGGATTATTATTTGTTGTTGTTGAGTTGTTTGAGTTCCTTTTAAATTCTGTATATTAGAGAATTATATGACTCCCTTAAATTCTTATGGCTAATAGATGGCAGAGGTGGAATGAAAACTCAAGTCTTCTGGACTCCAGATAATAGACATTAATCATAATAATTTTTTTTTTTTTTTTACAATTTCTTTAATCTGGGGTGGAAGCTGATGGATTAAACCTAAAGTATAATTTGGCAAAAGCCTTTCTGGGGTTATGGTACAATATAACCAAACCATACACACAGCTTTCTTAAGTTCATGAATAGAACTTGAATTTCAAAAGAGAGGGCAGATGAACTGATTATTCTTTAGACAATTGTGCATAAGTATTGTTTCTATCAACCAGGCTTTTGATGGATTCTGAATGTCAGGGAGTTGGAGATTATACTGCTTGACAAGTTCCTGGAGTGCAGCTATTTTCATTGTGGTTAAGAGCAGTCTAATGCTTTACCAATCAGCCCAAACTGGAGTAAGGATTGATTGACATTCTTGGGAGGTGGGGGTTGTATTCATTGGAGAGCGGTTCAAAAGGAAAGTGATAACCTATTGTTATCTGAAGGGTGAACGTCTAATGCAACCCTGGTGTGGTTTGGCTCTATTTTAATCATAGGCAGCCAATCTGTAGAAATATGTGTGTGATGGGAAAGTAACTCCTTTTCTTCCAATTTCCTTTAGACATCTACAAAAAGCTAATAATCTTACTTTTAAAATACATTCAATAAAAATCAGTCCAGGCACACTAATGTTCCTTCTACTTTCTCAGTTCATTTTTATTTACCAAAGCATATTATATTTTCAGATTTAATTAACCTTTAATGAGCATGTGCACCTCAACTGATGCTACACTAGGCCCTCTCGTATAAATTACCTTTATTTGCTAAACTGACCAAATCAGAATATCACATCCTTCCCTCTGACTTAGCTCTTAGTCCAAACAAGCAAATGTATGCCATCCTCTATATCTGACAGAAGTGGATCAAAAATGATAAGATCTTAGACTGCCAATAGCTAACGTGACAAGTTCTTACCTGAAGAACTTGTAGGAGAGCCATCCTGTGGAAAATTGTAAATTTAATCGATACGTGATAACACTGTAAGTAAAAAATGTTGATGTAAGTTAAAAATGTTAGTTGATATATATTTGATGTAAAAGGAAAGAAAGAAGCGGAGGCAAAATTAACATAAGGAGAGGGTTTATTTGCGCCAAGGTTGAGGATTGCAACTAGGAAGCATAGATTCAAGTTTCCATGAATGTATACTTCAATTAGTGGTAGTTACAGACGGATTTTTAAAGACAAAAAAAAAAAAAAAAAAAAAAAGGAGGACAGGGAGTGAGCTGATAGGACGTTGGTTGTTTGTCAGGATTTCTCATTGGTTAACAGAAATAACATTGATTAGTGATTGGTTATACATTGTTAAACTATAGTGTTGGTTACAGTGTTTGTTATGGCATTGTTAGATTAATTTAAAGGCAATAGCAAGCAGGTTTAATGGCTGAATGCATAGCTCACAAAGCAGGGAAGTAGGATGTGATTGTTTTCTCTTTTTAATGCCTTTTTCAGCCTAAAAGTTAGAAAGGGCTCACATTCCTCAGACAAAAATTCTTTGTCTTCCTTAATAGAAAAATCCCGTTTCTTTAAATAACAGATGTAAATATATGCACAAGAATAGAAAGATGTGAAAGTTACTATATTAAAATTAACATTGATTACCTAAAGGAAAATAAAACCTGAGCAGATCTTTTGAAAATAATAGTATATTACATAAAAATTAAATAGAAATTTGAAAACAAGAGCGTTTGTGCTGGAGAAATCTCGGAAACTTGTAGACAGGGAAATGTGTGCTTCCTTCCACGTCATCCTGTTTCAGTCAATAGAAGAGTCTGCGTTTAAGAGGCTGGGGAATTGCCCCCAAAGTGGCCCAGGGACTGGAAGTCTTCCAGTAAGAGGAGACCTCAGCCACAGTCAACATCATCATGGCAGGGTGGGATTTTAAGCTGCTGAACTGCAGGGGACTTTCACTGGTTTCCCAAATGTGGTCTGTGAAGGACTAGAGAGTCTGAGGGGTAGCTGTGGGACAGGAGGAAGAGCCGGGCAAGTGGACTTCAGGGATCCCTATCGCTACTGTCTATTTTGCTTATTGAGACTTTCTACTTAATTTGGGGTTCAGCAGCAACAACAGTGGAAATGCTGATTCCACTGAGGCGGAATTTTGGATTAAACAAAATTTGCTTGAACTCCTTGCGTCTTAGCTTCCCCATTTTTGCCATACAGGTAACTCCTTATCTCCCGGGGCTGTTGTGAGGATAAGATGAAATAATGCAAGTGTTTAATGCTTAATAAATGGTTGCTTAAGAAAGGAGGTCAGGTAAGTGGCAAACAGTAGCACAACTAAGACAACAGCTTGGGACTCCTTATAACCTAGGTCCCCAACAGAGACTGGTACTGGTCCATGGCCTGCTAGGAACCAGGCTCCATAGCAGGAGGTGAGCTTCTGGCAAGGGCAAGAGAGCATTCCTGCCTGAGCTCAGCTTCCTGTCAGATCAGCAGTGGCTTTGGATTCTCAGAGAAACATGAACTCTATTGTGTACGGCACATATGAGGGATCTAGGTTGCCCACTTCCTATGAGAATCTAAAACCTGATGATCTGAGGTGGAACAGTTTCATCCCCAAACCATTCTGCCCACTCCTGTCGTGAAAAAAATTGTCTTCCACAAAATCAATCCCTGGTGTGAAAAAGCTTGAGGACTGCCGCCTTACGTAGTATCACTGTCTTCAACTTTCCCTGTCATCCTTAGATACCATGCATTTCAGATACTGGGTTCAATTGTCACCAATGTGTGCTCTGGGAGCCTATTTATCATTAGGGCTTCCCCTTTGTCTGTCTGAAAAGCCATCTCACTTTGCAAGGTCAGGAATCTAAATGCTTGTCAGCCTAGGGGAAAAGAAGGGCCTTTGAGTCCCATGAAACTCATGTGTAGGAGGTAATCAGTGTGGAGAGGACCCCCCTCTTGCATCCTGGGCCAGAGAAAAATGTGAGGCCTGTATGTGAGGCTGACCTAGGTAGTCTGTCTTGATTGGAATGGGAAAGTAAGTACACAGAAGTAGTTTGACGTAGTTGTTCAAAACCCAAACTCTAAAGCCAGTCTCCTTGGATTCCAGTCCTGCCTTGGCCACTCACTAGCTATGTAACGGTGGGCAGGCTGTTTGACCTCTCTGTGCCTTATTTTCCTCATCTATAAAATAATAACTATTACATATGGTTGTTGAGAGGATTAGACTAGTTAATCTAACTAAAGCACTGACCATATGAGCTATATATGGGTGTTATGCAAGAGTTAGCACACAAAATACGATTCCCCATACCTATGTCCAAGCAGATATAACTTATCAACCACAGTATTGTTTCTTGCTGAACCTGTTGGAAGCCTCTGTATCCTTCTCAACAAAGTCACTGCATGTTGCTGCTAACGAACCAGATTACCCCAGAAACACTATTGTCACATTATGCTATCATGTCAACTGGAGTATCTGAATGTAGCAGTAGAGAAATTCAGTTCACACATGCCCGCTTTCTATACCAAACACTCCATAGGAGTAAAATGCACCCCAATTAGAAGCAAATTCCGCCATATGAGGGGGTTTGGCACTCAGGCCAGGCGGCCTGTTGTGTGAATGCCTATTCATATCCTGAGACAAGCGGCCATGAAGAAAGACCTTTGCCTGTCCTCATTCTTCACTTGCTAGAGAACAAGAGAAGCCGCTAAGCCACAGGCCACAAAGAAAAAGGTCAGTCTCATAAAATACACCACGGGCCTGCTGATGTGCTTGAAAAAGCACGCACACTTCAAAGCCAGCCACGAATGGAGACACACATGTGAGCCACTCGAGAACATTTATTTCAACTAGGAGCGTTTACCCTGAGGACTTAGCTCTTGTGAAGCCTGAACCTTTCATAAATGAACCCACATTATAGAAGCTGCGTTTAACCAATGAAGATGGAATTGACAGTGGAGGAGATGTATGGATAACAGCTTGTTAATTTATAACCAATAATAACAACTGCTGGATAGAGAGAAAGGTGGTATTTTCACCCACAATCTCATTGATCTGAAATTCTTGACTGGTCTTTCTAGTGCTCCTTTCCACATTTCAGACCCCACACCCCTCTCTAAATCCAGCATTTTGCTTTTCTCGCAAGGCTTAAATGAACAAGACTATTCTTTGAACCAGAGTGGGATAAATGTCCTTGAAGGATATGGGGAAGTTCACATGGCATATCAGGAAGTGAGCAGATCACAAACCTGTGACATCAACAGATAATTCTGGTTAACCACATTCTCACCAACATTTTAGTGGAATTAGTAATAAGAAACAAAGTGGCTGATTTGATTTCCTTACCTTCTCTTGTATTTTTATTTATTTTAATTTTTTATCGAGACGGGGTCTTGCTGGGTTGCACAGGCTGGTCTTAAACTCCTGGGCAGAAGCAATCCTCCCCCTTGGCCTCCCAAAGTGTTGGGCTTATAGGCACGAACCACTGTGCTCTGCCTTCTCTTGTAATTTTAAAAGTGAAATGAAATGGCTGAAAGATCATCCAACACTGAGAAAAAGGCAAGAAAGGGCTTGCTCCTCTTTGTGAAGTTGCTGCTTAAAATCCTATGATTCAGGGGTCAAACAAACTAGAGCTTACCTCTCAACTCCATTGCTCATAGCCATGAAGTTTAGGGCAAGAGAGCAAGCCTCTCAGAGGCCAAGTTTTCTCGCATTTAAATGGAGATAAATAATACTTACCTTCCAGGATCGTTGTGAGGCTTAAATAAGGTATTACGTGTAACATACCCAATAAAGATCCAGGGACATCATAGGCATTAAATAAATGGTAGCTCTCAGGATCATCAGTATCATCACCACTGATAATTCTCTAATCAAGGCAACCTGTTGATTGTTATTTATATGGCCAAACATCTAGAAAGAGCCCAGAGGCAATACACGACTCAATGAGTGAGTAATTTAAGAGAAAGTCAAATATGTGCTATCATCTCACAGGGCAAAAATAACTGAAAATTAATTCATTAAAATTACTTGAATACCTTTTAACTGCAAACAAGCATAAGGGAAATTTTGGGGCATAACAGCAATGTCCTAAAACTAGAATGTGGAATAGTTGCACAATCCTGTAAATTTAACCCAATTATTGGATTATGTACTTACAATGGCCAGTGGAGTCTACGTTATGTTAATTATGCCTCAGCAAAGGTACTAAAATGGTTCTCCATGGACGGGAGCTTAAGGGTGATTTAGATAACAGGAAGAAGAGATATTACTTTGCATGTAGCATAGAAAGACCAAAAAAAAAAAAAAAAAAGGAAAAGGAAAATATGAAAGACAGACTAACAGGCATGAAGGATACATGAGAATTTAAGATGCATTAAATTGGAGTCCCAGAAGGAGAAGAGACATAAGATGGAGAAATACAATTTTTAAAAGACTGAGCAATTTTAAAGGACTGATGAAAGACACCAATCTATAAATTCAAGAAGTCCAAAGAATTCCAAATAACTAAAGAAAAATTCAAGTTTAGACATATCATAGTCTAAACTATGTCTGTATATCATAGACATAGTGAAACTGTAAAGACCAAAGACAAAGAGAAAATGTTAGAGGCAATAATGAAAACAAAAAGATCATATCTTCAGGAGAATTACAGTCTCAACAGACTTCTCAATAGCAAAAAGTGGAAACCCAAAGAAGGTAGAAACAAATGGGCTAAAATAAATGTGCTGATAAATATGACTGCCTGACTGCCATTCCTGAGTTCTTTATCTAGTGTGAATTTTTTTTTTTTTTAAGAATGAGGGTGAAATGACAATTTAGACATCAGAAAGTAAGGGGTTTGCCACCTGCAGATCTTCAATAAAATAAAGTTCCTTTTCTATATTTCAGTATCTCTGAAACTGCATTTATTCCATGTGCTGGACCTAAAATATCCAATGATTAAGTGCCATCCTTAACTTCAAGAGACTAAAAATCTAGCCAAGGGTTACCAGATTTAGTAAACAAGTTGACTTTGAGCTTCAAATGAACAGTCATTTTTTAGGATTTATATGTTCTAAATACTTATGGGTACATACTTATATTACATGTTGCAATTCAAATTTAACTGGGTCTCCTCTATTTTGTCTGGCAATTCTAGTCTATACAAAGGGAGAGATGTCAGAGCCAGAGACAGAATTGGAAATTGTAGGTTGGTGGGTGACAGCTACATCTCAGGGATTAGATGAGATTGACCAGAGACTGGAGAATGTATCAGCTAAACTAAGACAATTAAGGACCAAACACTGGAACTCCAACTTTTAAAGAGGTGCTGGAGGAAGACAAAGAGAAAGACCAGGGAATGCAGGCAAGACGGCAAGTTTCAAAGAGGAGTCCTTCAATGCATAAAGTTTCATTTATTCAACAATTGCGTGGTTGCTACAGACCAGGCTCTGTTCTAAACCCTGCTCTAGGTAACAGAATGATTAAGCAGAGTGCTCTGAAATCGGAACGTTAGAGATCATTCAAGAGTTTTTAGAGAGCCCATTTCAGTACTCCAGGGAGAACCGGGTCACCTGCAATCAAGACGGTTTTGAGATTTTTCTGTTCTGGGTTAAATTGTGTCTCTCCCCAGTTCCCATGTTGAAGTCATATCCATAACTTCCAGTACTTGAGAATATGACCTTACTGGAAATAAGATCTTGGGAGATGTAATTAGTTAAGTAAGTTGTACTGGAGTAGGTTGAATCCCTAATCCAATATGATTAGTGTCTTCATCAAAAGGGGGAATTTGGACAGACACACACACAGAGAGAGCATCAGGTGAAGTTGAAGACAGATATATACAACGAATGCCAAAGACTGCCAGCAAACCACCAGAAGCTCGGAGAGGCGTGGGGCAGATTCTCACAAGTGCTCAGAAAGAACCACCCCTGCCAACACCCCGATCTCAGACTTCCAGCCTCCAGAACTGTGAGACAATCAGTTTCCGTAAGGAAGCCAGCCAGTTTCAAACATTTTGTTATGGCAGCCCTAGCAAACCAATACACTTTCCTTCTTGAAGGTTCAAAGGTTGCCCAGCTGGTGCTTTCTGAAGCCTTGCTCCTCCCGAGACCTCTCCGATGGGGAATTTCTCATGCAGAGGCTGGTGCTGCTGACCTTGTCCGAGATCAAGTGTGGGGTGACACAGCCCTCCTGTGCTCAGCTTCTGCACCTCAATCCCAGAAACTGCTTGTCAATTTCAGCTCCTCTCCTTACTTCTGAATAAGAGCACTCCTGCCACTTTCTCTTCCTCTCTTCCCTTCCCCATCCACCAAGGCCTTCCTTGTCTTCTTGTTCCCACAAGCCCTCTGTATAGGCCTCAGTAAGGCTGTCCAAAGGAACGTTTCTAGTTCCCCTTTCCCTTCTCTCAAAAGTGCCATCCCCTCATGTGAAATTAAGCTAACTTCACTAGCTTCTGTTTTCTTCTATGTACTCTCTTATCGTGGGCCCATTTCCTCCCAAATCGCTCTCTCTCACTCCACACACTGATGGAATGTTTATTTATTTAAAAAGAAACACTCGAAGCACTGTGCTAGCAGCTTCGGGGGTGTCCGAGATGAACAACATCCGTACCTCAGGAAGATGGAAACTTGGTCATCATTTACGGGGGACAGGTTAAGTCTCTCTGCAGGCTTAACACCGATTGACTTATATCAGCTTGTTGTAGAAGACTGTGACTTCTAAGGCACCTGGGCTCAGCTGGACGGTGTGGTGGCACATGAGTTATGGCTCCATGGCCAGCATGGGAAGACCAGGTGTTTGCCATCTCTGAGGTACAAATCTGGACTCCAGTTCTGGTTTCACGTAGTGCTCCATGAACTTGGGCAAAGTGTAACTCTTGCAACCTCTTGGGCAATGTAACCTCTGAGTCTCTGGACAATTCAGTATTTGAACTGAGACCAGAAACCCTGGTGCACATGGGTATTTTATGTTAACCAATTTTAAGTCTAGACATAGTGGGAGTGGGGACAAGGCAAGAGCCAAAATCATTGTAAAAATAGATTGTAAGAGCCACAGAAGGAAGGAGTGTTGTGGGAGTTCAGTGACAACTTGCCATTGAGATGATTTTGCTGGTCCTGAAAGATGGGGTCTTGGTGGAGAGAAAAGACCGTATAGAGTCTGAGAATGGAAGCGGACAAGAACCTGGCGCAGACTCATGGGCCTTGGCGAGAGAAGTAGGAAGGCAGGATGGAGCAAGAAGAGAGAGCCTTGAATTCCCGGCCAAACACTGGAATTAAAAAAACCAACCAACAAACAGAAATCTTTGTAACAATGTCAAGTTTTGCAGCATACTTGTACAATACTGTTTGCACCTAAGAGAAAGACAATTAGAATCAAGTTTTTGACTGTACAAGTTTATATGGGTTGTGTCAGTATAGGAGCACCACCCTCCCTGCTTAATAAGGCATGAACAAGCTGGTCTCAACAGCTTCACATTACTCCATCCAGGTAGTCACTACTACCACAGGCTGAGATTTCAAGAGCGAATCTGCCTAATATCACACAGCCGTAAGTGGTAGAGACAGGGTGGCGCTGGGATTTGAACCGTTTGAGCCTGGGCACCAAGACCGGGTATTACTTTCCTATGAAAAGCTAGGCTGGTGAGGAAAATTAGCTAGACTCCCAAGACTGGGGCCCGTCAACTGCTTCTAACGCAAGATTTCTCACACATGACAAAGGCTAAATGACAGTGAAAACATTTGGAAAGAAAAGACTTCTTTGTTTTGTGGTCAATTAGCATTCATTTCTGTCTGTAATAAAATAATGGCAATCGCCTGACTGAAATGCAGGTCTGTTTTTCACTGATTATTGACGCGTTCCTGGCCACACAACTCCTTCTTGATTTTAAAAGGATTCCTTTTCATTACAGGTCACTTTTCACCCCTTCCCTTTCCTTTCAGGAGACATTTCTGCAGGTGTAGATGTCACATCAATAAAGGCAGTCATGACTGTGGGTGTGTGGGTGCCTAATTCATTCTTAATAGGATTATGTCATTCAGGGTGCTTCCTTTGTTGTAAGAAGGAAGAACTCTCAGCCTCTGTTTGGGTTCCAGTGGTCTGGACGCGCATGCAGGATCCATCCAGCTAATACGTATCAAGTACCTCCCTTCAAGCAGAAGTGGAACTTAACGGTTCCGGAAGCAAGTAATAAGGACTTCAGGTGGAGCAAGGATATGCCATTTTGAAATAACCTCTCTTCAAAACCCAAGCCAACAAGAATACAAGCCACTTTCTTGGGATTGCTGATGTCAACCTGGTCTATTATTTTACTGTTCATGTTAATTTTTAGACAGTCTCTTTTTGAAGGAAACATGGCAGTCAGATTAAGCCACATGAAATTGCTATTTTTTTCTGCCAAAAATGGCAGCAAATTCACACGAATACCAAAAATTCGGTTGATGTTAATGAATCAAGCTAATAATAATCATAGTTATGTGCAAAATGTTTAGAATGTTCTCTGTATCAGGAAAATATGGCACATATACACTATGGAATATTATGCAGCCATCAAAAACGACGAGTTCATGTCCTTTGTAGGGACATGGATGAACTTGGAAACCATCATTCTCAGCAAACTGACACGAGCAGAAAACCAAACACCGCATGTTCTCACTCATAGGCGGGTGCTGAACAATGAGAACACATGGACACAGGGAGGGGCGCACTACACACTGGGGTCTGTTGGGGAGAAATGGGGGAGGGACAGTGGGGGGTGGGGGGTTGGGGAGAGATAGCATGGGGAGAAATGCCAGATATAGGTGAAGGCGAGGAAGGCAGCAAATCACACTGCCATGTGTGTACATATGCAACAATCTTGCGTGTTCTTCACATGTATCCCAAAACCTAAATTGCAATAATAAAAAAAAAGAATGTTCTCTGTATCTATTTTTCAATTTAAATAGAGACCTCAGGTTGTAAGACTAAAATGAGAAAATATCGCACATATGAAAATTCTTCATCAGTATCTGTTGAATCAAGTATATAAATCCTAGTGTAATCTGATAGTCCTACACATATTTTATAAAACCTGAGTAAAAAACTTTGTCAGGACGAATGCACTTTAATACTTAAAAGTTTAATCTCACAAATCGCAACAATCAAATGACTCCACTTGCTTTATATATTTACATTTTATTAGAATTCTTCAGAACTGTCAACAGTTGGACAACATACAGGAATAAAACACGTGGAACACCAACATCCTTTAAACTTACACCGCTTACATTATTTACACATAAAGTTACTGTATATATAAAAAATATTTTCAAGGACTCATGGGCTTGGGCATATTCAAAAGACATTATTGCTACATTTCAATATTTACAAAAAAGCCACAAAATAATTTCAAACATTAAGCCACTGCAAAGAAACATCTGATGTAAAAAAAAAATTATAAAAATATAAACTTTCAAGAATATCCAAGACAAAACTCTCAATGAAGTGCCCCTGTAGTACCTAGACATCTAATAACTAACACCCACTTTTCTTGCTATAATTGAAGTCAATAGAAACACAAAGGAATTTTTCAGACAAAGTATGGCAAACAACAATCTCTTGGGTGACAACACAACCCCAAATCTGTTAACTTTGGAAAGGTGCGAAGAGTGTAGAACTCCAGTGCAAATGGTCACTTCCAGGTAACGGCCACAGTTCTCTAAATGTCATCTAAGGAACGCAGAAGGGGGAAACCGTGAAGGCAACCTTTGAAGACAACAAACAAACTTTGTCATGTACACATTTACCTTTTATATTGGGCAGTGAGGACGGAGAATTTTTTTTTTTTTAAAAGGCCAGCTATAAGAATAATATCCAGGCTACAGTCAAAGGGTACAATTTAAATGTTTCAGTGAGACAGTAGCATTATGGAAAGTTTAAGGAACAGATACAGTAGGAATGAGCCTAAATAACAGCGTGCCTTAAGTGCGGGTGGACTGCAAATACATAGGACTGATGCCTTCCACTTCCTCTGCACTGCTATGGAAGCTTCTGGTAAGCTACTCTAGATAGCTATGCAAAAAGAAACAAGAGCAGTACTAACGATGAAAGCCAAGTGACTTTTTGGGTACTAAAGGACCTTCTTGGACTCAGGGCAAGAATAGCCCTCCAAATATTTGTCTACACGCATACAAACGTACAAACACATACACACTTATATAGATACTGGCCTGGCGTCCAGGACATGTCTGTGAAGGAGGCTGAATCTAAACTCTTATTTCCTGCTACATAAGAATCCAAACTAAGACGGCAGTGTTTTCTCACTCCTGCGGGAGCCATGCAGTGAATCAGTAACTCTGTCAAACAGCATCAATTCCATTGAGTACAATGCCATTCTGAAGCTGATCGTCTTGTTCTGCAGAAGCTATAGCGTTAAGTTCATTAGCTAAAAGAGGAGACTTTGTTCAGACTGTGCTTGGTGGTTACACTGTTTCCTTAAAAAAATGGTATTAACTGTTTCCTTCAAATTTATATGGCTCTTAATCTACTTCTATACACAGTGGACATAATGGCAGGGTTGTATACGGACACGAAATCTTATGGTATTTTCCCCTCAAATGTATGAACACGGACAATTTATAGATGAGTATATACAGGTGCTGGCTGGGGAGGCCTTCTCTCCAATTCAACACTCTAACAGCAAACTCTATTTAAAAACCAGGTCAGTACAAAAGCTTGTGCAGTGGCCCACAGAAGAGCATCTTTTATTCACACTTGGGGATCATTTTTTATCATGGCCTACGTCTCATTCCCAGCATGAAATATTAGATTTCTTAAGCCCAGATGTTCCTACTCTGTCCTTTGTTTTCAGCTTCTAGGCTTGTTGCATCATCATACTACTATGGATGATTCTGAAGGCCAAATGTGATGACTACCATTTATTCAGGTAAGCTATCAATCATGTTTTCAAGCAGAATTGGAGGAGCCTTGGAAAGAATTCTGGGCACGCAGCCCATACTTCCCTCTCTTTTGTCCAAATCAGAATGTTTGCTGTTTATGGTAGGAGTTACGGTGCTATGGGGAATATATACAGTTCGAACCTTTGCAGTAGGATGGTGGCTGATGACAAAAATCATCGACCACTAAAGTGTGCTCAGAAAGACAGGACTGTGGTGGGGTACCCACTATCCCAGAGTTGGATGCAAGCTGAAAGAAAACAAAATAACCATCATGGAAGCCAAAACAACAGATCATTCCTGGAGGGGGTGACCCGAACTCTCATTCTGCTCAGACGTCATCGCGCACAAGCAGAGGCTGGGAGGAGGACGCAGTGCTGCCGACGGAATTGATCCGCACGGAATGGTCCACCACGGGCTTCTGCTGGCTGGGGCTGCAGTTTGTTAAGTTGGAGTAAATCTGGGGAAAACAAGTCCACAGTCAATACACCAGTCCCTGCAACGGACACAGCAGCAAAAGGCATCCTTACAGCGTCGAGGTCGCAACTGATGGATGGAAAGTCTTAGGAGAGAAGTGGTTTACAAGAACTTTGTGGCCAAAACCCAAGTCGTACTGACAAAACGAATACAAGCTCTGTTTTCTCATTCATTTTTCCCAAGGAAATAACTTTATACAAGTGGGGACAAAACATGTGCAAGCCCAGCTCTTCTGATGGGGCACACCAGGGAAAGCAAGCACAATCTAACCTATTTAAAAGGCTTATAAATCTCTAAAGCCAACTACAACCCAACAACCAGTGTAATTTGCTGAGAAACCCATGAAGCTTCAGAATCAAAGCAACTGGGTGGAAAATGCTGTTTAATTTGAAATACGCTTTGACACCCAGAAGAACAAGCTTTAGCCCAAAAATATCAGTGGTATGCTATTTAGAGGGGAAAAAAAAAAAAAAAAAAAAGATAGCTCCAAGCACATAGCCCAGAAAAGAAAGCAGCTTAAAAAAATCTGAGTCAAAGTATCACTAATTCTTCCGTAAAAGCAAGAGAGGAAATAATGGATTTGAGTTTTCATTCCCTCCACTTCCCAAATCACTGGGAGGGATCTCGCCACTTCAAACAGCTCTTCATTCTCTATGGTTTGTGGGCATGACAGCTATCTGCCATTTTCTGGCTATGCTTGTTTGATCAGAAGCCTTACTTCACTGCAGTAACAAGCTGTCTTTTCTACTCTTTTATTCTAGTTCCCATCACCCCAAACCTCCAAAGGATGAATGGCCCTGACATGTGAGAGGGAGAAAATACTGACCCCATGACCAGCACTTGAGACGGGGGAGGAAACACGGCAAATCCTTACGGAAACTTCTACTTCCACGCTTCTGAGGACAGAACTCTCCACCCTTCCCCCTCAATCTCACATCCTTCTTTGGCTCAGAACAGGGGGGATGGGCAGAAAGAACTGGTTTCCATGGCTTTACTTCCCCTACCTGAAGCCCAATTTACAACCTAAGATGAGGAGAGAAGGGGTTGGGAGGTTAGTCCTCACCCTGAAAGCCTGAGGAGGAGGATACCCCGGGAACTGGGAGAAGGGGGATTCTACGCCTGGCCAGGGTATACTCACATGATTGGTGCTCTCTGAAATCTGCTTCTCAATAAGCTGAACAATTTGCTTGAAGGTTGGCCTTTTTAGAGGATCTGCATCCCAGCAAGTCTTCATTATGTCATACCTACAAGACAAGGGCCGTTTACTATCCCTCCTCAACGCCCTCAGCCTGTTTTCAAATGCATGGCATCCAACAACTTCAGTAATCATTCCAGGGCTATGCAACTGGACATATGGACTGACATATGGATAAAATAAAACAACACTGCATGTATGAACTGCTGTTGAAACTTTCTGCATTTTTGGTGACAAAAGAGTATGAAGATAAACTACATAAATGACATTTGACCAGTGTGTCATAAGGGAAACAAGTGACATTTCAAACCCTCCACATCTGGATTTCTGTCTTTAAAAAGAAAAATAAAAGGAGAAATGTGATCTAAAGGAAAAACTTCTCGGCTCTTACATTTCAGCAGGGGCGTGTTCAGGGCTGAGCATCCGGAAGCCTTCCTTGATCATCTTGTAGAACTTAGAATCGACTGGCATTCCAGGATAGGGGCTGCTTCCTGAGACAGTTTGCAAATCAGTGTTAATCACAATGAAGCAGGTCACTAATGAAACCTCAAGAAGATGCTGTGAGTCTAATGCAGGTGTCTTTGGCAAAGATCATTTTACCTAAAGAGAACAGCTCCCAAAGAAAAATCCCATAGGACCAGACGTCACTTTCAAATGTGTAAACACAATTGAAGATGCTCTCAGGTGCCATCCACTTCACAGGTAATCGAGCCTGTAATAGAAGCACAACAGAGTCAACAATGTTAATTCAGAAGCTCGACAAAACTGAACAGAAGATATTCTTATAGATGCCGCTGTTGTTGAAAGATGAGGTGAGAAAGAACTTGAGTACCATTTCACAAAGACCTGTTATCTTTATGATCTCAGATGATCCCAAATACCTCTGAAATACATGGCTCACAACTGCATTATCCCCATTTTAAGCTGTGAACACTATGTCAGTACAGCATGGTGATTAAGAGCACAAACGTCAAAGATGACCAGACATTTTAGCCCTGGCTTCACTATGTGCCTTAGGTAATGCAGAGATTTGTTAGTTGCCACTGAATATGTCCCTCTCCTTCCTTAAAAACAGAAACATAGCCTCTCACAATTAGGACCACATTTCCCAGCCTCCTTTGCAGCCAGTTGTAGTCAGGTGACTCGGTTTTAGCCACTAAGCTGTTAAGTGCTGTATACCAACTTCAGGAAAACCTCCTTACAATACAGCTGGCATATGCCCCCTGCCTCATGTATGTGATGGCTGGTTATCTACCTGGTGGTCATCTTGGACCATGAACGTGGGGTTACACCCAGGAATGGTTAAGCATGCAAAGGAAAGACTTAGCCTGGAGTACTCCATGGAACGTTTATACCAATCCTGGCCTGCTACTCCTAGACTTCTTTTATTTTGGGTTTTCTTTTAAAACCCAAAATTCTAATACACAGGGAAAGTCACTAAAATATTTGTAAGTAAGCCTCAGTATCTTCTTCTGTAAAACAAAATACATACTTTTAATTTTACGAATTGTCCTATGGGTTAAATAAGGTAATGTGGGTAAAAATGCTTAGCACTGCCTAACTCAGCGCTATCTGAAAAATTGCCTAGAATAAAGGCAAGTACTCAATAGACAGTAGTGGCTTGTGATGATCGTGACTCTTTGGAGAACTCTCTCCATGAAAGTTGACCTAAATTTTCTGTAACTATTCCTCTTGGATGGATTCTGGATTCCTGATCTTAATCTGCCATAAAAAGCTAAATCAACCCCTCTCTGAATAAACTTAGGATTGAAAACTGGGAAAGCTTTTCGTTTTTTTTTCTTAAAGTTATTTTGGTCAGTTAAAAAAAAGCCTTCCCTTCCTATATGTTGTGCTAAATCCTATAAGGGCTCTTAACCTAAGATCTACAGGTGTCAAATTCAGGGGCTTGTGAACTTGCAAAGGAAAAATTACATCCTTACTTTCACTAATTTCTAGATGAAGTTTAGCATTTCTTTAAATTACTAAGGAAGATGATAAGCCGCAGTAGTATCAGCAGTACCTGTGACTTTGTCATGAACGGTAATCATAAATACCTTCATATCCTATTAAGTCTTTATATGTATCTCAAAATCCTATTTAATCACCACTCTAAAATTAGTGGTTTTCAGGAAAAAAATAGCAAAACTCACAACTGCTTTTACACCAACCTGATAGAACCTGTTACTCTCTGTAGTAAACACATGTAGTGACATATCACAAATGTACTTAATATCCTGATAGCTACTTCGATTTAACTGTTTTCCTTGGCAATCCTATGTATTTCATCACAGGCATTGAAAACAGTGTTGTGATAATGATTCCACATGCTCTACCAGACTCTAAAAAGGGGCCGTGACATGAAAAACTGATGAAGAACTCATGTGAAAGGAAGAACTTTAGAGAACCTGACACAACAAGGAGATCCCAAATGATGACGACATACAGGCTGGGCAGTAACAGGTGTGAGTTTCCTTGTTCTTATCTTGTTTCAGAAATTCTCCTTACCCACCAGCCTGGTGAAAGCAATGCCTGTGATTGGTTAGTTCCATTGTAGACTCCTTGAGCTGGAGTCTACAATCTGGAAGCCTGATGGGGCCCAACCCCTTTGTCAAATCAAACTAAGGTCACTACTAACCAATAACAACACAGTATATGATTATTTATAAGACATCCATAAAGAATAGTAACAGTATGTCTGGCACGTTCTAAGCACTTTACATCTATTAATTCCTTTAATCCTCAAAATAACCTTCTGAGTCAGGAATCATTATTATTCCCAAGGGGAGAAAAGCCAAGATTCAGAGGTGTTGGGTAAGTCTTGACAATATTATACAGCCATGAAATAATGGAGGCAGGTTGCAGAATTCATCAAGACTGCGCCTGGAGGTTGTCACCTTCTTTCTCCTCCCTTTGGTCAATATTCAGAGGCCTAGATAATGAACAACTTGTCATTATTCCTTCCAAAATCACACAAGGATGAAGAGAAGTTGTTCTTATGATCACTCCTGATGATGACATCTAGCTTCAGGGCAGACTTCTCAGAAATTAATGCTTTGGTCAGGAGATAAACGCAGCCACACTTTTATAAAACCAAGTCAAGTTCAGGCTACCGGTAGAGAGGCCATAGTGATGAGAGAGAAAACAGTCCATTATCATAAGGGGCACAAAAATCCACCTCCAGGAATAAATCTGGACTGTGGAAATGGGCCCAGGAAGACAGGCATAGAAGAATATACAGAGCAATATGGTTTTCTATGGTGATGGGATGCCACTCTGGAAATCACAGGCTCTGGGTCCCGCCCTGTGTCACCTCAGACAAAAAGCATGAAAATATACTATGCCTTAGTTTCTCCAACTTTTAAAATAGAAAGATACTGCAATTGTAGGGCAAGAGTTTGTTCTGAGGATTCAGTAAAAATTGGCAATGAAATACAGCACTTTGAAAAACATTTGCTATGTTCTACAAACTCATTATTACTTGTGAACCTCTTTAACAGCTCTCCATAAATCCTAGGATCCAACATTCTATATGGCTAATTCTGAACATGATCTTAGATTTTAATCTTTTTCACACAGCATGTCAATCCCCCAAAATTTCTCCTGCTGTGACCTTCAATGACCTACATTTGTTACAGTTGAACAAAATCAAGTTCATTGCTATTCTCAGGCTGTAATGAAAATTAAGGCTATTTCTGTTTCCTTCACGTGCCCCATAATTACACAATTAGAATTAGGAATTCCATTATTGAATGTTAGTTGTAGTAATGTTCAGCATACCATGCAAATTTTGCTGAAGTACACTTAATTTGACTGCTAAAATGTGTGATATCTCAAGACAGGATTTACATTATAAAAATCACAGGTCACAATTTTTATCGAAAGTTGAAACTAAAACTCCTTTGCAGGACTGTCAAGCTGAGAATGGGTACTCACGTTTCCTTTAACCACATAATTAGAATCATTCTTGATGTCTCTGGCTAGACCAAAATCACAAATCTTTGTGATTCGACCATGAGTAAGGAGGATATTTCTGGCTGCCAAGTCTCTGTGAATACACTATTCGGTTGGGGAAGAAAAAAAAACCATTTAAATTCATTTAAACTTGCAAAGAGTGAAAACTAACTTTTTAATATTCGAGTGTTATTTATATTGTAATAAATCCAATACTTTTAAAGTATTCAGTACACCAAAAATGAAAATCAAAAGTATACCTTGAATGATGTTCACATAATCAAGAGTCTAATTACTATATTCTCTTTCAAAAGCCATTCTAATAAATGCTATTTTCTTCTCAGGACTTTTATTCATAGGAAAATATATAAGAAATAGTCATATCATACTGTTGAAACTGGAAATTCATTTTGCACGTATCTCTTTGAATGTCCTTTCACCAGAGTTCCTAACATGCTTTTGCAACTTCAATCTGACATCTTCCAAGGACACACGGAAGAAGGTCTTTATTTCAGCCATCCTGTATCCTTCCTTAGTTTGGTAATTGTTGGGAAATGTCACCCATGACATTTAAGGGTAGAACTGGTAACCTCATTCTATTCGATTAATCTTATGTCCTAAGGAATTCCTCTCACCTTCCACAGACCATGCTCCTTGTCTTAGTTCCATCATTCTCTTTCCATTCCTATCCTTCTCCCAAGTGTTTATTATACTCTCTTGACCCCTTATTTCTCGACACTTCATAAGCCATGCATGTAATACTTCGGTCTAACTTCAATAAAACTCAAGTCTATGCTTCACCTCAAGCCTTGTAACTATGAGGTGCCCTCTGCTTTTACTGATAAAACGACTCTGTTCTCTAGGAACATATCCTATATCCTAAAAGCCAGAAGTTTTAAATGAATTCACTGCATATAAGAGAATATTCATAGGAAACTCATTTACACAGGCTTGCACTTTAAAGCTTATAAATCAGAACAGGAATTCCAAAGAGACAGCAGTTGGAACATGAAGAAACTAAATTTCCTCTGCTTTTGGTTACAACATTTCAAAATGACACTCTGCCTTCTAAGTATGGCTCTAAAATTCTGTTTAAAAAACAAAACAAAACACAAAACTCTTTTGAGAATCACTCCCACTTACATTCTTAGAGGCGAGGAAAGCCATGCCCTTTGCCACCTGGTAAGAAAAGCTCAGCAAGTCTTCTAAGTCTAGGGCCAACTCGTCATCCTCCATAATGGCAGGAGTCACATCTCTTTCTATGTATGAGCCTGTGAGGAACGGAGGGTTTTTCTTAGCAATTAAAACCATAAAGGTTAGGAAAGGAAAAGACAGTGGCAATGACAATACCAAAGGCTAGTAATGAATGAACTCATGTGAACTTGCAGGCAGATCACCTCCCTGGTGTCCAGGAAAGGTAGATGCTGAATCACAAAGTTAATATTTAACAATCCTAGGCTGGGTTACAAAATCTGTAGAAGAGAGGGATGGCGAATACATACAAAGATCCCAAGTCTATAGTAAGATGTTCAGGCACTAAAACATATACTCTAACCCCAAACACCCACTTGCAACCCTATCTGCCATCAACCACTGGCATGGCTACCATAAAGCAGAACTGGTCTGCACCACTGCTACTGGGAATGACGTTGTCTTCCACGTTAGCATGATATATACTCTGTAAATAAAGTTGCTCTTGTTGCTTGATAGGTGGGTACCCACCTACTCTTGCAGATCTCCTTTTCTCGGCCTTGGTTGGGACAACGTAAGAAACTCCAGGTTTCATGTCCATGTATTCATTAGTACTATCGCTGCTGAGAGAGATGAAACAAATCATGACTGAATCAAGTGGGACGTGTAGAAGGGCACTCATGGGTCAGGCTCTCCCTCCTCATCCCCTTTGCTACATAATAGACTGGACTGACTTGAGGAAAGTAAAATATGAACGAAGAGTTTGAAAATCTTATTCTGTAAGATACGAGTTTTTAATATTCAATATTGGGGTCCATGTCCAGAAATTAGGTGTCCTTTTTGTGTTTAATCATAAAGGGGACTCAGGCTAGAAATTTCCCATCTCTTGACATATGGATTTAATGGGAAACAAAAACGGTATCCTCAAACTCTCTAAATGAGCCCCAGGAAACAAGATGAAAGAAAGACAAAGAAGAGCTTCTAAGACGTGTTATGGGGAGGCAGAGATCGTTAACATATAGTGACTGATGGAATAAAGTTTTAAAAAAAAAATCAAGTTGGTTCAGATAAACACCAATAATTTGGATGATTTTCTGAACCATCTGGACCTCTTCAATCTGCAACATTTGGCTGGAGACTCTTCAAGATTTCTAGTACTTCCTGCTTCTGATTAGCATAGAAACACCATGACAACAATCTCCTTCAGAGTGTGCTGGTGGTTCCAATCCCATATGGGATCCCAAAGCACAAAGAACATCACACAGGATCGAACAATTTAGGCCATTATTTCAGAAAGTTAAAGAATATACATAGGGCCAAGTTTTCGGAAAGAAGCAAACTGGCTCATTTCTTCATATAATGAGCATATGCCCAGGAGAAACTAATAAAAGGCGGTTTTGTACAGAATTCTACTACCACTTTAAACTACTCAAGTTTATAGGATTAAAAAAATAAAAAGTTTCACCTGGGGTTTTAAACTTTAGCCAGAGGTACAGAAAATGGCTCTAAAAGGTAATTGCCCATCAATATTATTTACTGAGGTCTCCTTGAGGGCCTGGTGTTAAGAGTTCAGGAGGCAACGTCTTGCCATCATAAGATGCAGGGGATATAGTGCATAAAAAAGGGTAAGAGAAATCTCCCCCCCACCAACTGCAGTATAGGGGATTGGCCAAGATAACCATGACTTCTACTGGGCAAAGGAAATCTAGGAAGTCTTCTCAAATGGTGGCTCTTAACAGCACTGCCAAAGAAAGAACAGGCAAGGTTCTTTTCTGGTTGTAAATCAAACTCGAAGCTCTTTATAGATGATTCAAATTCAGAATGGCAACTATGATGAAAGAGATGAGAATGGTGTCCAGAATTTTTTTAAATGTGCTGGAGTGGTTATGTCTTTTCATAGCATGATTAATTAAAAGGGGCAAGAGGCAAGGTATATAGGAATAATTCAGAGGTCGATGGCAAAAAGCCTACATGTAGAGAGATGTTCAGAGCTCTTTGTCATTCTGCTAAAGGTTTTAAAGGACTTTACGGTGGCAACTTGAGAGGCTGTAGCATTTTCCCTGTAAACAGTGTCTCACTGGAAACATGCATATAGTACCAATACATGCAGGACAGAACCGTAAGAAACAGAAATAGAATTCATTCAGTTGCATGGAGCTAAAGTGTAGAAAAAAGTAAAAATGCATTTTTAAAAAATCAGCAAAAATCCAGGTTTAACACAGTTTGAATCTTTAAAAACACGATTTGAACTTTCTAAACTGTTAATCACATTTAAATGATTTAATAATTTTGATTTCATACCTCAGAGTACCTCAGTTCATTTTTTAAAGAATCAGCCTTGATTGCAAACCCTTATGACCCCATGAACTGCCTGTCAACAACTATTTATGTAAATCAGTCTTACCAGGAAGACTCCTTTGAATGTAGAAGATTCTTATAAAGTGCAGCTTCTGCATGATCTTCTTGCTTTGAGCAAATAAATGAATCACGTTTTCTTCTCAAAAAATTCAAAAGATCACCATAGCAACAATATTCTGTAATGACCAGGGTGGGCCCTACGAGCACATAAGAAAAGGTTAGAAGGAGGTGAGATATGTATATTAATTCTGCCTCCCATAAAAATACCCAAGGGTGGCCATGGCCATTAATATTCAGCTTCAGTGGATAAGCCTACTTAGTCCCAATACAATTCTATATATTAACACTGCTTATCAAAAGCAGCATTATGTGGAGTAACATAAAACAAGCAAGCCTCTTTTAACCTGAATTTCTAAGTGACATTAGTATTTGGGGCCAAGCATGACTGCTGGTGTTACAGACAGAAGTTACCGCTTTCGAAGGTTCTACTATCATCAAGCTTCCTTCGTGAATCCTTTGATTCACTTCTCTTTACAGCAGGGCTTCACGTGCTCTCTGTAACGTTATTATGGAAATAATGAAGGCACAAACTCTAGCATAGTAGGGACATCAGCCACATGGAGCAGCCAGCTGGGATGAGACCGGAAAGGGAGTGAAAGTCTAAAATGACCTGTGCTCTGAGCACTACTAGTTCAAACATTTTTTTGGTGTTATGAACGTTTAAAACTGCAGTTTGGAAGTAACAGGCAACTAATTAACTTGAGTAAGAAATTTCCTCATGAACAATTCATGATGCGGTGAAGCAACATTTACAGGGGTTGTTTGAAGACATTCCATAAAGCTGTCAACTTCACCGTGCACCCCCAGAAACAGCTCATTTTACACATCTTTGTTTCTTTCAACCGAAATACTTTCTGCAAACATCACAGACATCCTTGATGGGAACCTCAACGAAGGCTTCAAATTGGAAACTTATTTTTATAGAAGTGAAATGTTTGCCTCACTTGGTGTATATTTGAGAACTAGTAGGCTTAGGCGCCTATGTTAAATTACAGTATGCAAATGAATATTAACCCTTTCAGTGCTACATATGATCAAGAAAGATACAAAGCTTACAAGATAAGAGAAGCCTTCTGGTCAGGATGAGCTATTCAAGAAGCCAATGTTGTTGATGTTACAAACACGACAGTAACTAGTGTATGTCCTGGGCCGTTCTACCCCATAATAATAAAATTAAAATCTGCATTCTTAAGAACAGTAAGGAAAACAAAATCTGGCAAGAGAGAACAATAGTCTGGGTAAAAGTCTTCCAGCAATTTGTAATCCAGCATTGTCAAAATCATATTAAAATGTCATCTTTGGATAACTTAACGAGAAAAGGCAATTTGGACATGGCTTTACCTCCAATGGTGCAGGCTCCAAGAAGATTCACAATATTCATATGATTACCAAGGTAACTCAGGACTTTGAGTTCAGACATGAGGGCTTCCCGTTCCGTTAAATGCGCACTTGCTAAAATTGGAAACGTGGATTTTAGCAAAAAGCACATTTGGCAAACTCACATCGAGTGCATGCAGTACCATACAGGAACTTACGTTTGAGCATCTTTACAGCGACAGTCATGGCCGTGTCCGACTTAATTAAGCCATAAGCAGTCGCCTCGACAACCTTCCCGAAAGCACCAGCACCCAGGGTTTTCCCTGCAGGAAGGAAGACAACAGGGTAAGTGGTGGCGGTGCTGGTGCTTTAACTGAAGGACCATTTGTGTAGTTTCAAAATCAGTTAAGGAATTAAGGACAATTTTGTCTAGAGACATTTCCCCATACTGTTCTCCATGCCAAACCCATCAGAGGGGGTGCAATTTCACAGAAAACTCATTGTTTCAGGTAGAACAAAACAAATGAAGCCACTGGAGTTCCTTAAAGTCACTGTTACATGTACCCAAAAAGGTGACATGGAAAACCCCTGTTTCATACTGACCAAAACTCAGCCTGTTTCTGGGAAACTCCCATTTGTGATCATAAGGAAGTTGTGTCGGGTCTATGTAAACATAATTATTTCCATTTATCTCCTCAACAACCTTCCACTGTACTTCATACATGGGTTTCTGTGGGGAGAAAGGCAAAGACAGATCACCTTTTAGTAATTATTGTCTCAGTCATTAGAGCACTCTGCAGAGAGAACAAAGAAATGGTTACCTGTAAATATTTGTAGGTCAGGATCATCACAATAATGCACATCATGCCAGCTACGATTACGAAACCAATCAGCAGAGGAGTGAACAGGGTGTGGGGTTGGATTTGCTCTAAAATGAGAGAAATGTGGAATCACCAACTATTGGCAGGATGGGATCTCTGCCACAGCCATGCACTCCCAAATCGACCCACCTCCCCGCTCACAGTCCATGGCAAGATACAAAGCTGTGTGAGTCTCAGAGCCCCACCTTTGTTATATTGTACTCTTGTTATTCAAATGAATCTTTAAAAATATAACTTGAAACCAGAATACTGCAGAATATAAGTTGAGATTTCCATAGAACAGGAATAATTTATGCTGTTTTTCAATGAAAAGCAGCATCTGAATGCACTTTGTACTTCAATCAAATTCCTGCCTTGTACAACTTTAAAAAGAAGCTTCCTTTATAGATGGTTTATATTTTCTTTACGCTTTCCTGTATTTTCCATATTTTCTACACTGAGCATAAACATCTTTCACAACCACAAAAAAAAAACATTTTTAAGGTATTCTTTTCATTGCCCTGTCTGAAAAATCGATCATGTAGAACAATGGAAGATTCTTCCCTTCATTACTCAAAACCTGAGAAAATATGCCACTTTTTGGCACTGGTCTTTGCCAACTCAAAAAAACAAAACCCCAAGAAGGTCTAAAAGGTAAGGGCCCAGTTTCTTTGTTTCTCACTTTGTACCAATTCATCAACTTGTCCACAAGGCTCATTTAACTTATGCCAAGAGAGTTAGTCACACATGAATCAAATTTTAAGTATTTTAAAGAAATAACTTGCTAACATGACCTCATAAAGGCAGTGTTAACTTTTGAATACAGTGTCTGGCAAAGTATTAAAATAATTCATTTTAAGTAACTGAAATTAAATTATAGATTGTTCTAATTTGTTTGGGTGTAAGGTAAATATATTCTCCCTATTTGCTTTCTCTACCCCTTTTTAATGGAGACAACTGAAATTTACAACTATATAATAGAGACAAACATATAACATATATAAAGTAGCATGGTTAAAATTACTCTGGTAAAAGCATACGCTTTATTCACAAACTAGTACAAAATGAAACGTAGTGAGTTTGATGATGGTATGGTGTGATGTACGTATTACCAGACATGACATGGTCAATGTTGGAATGAACTTAAAATCATGACTGATATGGTGGACAGAGCCTAAACATCCCCTTAAATTGGATTAAAAAGAAATATACCTTTGTTGTTACCTTTAAATGCAAAGTTAAAATAGGCAGAAGTCTTGCCCACATCGTTGTAAGCCTTACATTCAACCGTGCCATTGTGCTTGAATGCACTAGAATCTATGGAGCTCTGAACCACTAGTTTTCCAAACGGTGGCCCAGATGTGTTTTGTATCTGCACATCCACTGGCAGTACAGGAGCAGAGCATCTAAAGGGAAAAAAACAAAAGCCCAGGCTTACTCTAGGAAAACCAATAAATACATAAAACCCTTGGGATGTGGCATACTTTTAAAACAAAGTTAGAGGTTCATAATCAACAGAAAACGTCCTTTTACAAGTGTCTGATGAGGAATAAGCACTTTGGTGACCTAGTGAGTGAAAAAAAAGGACCGTGGAAGAGAAGAAGGGGGAGAGGAAGCTTTGGAGTCAGATATGGGTTTGAATCCTGACGAGTTGCTTCAACCCCCACCAAGACTGAGTTTCTAGAACTGTAAAATGGGGATGGTAATACCCATTGCAAAGGGTTACTGAAAGGACTGGAAAGGAATTCAATAAAATGTCAAGCATACATGCTGGTACACAGTAGATCCCTAAAATAAACAAGTTTGGAAAGGGTACATGAATGGTTGAAAAGAAATGGCATAGAGGAGGAAAGCATAAAAAATCTTCACGGGGCCAGGAATGGCAGCTCACACCTGTAATCCCAGCACTTCAGGACGCCAAGGCAGGCGGATCACCTGAAGTCAGGAGTTCAAGACCAGCCTGGCCAACATGGCAAAACCCCATCTCTACTAAAAAAAAAAGTTAGCCGGGCATGGTGGCAGGCATGTAATCCTAGCTACTCGGGAGGCTGAGGCAGGGGAATCACTTGAACCCAGGAGGCAGAGGTTGCGATGAGCCAAGATCACTCCATTGCACTCCAGCCTGGGCAACAGAGCAAAACTCCTTATCAAAAAAAAAAAAAAAAGAAAGAAAGAAAAAATTCAAGGAGGCAAACTGGGAAATAGTCAAAGTGAGGACCAAATTTTGAGTTCTAAGCAGGAAGACCTGGTTATACTTCAGGTGGCTGAGACCACCACTATGAGGGATCCTTTCCATGAGCCAGACCCTGACTTTCCTGTTCTAAACACCTACCTATTCCCTGTTCCCCTTAACAACTACCTACATTCATTGTTTATTCCATCTATTATGTGTCTCTACCCACCAGAACAAGCTTTTCCAACCTGCAGCCTGCATGTGGCCCAGGATAGCTTTGAATGTGACCCAACACAAATTCATAAACCTTAAAACCTTATGAGATTTTTTTCTTTTTTTTTTTAAGCTCATCGGCTATTATTAGTGTTACTGCCTTTTATGTGTGGCCTAAGACAGTCGTCTTCTTCTGATGTGGCCCACGGAAGCCAAAAGATTGGACTAGAATATAAAGGCAGAGAGACTCGGGTACGTTCTATCCATTAGAACAGTGTCTGATACCCACTCACCACTCCCCGTATAACTGCTAAATGAACGCATGTAACTACGGGGCTTGCTTCCACTGTGGCCGCTCTTCCCAGCGGCCTTGAAAAGAAAAGGAGTCCCCAAAAGAAAACACTCTCCTAAAACCCAGCTGAAAACAGCAATCCGATATAACCCCTTCCAACTTGTTGTGATAAAGAGGCTTATTCCATGAAAAATAAAATTTCCATGATCACACTGACTATTCAATTATGAGGTTAAACCTGGGCTTTTAAAGCCTGAACATAAAATAGCAACTGATGCGTAAAAACAGCTGTGGTGACCCCATTTTCGTCTTCAGGTAATGCAGAAGGACAACTTAAGGCTTAAGTGTGGATGGTGAGGGGCAAGCAGCACCATGCCAGATGTTCACTGTTCACGGGCTGGGCACCTAATCAAGAAGAAACCCTTTTTAAAAGCGGTCGCTTGCAAATGCCATATGTATGTTGTAATTGTGCGATCATTACTTTTTGGTAACTTGGCAATTAACTATTGAGGTAATTTTTTCATGATAACTACAGTCACATTTCTCACACACATTACCTCCTGTGTATAGAATGGAAATCTAATTACTCTGTCCTGCAAAATTGCTTTATCTACCTGCAGGCTAGAAATTGCATGATAAATCCAGAAAGATAACCACCAAAATAGAGAAGTCATTCAGTAATCATTTTTCAGCAAACAAAATTAATGTCTACCAAGAAAAATATAGCAATTATCCTCTCTAAAAAGCCACATGGCTAGAAAAAAAGAAAAAACAAAACAAACCAATAATCAAAACAAAGCTTTATAAAAAAAAATCAGAAAACCTATTTGAAATTCAACTGAATTGCAGCCCTTCCCCTCTGCATTATAAGTAGTGCCAAAAATAATCATCTCACCTCTGCTCAGTTCCTGGACAAAAATACCAATCTATTGTGGGCTCTGGGAATCCTGCTGCCACACATTGGAGCATGCCATTCATGAGCCTGTCGTAAGTCAGGATTTCTGGTTTTGCTGCAGGAAAACAGAAGTGGCCATATGTCAGAGTGCTGAAAAACCTTAGCAACATTCACTTCACTCCCTCTCTAATCCTTACAACCTTCCTGAGGCTGCTGAGGAGCCTGAGGGTGCACATTCAAAGTGCAGACTCTGAACCAGGGAGTGTAGAAGATTCAAGGAGGCGGCTGTCAGGGTCCAACCCAGAAAAGGTTTCCCAGCAGCAGCAGGCCAGCCCCAGAGGAGATGGCTCAGGCAGAGGTCGCAGGGCCACCTGCAGGGTTTCTGCTTTCAGGGAGTGGGGATCTGAGAGACTGCTTCTAATCAAGACTCCAGGACTTGAAAGTGTTCTATATGGAAAAGTCACTTTAAAGGATTCCTGCGAATGGGATTTCAAGTGACTGTACCTGCCCTAGGAATTTCAAGTTATTGTGGGAACTAGAATGGATGAAATTAGGAGTTGTTAGAGGAAAAGATAAGCCCTGCTCTCCTGCTCTTTCAGGAATTGTCTCCTTTGAGGAGGGAGGGAGAAGGGTGGTGCTGGTTAGAAGCTGAATCACTCTATTTACAGGGAAGCTAGCACATAAAGAATAAAATACAATATGGGCTTTACGCCAAATCTTTCAAATGCAAAATATGAACAGAAAACCAGAAGAGAAAACCAGCGTGAGATTTATATATCTGTATATATGAATCTGAATATATAAATACGTCTATGAATCTGAATATATTCACTGTAACAGCAGAAATGTTCTAATTTGGTATTTCTGGGTAACTACAATAACCAGCTGATACTCAAGAATTTCTAATTTTTGAAGTTACTTACAAAGTGAAAGGAAGATGCATTTATACTCAGTGGTTCTGATGGCAATACATCTGAAGGATTCTAACCCTTTGAGAATAAGTAAGCCCAACAGAAGCATCAGGGTGGCAGAGATGGTGACAGACTCACCCTGTACTTGGAAGTAGAGCATTGATTACGCCAAGACTAAGCACAGAATTACAGGAGCCCCATGAATAGTGGACAGATCCGAATACCAGCTCTTAAATTTCTCAGTTATTTGACCCTAAATTTCTGTATCTCTCTCTAAATTTTTCTTTCCACATGTATAAATGGGAATAACTGTGCCCATCTCATAGGGATGTTGAGACAATTAAATGAGATGGAGCATACAGAGAGCTAAGAATGATTTATAGAAATGAAACAATTTATTATCATTATTGCTGCGCGGTGGCTCATATGTATAATCCCAGCATTTTGGGAGGCAGAGGCAGTGGATTACCTGACGTCAGGAGTTTCAGACTAGCCTGGGCAACATGGTTAAACCCCATCTCTAAAAACACAAAAATTAGCCAGGCATGGTGGCATGTGCCTATAGTCCTAGCTACTCTGTAGGCTGAGACAGGAGGATCACTTGAACCTGGGAGGCAGAGGTTGCAGCGAGCAGAGATTACACCACTGCACTCCAGCCTGGGTGACACAGTAGGACTCCATCTCAAAAAATATTATTGTTAATTATTATTACTGAGTTATTCTTTTACAATCAGAATATCTACCTTTCTTGGGTAATCAATTTCACTAGAAATAAAGTGAGCTGTATTTGCCACTCTAAATAGTCTAAAAATTGCTTCTTTAAAATAGTCTGATAATGTGTATATTTTAACCCAATGTACAGGGAATTCAACATCAATTATGTTCCAACTGATAGGGAAAATATATGCAGTGAGAAGGAAAGACTGACAGATCAGAAGCTCAGGAAGTTTATTTCCCCAAAGGAAGGTAACACTGATAAATGACATCTTTGTAGAACAACCTCTCAGCACCTCACCTCCCCGGAGGCAAACGAGCTGGCAGAGATCGGAGTATCCACATGCATGACACACCCACCTGTCACTCAACCTGGCCCTGCTGATGAGCAGACCATTTGGCTAATGCAAACAAAAGAGCAACTCTCCAAAACGATCTCAAGGTAGGGGTATCCTTGAGAGTTTGGATCCAATGCCAGCTTTCACAAATAGAGCAAGAAGGCAAGCCATCGTCTTGCAAAAGCATCCATCTGGCAAGTTTCATTTAATTATCATAGGCAACTGTGTGATCGGGCTGAAAAGTAGGACACAACATAAAAAATCAGCGGAACCTTGGGAGAATGCTATTTGCTGGAGACTCTAGGTGTCATACTGTGGGTCCCTGGACTCAGTTTAAGTGTCACTTCCTTTTCTAAGCAAGCCTCAACTCTGATGCCAAGTAGGTTGGTCTCTCTTCTTTCCTTATTCACAAAGGATTTAAGAACACCTGATGCTGGTAGGCAAGATCTTGGTCTGCTTCCTTTATCACACTCAACGTTCTCAAGGGCAGGAATCACATCTTAGTGTTGACTATACCTGTGACTCCTAGCTCAGTGTGACCCACAGCAAGGCTGAATGATGAAGACCCCACCCAAAGAAACAAGTCTCTAAGATTCCAAAGGCATTCAATTATAGAGTCACAAGAAGAGACCTGTGAGAACAGCCTAAAGATGACTTTCATAAATAGGGCACTATTTCTATTATTTTTGCAAAAGAGAGCCATGAGATAAGAAATCCAAGTGCCTGATTACAAGAATGTTTTATAACATTGAGATGAATGATGAGTGGGACTAGTCCACACAAAGCTGGCAGAGATAACTGAATAGGACTCAAAAAGGAGCTAAGTTCATAACATAGATGTCCTCATACCTACATTCCCTTCACACGCATACTTCCTAATGCTCATAATGCTACATGGGAAATTCTTAGTGGAATTAAATATTAACTCAGTAGTGGGGGAAAAAGGCTGAAAGGACACCTTAAGATGATGTGAACAATGTTTATCTCTGGGCAGTAGGGTTATGAAAAGTTTCTATTTTATTCTTTTAGTTTTAATTTTGTTTTGCAATGAACAGGTAGTGAACCTATAAAACATTTTTAATTAAAAAATTGGAACAGCTCAAAATTACATAATCAATTCCATTTAGCTTTGGTTACAAGTGTGCTCTAACATCCAAGCCTTCTAGCGTGACACCTGGTAGCCGTTATACAACAGCCATGGCTGGCAGCGGTGTGGTCTGGCTGGCCTACTTGTTCCCGTGTGCCGGTTAATTAAGCACTTTTGTTAAGCTCCTATCCCAGGTGGGTCATAACCTGAGGCTAATTGAGCAGCTTCTGTCCTGTTGGCCTTAGGTTGGCCAACCAAGCTCACAGGGCCTACATCTTCAATATGCCTCAGACCCACTAAGGGAAGAGGTTAAATGCACATTCCTGGGCCCCACCTCCAGAGTTCTAGTGAACTGAGGATATGACCCAGCGATGTACTTTTTTAAAAGGGCCTTTAAGGAACCCTGATCAGGGCCAGGACTAGAATGAGGCAAGAGAAGCACCCAGGGCATAAAAATAAGGCACTCACCCTAGAGGACCTATGAGTGGGTACCTGTGAGTGAGGCCCTCCTTACGTTTCACACCCTAGGCACCTTTCTGGCCTCGCCTCTGTCCAGCCCTTTCCCTAGTGTTGATGCTAAGATACCTGCTTCTGAAAAGAATGAGATACACGAGTACAGCAGGAGCTGTACATGGCAAGTTGCATTATGAAAATGTTTAATGCATAAAGAATGAGCCAGGTAGAAATCTAATTCCTAAAAATGAAAATTTGGGCTCATCTGCATTTGGTAAGTGCCTCCGTGCACCGTGTTTGGCATTAAATATACATCTTGCTTTTAAAGATACATAACTCTCCGCAGTTCTCCAGGTTAAATCTGAGCTGTGGCTTCTTAGATATTCTGCAATAAGCAGTATAGCAAATGACACATTCCCTAATTCCTCCCAAGTTGGAGGTTTAGATAAGCCTAAGAGGTGTATAAGTTATGCATTTCCTGCGGTGATTTTAAAAAATAGCCTTTTTGCCTTTAAAAACATTGTGGACCTGAGTTATTCTGATATCTCCAATAACACCGATCAGCTTGTAGGCAGATTTCAGATGCTTGTAACTCTACTGAGAATTTATTGCTCATGCAATTAAAAAATACTACACATCCACCGATTTACCCCACAGATTTGTGATCTTGGAAAATATTCCTTTTCATCACCATCGGGTCCACGTGGAAAGCAAGAACAAAATGAGTTTTAAGAACACGGTACGGATAACAAAGCCAGGTTGGTGGCTGAAAGGCAGTACACGCGCAAGTGGTCTTTCTTCATCTAAATGCGGGGAGGCATTGTTGAGTAGAGTTCTCCTACCCCAGCCACTTTAACCAACTTCTGCTATAAAGGCACATTTGCCCACACTTTATAATCAGCAGGACAAAAAACACAAACACATCTCCAAATAATAAAACACTAAGTGAAGAGTGATCAGAAGGATGAATTTGTTTTTCAGATTCAAGGTTTGCTGGTGTTTAATGGTAATGAAACAATGCTCTTCCGCAATGTGTCACTGTCCTGGGTTTGGTCTCCGTAAAACCTACATTTGTGCCACAATACCATTAATAATAAAGAAATTTAAGTCAGCTAAAATTGGAGTATAAAAATAACCCAACTTTATTTATAAAAGGAGTATTACACTTTTTAAAAAATTCCCAGAATAGATATTTTGGACATACATTATGTCTTATACATTCTTAAAGATACTCCAGAAATTGTCATATGGACACTTAACAGAAGTTTATTTAACATACAAAATAGAATTTCAACTACTATCTTCTTTATCTATTTATTTTTAATGGTGACTCTCATTTAAAAAGAAAAAAATCATTCTCTTAATGAAGGGATGTTCTCAACTAGGGGTCAGCAAATTTTTACTATAAAGGGCGAGATAAATATTTCAGGTAAATATTTTAAATTTGTGGGCCATAAGGAGTCTTTCCTACAATTCAGCTCTGCAGCTGTATTACAAATGTGCCCACAGACAGTCTATAATCAAACAGGCATGGCTGTTACCAATAAAACTTTCCTTATGGACACTGACATTTGAGTTGTATTCTCATGACTTATGAAATCTCCTGGTTTTTTTTTTTTTTCCCCCAACCATTTAAAAATAAATTCAAAAACATTCTTAGTTTGTGAGCTATTCAAAAGCAGACTACAGGCCGGTTCACACCTGTAATCCCAGCACTTTGGGAGGCCAAGGCAGGAGGATCACTTGAGGTCAGGCGTCAGAGACCAGCCTAGCCAACATGGTGAAACCCCATCTCTACTAAAAATACAAAAATAAGCCAGGAATGGTGGCGGGTGCCTGTAATCTCAGCTACTAGGGAGGCAGAGGCAGGAGAATTGCTTGAACCTGGGAAGTGGAGGTTGCAGTGAGCCCAATATTGTGCCACTGGACTACAGTTTAAGCAACAGAGCAAGCCTCTGTCTCAAAAGCAAAAACAAAACAAAAAAACAAACAAAAAACAGGCTACAGGCCAATTTTGGCCAACAGGCTATAGTTCTACCTTGTTCTAAACAGCCATCAAAAAGCTATCTCAATCATGAGATTACGTTGAAAAATGATGAAACTACTTGGAGAGAGACTTCTTGAGCCAGAATCACTGCTCAGTTTACAGGAGCACCATTGCTGTATCACCAGCCGTGGGGAGGAAGACCTGTACACGCATGACAATGCCACCCTGCTTGCTGCTGAGGAGTGCAGGCATGGGACAAAAGGCTCTTTTTCCCTACTCTGGAAAAGTAGCTAATTTATTTTGCCACATAATTCAGAAGTGGAGGAGAAGGGTTTTGACAGAATGCCCCTGGAAACATAAGGTCCCCATTCTTGCATTCATTTAAATTTCCCTGTATTACAGGTGACCCTGCATACATCTGTAAATGAAGGAGGCTAATGTGATGTAAAAACAAGGGGCTCAACTGAAAAGAAAATCTCCACAGAGGGGGAGTTCCACAATATAAAAGGGACTACTCTTGCTGCTTTTAGCAAGGTCTATGTATCCAAGTTTAGAGTCAATTCCAGCAGAAGTTTACGTGGCTACACACCTAACTTTTCCGCCATCAATATAAAAAAATGGCCAAACCACACAAACTGGGGCAACCAAGGGCTATGGATCTAGACAGGTTATCTGGTTCTCTTACAGGTGCAGTGTTTACATGAAGGCCCATTTAGCAACACACCCTCACCAAACCAACTTTCCTATGAGATAGGGAGGAACAGTGATGACGCCAACCTTTGAGGAGAAAAAGATGTCTGGCTATGTTCAGAGCTACTTCTGTTAAATTTTTTCAGAACAGAAGAGAATCAAGTTCTACTTTAAAAGTAGGTTGCCATTATCTTTTTGTCTCCAATTTAAACATCTATAACAATTCTTGCCTCCACAGAGATACTCTTCATAAGGAGAAAGAGATATTAGAGTGTCACATCAAAAACAACATTCATAATTCCCAAGCAATTTGAGAACAAAAACTCATTTCAAGTTCAGGAAGAGAAAATAAAAACAGAGTTCAAACACTGTCAGATATCTCAGATGAACACACATTATCTATAAAAAGAATAATGTGAAAAGACAAGCAACGATTTTTACATAGATTAGCTACCACACTAAGAAGATCTGAAAATTATTCCCCTTAGTTCAGAACCGTCCTAGAAGCCAGCACAGTTATCTACCGTATCACATGTTGAAGACAGAGCATGAAAGATAACGACAGATGATGACCTTATTAACTTCCAGCCACCTAAGCAAGGCCACTCATTAGAGATTAAACAAGATAATTTTAAACTTTAAATAATCATCTGACAGATCTCTTTTAAAATTCGGTCACATCATTGCAGAGTCCTACCTCAATCCTGGATGTCTCAAAACTGCATCAGGCATGGGCTAGAGAAATTATGAAAGATCCATACACTGAGCTACCAAATGATGTTACAGAAGATATTCACAATGCTTTTGTTGTGCAACATCGAAAATCCAGGTTATAAAGCAATATGACCTCATTTTTATTAAAAAAATTGTCTGGAGGAATATATATAAGGAATATTAGTAATAAGTTATAAAATGTAAATAGATGTAAAAAGTAAAAATAAAAATTTGATTTTTATTTTTGCTTATTTACATTTTCTAATTGTTCTACCCTTCACATGCTTTTGTAATAAGAAAAAATTGTTTTAATTTAAAAACATATGCATTCAAATGTTTACACAAACCAAGCTATGTTCCAGTTACTGCTGCATACTTAGAGCAAACTTTCAAAAGCAAGTAAATACATCAACAAGGAGTTCTATTCAGCACTTCAACTTTATTTACTGTTTAAAAATTCCAATTATTTAATATAAGAGGAAGTCACTGTAATGGAATCCACCTAATGGAGGAAAACACAGAAAAGCAAAGATTTTCAAGCAAAAATCAACAGCAAGTCTTAAAATTGTAGCCTGTAACACAAGTATGAGTTGGACACCCATGTGTTTGAAAGGTCCTACCATTAAAAAAAAAAAAAAAAAAAAAAAAGGAAATAAACTAATAGGTTTATTACTAAATAAGCTGATAGGTTAAGTGGTAGGAAGACATTTCCATCTTCCAAAAAAGGTGAAGTTCTAGTAACTTTGCTCTCTTTGTTTTGTGAGATCTTCTTGAAGGGCACAGGGGCCTTAAGGCGCTCTTTCTGAGCAGTTCTTGCAGGCGAGCCTGTCGTTATTATTTTACTTTGGATAAGGATACTTGGAGATTCCAGCCAGGTGGGTGACCCAGAGAGCTGGCAAACTGGTGAAGCCATCTATATGGCTGGCTTCACAGGTCTATGATACGGTTTGAATATTTACTCCCTTCAAATCTCATGTTTAAAAACTGATCCTGAATACTGGAGGTGGGGCCTGATGGGAGGTATCTGGGTTGTGGGGGCAGATCTTTCATGACTAGCTTGGTGCTGTCCTAGAAGTAATGAGTGACTTCTGGCGCTATTGGTTCTTTGGAGGTCCGATTTTTAAAAACAGCCTGGCACCCTCCTTCTCCTTTCTTGCCATGTGATGCTGCTCTCCTTCCCTTTCCACCGTGAGTGGAAGCTTCCTGAAGCCCTCACCAGAAGCAGCTGTTTCTTATTGCCTGCAGAATTTGAGCCAAATAAATCACCCAGCCTCAGGCATTCCTTTACAGCAACGCAAATGCACGGACAGTCCACCTGCGATCACTTCCGGCTGGCCAAAAGCTAGCTCGCTATGTGCTTTATCTGCAGGAGCTTCTCCCTGGACTTGGTTCAGCCATCCACAACTGGATTTAACTATGACCAAAAATACATAAAAGGCAGCCCAGACTCTGAGAACATGGTCAAAGGGGACCTTTCTCGTTGAGAGGCCTTATTCTGGGTGATTTATTGCTTTGGCTGATTTTGGTATACTGTCTGACCTATAAGTAATCACTAACAACAGATAGGATGTTAATTATATGATGTAGTGATTTAGAAATAGTACATTATTTAACATTTCCTTAAATTGTTTCTCAACCCCCTGTTAATACCCTTCCATAAATGGAGTGAAATTGGTGACTTCTGAGTTCACTTGGTGCACTTCAGCACTTATTTGGGTTTCCAAGCTAGCTCAACATTAAATGCATCCTATGTACAGCTAATGAAGCAAGGGGAGCCCTTCAGTTCCCAACGTCTGCCTCCCTGTCACCACCACGTGAGGATCACAGAACTCCCACTGCACTAGCCGAAGTCTGTCATTAAAGGATAAGCCTTCAAGATGGGAGAGAGATCTATTTATGATCCCCAAATACCATTTGCCTCATATTTTAAATGCATAATACTGTCCTGGAAATGCTACCAGATCATGTTTTGAACTATCCACTTTAAAGTTACTGGACCTTCTTAAAATCATTCCAAAGGTTTGAAAAGCATCTGGTTTATCACATCAGTCATAATTTCTTTCTACAATTACGTAAATTACTTCAGGATTCACATGGGTATTTAAATTAAAGCCAAAATAAATTTACAAAATATTTACTTTACTGATTATCCTTTAAGTCCACTATAAAATTTGCTATTTATTCAAGAAATACTAGATGGAGTGGGGAAAAAAAGCCAAGTGGATAAGTTAGGATTAAAGTGCATATTTGACCTTTTATCTGTCCTGGATCTGGCAAGAAACCTTATGGTGTGACACTTAATATAACCAAAGAGGCCACAGGTTCCTAAGTAAGTAGCAGAAGCTACCCACAGCATCTTGACAATGTCATTTTTTCTAATATTTTCAAGAGTTTTGGAAAGGTTAATGCCTATTAAGAAAGCACTTTGAGTAAAGGTTTCAAAATTCTACTTTCTTCCCGATTTTCATCTGCAAGAAAAACAACTCACCATTTTCACTGCAGGATAGCAAACATTTCAGAACTAAGAATTTGATTTCTATACACATCTTGGATAAGAAAGTCCAAAAGTAATTAGAATAATGCAAATTCAATGCAGATCATCACTAATTTTTGGTTTTGCTTTGTTTTTTTAATGAACATTCCTATCAGTTTCCACTAGAAGTTCTACTCAAAGATGGCAACCATGATATAGCTCTTGGCTACTATAAACTACCTTAAATGTCACTGAGTCAGTTTAACAGGCCCATGTAAATCATGGTTTGATTAGAGAGGTTAGAAACATTATTATAGAACCTTTTCAAGCTTCGCATATCATACACGTTTTCTTAACACAAATTGTCAGAGCACAGTTTTTTAGAAGTCTACCATATAAGCAATTAAAACACGCCCATCTCTCACGTTTGATATACTGAAATTTACATTTGGAATTTTCAAAACAAATAGATTTTTCAACCGCCAAACATTTAACCATGCCAAATCAAGGATTTTCACCAGCATTTCTTGCAGATGAATCTATTAAGCAATTATGCATTAGTGTCACAGAGTAAAAGTAGGCTGAACTTCTGCACTAACAAACACCATGCATTCATTATTCTGATTTTTATCAATTCTGATTTTTGCAGAACACAATCCCTTTTTTGTCCTTGAGGCTGAGCTTATTTACAAAATAAACCATACAACACACCTACATATGTAACTGGCTCAGCTAAACTGATGTCAAAAAGGCCACAACTATTCTAAGTTTAAAATTCTAAAATTATTTTAGCTTTTAAAATTTCATCTGAAAAACATCCTACCTCATGAGCTAAACGATGAGGATGCAAAAGCATGAGAATAATACAATGAACTCTGGGGACCTGGAAGAAGGGTGGGAGGGGGTGAGGGATAAAAGACTACACATGGGTACAGTGTACTCCGCTTGAGTGACAGGTGCACCAAAACCTCAGAAATCACCATGAAAGAATTGATCTATTTAACTAAAACCCACCTTTTCTCCAAAAACTATTGAAATAACATTTTTTTAAAACATTGCCACATAATTATGTTAACTGGAATTTTTTTCAATTAAAAAAAAATCAACAAATCAGCTAACTATACCTGTAAAGAACAACTGGGACACACCTCATACACAGTTTAAAGCTCAAACACAAATGCCACTACCTCTGTCCAAACATTTGGCAATCAAGAAATCTAACTTGTCAGGTTAAGTGAAATAAACGCCGTTGTCAGTTTGCTATTTGTAACAAACTGACATCAAGGAAAAGATTTTCTGAAGAGCTTGAAGTCAGGACCAACATGATCCCCATCTGTATCTCCAGTGAGATAGAGCGGGACCTCAGGAAGTACTGGGTGGGTATTAGAGACCCAGACCCCCAAATACAGAAGAGGCCTCCTACCAACAGGGAATCCAAGAAGAGATCCTTTTGGAAGGTTAACAGCATATCCTATCTAGTTTCAAATAAGCATGAGTTCACCAGCAGCACTGATTAAAACTGAACCTGCTGGAATGGCAAATTAGCCTGGTAAGTAAAATGGTAGCAATTTTGCCCCCATCAGAGAAAAGTCAGAAACATCTTCCTGAGGTCTGTATCTCATGACCAACTGGCAGACCACACACTGGCAAACGGAAGCATGAAAAAAAAAAAAGGAAGAGAGACCCATCTAAATGCCCCTTTGGCCTTAAAGCCAGGGAAACAGTGATAACACAAAGCAGCCCGCTTTATAAAATTCCCAGCCGCTGAGCTCTCAAACTGTGGAGTGGGCCCCACCCACGATCTGCTGTTGCTGGTGAACAGGAGGTAAAATACAGAAACTGAGAAGAAGCGCTGAGGAGGAGCAATTTGACCGAGAGTAATTTTTCTATCTATTGAATCTAAAAAATAAAAAAAAAAAAAAACCCAAGCTTGTATTTTGTATATCTCTGTTCTTTTTCATTTCACTTTTCTAGTAATTGATTTTTACTATACTTTACAAGATGTATTGATCCACAATGAATTGGGAATCTTAGAAAAGAGTCTTTTACCATAGACAGGTTGAGAAGCATCGCACAAGAGCAGCCACAATAAAATTCTGTATAAACAATATGCCTATTATGCTTGCAAGGATACTGATTTACCTACAGTCATCTCTTAAATGAGATGAACATTAAAACTTTTCAGGAGCAAGTAATTTTGTCCATGTGTAATATACTATTACTTTTTTTTGAGACGGCGTCTCCTTCTGCCGCCCAAGCTAGAAAATGGCGCAATCTTGGCTCACTGCAACTTCTGCCTCCTAGGTTCACGTGATTCTTCTGCCTCAGCCTCCCAAGTAGCTGGGATTACAGTCATCCACCACCACACCTGGCTAATTTTTGTATTTTTAGTAGAGAAGAGGTTTCACCATGTTGGCCAAGGTGAAACAAATGGTCTTGAACTCCTGACCTCAGGTGATCCACCTACTTCAGCTTCCCAAAGTGCTGGGATTACAGCATGAGCCACTATGTCCAACCTCTACATACTATTTTCTGATTCACACTGAAATTAATCTAGAGATACTCTAATTGAGGGCCAGTGAAATACTATGTAATCAAAGCTGTTTGCAGGAACTCATAATAATTAACATGTTTCCCTTAAAAAGGGAGAGCTCTGTGTTCAACTAAGTTTGGGATCTATACATCCTAACCCATGGCCCCCTCTGGCAAAGTCACATCAGCATATTAGGATTCTGGGAAGGTCAGTAATAAAGACATGTGTTTTAATTACCTGAATGTGAACTTCATCTAAACTTGCATCAATATCTTACTCAGAAAACACAATTTTTGAAATGCTCATATAGTCAAGACTCCAGATTAGCAATAAAAAATCTGTCTAGCTATTTCTTTTCATTTATAAATGCTTCACACCACCCACCCTCCCATCTTTGCTGAGCCATAGCATCAAATGAGACAATTACGTAAAATCACTTCATACAGGTTGTGCATTGTGGCTCACTCCTGCAATCCCAGCGTTTTGTGAGTACAAGGCAGAAGGATTGCTTTAGTCCAGGAGTTCAAGACCAGCCTAGGCAACAAAGCAAGACTCCCATCTCTAAAAAAAAAAAAATTTAAATTAGCTGTGTGTGGTGGTGCGTGCCTGTACTCCCAGCTACTTGGGAGGCTAAAGCAGAAGAATCTCTTGAGCCCAGGAGTACAAGGATATAGTGATGGATGATCACTCCAGCCTGGGTGACAGCACCAGACCTCGGCTCAACATGTTTGTCAACATATTTGAAAATAAAAACATGTTCTTCTCAAAATCAAACAAACAAACAAAACATCTACCTGGCCGGGCGCGGTGGCTCAAGCCTGTAATCCCGGCACTTTGGGAGGCCGAGGCGGGTGGATCACAAGGTCAAGAGATCGAGACCATCCTGGTCAACATGGTGAAACCCCGTCTCTACTAAAAATACAAAAAATTAGCTGGGCATGGTTGTGTGTGCCTGTAATCCCAGCTACTCAGGAGGCTGAGGCAGGAGAATTGCCTGAACCCAGGAGGCGGAGGTTGCGGTGAGCTGAGATCACGCCATTGCACTCCAGCCTGGGTAACAAGAGCGAAACTCCATCTCAAAAAAAAAAAAAACAAAACAAACCAAAAAAAAACAAAAAAAAAAAAACCCATCTACCTGGGTGTAGCATCTCACACCTGTAATCCCAGTACTTTGGGAGGTCAAGGCAAGTGGATCACTTGTGGTCAGGAGTTCAAAACCATCCTGGCCAACACAGTGAAACCCTGTCTCTACTAAAAACACAAAAATTAGCTGGGTGTGGTGGCTTGCCTATAGTCTCAGCTATTCAGGAGGCTTTGGCAGAAGAATCGCTTGAACCCAGGAGGTGGAGGTGGCAGTGAGCCAAGATCATGTCACTTCACTCCAGCCCGGCAACAGTGACAGACTGTCTCAGAAACAAAAAATCGAAACAACATCACTTCGTACAGAAAGTAAGCTCCTTCAAGACAAGGAACTGGCCTCAGTCGTTGGCTCCCACAACTCTCCTATAGCCCCCCACACACATCAAGTGCCCAGCGTATCTCCTAAGCTCTTCGCTATGAATGTTCCAGATGTCTCCTCATCCTCCACACACCCAGGAAAGCCGATGCCGACAGTCATTTGTTGGGCCACTCCCTTGGAATTCCACGTCTTTGAAGGCCTCCCTTGCCCTAGCAGTTAGGGTGTGGCAGGCACCTTCCTTGGCAATGCACATGGGGCCCACAGTGGTGCCAGGAAGAGGCCCTGCACTTGTCAAAAGCTACAGCTTATGATCGGGTTCCCTTGGCCTCAACTTTGGAGCAGGCATTTCTCTAAGAAGTGATGGGCTCTAAAAGTGGGACCCCAGTAGTGCAGGATTCGGGTGCTCAGGTGCCCACGGCCATGGCTATCTCCCATCCTAAACCATCTGCTACCTTCTCCCACATGCCACATGGTGCTCTGTAGTGACCCATGGACCTGTCAATATTGCATTCATCTCAGTGGAAGAACAATCTCAACACAAATAATATCACAGCCTCAGAGGAGATGGCACTGTAACAGAGACATCACGTCAGGGCTTGACAGCTTCTCTTTCCTACCTAACGCAGCAACTCAGCTCCTGTTCAACCACTAGCTCCCCATTCCAGCAATCACCAACAATACATTTTCCCTCAAACAACTGTTATTTTCAACTCCTACGGCTCCTCTGTTTACTTCAAACAGCACACAGAATTTGAACAATTTCTACAAGGTCATGTGGTCAATGAAATGTAGGACAAGGAACTGGCTTGACACACTCTAACCACCAAACCACAAGGTCTGTAAAGGTCAAGGTTATCATGAAACGTTATTTACACAGTACACGAGTTCAGTTCTTGCAGTTGTTACAAACATGAGCCACGACTTAAAAAGAATTAAAAAATTAAAACATAAGAAACCCGTCGTGTTACTTACTGTTCACATAAACAGTAAATGATATGGAAGCACTGACATCAGAATTGGACACCAGGAATGTGTAAGTGCCTCCTTCGGTGTCTTTTAATCTGGTTAGATGAAGTTCACTTACATATCTACAAAGAAAAGACAATTAATCAATTGCCTGTAGATAGTCTGCCTTGGAAGACATGTCTTTTCCAGTTTCTACTTGAAAATCTATGCCTGTTTGAGGAAAAAATATAACCAATTTAATTCAGTATTAGCAAAATCCCCATGAACAAATACATGCACGTGCGCACACATATTCCCATCTGGGGCAGATGCCTGTTGCGTGAAAACACAGAGTGGGGAAAGGTTAAGCACTAAGGCAACCTCCCAGAGGCTGCAGCCTCTCCATTGGCCCCTACCTCCCCATGCCGTCCCCCACCCGGGGGCTGTCCCCATACCACTTCCTCCCCTGCTGGTGGTGCTGCTGAAGCCTGCTCTCCATCGTGTCCTGAACTCACCCGCCCTGCACGCACATGCCCACTGCCCTCACGCAGACCCTTCGGGAACCTCCAAGAGACCCACGCTGCTCACCTTCCTTCTTGCAACACCCCCATCTCCTGGTTTTCCTCCACCCCAGTGACTTCACCTCAGTGCTCCTGGCAGTCTTTGCCTCTCGAGCTTCTGACTTCCTGCAAGGCCGCTACATACACCTGTGTACACTGTCTGGGTTACTGGCAGGGGCTCTGACGTGCATGTGTCATCCTGGGCAGCCCACGACCCACGCGATCCACATGGCCACACCACCAACTCGCCACAGGCAGTGTTCAGACTCTTGCCCTCTGCAACTCCTGGGCAGCCCGCTGCTGGCTCACAACCTTCACGTTTTTACTTCCAGCGCAGGCTCCTCTGTCCCATGTCTCCTCTACAGAGCTACTTTCATGCCCACAAATCCTTGCCTGCAGCTTCTTCCAAGGATTGCGCTTTTCTCTCTCCCTGCCTAAGTCCCTGGCCTCAGAATCCCTGCCTCAGGCTCTGCTTCTAGAGTGCTTGACCTAAGGTACTCCCTACCCAAACAATCCCGCTCAAGATCCCACTCAATCTCCAATCCAACAAACCCCAAACCAAAGCCACTGTCTTTCCTCAGAAACTTGCTCCTCTTCCTCCACTCCCTGCATGGTATGGCCTCTCACCACCCAACCTAAGGGCATCTTCAGCTCCTCCCTATGTCTCCTGCCTTCCCAATCACCTGGAGACCTCCCAAATCCATCCTCTTCCCTCCAACCCTTAGTCCTTGGCACGGGACGCTATCATCTCTCACCCGTATTTTTCCAACAGTCAATAGTCCTGACTGGAAAAACAGAGCAAAGCCCTATCAAGGCACTTAGCCCTTTATTAGCCATTCGGTCTTGGTCAAACTATTTCATCCCTCTGTACCTCTGTCTCCTCTTCTACAAAAAGGGTGGGAAATAAGAGTGCCTGCCCACAAGGTCTGCAAGGCTTCAGGTCAGTGGGTGAATATGTGTCAAGTACTTAGAACCATGCCTCCGAGAAAAGCACTTATGGCTTACCCAAAATACTACTATTGCTACTATTTTTACTATAATGTTTTGAGGATCAAATGAGAGGTCTAATGTAAAAGAACATGGGTTCACTGCTTGAGCCAAAGCCATCTAACTCAGTTTTCTAAGAGCTTTAAAAAACAATTATAGATACTAACTTCCCACGTTCTTTGAAGAGATCTGCTGTGTCCCGAGTACATGCCACTCACTGCTTTGAGCTAAGCTAAGATCTCTAAGAACTGTCTCCCGTTTTATAAGTGAGAAAACTGAGGCGCACAGAGGTGTGTGTGTGTTTGCGTGCGCGTGTGTGCATGCGTGCAAGAGTGTGCATGCTCTAAACATAACAAAATGGAATACTAGGATGCAGACATACGAGGCAGCCCCAGACATTCTTCTTTACCAGGTATCTTCTCGTGCATTTACGGGTTACAGAAATAGGATCTGGTTAAGCCCAGTGGAAAAGGGGGCAAGGTGTAATCCTCCCCCAGGACAAGGTCCGTTTCTTACCTGATATTACTTTCGTTCTCAGACTTGGGATAATCTTCCCATTTATCAGTAAAGGTTCTGTTCATATAGATCCACTGCTGGTGTTCAGGTTTGGGGAATGCCTCATATTCAACAACCAAATCTACATTTTCTCCATCGTTTACAAATACTGTAGTGTTTATCATGGGGAAGATATTAATGAATCCTTTATCTAATGAGAATGAAATAGGACAGAAAGAAACTGTTATCTACAACTACTGGACAAAAAAAACCACAACTTCATCTTGGAATGACAAAGATAAATGATCGATTTCCAGTATTAATTGGCAATAAGTAAGACAATTTTACCCAGCCGTTTTTCATTTTATTTTGCTCTTGCAGAATCACTGTCACAAGTAAAAAAGGATACACATTTGAAATACTGATTCTCGCACCTCTGTTTCTTAAGCAATTCTCTTAAAGATCTACTACCATCGTAAAAGTCTAAATCTACTAGTCTTGATGTTTATTAGGTTAAAAACTATCTGGAATAAGCAGTGAGTTCATACCCAGACCCAACTTAATTGTATACATAAGGTATCATAAATTAAGGGGGGGGAAAAAAAGGAGTCCTAATGTTGAATAAAAATGTTCAAAGAATATCCTTTAGTATTTGAAGAAAAATAATCTTAGCTCTTATCATATATCACAGATAAATCAAAGAGCATTTTAACAACAAAATGGCATTTTTAACTAAATAACAGAATTGGCTCCCATGAAACTTCTACAGAAGGGGCCGTTTTCTAGCCTTTTTAGAAGCAACAGAAGGAAAAAAATCATAAATCCATAAATGTTTTTAAATGTCTATATAGTAAAATAATTAATGTAACAGGAAAAAGAGAATAAAATATAAGAAAAATGTTTAGCTAAGCTAGTAATTAAAATAAGACATCACTTTTCACTTATTAAAAATAGCAAAACTAATTTTAACTAAACTCAGTAATTTTGCAAGTGTGGTAAAAAGTAGTACACTGAATTCCACGCTGTAAATTGGCATAATTCTTTCGGGAAGCATTTAGCAATACAGATTTTTTTTTTAATCATCTATTCCTTGACTAAATCTTATAATTTCCATTTGAGAACTCTTCTTAAAATGAAGTAGACAGCTATGGGCCAAAGAAAAAGTACTATTTACATTACACACTATTATAATTTTTACAATGGCAAAATAGAGAATTGGTTAAAGGAGCCCTTATAAAAGGTTATATGATAACATAAAAAAGATCGTGAAAAAGAGAGCAGCAAAGTAACTTTAACATTATCTTTACGGCCACCATTTATGGAATGCTTACTATGTGCTAAGAACTGCTTTAAGCAGTTAAGCATGTATTTTACTTAATAATTGTGACACTCCATCTTTTGTTTTTTTGAAACAGGGTGTCGTTCTGTTGCCCAGGCTGGAGCACAGTGGCACAACCACAGCTCACTAAGACCTCGACCTCCCGGGCTCAAGCGATCCTCCTGCCTCAGCCTCCCAAGTAGCTGCAACTCAGGCATGTACCACCATGCTCACCTAATTTTTGTATTTTGTAGAAATGGGGTTTCGCCATGTTGCCCAGGCTGGTTTCAAACTCCTGGGCTCAAGAGATCTACCCGCTTCAGCCACCATGCCCAGCCCGTTTAATCTCATGACAATACTGAGAGGTGAGTTTATACTCTCTAATTTATAGATGAAAAAAACCGAAGCCTTAAAAGCCATCTAGAAGAACCTAGATTTAAACATGTCTACAAGTCTGTGAGAAGCCAAAGCTGGCCTCTTTTTACTACAGCAAATCCTAGAGTTGCTACATACTTCAAGTGCGAATACGAATAAAGTTGTACGTATAATTCAAATTCTGTTAGACATAAAAATATAAGCAATATGCCAAAATCTTTACAATTATTACATCAAGTTAATGAGAGTATGGAAGAGTTTTGATTTTATTCTTCTATTTATTCTTTACAATTTAAAGTTAGTTATAAAATTTAAAATTACTCGTTAACTTTGGTGCTATCTGGTTAAATACATTTTAAAGTTCCACATGTGGTTGTCATTATAGTTTGTACTGCTCTTTAGTTTCCTAGAGAGTCAGAATAAAAAATGTAGCCCAACCATCCTCTACCCACTGTACCAGTTAAAAAATGTATTTTGGGGAAAAGGATAAAAAATCCAGACAAAAGCTAGGAAGAGATGGAAATCACCTCCTTGTTCTAATAACTGAATCGGAAATAACATACTCCTGGCTCTGTCATTCTTTAAGGTAATTTGGGTTAATTTTGAGGGAGTCAATCTTTCATCTGAATGCTACACTGAATTTTCAGGTTCTCAAGGTCACCAATTCAAAAGCAGTAAATTATGCAAAATTATTACTTATTTTAGGCAACAATTATTTCCATGGTTTCAGGCAACAATATTTGCATTGAAATTATTTCTCTTTCGCTTACAAAACACTTAAGTGCTCCTGAGCTTTCTAGTCTTAAGTATATACTTAAGTATATACTTGTAAATATAGTCTTAAGTATATACTTGTAAATATAGTCTTAAGTATATACTTGTAAATACTTAAGTATATACAAAATACTTAAGTGCTCCTGAGCTTTCTAGTCTAGTTTGCTCAATATAGCTTCATGTCCTATAGTGTAACAGAACTTCAAACTCATGAAGAGTAAGAATATTTAGAATTCCACCCGGCTTGCTGTAACATAAAGAATCAACTCCACCTAGGTTGTTATAACATGAAGTATAATTTTTTTCCCACTATTTCTGTATTAAGAAATTGGTGATGTGGCCAGGTGCAGTGGTTCAAGTCTGTAATCCTAGCACTTTGGGAGGCCAAGTAGGTGGATGGATCACTTGAGGTCAGGAGTTCAAAACCAACCTGGCCAACATGGTGAAACCCTGTTTCTTCTAAAAACACAGAAAAATTAGAAGGGCATGGTGGCACATGCCTGTAATCCCAGCTACTTGGGAAGCTTAGGCAGGAGAACTGCTTCAACCTGGGAGGTAGAGGTTGCAGTGAGCTGAGATCCCACCACTGTGCTCCAATCTGGACGACAAAGTAAGATTCCATCTCAAAAAAATAAAATAAAATAAAATAAAATAAAAACCCACGGCCTTTTCTCCTTTCCACAGTTTTGGGAGTTAGAGGCTGTGTTTCTCAGAAAACAAAGTGCAGGCAGAGTTAAAGTGGGGTGCATTAGAAACTTAAGCAGCAAAGACCCCAATTCAAAACCAGGTAAAACATTAGCGGCTCTCATCACAAAACCAGAAACAAAGGGTAACTTTGTGAGAGGATCAATACGCTAATTTGCTTCACTACAGTAATCTTTGTACTATCTGTGTGTACCCCATAACATCATGTTGTGTACCTTAAAAATATACAATTTAAAAAATTCTTTTAAAAAGCGTGATCTCAAAGCCTTGTTCTCTCCATCACACCGTGATGGATCCAAATCCTCCTCCCAGCCACTGAAAATTACTCTTCTCTTTGTCTCCTCCTGTTCCTGTTCCACCCCAGCCCATTCTCAAAACAATACAAAACGAGGTTCGGGTTTCACAGCCACAAGTCCTTCCAGTCACAGAGTGATAATTCTTGGAAACTGATGAATGGATTTAAAAAATCCGATTACATACAACAATGTTCTCAAAACATCCTTACTAATTGCTTTCTGGAGCTGAAGCTGATATATCAACATGCTCCCTGATCAACTTAGCCAATTAGTGCTTATGGAGTTTAATACTTTAAAAGCATAGCCTTCGATTCAAATTAATAAATGGTTCACAATCATGTTTAGGAACAAAGTGGTACACTTTCTGTGTGCTGACTATAATTGCAAGTAAAGTATCTTTCCCATGTTCAGTCTGGGGAGAAACTTCCCATTATAACATGGGCAGAAACACCAAAATTTTATGAGATTATTGTGGGATAATCGCAAAGCTTTAATACTGCTACATAAATTACTGAAGAAATTTGATGAGGCAAGAAAGAGATATGAAAACAAATACTGCATCACTTTATCATTGCTCTTGATAAAAAAATTTTGCCACCCTGGAAATATTTAATGAAAAGTCACACATTAGGAATATGGTTGCACTAAAAAGACAGGAAAATGGATTTCATTCAACCAATACTCACAAGACAAAAAAGGTATAAACAAAGTAATTTTAAAATAATTGTTCTCAGTAAATCAAAAGCATGAAAAAACTCACTATGCTCTGCTCTCTTTAAACATATGCTTGGAAAACAAATATTTAGTGAAATTTCTAGAATAGAGAAGATAAAGCCTGGGCACAGTGGCTCACGCCTGTAATCCCAGCACTTTGGGAGGCTGCGGCGGGCGGATCATGAGGTCAGGAGTTGGACACCAGCCTGACCAACGTGGTGAAACCTTGTCTTTACTAAAAATACCAAATTTAGCTAGGTGTCGTGGTGAGCACTTACAATCCCAGCTACTTGGGAGGCTGAGGCAGGAGAATCGCTTGAACCTAGGAGGCAGAGGCTGCAGTGAGCCAAGACCACTCCATTGCACTCCAGCAATGGAGTGCGACAGAGCAAGACTGTGTCCAAAAAAAAAGAAAAAAGGTAAAGCTAAACTAATTGTACACCAGATATGATGGGGTTAGAAGACAGATTATCATGTTGTAGTTTATGCTTTTAGAACCAATGACCTGTGCCCCAATGGCACTCCTTCCTGAAGGTTGATGCTATCATCTTTACGCTTAGAGAATAGGTGAGATAAGGAGGTAGGGCATCCTAGGGAGGAAATGTCCAGTTCAGTCCTTACTGCAAGGAACTAGAGCTGATGAGTGGCAAAACAGCAAACCAAGAGGCAGAACCTCTACCAAAAGTTTCAGAGAAATACTTCAGGCTCTAAGCATTTCTCCTTGAGAAATTCTACACCAATTTTCAAACTCAAGTAATTCAGCAAGCACTAGCATTTTCGAAAAATCTCAACTTATGTTTTGTTTGCTTGGTGGGGAAAGGAGGGTGGGGTGCACAGACAGTAACAGGTTTGAACAATTTTAGTAACAGCTTTCAACTTTCCTCTACTAAAACTGGTAGCATTTGGTTTTGAGCTTTAGTTGCAAGAGGCTACAATGATAATTTTCATTCATTCATTCAGTGATAACAAAATTCTAAGAATCTGTTCAACATTCCATTTACATAAAAAGGAAACTATCTAGTAATTTCTTCTTTCACTACTGCCAGTAATTTAAACATTCCCATAGAGGTATTTACCTACTACTTCCAAGGTTGTTGTGACATTTGCTGATCCAAAAGTATTACTGGCATAACACATGAACACTCCAGAATCATTAACTCTCACTGAACTGATAGTCAGCGTTGCCTGACGTTCATAATTGAAGTCACCCTGATGCCAGCTATTATATTTCTCCTGTAGTTTAGTCTGCTGGTTTCAGAAAAGGAGAGAAAAAAAAAATAAAGATTACCATATAATTTATATTCAGAATCTTTCCTAGATAAATTAAAAATAGCAGCAATTAACTTCTCCATATTAGCCTTCATTATATACTACTTAAGTAAGAATAATAAAGCACCATGACAAGTCTGTCATTGGAACACTTCATATTACAGGATTATATTGAAAGACAGTCATTATTAATGATTGGGGAAAAAATGAAAATTCATTTCTTAACCCTAGTATAATTCCAAATTCTGTGCAATGCGAAATTTTAAAAGTTGCTATATATGAAATAGTATGGGATACTGATATTTTGTAAAATGAGTCAGCATTATTTATGTCATGTCCTGTTATATCTTTTCCTATTCTATGTTCCAATGACTGAGAGACAACACATTACTAATAATAATGTTCTATTTTATTAAAATTTATTATTTGCAGGAATGAAAACAGAATCACAATGTCAACAACTTGGAAACTCATCCTGTAGTTCTCATCCAGCAGAATCTTGTGAACCACTGAAGGGTGTTCCAAGGTATACTAGACATTTAAGAACAAGGCCCAAATTATTTCAGCATGAGCTGAAAAGAAAAGGTTGTTAATTTACCCTTGTGATATCACCATCTCATTATTTGTCTGCAGACAAGACATGGAGGGATTTCTCATGTTTAAAACGTCATGGGAAAACCGTAACATAAACTACAGCAGCTTTATGAAAAGATTAAAGAGAGTTGAATATAGTTTTCTACATCTTCCAAATTTTCTGTAATGTACACACATTCCTATTACAATGGGGGAAAAACTAAAGTAAAAGGAGCTGATACTGATGTGGAATGAGATCAAGGTTGATTCCTTGGAGAGGCTATGGTAAACCTAATAGAGTTAAATATCTGACAGTATTATAAATCAGAAAAATCCTCTGGAAGAGGAGCTTGCCAGGATATTCACACACTCTGATCAACCCCAGCAAATTTAACTCAAGAAAATTGCTCAACAGAAAATAAAAGCTCCAACATCTTGGTTTCAGTGAAAATTCAGAAACGACCTAAACATATACCAAGTATAGCATTATTACTGTAAGAGAGGTATTTACACTACTTAAAAAGCATAAATTGAATGTACCTTAAAACTGCAATCATGTGATAATACATATGCATAGGGGAAAAGAGAAAAGAAATATGAAAAAATGCAGACTATATAGCATTTATAAGGACTAGACACTTGGGACTACTGAGCATTTGAAATCTGGTAGTCCAAAGTAAGCTGTGCTATGAATAGAAAATATGTCCTGGATTTTGAAGACTTAGTATTGAAAAAAATGTAAAACATCTCATTAGTAATTTTCATGTTTCATTACATTATAATATTGTAGATACATTGGGTCAAATACAATATGTTATTAAAACCTATTTTACCTTCATTTTTTGTAATGTGCCTACTAGAAAATGTAAAATTACATGTAAGGTTCATGTATTTCTATTACACAACATTGCTGTCTATGATAGCAATGTCGTGTAATGGGATTATACCTTTCTTTTTATGTTATTATATGATAGTGGGATTGTACCTATTTTTTAAGGTTGTTATAGTTCTAGAAATTTTTTTTAAGTAAGCACACACAAAAGTTGACTGAAGTTGAATGTTGCAAACTAAAAAGAACAGAAACCTGTTTTGCTGTTAACTGTGAGATCTTAGGTAAGTCAAGAACATCACTAGTCTTAGCTTTTGTTTCTAAAAGGATATATGGGAACGAAACTATTTTTAAAGCCTTGTAGTTTGGAACACTTTGTAGATCTGCTACTACCCCCTTCTAAGACAGTCTTCTAATAATTGGCAGAAATCTACCATTTCACAGCATAAGATCAATTGTCAAGAAGATATAAGCCAAGGTGAAGTGACATTTGACACTTCAAACTGGCTTTTCCTAGTCCATAGTTTCACAGACTTCTCTACAAAGGCAGAGTGACAACGGACAGATAACACACCAAAGTCTCAATTTAGGATATCTTCCTTCTAGTTCTCTCAAGAGCCCAAGAGTCCACAACAGAGCTCAAACAGGAACACTGAACTTGTGAGGGCCCAAAGGAATAGTATGGTCTTAAGAGATGCAGCATGAACGTCCAAACTCAAAGGCCAAAAGTTAGGATACTGACAGAGATTCTGATTACAAGCAAGTAAAAATATGAGGGTTTAGAGGCATTAAGAAAGCTAACCAAGATTAACAGTACGGAACAAACTTCAAGACTCTCGCGCTTAAACAAACAATTGCAACACTAAAAAATCATTTTACCTTAAATTACACTGTGTGTTAAACCTATTCCAAAGGGTCAGAATCAAATATTATGGATTTTTTTGAATAATTTGATAGCGCTAACAGTATTCGAAATTAAGCCAAAAGACATCAATAAAAGATTCATGGATGAACCTTGGCAGACAGCCATGAGCCCCATCTGCAAGTCACACATTACATATTGTTTGCACGTGATTTGGTTTTCCTTAACCCTTGGAGGTGCACACTGGGATTTCCCCAAAGAGCTCCTAACACTGAAGGCTTATCTACCAGCACCAGTGGATTAATTGGGAATGGCATGCAGGGCTCCTGGGAAAAATAGTTCAGAACAAAACTGCCTGGGGCAATTTAATTTCTCATCTCAAAAAGGGCAATTTTCAACTCATACAGAGGCTCAAATGCACACCCAGTCTAAACTGTTCTCTCATGTGAAATAAAGGATTATAGAAAGCCAATTAATATGGGATTGTATTCTGTAAGGTTAGCCAAAAATCCATACATAAACTATTGTTTTTATTACATTATATGATACAAAAACTAAAATGTTTCTCTGAGTCATTGGTTTGAAAGAATAAGTCTACGGTACAATCCATTCTCCCAGTCAATGGCAGCTCCATTTAGCAAGATATCATCCATCACAGGTCTACATGAATATCATCACAATGTCTTTGCATTATGGGAATTACCATGGTTATTTGTTTAGCAAAGAATTTTTTAAACAGGCATAGAATTGCCAATGTTGAATATAGGGCACGAGGAGGAGGAAGGGGAAGAGGAGGAGAAGGAAAATATAGTATTTATTTTTTCCAATGTAATGCATACATATGTAATGAATAAAAACCACTGTGCTAGCTAATTAACATAGATGGCCAAGATTACTCAAAGAAAAATTACTGAAAACTTGATCAATGAGAAATTTAAAGCAAAATATTTGGATATTAAGACAGGAGTGTAAAAACTATGAATATTTAGGGAAAACTTCAAATATAACTAGCTAAAATTTATTTAATTTTAAGATACACCTAACCCAATACCTGAGGTGTAATATTCATTGAATATGCATTTGTTAAACGAATAAGAATGCAAACATGCCCAAATGTTTCAGATTAAAGACAACAATTTTATTAATAGTGACTAAAACAAATAGAAAACCATTAGCAACTTAATCTCAGGTAACCAGCCGCAGAAGAGGAAATCAGATGCTTACAAAAAGAAACCCATCTTCAAATGGATAGGCCAATTTGTAGGCGAGGGAAGGGCTTTCTGGGGAATACCTGAGACTGTCTATTCTTTTTAAAAATGGAAGGAAAAAAACTGGCAACTCTTTTCTCTATTTTAAATAGTCTGGCCTAAACAGTATCAATAATAGTTTTAAACAAACCGTTCATGCAGTTAACCATGTTTTTTAAGACCCTAACAAAGTTTTTCAAAGAAACAACATGAAGTAATCACATGAATCTGAAGTTCTCTCTTCAAGTTTCTCAAAATAAATGTATAAAATGAAATTTATTTGTTACTAATAATAAATGCATGTATCTCCACGTGGAGGTAGGAAAGGGGGGAAATATACAATCCCAGTATGTTCCCAGACAATCCACCCCTGACAGACTCAGCAGCCAAGGCAGCTCCAGGACAGACTCTTCTTAAAGAGAAACCTTATCATCTCCCACAGAGACAGAACACTATGCTGAGAAAAAAGAATGAAGTGATTCACTCACCGGACTGTTCTCTTTTTTCCATGATGAGTACACAGAACTAGACACATCTTTTATTGTGCATGTCACTGTGAATTCTTCCCCTTCCCTAAGAAGATAGCTTGCTTTGGACACAGACACAAGAGGTACAGCTTTGAAGGCTAGAATGAAAAGAAATGTGGCGCTTCAAATAATTTGTCGTATTACAGCACGAAATTTTGATTTACCATTTCTCCTCAAATGTGTACAGCTTACTTCCGTCATCTTTTAAATAAAATACAAAGCATGGTGGTAACCTACCTGTACGACTTGCATATTTGAAGGTATCAGCAATTAAATCATGCATCCTTCAAGTATATTCATTAATATTGAGTGAAAAAGGCAGAAATGCCCACTGTGAGATTATAATGCTTCTGGAAAATGCTTTTTCAAAACCAAGTAGAAGCCCTAGCACAGGGAAGCTGCTTTAATCTTTACTTCAGACAACCTTGATGGTGTCATGAGGACAACTACTTATATTCTTTTAAGCAAACAGGCGTCTTTCCCATGCAAATCCTACCTTGCTTACTTCTGGAAATCCCAGGTTTTAAATAATCAAACTTTTCTTAAGTTCAATAAGTATATTTTTTCAAAAGCCTTATAAAAACTGTACTCAACGGCTGTATGTCAACTGGTGTTGAATTAGATGATCTGAGATTTAAAACCTAGATTATCTACCAGCTAACGAAATATTCTACAAAATGCCACAGTGCTAACAAGTTCGACTGTCAACTGGAATTTTCCTTCTCAGATCTCAAACAGTTTAAGAATGTATTACAATTAATCAGTGGAAGGGAAAGCCAATTCAGATGTCAACAGCAAATCAAAAAATGAATAATCTACATGCTAATCTTCTCAACCAATGTAATTCAAGCTTCCCAAAGGGTTTCTCTTGGAAGGAATACTTGATGCAATTATGAAACTTTGGGCTGACCTAAGTCAGTCCAGTCTAAGTGCCAATCTGTGACAGAACCTCTACTAGAGGCATTCATGGAACCGCCACATGGTGTCGGGACCATGAAATAAACTCACAAGCAGGTGACATTTTTTGAAGCTGGGGGAACTACGAAGAGCCAGCTCCCTGATTGACTACACTAAGATGGACCAACGAGAAGAGAAGTGAGTTTAGACGAGTGAGTTTTCAACTCCCAGAGGCCGATCAAGAAAGGGCCAGTACCTGGCCTCACTTTCAGGATGAATTTCTCCGACAGCTTTGACTGGCCCTTCCAGTCCGCGGAACAATGCAGACAGAGCCGATGGTAGGCGCGTTTCACACTTTTGATCGTGATGCCAGCCTTGGGGTCAGGAACAAACCTCAAGTCCTTGGGAATAGGCTTCCCCTGGCACCCCTTGAGGGAGTAATTGGTCACTTCTGGGTCTGTGAGAGGACAGCGGACCAGCGTGTCATTGTCTTCTTTCCCATACAAGGAGCGGTCAACAAGGAAAAGCTTGTCAGGATCTGTAGAAGCATATCCAAACTTAGTAGTTGGCATGGCTGGGGACGGACACTGAAAACAGTTTCTAAAAGATGATCTAATATGTTGTCTTTCATGACTAATGGTCCAAGTGACTGCTTTTTTTTTTTCTGTGTAAACAAAAGCAACATTTATACATCTAGTACTATTCAGTGAGAATTAACATTTATTAAATGCTTTCTATATATCATGCACTAAGCTTGGACCATTACACTTAAATCTCATTCAATCTTCAAAATGCCCCTCAGTGATCAGTGCCATCATTATTGCCATTTCATAGATGAAACTGAGGTGTCATAAAAGCAACCGTTCTAAAGTGACATGACCTGGAAATGGCTGAGTGAAACTCAAACCCAGGTCAACAGAGAGCAACACTTGAGCTCTTAAAACTTTGGGAAATGTTGACTACAACTCCAGGGATCATAGGCCAATAAGCTAGAGTGGTGATTCCTAGTGAGAGCAGGAAAGGCTTCCTCCTTATAACCCCTTGGTGCAGGGCCCTTTGCAGCGTTTCCCGTCTCCAGAGACTTTCAGCTTCCAAAGAGAATCTAGAAAACTCTCAGCAGGCCACCCAGTACCCATCATAGACAGGTGAGCCTCACTCGATTCATATTCCTCTGAAGAAACATAAATGTAACTTCTGGAAATCAAATAATTTCAAATGCACAAAGGGAGGCTGTGAGTTTTAGGAAGGCTGTGGCAAATTCCACAGTCCACCAGGATACTTATGAGTGAAGGTGAACACTATTAGTTTATGCCAGGACATGGGCATAAACTGGGAGTGGCCCAAGCTGACCTGGGAGTGGCCCAAGCTGACTGGGGCCTCAAAGAAGCCAGACAAATCTCATTCTGTATACACAATATGCTGCCACCCTCTACAGTGAAACGATAATACAGATACATGCTTAGGCCCACAGATTACATTTACAATCTGTTTTTAAAGTGTCCTTCCCACCCGGAAGTCAAGTGTTTCACAAACATGAACTTGACATCACTAGAATAGGTCTGTGTTCTAACTTTCTTTGACCAATTTTGAAAAAAGTTTTCCAAGATATATTATGCATCTCCCAGCCTTACTAATTTATTCTGCAAATAAATGACTTCATAATGGTTGAACTATGTATGGCCCTAGTCTACAGCTAGTTATTGTTCTATCTACTCTTTGTAGGTTACTTGAGTCTAGCTCCTACAATGATGCCCCACCTCCTTCATTGCTGTAACATAGATTACTTAAGTTTTCACATAGTTCCAAGTTACAGAAGATAACTTTCCCTTTAAAGAAAGTTTGTGAGCCCTGCTAAGAGTGATTTAACCAATTCAACGGTTTTCCTCATTTATTCAGTTGTCCTGATACTTCATCGCCACCTGGAAATTGCAGAATACCTTCCTGAATGTCAAAGAACAGAACATGGGTTAGCTCAGCAATTATAGAACTGTGCCCCAAGGCGAAGTGGTGACTTACCAGTCTATATCTGTTTGCAGCTACCTACTTAGGAAAGGACAACTGATAAAGCAGAGGCATAATCAAGCTTTAGAGTCAGCTTTATTAGCTCCTGATGGAGCATGCTAGAATTTGTACCACCCTGGCTCCCTAATGATTATGTAAGGAAGACAGAACAGATCATCTAGCCAAATACTGTCATGAGGAAATGGGCTCAGAAGGTATCTAAGATCTCCAATCTAGAATAAATGTATCCATTATTCATTCACAATACCATGGATAAGGCCTCTCACTCACACCGGTTTCACAGATAGCCCCAGTCCAGGTACACCCAGACCTAGAAAACAGGACTCCATTTCTTTGCCCATCACTTGGATATGTCAGTAGATCAGTTTTGGTTTTTTTTTTTTTTTTTTTTTTTTTTTTGAGACAGTCTTGCTCTGTTGCCAGGCTGGAGTGCAGTGGCACGATCTCAGCTCACCGCAACCTCCGCCTTCTGGATTCAAGTGATTTCCCTGCCTCAGCCTCCCAAGTAGCTGGGACTACGGGTGCACACCACCAAGCCCAGCTCATTTTTTGTATTTTAGTAGAAATGGGGTTACCATGTCGGCCAGGATGATCTCCGTTTCCTGACCTCGTGATCCATTCACCTTGGCCTCCCAAAATACTGGGATTACAGGTGTGAGCCACTGTGCCCGGCCAAGTAGATCCGTTTTTACATCAAGTACAAGATACACCCTGGTCCAGCATGCCTACTCTTGACAAGGCTATTAAAATCACAGACAAATCACTGAACTTGTGATAGGAAATGAAGCATAGAAATCCAACTACCATATTTCTTTTTGTTTATAAGAGGTCACAATGTTTTCTATGTAAAACTCTACAAAAGAACCCATGACAGACATGGGATATCTAGCCAACCAAGTTATTTTTTTCTGAAATTTACTCCTTAAGAATGGGCCACATCTTTTGAAGTGTCGGTCTGGTTAGGACTTGAGTGGCCTTTGGTTCCCTGAAGTGTTTTTACTAAGTCGGAGTATCTAGTATCTCAAGGCATTAAAATGCAGCTTTCCCAAAGGGCCTAATTGATTCTCAGGGTTTACTCAAAGCACCAGCACAAATGGGCTAAACCTACTGTAATCTCGTTAGGAAGAGTATCACAGTCCTATAGTCCTCCAGCTGGGGCCATACCCAAAACCACTGTGTATCATATCAAAAGATGGGGGAGAACAGTAAAGGCTTTCTAGACCCAGCCAGAAATATTTTATCTGTGGCTCAGTTGTCCATATGTCATCCAAAATTAAGAGCAGGATATTAAATTGTCTAAAGCACAGCAACACAGGAAGCCAAGCACTTACCTCTAACAAACACGTAAACAGAACTGCTTAAGCCGTGTCTGTTGGTGCACGTGTATTTGCCGGTGTTGGTGGCCTCTGCCTTTTGCATGATCCATTCATTCTCCTTATTCTCATTCATTTGATCCAGGATCTCAAAAGTCCATTTGACAAAGCCCGGATCAGTGCATAACAGCCTAATCTCGTCGCCCACGCTGACTATTAACTCTGATTTTGCTGGTTGGATAGATGGTGGAGACACTTCCCCTGGACTCACAGATGGTTGAGAAGAGCCTGCCAAGAAAAATAGAATCGTGTTGAGTATGATCTTCTTCCTTGGCGAAATAAAGCACTTCTTCCAATACTGAGTCCCATCTTCTGTGTACTCTACAACAAAAATAGGACAAAGCTGCCCTGCTATTTATGGCTAAAAAGAGAGTTCAGTCTAAAACTTAAGTTAATCTAGAAAATTGAGTTATGTTCTCCAACCATCAATTAATCTTGAGGGTCACATTTGGTTCCCAAGCCAAGATGTGCTGGATGCCACAGCCTTCTCTAGTTCAACACATACAACTGGGTCAAGTTTTCATCTGAATATGGGCCATCTTCACAGCATAGACATGCAGACACCCAGCTTAGAAACAACAGAAACAAAATCTCACACTATGCGGGCCGAAAAAAAACTACTGGCCTGTCACTCTCTTTGGCAGAATATACATGACCATGACATAGAATAAGCTTTTCCTTTCAACTGTGTGAATTCAGTTATTTCTATATAATTCTCTTTACATGGCAATGTTCATCAAAAGGAAAACTATTCACAAATCTCTAAACACTAAGACAGAAAATGATACCTGTTTTAAAGATCAGACCAATAATTTCTGGCCTATGTCAGGTTTCAACCTAATCACTCTAATGCCTAAATAGGTTTCTTAGATAAGAAATTAGTTTATTTAGTTTGTAAAGATGCAAACTTTAAGCTCTGAAGATGAAACCTGAACCCTAAAAATGTTACAACACCCAATTCATTCAGTAATGCATGCCTCCATATATTCAAATACCTATTCATTAATTATCATCTACAAAAGCACTATGCTGGCTGCTGGGAAAAAACCATGCAAGTGTGACACAAGGTCCTTACATACATTTCAGGGTTTAAAGAACAAACTGCTGGCCAGGTGCCATGGCTCACGCCTGTAATCCCAGCACTTTGGGAGGCTGAGGTGGGAAGACTGCTTGAGCCCAGGAGTTCGAGACCAGCCTGGGCAACATAGTGAGACCCCACCCCCACCCCACCCCCACCCCCATCTGCAAAAACTAGAAAAAACATTAGCTGGGCGTGGTAGTGAGCACTTGTAGTCCCAGCTACATGGGAGACTGAGGCGGGAGGCCGAGGTGGGAGGATCACTTGAGCCCAGGAAGTCAAGGCTGCAGTGAGCTGTGACTGCACCACTACATTCCAGCCTGGGTGACAGAGTGAGACTCAGTCTCTCTCTTTGAGAGAGAGAGAGAGAGAGAGAGAGAGAGATTGATTTACTGTCAAGCTGAAGAAAAAGCAAAAGGGGGGCCGAGTATAACCATATCATAAGGGCAAAGGAGGAGGAGGAGAGAGGACAGCATGAAGAAAGGGCTCGCAGTGAAGTGAGCACAGAGCCTCTAGAGTTACACAGATACCAGCCTGGCTAAAAAACAGGGTACCTTGCAGAGCATATGACAGGTAAGACTATGTAGGATGAAACCAGATCCATCAAGAGTCCTGAAATTCTGGGTGTAAATTCTGGGAAGGTACCTCAGGAACCCTGTAGACTCACTCTAGGTTTTTCCGCAGAGAAATGACATGCACAGTGAGATCCTAGAGAATCAATGAGATTAAAAAAAAAACGAGTGAAAAGTGCTGGTTGCAGGCAGAAGTAATGAGAATGTACAGTAAGGAATTCAGAATAAAGAGGAAAAGATGCAGTAGACTGTCAGAGGAAGGACACATCAGTGGGACGAAAAAGCAAAAAGGCTGATTCAGGGAGGGCTTTAGCGGGGCGGCAGAAGGCAAGGTCCCCAGGTGAGGTGGGCTGGGGCAGTGTGATAATGAGACTCCCTGGAGACTCTCAGTCACCTCTGCAGGATAGTGAGGGGAATGGTTCATGCACATCAGACTTACGTCCCCTGTCACCATATATGCAAGGTTGCAGATGAGGACTGATCTGAGTGAACCACAGAAGTTCAGGATGGCTGAGGATCAGGGATGGGGGCACAGTCAGAGGGGAGGGTATGTGAGAAAGGTGTAATTTGCTCACAGGTATAACCTGGTCAGTAATTGGACTTCTCAGCAGTGGGTTGCTTATGACCTGGAATTCAGATGATAGTGGTCCAGTGATGCCTTGTGAAGTTAAAAAAAACAAGATCAGATCATTAAAGAAAAGGGTCTGAGGAACTAACCAAGCACTGATCTTACAGAGCTCTTCCAGCCAAGAGGGTGTACGAAAGGGTCATGAGAGATTTAAGAAAAAGAATCGCCAGGAAGAAAGGGGAGAGGCTACGTGACAAAGAAGGCAATGCGTTACAAAGCTTCAAAGAGAGGGTGGCGGCTCTGAGGGCAGATGCCGCAGTACGATAGCAGGGAATGAATAAAAGACCCCTGATCTGGTTACAAAGAGACCACTGGAAATCCTAAAGTACAATTTCAGTTGAGTGGGAAGTGCCGTTTGCTCCAGGGTTACAGGCTGCAAATGCAGACATCTCCCTTGGATAGTTCTGGCAGGCAGTACAAGACAGAAATAGAGATCTATAGCCAAACCAGGCTTAAAGGTAAGGAAAACAGGAGACCCCTTCACACGTGAGATAGAAAGAAGAGCGCTTGTGGATAGGGACAGACCGAAGCTGCTTTAAAGGAGGGTGGAAACTGTTCCCTGCAGGTGTGTGTACAGATGACCAGTCTCAATTCCTATTTATTAGCTAGACAAATATTGCATGTGGTAGCATCAACTATAGCCCCATTATGTCAAGCAAAGTATACCCCAGATCAAAAGCCAGTAAGGCCAGTTATAAGCATTACATGTTATTAGGCACCAACAACGTGAGAAAAGATAGAGAGTGAGACTCTCTGAGTCCACTAGGTGCAGCATCTAAATGTGGCAGCAATTCTATGGACATGCAGTGGCCAGGATTATTTTCGGAGTTGTACAGAGCACTAAATAGTAAAAACAGAGGCAGGAATAAATGAAGATGCTGTTATTTCTATTATTTATCCCTTTTAAAAAAGCAACAGTTCCCGATGAATGTGCAAGATATTGGTAACAAATTTGACCCAGTAATTCTTAAAGAATTTATATGGCAATCTATTTCAATCAATTCCATTTTCTCCTGGGCTGATCTGATGAATACAGATAATTACAATCCAGTCAAACAAACATCCTTGACTTCCTGAGACACACCAGGCCGATGCAGGTAAGTCTAGCTGTGTGACATAGGCAAATCACTCTGTGTCCAAATTTCCACACTTGAAAAAATGAGGATAAAAATACCCTCACCTCATGGAGTTCTTCTGAGAATCAAGTGAAGTAACACAAGCAAGGAGATTGAAACAGGACTGGACGGTTTTTAATACACGCCATCACAGAAAAGCAGGAAAGCCTTTTCGCATACCAAGTGAGAGCCTGGCTCCTGGGTGAGGACTGTCTAGATCTTGGCTCTGCCACTAAGCGCGCAACCCTGGGGCAAGTTCCTACTCAAATCTGCCCTCGGTTTCTCATCTGTAAAGTGGGGATAGTAACAGCACTTATTTTTATAAGGCTGTTAAGTAAAGCTCTTAGAAAATAGACTATATAAATGTTAGACACACTTACTCCAGAAATGGAACTTCTTACTGGCCCTCCAAATCAGTGTGGACTTACCCACTTCCCATGTATGGGAAGAGTTCCCATCATCTCCCAAACGAGTTCCTACCTGACTTCCTTCCTCCTCTCGGGCAGCACAGCCTAGCAATCTTTCCCTCAGAGTCCCCTCCACACGCCTGTATCCCTTCCATTCCTGCTGTCCCATCCCAGACTAGCCAACTACTTCACAGAGCTAACATCCTCTCCTAAAAGACTTCCTGCCAGCCTCTACCCACCCCACCCCAACTCATCTTCCCTCAAAACTCTGAGGTCCATCAGCCTAAACCAGTATTCTTTTAACAACCCCATCCCCAGCCTCAAAACCACGATACAGGCAGCAGCAGCTAACAGTAACAGCTCTTACAACTTTAAAGGAACTGTCACCGGTTAACTTCTAGCTGTTCTCCCCTGGACCCAACCTGCCTCTCCTTAGACTGACTGGCTACGGATCCTGAGAATGTTCTTCATCCGTTGCCATGCCCATCATCCTTTCTGCTTGAGTCCCTCGGACATGTCCTGTCATGTGGAACGCTCTGCTGAGGACAGCCTCTTCATGGATGCTGTTCCCTAGCCACGCCAGGTCGCGATACTCTGTCCTCACTAAATCCCACCAACAGAGGTAGCCCGTCACTCATTTGCCTTGTACTGATGTTCAACTGTGTCCATATCTTACCTTCTACACCCACTCCAAGGTCTTAGAGCCTGCAGGTGATGATCCTAAATTGTACTTTTCCCTCTAGCATTGTAATAAAAACATTCTCTTCAATCCTGAACATATGAAAGATTAGAGAGAGGACAGGCTCCTAAACACCCAGTCCCTAAACAGACGTCAACAGTCTACAGATCTACACCAAAAAGATGACCCATGTCAATTTTGTTGCTCCACGAAGAAAAGCTTGGCTTCATTAAGTCAAACAGCCATGCATACCTTCAAATACGGGGCCTCTAAATTCAAGACCATGAGTTCATGCTTCACTTCTAGAGTTTTAAAAAACAATTACAATAATCGCCACCAGAAGTATTCAGGGTTTTATTTTCAAAATAAATGACTTATAAACTCACATTATAAAATGAAAATAGGGCTTTTATTAGGGTGGGACTGTAACACGTTTATTCTTTTTTAAACTGTCTTTATTATTGTTATAACAGTCTCACAATTTTTTTAAATGTAAGGTTTTTTTTAAAAAAGTATAGAGATTCATATTAAAAGAATGCCTTTCGAAAAGGTACTCTAACTTAGCTTTGAAATTCCGAATTTTGAAATCTGTGTGGTAGATAGCAAGTTCTCAACAAACGTTTGTCGAATTGTGTTCTATCTACATCAGGACTTTCTGCTTTAGCAAATGTACTTCCCTAATTATGTTTGGCTAAGGCTAATCTTAAGAGTTGTTTTCTGTTCTCTGAACACATGTTAATTAATGAACCAAAAAAAGGATAGATGGCGAAACCCAGCACTCTGGAGACCAACCAGTACTATAAGGAATGATGGCTCTAAGCTAGGAAATCCAGGAACTACTCAGTAAATACTTACCCCAGGTTCACATAAGTCCTGAACCCAGAAAACGACCTTTGCTTTCAAAGACCATAAAGGAAGAAGGGGACACTTAGGAATAGTCAACAATGCAAGACTTTAGTAATAGTTCAAAATAAAAGAAATGCCAACATACCCTGTGCTTATTACCTCCCTAATCAGATACTTGCTATGTCTCCCCCATCACTAGTAGTATAAAATTCAATCAAAATAACTGAAAGCAGACACTCAAACCCATACTTGTACACCAGTACTCACAGCAGTATTATTCACCATGGCCAAAAGGTGGAAACAACCCGTGTCATCCAATAACTGATGAATGGATAAAATGTGCTATATACATATAATGGAATATTACTCAGCTTAAAAAAAGGAATAACATTCTTAATACATGCCACACATGGATGAACCTTGCAAACAGTATACTAGGCCAAATGAGCCAGACATAAAGGCATATTGTACCATACCAGTTATATGGCATACCTAGGACAGGCTAATTCATAGAGACAGAAAGAGAAAAGGTCACCAAGGTGTGGCGAGGCAGTGCAGAGGGGGATGGACAGTTATCATTTAATAAGTGGAATTTCTGTTTGGGATGATGAAGAAGTTCTGGAAATGGTTAGCGGTGATGGTTACACAACATTGTGAAGATACTTGGTGCCACACAGTACTGGGACACTTAAAAATAGTACATCCTAAGTTACATGTGTTCTACCACAATTAATTTTTTCAAAACACAACAATTCTTTAAGGCCTGGCTAAATCTAAAACCTTCCTCAGCTATCTTGATGCTTTTTTATGGGATCACACTGGCCTCTATGACAACCTCTCAATGTTGTTTTAAATTGTATTGTTTAAAAAAATTAATTGCTTCACTATTTTTATTTAGTTGTTCTATACAGTTGCATGTATAGTAAATAAGCATTGGCAGGAGAAGGTCTTTTAACTCTGAGCGGAAAGACCTAGAGGTTCTTATTTTAAACCACATTGACCCTGCCCGTTAAGTTCTTCTCTAGTGCATCTTTGCTCTTCTGCTCACACCATGAGTCATCTGGTTTTATCCCCAAACCTGCTTATGGGAGTTGTATTTGATATTTTATTACGTATAAATAATATGTATGAAATGCACATTAGGGAAATTGGTGGAAAATGAGTGTGTGCCTATGGGGGAGAAAGCTGCTGATTCGTCCATAACTAAAAAGACTATATACAGGTCACTCAACTAAACAAAGCCTACCACTGAATTAAACGTGGACAAACAGGAGCAGATCGGGGGAGGGCCCTCCAACTTACAAAAAGTCTGCATTTGGATTCTTTCACAAGTGCTCCATTTAAGGACACAGATAAAGGGAATGGCAGACCCTGCACCGCAGGTGTGGTGTGGGGAAAGGATGATCAGAGCTCAGAACTTTCCTGAGAAAACCATCGCTCAACCGAAACTCAAAGAGGCAGCTTTGGCCCCCTTTAGGCAACTGTCCATCTTCATTTTTTAAGTGAAAATGAAATATGCAAGGCATATCTGTAGTTTTTTTTTTAACATGTCAATTCACAGACTACTTGAGACATCAGTTCTGGGTGTGGTGACCTGTGGATGTAGCAGCAGCCTGTTGACTGAGCCCAAGGGTGCTCCCAGGCACCTTCAGCAGTGGCTGGCCCAGGTCAACCATGACCGCAACGTCTATCTATCCTTCGCAAAAGGCTAAAGCTGCAACAACGGGATTGATAGGTGGGGGTAAAAGTAAGGAAGTCCTTTTTAAACCTGCTTTGGACACAAATATAAGGAACCAGACCAAATAATGAGGAGGAAGAAAAGCCACCACATGAGAGAGGTCTATTCTAGCTTTGGGGAAGTAGAGCAGGATGCACCGTGACAAGGGCAGAGCCTGTGCATTGCAGTTCAGCTACTCTTCGGTTCACACAGTGTTTAACCACAATTCGTAATAAAAAAGCTAATGATTTGTATATCATACTGTTTCTGACATACTTTTATATCCCCATAGGAATACACTGGATGAAAACCAAGATGGAAGGATCCCAGTAATCACCCACAACACCCATGAGGCTTTTAAACAAAGAGATGATACTGGAAATGGTGTGGAGATGGGGGAGAGGGAGTATGAGCTCAGTGAAAACCACGAGTCCTCAAAACACTCTCACCCAGCAGTGAGGAGACGAAATCAACTCTGGATCACCCACACGAACTGAAGGAAGCTGTGAGACAGAGAATCCTAGAACTGTCCCTGCTCTACCGTGGGGAGCCCAGTGCACCATCGTATCAAGAGGTGGCACACATGCCACGGGCCTGTGCTGCCTGGAAGGACCACGAAAGGCTCTGGGGGAGAGCTGAGCCAGGAAGACGTTGTACATGTGTTTGCATGTGTATGCGTTTCTATGCATATTCAAGGAAAGGGAAGGCAAAGACAAAGTTCTCAAAGCATGAAGGGTGCCGTGCTTCAGGAAAAGCTAGTCCTATGGGGACCCCAACCCAGGCAAACTGTGAGCTCTCAGAATCCGAAGTAAGGTCCCTGTCCAGTGCCAGGAACACCATAAGTGGTTCCACAAGGGCAGAGGGAAGGAATGTCTACAGTACAGAAAATGCAAAGGGGCAGAAAGGGAAAGAATAATTTGTGGCATCGCCCTACAGGGCAACGCTCTTTCATCTAGGATGTTTATGAGTCTTTTTTTTTTTTTTTTTTTTTTTTTGAGACAGGGTCTTGCTGTCGTCATCCAGGCTGGAGTGCAGTGTTGCAATCTCAGCTTACTGCAGCCTCCACCTCCTGGGTTCAAGCAATTCTCCCATCTCAGCCTCCTGAGTAGCCGGGATTACAGGGGCGTGCCACCACACCCGGCTAACTTTTGCATTTTTAGTAGATACATGGTTTCACCATGTTGGCCAGGCGGGTCTTGAACTCCTGACCTCAGGTTACCCACCCCTGCCCTCGGCCTCCCAAAGTTGATTATGAGTCTTCTCGAAGGTCAATTTTACTCAGTGGTAAATAATTTTAAACAACATTTCACATTGTTTTACATACTGTAATACAGAAGGTAAATTCAAACACATTTATTTTTCAGGGGGAAATACATGAGCTTTCGAAGAAATTGAACTACTTTACAACTATATATTCCCAAATGTCCACTCCAATCTTTATAAGTAGTTCCATGGAAAAGTTTGAGAACACACCGGGATGGATCACACTTTCTATTTCCAAAGATTTTTCTGGGTAAGAGAAAGTTGAGATGTATCTCTAATCCAGTAACACAGATATTAAAGCACTTATTTAGGCAGAATCCATGATTAAAATCCACTTGGAGCCAGGCGTGGTGTATGACACCTGTAATCCCAGCATTTTGGGAGGCCGACGCAGGCAGATCACTTGAGTTTAGGAGTTCGAGACCAGCCTGGGCAATATGGTGAGAACCCCTCTCTACAAAAAACACAAAAATTAGCCAGGCATGGTGGCACACTCCTGTAGTCCCAGGTACTCAGGAGGCTGAGGTGGGAGGATCACCTGAGCCCAAGAAGTTGAGGCTGCAAGCTGAGATCACGCCACTGCACTCCAGTCTGAGCAGCAGAGTAAGACCCCATTTCCAGAAAAACAAAAAACCTACTCAGGCTTAGGCATAAGGTGACTAACAGGTAACTGTTTGACATTGTCTCCTCCCTGCCTTTCACTGTAATACTCCCGTGTCCAGCCTTGGGAAACCAATTCCTTTAAACAAAGCAAGTTTCTGTTTCGCTTTTAAAAATTCAAGAAATTTTCTGTCTGCATGCCAGGTCTCAGTACTACATTACGTACAGGATATTTAGTGATTTTACAGAATCAGTTTCAACATTTGGACAGTTGACAGTTTCAAGCAATAGCACTATACCATTTAAAAATGATTAGCCATTTAAAAATCACAAGATAACAGACTTCATTACAGCATGTTCTTTTTTTTTTTTTTTTTTTAGCAGCTCTTTAAGTATACTTCAAGGTTGGTCTAAAGATGATGAACATTGACACAGGGGAATCACAGGACAGAGAAATAAAGCTAAAGCTAGAGTGTCGGTAATTAATGGCAAACAAGGCTGGATCAGTAACAAAGCAAGCACCTGTGCAACGTGTCCTCAGTGATGAAATGGGAATTGAGCTCCGATCATTTGGCCTGGGAGTACAAAGAACGGGCTCACAGCCTGGTGGGGAAGAGACTCACACAGATAATTACCATACAATGAAGCAGGTACAAGCTAAAACACCGGGCAGAGTATTATGGAGAACTGTGCTGGGAAACGAAGGCAGTGGGCAAGTGGAGAGGGCTGAGAAAAAGATTCCCAGGGCTCAAAACAAGTAGTATGTGTGGCCAGGCTGAGGGGTAGAAGAGGAGAAAGGTCTGTCAGTTGGGTTGGGGGAGAAGAGAGACATTTAAGACCAAATATCATAGGACTAGTATAGTAGAGTCAGTGCCTAGGAGTCACAAAATCATTCAGAATTGCTGCAGGTGTGAGGACAGAGCGGTAAGGAGGGCAGGACCCCTGGAGGCCTCCTCCTCCTGGTAAGAGGGTGAGCTGGAGGTGCATTTTTGGGAGGACTATTACGGGAGCAGTGAAGGACAAGGCTAGGGAAACGGAACAGGAGACAAGGTCAGCCAGGAGACAACCAGTCAGTGACCTAAACACGAGCTGATGAGGGAATCAGCCAGAGGCAATGGGATGAAGAGGAGAGGTGGCTATATGCTAGGTGAGCCAGGGACCTGGGGTGGGCTGGCCCTGGGCAGTGAAGAAGTAAGAAGGAGAAAAACATCCCTGGTTTTGTCTTACGCGATGGGAAGATGGGGTGCCAAGAGACTGAAGGCGTAAAACAGATTTCAAGGCATTTGGCCTGGCAGGCAGCAGCAAGAAAGTTCTGGAAACTGGAGGTAGGAGGTGGGGATAGGTCAAGGCCACAGATACACTCTGGAGTCTTGCTGGCACACAGAGGGTAATGAGTGGTGTCCAGGAGTGGAGACTACAAAGAACAGAGGGGCCAGAGGGAGATGACAAGGCCTAGGGTGGCTGAAGTAGGGTAGAGATGACAATGACTCCATTGTTAAAGGAGAACCAGGAAATTCCAGATCAGACAGTGCACAGGGCCTTCTATTAGGCTGATGCAAAAGTAACTGCAGTTTTTGCCATTACTTTTAATGGAGAAATAGATGGACGCTAGAATCTGTGAGGACAAGGCTGCAGGTGGGGGAGCAGAGAAGGATGGGGAACCCGCCCCCAAGTCTCCAGGGCACAGGAGTGGCCACGGAGAGCAGAAAGACACGATCGCAGAACTCATACACTCATTAGCAACCCCAGCTGCACGTCAGAATCACCAGGGCTTTGCCCACAGTAGTCAAGCCAGGATCTCTAGATGCGGGGCCTGGCGGTCAGCACTGCAGAAGCAGGCTTCTCCATGGAAGAAGGGAGCTCTGTTGTGCTGTTGGGGAGCAGCAACGGCAGGAGCCAGGTGGTTTGGGGGAGCAGGTGGAGGGAGGACCCTCGGAGTCAGTGAGTGTGGGGGACAGTGCCTGATGGTGGCACAGGATGCTCCCAGAGGGCTCAGAATGAAGAGTTGGGGAGATGAACGTTCACAGAGGAAGATGGCAATAAACAAAGGAGGAACTGAGGGCAGGACAGCCAGAGGAGTGACCAGAAGGGCTCCCAAGCTGACCTGTGTGGGATTCCAGGCGGATGTGGCTAGCCTCAGGGGCTGATGCACGTGTCCATAAGGTGCAGAAGCCCATTTTGGGCACTAGTCCCCCCCCCACTTTTTTTGGACCTACTCTTTTCAGGAGACTCAGTAGTACAAAGAAGCCCATGATACATGTGGGTCCCATGTTTCCAAGGACATATGAGAAGTGGTTCCCAGGCTCCCCAAAGCTAGAGAAGGATGTCACACTACACGCAAAGTGTGCAGCGGAGGCAGAGTCAGGCTGCACCACCCCACTCCACCCACCTTCCACCCACACACCTCTGTGTGGGCAGTTCAGCCTGGGTGGATTCACCTGCGGTTTGGGCCCTTCCTGCCTCTGCTACTGAGAGTAGTTTCCTCCTCAGGGCCAAGTCAGCCCCTCAATTTTCTGCCTTAAACCACACGGACATACTACCAATGCATCACGTGTGCCGATCCCACCTTTCCTGTAGCATTTGCATGCTCTGCCGTCTGTTATTTTTGTGATCTCTGGGCAAATCAGACAGACTTCACTCTGTGCTATGAAACATTTCCCCACGCAGATTCTCGACACTGCCCAGCTGGGAGATGCCTTTTAGTGGAACCCTCATCTTGACTCATTCCTTCCACCGGTTCCCAATTCACAAGCGTGCCATCTGGTGGCAGAACAAGACGCCCTCAGGCTGCTTCTGCTTTTTGAACAGCACTGACGAGAGAGCATGTTAAATGTTCTGCCTGCTTCTAAGGAAACTAAGAGGACCCAGCAGCGACTCAAGCTTCCAATGAGTGCCTTCTTGAGATAGGACATCTGTCGGAGCTTTTCTCAGGCTGGAGATGACAAACGAAATTATTAAATGTTTGGTGTCTGCTAAATATTTAGTATTTGTATATTTCAGATGAAATGTGAAACTGCATACTTCTGTGGGTATTACACTTGGGTTTGGGGGGGTTTTGTCTTTGCCTCCCCTTTCTGTGGAGAACGAGGTCTCGCTATGTGGCCCAGGCAGATCTCGAACTCCTGGGCTCAAGCTATTCTCCTGCCTCTGCCTTTAAGTGCTGGAATTACAGGTGTGAGCGCCACCACGCCCAGGCATAACTGCATACTTTTGCTCTTAAGCAATTAGTAAAGGATGTGAAGGGGAAAAACGTACTGGCAAGAGACACATAAGTTCTGGATTCTAAATCATCAGGCAAGTTACTTACGGTCTCCAGGCCTCATTTTTCTCATCTGAAAAATTAAAGAGGTAGTCTAAAGCCACTAACAATACTAAGATCTGTAACTAAATGCTTAGAAGAAATGATAAATGCTGAGGTGTTGGGATAACCCCAATTATCCTGATTTCATCATTACACATTGTATGTTTGGAATTAAACAGGTAGGCCCATCAGAAGGTTAAGATAGGCCAGGCGCAATGGCTCACACCTGTAATCCCAGCACTTTGGGAGGCCGAGGCAGGTGGATCACTTGAGGCCAGGAGTTTGAGACCAGCTTGGCCAATACGGTGAAACCCCGTCTCTACTAAAAATACAAAAATTAGCCAGGTGTGGCATCACAGGCCTGTTATCTTAGCTACTCAAGAGGCTGAGCCACAAGAATCATTTGGACCAGGAAGCTGGAGGCTGCAGTGAGCCAAGATCTTGCCACTGCACTCCAGCTTGGGCGATGAGGCCAAACTCTGCCTTTAAAAAAAAAAAAAAAGTCAAGATAAAGAAACCTCAGCCAGATGAAGTGGCTCACGCCTGTAATCCTAGCACTTTGGGAGGCTGAGGCAGGTAGATCACTTGAGGTCAGGAGTTCAAGACTAGTCTTGGCCAACATGGTAAAAGCCTGTCTCTACTAAAAATACAAAAAAAAAAAATTAGCTGGCTGTGGTGGCACGTGCCTGTAATCCCAGTTTGGGAGGCTGAGGGAGGAGAATCACTTGAATCTGGGAAGTGGAGGATGCAGTGAGCCAGGATCATGCCACTTCACTCCAGCCTGGGCAACAAAGCAAGACTCTGTCTCAAAAAACAATAAAATAAAAAAAGGAAGATAAAGATATCTATTAATAAAAATTCAGTACTTGAGCTGGGCACAGTGGCCCATGCCTGTAGGCAGGAGGACTGCTTACCCAAGAGCGTAAGACCAGGTAGTGCAATGTGGCTAAACATCATCTCTACAAAAAAATACAAAAATTAGTTCAGCATGGTGGCATGTGCCTGTACTCCCAACTCCTTGGGAGGCTGAAGCAGGAGGATTGCTTGAGCCCAGGAAGTTGAGGGTGCAGAGAGCTGTGATCATGCCACTGCACTCCAGTATGGGTGACAAAGTGAGATCCAGTCTCAAAAGAAAAAGAAAGAAAAGAAAATTCAGTGCTTGGACATAGAAAGCACTCAAATGTTTGTGGCAAGACTGAATAGCAGTGATTTTCTTATAAACATATAACTAAATATCTACTTTGTTGTTGTTGAGACAGAGTCTCGCTCCATCTCCCAGGCTGGAGTGAAGTGGTGCGATCTCCACTCACTACAACCTCTGCTCCCTGGGTTCAAGCAATCCTCCTGCCTCACCCTCCTGAGTAGCTGGGATTATAGGCACCTGCCACCATGCCCGGCTAGTTTTCGTGTTTTTAGTAGAGTTAGGGTTTCACCATGTTGGCCAGGATGGTCTCGAACTCCTGGCATCAGGTGATCCACCCACCTCAGCCTCTCAAAGTGATAGGATTACAGGCATGAGCCACCACACCCTGCCTATGTTGTTTTTATACTACTCTTTGGACCAGAATTAGAATAAGGATCTAAACATGGAATTTGAGGCATGGCTCTGACATCATAAATAACTGTGAAGATGCAAGTATCATTCGACACTCAAAGACGGACCTTTCTCAGCCAATTATTTGGTCAAACTTATCCTAGATACACACACATTACCAGCAGCGAACACTGTCATAGGACTACTTGATATATTCTTTTATCACTCACCCTACCAAAAATACAACCTAATGCTTGAGAAAAGACCTCCCCTTTTGACCTCAGAAAGAGACAGACTAAGAGGAAACCTTTCTCTGCCATTATGAAGTCAGACTTTGGGAAGCTGGATAAGGTCTGGATGTGACAAGCAAAATATACTGGGATCCATTGCTGAGCAGAAAGGAGGAATTTTCTTATTTTCAGTGGGTTTTTCCCAACAGCCCAGCACAGTTCCCCCTGTAAATATGTAGATTTCCATGTTTTGATTTCTGGAAAGCACATATTGAAATGTGAACCAGAAAAGCACTGAGGATTGGAATCCAATAAACACCAGAACAAGGGCCTCACCATCTGTGAAGTTTGGGGTGGGGGTGGGGAGCTCATCCTTTCTTTGAACATTTGCTTCCTTCACTTAAAGAACAATTAAAAACAAAGTAAAAAGAAACAGGTCAAAAGAGCAAGGCAGAGGTCAGCCACGCTAGTCAAAGGCTTACCACCCCCAGACCCAGGATATACTAAAGGGAGCCCTGGTGCAGTTCTTACCTCCCAGCACATCCTCCTGGCTGGTGCTCTGCTCCACAAACAGATGGGCATAGCCTGATCCTCGCAGGAAGATCCTGCAGGAGGACCTGTCAAGCCCAAACTGCCTTAATGTTAGCACTGTCCTGGACATGTGTGGCAGGATCTGGGGGTGTGTGAGCTAGGTGCTCCAATACTCACTAATCACCAAATTTCCTCCTATCAGGACACTCAAACTTCTGCAAAATGTCAATTCCCTGCAGGCTCAGGAGGGGAAATGGAGTTGTGAGGAAGACAAACTTTCAAGACATTAAAAAAAAAAAAAAAAAAAAAAAAGTTTTTTCAAGACATTAAAAAAAAAAAAAAAAAAGATGCCATACATTACAACCCTAAACTCTAGTTGTAATGTATGGCATCTAATTTGAATGGTATCAAATGAAACACAGATAAGTGAGAGACTGATTAACATTTATACACACACATATGCATATCTGTGTGCATGTGTATATATACACATGTATCTGGCAACTGGGACATTTAAGAAATTTACTATAAAATATACATGAAATATACATAAAATTTATCATTTACTATGGTAAAATATACATAAAATTTACCATTTTAACCTTGCAAGTATACAGTTCAGTGGCATTAAGTACATTCATGTTGTTGTACTGCCATCACCATTATCCATTTCCAGAACTTTTTCAGTCATCCCAAACAGCAACACTGTACTCACTGCATAACGACTCACCATTCTCTCCTCCCCTCTCCGCTGATCATCATGATTCTACTTTCTGTCTGGGTGAATTTCATTACTCTAGGTACTTCATGTAAGTGGAATCATATAGTATTTGTGCTTTTGTCTCTTGCTTATTTAACTCAATATAATGTCTTCAAAGTTCATCTATGTTGTATCATTTGTAAAAACTGACTTCCCTTTTAAAGCTGAATAACATTCCATTGTGTATAAATTTGTGTTTATCCGTGTCTTGAAATTTGTATTATTTCCCTAAAGCATTTTTAAAACCTGTCTTCGATTATGATCTACATTTTAGAAAAGCATGATTTTCTAGCTCTTAAAAATGCTAGAAATTATACTTGATTTAGATATTTAAGCTAATTTTCATCATAATGGGTAAATCAGTACATTTTGCTAGTGAATATACTCTGCAATCCTGCTTTTCATGGGCCTGTCAGATAGGAAAAATGCACCTTCCCGTCCATCCCACACACTGAGCAGACAGGACATTTTTCCTTTTATTTCCACTTTCGAAAATGTCATTGCATAGCCACAGGGATGGTTTATACCAAAGGAAGTAAAAACAAAAGTATTAATAAGAAAAAAAAAAAGTTTTATCTGAGGCTAGAAAAAAGGTTACTGGCCTTGATAACTGTTCTGCAGACAGACTTGAATTAGCAGAGGCAAAATAGTTTACCTGCAGCTCTGGGTAACGACTAGAGGCAAATCCCCTCTCTCCTCTCTTTCTGGAGTCAGTAGAAACATTCAGGGAGCCCCTTTTCACTTGCCTTCGTGTTACCTTGCCATAGAGAAGGATCTGTTTTGTACGTGCTCGAGAAAGCCAATTTCCAGGAAGGCAGTGAATGTGTTTTAGAATACGAGTTTAATTTAAAGGGCTCACAAGCAAGCAGCTCACAGTGTCACTCCTTGGAGCAGGGTCCTCAGCTCTAAAGGGACAGGGTAAAGGCTGCACTTGGGTCGAGGTAGAGGAACTCACCCTGGGGGGGGCCTCGGTGTTCTCATAGAATAGAAGGCTGTCTCCTTCAGTGGTCTTGAAGGGGGGCACAGCAAAGGTGGGTAGGGGGTCACGTTAGCAACTTACTCTCAGATGGTTCGGAAACAAATAATATGTATATAAAACAGACAAAGTAAATGTGGCAAAATGTTAACAACTGGCATTCTGGAGTTCTCTGTACCAATCTTGCAATTTTCCTGTAAGCTTGAAATTATTTCCCAAAAAGGAGCTTTAAAAAACAAGTGGGTCCACCTTTGTAACTTTATTCAGCAATACTGGAAAATCTAGGAGGAGGATCAGACACTGGAAATGATGGTGCTTCTCTGGGCTTCGGTGAGCAGGTGAAAACAACAGGAATAATATGAAAACAGGTGTGGGTTTTGGATTCAGATATGCATGGATTCCAATCCAAGCAATTGTGAGACTTTAGGAAAACTCATTTGACCTCTTCAAACCTTTTTGACATCTATAGGGGGTAAAATAGGTCAGAATCTTCATATCACCTCCAAATCCTTTAAATGTTTTATGCTTGAATAAAACGGTCCTGTTGTTATACTACTGTAATTACTGCACTTGAAAGCGAGAAGAGAAGGGGGTAGGGCAATGTGAAGGAGCAGGGAGACAGCCTCACAGGGGTCCAGGAGGGGAAGGAAGGGGATCATGGAATGCATTGGAGCTATGAGGAAAAACTGCACCTGATGAAGATAAAGAAAACAGACAGCACAGGTTATCATAGCACAAAATTATAGTTCTTCCTGCTATCAACACTCCTGGCAGATGGCAGCTACAGTACTCTGACAGTGAGTGAGGAATTGTGTTTATAACTTGTGTTCCCAAATTTACTGTGTTTTATTACATTCACTTAGTCTAGCAGACGTTTACAATAGGTATGAGAGAGTATGTTGAGTCTCAAATGCAAAAACAAAAACCACTGAACAATCAATCAACGTGCAAATAGTCAACAGATTACCAGTTCCTCCATCAAAAGCAAGATTCCCATAAGCACATCAGTCTCTTTACCCTCTAGGTCTTGAAACCTCAATCTTTCACAAAAAATGAGCCCTCATTCTCAATATCTGTATTCGTATAAGCTATTGTCAAGCCTTCTATTAAATCAGCAAGGCTGAGTTTCTTATTCTAGACAAATGTCCCAATGCTGCACAGCTGTTGCTTCTGAAGGGCAACTTCCATGCCTTCACCTTCTAGAACAGGCATAAAAAACACTGGCTTTCACCAGGCCAAAGTAAATTGACTTAAACAGGCAAAAGAGTGCATATCTTCTATTAAATAGATTTGGAAGTGAGTGGGAAGAAACACAACCCCCACCTGCCATCAATTTCTGTGAGTGCTCCTTGGAAGCCCCAAGGAAAGAGGAGGCAACAGGCACTTTCCCTGAAACCCTCCCAGGAGCCACTTCTACTCTTCAGACCACTGGCTTCTGACCCGTGTATTATGAATGTCTGCAAAAGCAAAGGAGTTCTTCCTTCCCTATATCCCTGAAATACTGATACTCAAGAACTTCTCTCTAGTGTCCCACAAGGCACACCCTAAGTTAGAACCAAGTTATGAAATTACACTGCCACTGTGCCAGGGCCCTGCCTTTCCCGTGGTAGAATGAGATGGTGATGGCAAATGTTCCCAGGAGAGGGTGGGGATGGGGGGGGGGTTGGGGGGGTCTAAAACTCAGGTGACACTTCAATCAAAATTTAATATATTAACCAGCCCGTGTGTCCTAAGAATAAAGATGTGAACTGGCCCCCTCCCCAACCATTCATTCATACAAAAATAAAGCTTGCTATGTGCTGGGCCCTTGGGACAGTCAAGACGGTAAAACTTCCCCACCCCCCACCCACAGAGTTTATATTTAGCTCCACAAGAGCAAGAAACCAATAATTATACAATTAATTACAATGTGATGAGTTCAAACAAGCACACTGTACAACGAGAACTGATCTGACCTACCCTAGGAGGTCAGAGAAGATTAAGATTGCAAAGGAGAGGTAGGAGCTGGGCCATAAAATGTACTAGGAGGCCAGGAAGAACCATGGGGCCCCTGGCAGTGGGCAGCTCCTTCACAGGCCACAGATGGGTGGATAGAAGCTGGACACCTTTGGAGGCGCAGGGTGTACTTAGAGTCAAGAATGAGGCAGGTGCTGTGTGCAAAATGGAGATCAAAAGGAGATACCAGAGGTTTGAAAGGAATCTATGGGACAGGCAATATTCCCAGAGCACTGGGCAGTCTCTGAAAGGTTCTAATCAGGGTGGGACACAACCGTATTTGTCCTCTTAAAAAATACCACTCTTCGCCTGCTCCACCCACACATGCACGTTTCTCGAAGCCTCTATTGCAACGCTGTCCCACGGTACTGCAACTGTCTGTTTTCCTGTCTGCACTTACCGAAACTCATATCTGTCTTTCTTAGTCTGACAGAAGGAGAACTGAGAATTACATCCTCGTCTGCCGTTCTGACATTGAGGGGATTGAAGAAGCCACGAGGGCTTTAACTTTTTAACTAGCACAGACTGACAGCTGTGACAAAATCCAGTAATTTCTACACTCAAGGCCAGTGGTCTCAACATTTGCCTGTAGCAGAATCACCTGGAGAGCTTGTTAAAACATTGTTGGGCCCTGCTCTCAGAGTTTCCAACTCAGCAGCTCTTGGGCGGGGGTGGAAAGTTTGCATTTCTAACAAGTCCCAGATGATCCTGATGCTGTTGGTCCAGACCACACTTAAGAACTGGGCTTCCAGAAGAAACCCAGGGCATTAGCGCAGCAAACAATTTTACCAGGATCTGTATCTTGGAACTCAAAGCAAATCTGCAAAAACAGATTTTCTTGAGTGAGCAAATCTGCCTGGCTTTTACGCCTAGAAATCGGCCTAGCACTGGGTCCCCCTGACAAGCTTTGGCAGCCAGTCGGGCACAGATTTCTCGAATCCCCAAGCTTTAGAGGTGGGAAATGTTGCAGAATTCTCCAGTCACAGCTATGGGACTCCAGAATAGTGACACCGGGTGGCAAACACAACTTCTGCAGCACATCAGACCTCAATCTGGTGCACTACATCTGACGGCCTGGAGCCCACATCCACAGCCCATATTAATCCAGCAAGAGCCTCCGAGCTGCCATTTGTAGTGAGTGAAAAATGGCAGATACCCTCCTTGGACGGTCCGGGTTCCTCCACACAGTCCTAGGAAATATCCGACATTTCTTGGTGAGTAGACAGATACCATTCACCAATTTTCTAAATTGCTAATCAGATAATTGCTGCAATAGTTAATTCTGCAGCCATTCTACATCTGAATAAGCAAAGTAGAAAATAATTAGGCCAAAACAATCACATTGGTTTAAAAGCACACTAATGGACAAAATTAGTTTATTCAAATTTGTTTCAACATTCATCAGAACGCTTGCTGGTCAATTTGCTTAATGAGTATTCACTTTTCCCTTAATTTTTCTTGGGTGACCTTCTCTTAGAGCAATACATTAAGCCTGATTCCCTTTGCCACGAATTCTTAACGACCCGCCCTGTGTTTGAAATGGTTTCTTCTCACTCTGTTTGTGGAAAACAAGAGGAAATGTATAAAAACAATCTTGCTCTATTTTCCAGAGTTTAAATAACAAAAGTTTCCAATACGTCTATTGAGAAAGCTTTCCTTATTCTTTATATGGCTTTAGGCTATTAGCCATCCTCAAAAGCGGGGGAGGGGGGGGTAAAGGAACCAATTCTAAAATTGCAACCTTTGAGTATGCAATTTAAATCAATGACCAATTGGAGGAAAACTCAAGTTGGAAGAAGGAAGTTGAGGAAATCTAAATATTATGTCAATCCCTAACGGCATTTTCCCCAGAAATGATTATAATTAAAGAGATGCAGATTTTTCAGTGGGGAAAATAAATCTGAGAAAAATATACCTAATTAAGAAATGCTGTTATCTTTATTAGATGGTGTTAAGTATAAATACGGCTTAATGCTTTTAAAACTGTTAAACAGCCCTCTCTCCTTCAAAATTCAAGGAATCTCACACCAAACAAATAATGACAAAAGCATGTCAGTTCTTATAAATTTTTCTCAGAAATAATAGCTCAGCAATGAGTTTCCTGGCACTAGGATGATTTCAGCCACTATATTTTGTCATAAAATAAGCTTAGAAAGCTAATGTTAGGTAGGCCATGCAGTGTTCATTTTCATAATAAACAGTTTTCAGATAGTTACAAATTTTAAATAACTTATTTTGGAAGCAAATTATTTTTAAAAAGAGCAATCTGTGACCTGAGATTTCAAGACTGGACTTTGGTCCAGATTTGGTCAACCCAAAGGTTGCCAAATTTTATGTTAAAATGTCAATATAGACTCTGGGAAGATGGTGGTGGCAGCATAATTATTGACTTTCCCCAACCATAAAAATTGACACAGAGAGCAGACTCAAAAACCATGGGGAACATCTGCAACAACTCGAGGTGACAAAATATCCCACAAACCTACATGACAAACTACGATCAGCTACAGGAACCACCATCAGGCACTCCCTGGAAAGCTCAGAGGGTCGTCCTGATGGTACACACAGAAAAAAGTTCCAGTTTTACCCGTGAGTGCGGAGTGGGCTGTGCCACCTGTATGTCCAATGTGCCAGAATGTTCTGGAGTGAGAGAGGTCTGATTTCTATGAATTAACAAGCCAAGACAAAGCCCCACAATGGGGAGAAGCTGCTGGAATGAGATCAACAAAGAGGAGGAAATGGGGCAAAGGTAAGGAAAAGTCTGGGCAAGTGAGCAGTGCACGTAGGGGCCAAAAAAAGAGTCTTAGGATATAGGAAAGTAGAGTTCATATATATATATTTTTTACCCCTTTATGAAAACAACTATGAGGCTGGGCGCGGTGGTTCACATGCCTGTAATCCTAGCATTTTGGGAGGCCAAGGCAGCTGAATTGCCCGAGTTCAGGAGTTTAAGACCAGCCTGGCCAACATGGTGAAACCCCACCTCTACTAAAAATACAAAAAATTAGCTGGGCATGATGGTGCATGCCTGTAATCCCAGCTATTCAGGAGGCTGAGGCAGGAGGATCGCTTGAACTGGGGAGGCAGAGCAAGACTCTGTCTCAAAAATAAAATAAAATAAAATAAAAACAACTAAGAGAGTCTCCTAGATCTCTGATGCTAGGAAATCTACACCGGCCCTCCTAAAAGTATAGGAAAACTCAGTTAACCACAGAAAGGAATCACAGTTGAATTCCACATAGTTATTTTTAAAGAAAAACTAAGGAGCAGCATGACATCCCTCCTATAAACAAAATCATGCCAGAAGGGCACAAAGGAAAGCTATGACCTACTATTTCAAAAGGAGCTAAGAGAAATTAACTAAGTGAAAGAAGCTGTGAAGAACAGCATCCATCAGGATTTTTAAAACTCAGAAATAAGTTGAAGAAAATTAAGGTTTTTAAATGGAAGCAAAAGAACTAAGAATTAAAAATAAAGAAAATCATTTCAGAAATGACAGGTAAAGAAAACATGCGAGCAAATAAAAATGAAACAGTGCCTTAAATGAACTAGAAGATAAGAAGGAGGAGAAATTTTAAATTCACACAAATTATGATGAAATTAAAAAGATGTGAAAGTGGCCGATACAGAATACAGCCAAAGAAGGTCTAACATGAATAACGGGAGTTCCCAAAGCCAACAAAGAACAGAACAAATAGAACAGGACAAAATGAAATCTTTATTGGAGAGGAAATACACAGGAACTCTTAAAATTACACATAATAACGCAGCACACTGTCTATAGAAAAAAAAATAATCAACAGCAGCCAATACTATAAAACCAACTGGTAGACTTTAAAAAATAAAGGTAGAAAAACATTCCTTTGGATATCCAGGCAAACATACCAAGTTAAATGTGAGGGAAAGAAGATTATCATCCGATTTTGACACCACTTTATGGCAAAAGGCAATACAGAAAATAAAGATATCTGAGCAAAGATAAGATGGGCCAGCAATTTTATATTAGCCAACCTGACCTTTAAATATACAGATTATGCACTCCCCGTTGTGGACATGAAATTCAGGAAATACTTCCCATGAGGCATCTATTAAAGGGTGCGTTTCAAAAAACCAAAATGCCAGGAAAGCCATGATAAAAGGACTGGTTGCCAGCATTAAACAGATATTCACCTGTACAACTAAGACTAAATGATAGAAGCAAAGGAGATAGCAGAATATATACTTGCCGTATGCTCTGACAAAGAGTATAGCCATCAGAAAAATGGGGACTAGGTGAAGTTCCGAAAAGTAGAATATGCTTGCTGACTGCCTTTTAGGTATTAACTGGAAGTAAAAGAATATTGCCTCCTGGCCAGGTTCGGTGGCTCATGCCTGTAATCCCAACACTTTGGGAGGCTGAGGTGGATGGATCACAAAGTCAAAAGTTCGAGACCAGCCTTACCAATATGGTGAAATCCTGTTTCTACTAAAAATACAAAAATCAGCTGGGCATGGTGGTGTGCACCTGTAATCCCAGCTACTCAGTAGCCTGAGGCAGGAGAATCATTTGAATTCAAGAGGCAGAGGTTGCAGTGAACCGAAATCGCGCCACTGCACTCCAGCATGGGTGATAGAGCAAGACTCCCTCTCCAAAAAAAAAAAAAAAAAAAAGATATATTACTTCCAATCCCCAGCTCAAGAGAGAAGTGGGAGAGAAAAGAACAAATGCTGGCTAATTTAAATGTTACAGTAGCAAACCAATGGAAAATAGCCCCCTCAAAAAGAGCAGACAGGGTATTAGAGAAAGCTATCAGTCTGAAGGCAACCATTAAAACCAAAAATACAAATCTAACCAAAAAATACGAATCTTCACAAATACCCAAAGGTACACCCAAGAGAGACAGAAAGCAGAACAAGAGAACACACCACTTACACGGTCCCCTCATTAAAAAGAAAAAGCAAATTGAATACGATCAAATGTCTAAGTCACCAACTTACAGGAAATAGTCAAAATGCTACAGGTGAAGACTGCAGGAATGCAATCAGAATGAAAAGTTACACAGGACAACAGCAGTTTCCTTAACAAAAAGGGGGCTAAAACCTAGAGAGAAGAAATGACTTAAAGGACATATCAACCAATTGCTACGCATAGATCTTGTTTGTTTCTAACTTAATTATCTTCAATAGGAAAATGTAAATACTAGATATTCAATGACATTATGTGATTATATTGATTTGGAAGGGCTTGATATTGGCATCGTCATTATGTTCAGAAAATAAGGTGTTTGTAGTTTAGGACTACATAGTGAAGATATTTATAGATGAGATTCTGTGATGCTTGAGACATGCTTCCCAATCATGGGAGATACAGTGGATAGAGGCCATGTTGGTATATGTGTTGAGGCCCGAAGGTGATATGAGGGCTCATTACACTATTCCATTTGAAATGTTGCGATAAATTAAAATACGTATTTTTTTAAAGTTCTGTTCTTCCATACTGAAATTAAAGGGCTGCTAATACATTTTCAAACAAGCCAGGGAATATCCTAGAAGTCATAGACTCCCTACTGCTTTTTCTTTTAACTCTTCCCTAGTCAACTGATAAAAAATTTAAAATAGGGTCTACTTATTGTAGATCCTGAAATTCTCATCCAAAATAGGTGCTAACTAATGATAATTACTGTAGATGAAAGGAACTGTGAAACCTGGAGCAAATATATTTAAGCAGCTGAGTTCGTAATTAGCTAAGCAGCCATACATATAGAACTAATGCTGGTACTTTCATTAAATTGTTAACTGACATCCTGCCAAGCACCTCAAGATTCCTCCTTAATACGGTCAACCAAGGCTGTTGTCACTGGGGATGCCTTCCTGTCCATATCCCAAAAGGGTACCATTTTCAATCTCTAGACAGCCTTTATCTTGGATTTCCTCCCCGAGAGCCAGAACACCATCTGCAGCAAGAGTAGGCTCCAGTGCCCAAGAACTGACAGAGAAGGAACTTTCCCGTCCTGAGGAATGCAATGGTGTCAGTTCTCAACTTGAGGAGTCCTTCATTTGAAACTGGAGAGTTTATCACTTCATGGGCCAGTGAAAGGCCACCCTAAAGCTAAAATGCAAAAAGCTGGATGAAGTCACCCTGATGTCACCTCTGCTGGCATCACACCCAGGCCAGCTACAGTAACAGGAACACTGAAACTTGACATGCAGTTTAGGGCTGACAGGGGCTAAATGGCACCGTGTCAAACAGACCAACAGTTATTACAACACAGTTATTATTAAAACAGAAGTGGGTCATGTTTTAATAAGAAAAAGATGAATGAATTTTAAAAGGAGGTGCGCAACCTCCAGTCCTTGGAGAGATACCAAAGAGCATCCAGCCTAGACCCTGAAACGTCCCTCTCAGCTGTGAAAGAGCATTCCAGCACATTCCAGAACAAACAGTTCCAAACCTGCAGACTACTGGCACACTTCAGCACATTAAAGGCTCCAAAAGCCCTGAAAATGAAGACACCTGTCACTAGTCAAGCCTCTTTGGTAAATTCTCCATCAAAAACACCTGTTGAACGAAGAGGCCTGCTGCTTTGAAGTTACAGAAACTGGGGCAGGGACATACTGGGATAGAGCTGGTGCACAGCCCTCCAGAGGGCAGGACCGGTGGCAGGCAGTGACAAGCAGCTCACAAAGCTTCCCTGACTCCCCTCCCGCCCGCCTCCCCCGGCCCCTGATTCTCATTTTCCTGTTGTTCTCCTTCTCTCGTTTTCCTCTTTTTTGAACTGATGCCCTCTTTTCTTTTCTTTCTTCTTTAATTAACCATATTATGGTACTGAAATAAGTCTAAATTAAACTGCTTTCTATGAGAGCCCCACAAATTACATCTTTCTTCCTTTCTTCTTTCTGGACTCCTGGACTTCTCTCTCCTGGAGAGAAAATAATTCACTAAAACATAAGCCCCAAGAGAGGACGAAGATTATTGCCTGCTATGTTCGCTGCTACACCTCCGCCGCTTCAATAACTGTGAATACATCTATGGATTTTGGGCACAGGGTCAGTTTAAAGATACGAGAAGGGACCAAGAGAATGAAGATTGAAGTTGTAATGTTAAGCACTCGTGCTGTATGGCCAGAGCTGGTATTCCAGTGGCCAGTATGGAGCAAAGCCACCAGACCCACGTGGGACCCACCTCACTCGCAGGCACACGCACATGATCTGGGCCAGCCTCTTTGAAACTCAGCAGTTCCGAAACCAGGATGATCATTTAACTAATATCCCTTGAAAATGCTGGAATGTAAATTGGGCAACACATTCAGCTCTACAAAAAAACCTCACAAACCCTTCTACATATGCTGGTTTATTTTAAAACAGCAAGGGGAGGGGTGTCCTTTTTTATCAAAGTGATGCTTTTTGGTTCGGCTAAAAACGTATATACTATTTCCTTGTGGCACATATACAGAACATACCAAAATAAGCAGAGGAACGTTTAAACATTCCAATTAAGTATTTTCATTAGCTATCCTAATATATTTTAGGTTAAGAATCCTGGGTTAATGATGACAAAAATTCTAAAAACCAGTCCTTGTGATTATTTCACTAGCCAAATAAATATCACCCATTTCTTAAATTGAAAATCTTTCAAGGTACCTTCCCCCTCAACATCAGCCATTAAAAAGAAAGTCTGCATTGTCAAAGTTAGGATGGAAATGCATTTGAAATACTTTAGGCCAAAAATTATATCCTTTGAAAAGTATCTGTACTATCTTTACTTCAGTCTTTCCAAGAAGAATTCTCAAGATCTTTTTAACATAGTCTTGTTTTATTTTTAAGCATGCACTAGCCAAGGAGAATAATAGCCAACGTCTCCGTCTCCTGCCACCTTTCCCGCTTCTAAAATTTCCAGTAAATATTTTCCCCAGAAGCCAACTGAATCCCGTTTTAGAAATACTTCTTTTCCAATAAAGAGACACATTACCTTCCGGAGCTCTTTGTGATAATGCTCTCCTTTGTTCTAACTCTGTCAACTAATTCCTCTGCTTAAGAACCTACATAGGCCATTATATTTAAATTACTGGGAGTCCCGGGGTTATTTGGAAGAATTTTCTAAAACCCTCTGTAATGAGTTACCTAGGGTAAACTCAAATGAAGTTGGATATTTTGCTTCACTAAGCAATTTAAAAATACAAGATGAAGGAGAACAGTTTCACCTTTTTCATATTTCCTCTTATCTTTCTTCTACTTGGTCAAGAATGAGGCATTCACTACTGGCAAGTGCCATCAGACCTGCCTTTTCCTTAAGTGATAAGAGTTCTGCCCACCACAAACAGCCCCCTTCCTCCTCCCTCCCCAGACTCCCTGGGTTGGGGAGAGCAGCCAACAGTGCTCTTAACACCCCATCAAAACAGACTGGGGGTTCCAGGGAAGAATCTCAAGATGATCTAAACCACACAGGCCCCTTATCAAGATTTGCAGGTTTGTTTGTTGCTGCCTTTGCTTCAATGAATGAACTGACATAAACAAGGTGTATTATTTTGCTAAACATTTAAAATAGGTTAATAAGCAAAGAATGAAAGGTCCTCTATCATCATAATCAGATGTTAAGAATCTCTTGTCGGGTGGCTGGTGGTGGGGGTGGGGAGGAGAAGGGAACAGAAGCAGCCTTGGACTTTATAACAACTCAAAATACATATCCATGCTGGATTTGTACTGAACATACAACATAGGTAATACATGCAAAAGTGATAGCCATACTTTTCCATTTTTAAAAGTCATTTCTCTCAATAGGCAACTACTCAGCCAGATTACATTTACAAATATCTCCTCACATATGGCACTGCAGGAAAGACCTATTATTGAAGAATAAAAATCCAGGTGCCCTAAAAATTATCCCGTCTTATCTTCCGCTAGTCTCTACAGACACTCCATCTGTGGGAGAAGAGCCTTCGGCTACCTCTAACCTTGTGTCTGCTCTTCACATCTTGACCAAATTCCACCCCATTCGGGCCCCTATCTTCCTTTCAGTTGGCCACTCTATTGAAGAAGTCATGCCCTCTGCCCTCCAAACCAATGGTAATGAATAGCACCAGAACTGTTACTTAAATCTTATTCCAAGTCCTGTAACCTTAGCGGCTACCCAGCATTCATCTTCCTATAGGTCCTAGGTTCCTTAAAGGCAGGGATCCCATCTTAACATCATTTTATTAATACCTGTCATGTCAAAATTGATGATGTCTACCATCCAGGAGCTGCTGAATTGCAATTTCATTTCTACCACCTTCCCCACTGGACCACTGGCTGATCTCAAACATGTCACTGAGCCATGACCACAAAATGACCAGAGGGACAGGACAGATGGGAAGGGGAGTCGGAGTGGTGGGTAAACCAATCCATCCTTGAGTAATCAAGAGATAAGGACGTCGGGAGCCGTCCTTCGTCCATACAGACCCTTCAGCCTCCGTGCCGCATTAGAGCACGATTCTTAGGGTAGGGCTGAATGATTGATTACGGATTTCTCTAGACCTTGAGCTTCCTTTGTCTTATTTTGACACTCATTTTAAGCTATCACACAGTACATTTTCTTCGGTGGTTAGATCCCGCCACACCTAACAGATCCATAACCCATTTTTAGGCTGTGGGTTCTTTACTGGCTGTTTTCAATACAGCCGAAATTGTGCCTATAGTCGTGGATTATGTTAGCGTCTACCAAGCATTTATGAGAAACTCTGCCCCACAGCCAAGGCAGTGAGGAAAGAAAAACTACCGGTTATTTTCCCGTTTCTGAATTATTCCAAAAGGATTTCAGACAGGTCCTCAAACCAACTGAGTTGGCCGTCAAACCAACTGAGTTGGGCAGGACCTAAGAACCATTTCAAAATGACAATTACTTGGTTTTCTTCACAGCTGCAGCAAAGGTCCTATAACTAGCTCCGGTAACACAATAAAGTCTCTGCCAACCCTTCCAATGAAAAAACTTCCCCTAAAAAAAAAAAAAAAAAAAAGTTCAATTTCCTTCTGGGGCAATTGAAATAACTCTCATTTTGTTCTACTCTTCACTCACACAATAACAAATATTTGAAGACTGCCATTCACTAAACCTTCCCTTGCCTTATCTTCTCTCCAGGCTTAATAAATCCCATTTCTTTAAGTTGCCTTCAAAGGACCTATTCCCCAAAGCTTTCAGCAACTCTGTACCCTCCTCTACACCCAATATGGCCATTTTATTCTCTGAGAAAAACAAAAAACATACCTTAAACATTGCCTAGTGCAGAGAAGAACACAGGATTCCCTTCGTAGTCTACACTTCTTTTCATGAAAACTTCCATTTCACCCTATGACTGGTTCACAGTTAACACACCATTCTTTATAGTCCCCAATGCCACCATCATATTATAGAGCCAAGTTCTGTGACTTTGGGGTTTAGTTTCTTACAGGGACCTGACCCTAAGAATTTCACTGACATCTTCCATCGTGTCTGTGAAATTGAGTTTCAAGAAAATGTAGCTCACAAATAATCAACGAACAAACACAGCAGAGTCCAACATTATATTCCCTCCCTCAAACAGGCCACCCCCCTCCTCTTGGCTGTATTTCCACTAATTCCATAGTATCAACATTACTTCCAGTTACCTACACCCATGATCATTCCAGTTCTCCTGCCCCTCAATCTCATCAGTCCCTGACACACAGAAGGTGCCCATAAAATACGCTGAGTGAAGACCTGCACCTTTATCCTCCTGTATCTTAACGGCGCTTTCTTTCCAAAGCATGTACCCTAATACCCGGGTCCTCTACCCCTTCACCCAGAGATAATCTAAAGAGCCCTGGTCCGCCCAGCTCCCCAACACATAGCTCGAAGCCATGAGTTTAACGCTCCTAAAATAGTCTCCATAAAAATCTAGGCAAATATTCATTACAGCATTGCTTGCAATCCAAATGTCCATCAAAGGATGAATAGGTGAACAGAATATGGTCTATATATACAATGGAATAGTATTCAGCCTTAAAAAGGAAGAAAATTCTGACTTCCACAACAATAGAGATGAACCTTGAGGACTTTATGCTAAGTGAAATATACCAGTTAAAAAAAAAAAAAAGGACAAACTCAGCATTTGAGAGATATCTGGAATAGTCAAAGACATTAGAATGATGGCTGCCAGAAACTGGGGGAGAGAGAGGGGAGCTGCTGTTTAATAAATATAGAATTTCAGTTTTGCAAGATGAAAAATGTTCAACAATGTGAATGTACCTAACACTACTGAACTATACATTTAAAGATGATTACGGTAGTAAATTTCATATTATGTATATTTTACTATTAAAAAAAAAAAAAAAAAGCCAGGTGTGGTAGCTCACACCTGTAACCCCAGCACTTTGGGAGGCTGAGGCTGGCAGATTGCTTGAGCCCAGAATTTTGAGACTCCTCTGTACAAAAAAAAAAAAAAAATTAAAAAATTAGCCGGGTGTGGTGGCACATGCCTGCAGTCCCAGCTACTCAGGAGGCTGAGATGGGAAGATCACATAAGTTAGGAGGTGGAGGCTGGAGTGAACCATGATCATGCCACTGCACTCCAGCCTGGGCAACCGAGCAAGACCCTACCTCATAAATAAACAAACAAACAAATAGACCTTCCCTTAGTCTTGGTTGCCCACAGCAAGGGGGTGTCCAAGTTTTAAGGAAGGGCTTGGCCTCTCACTTCACCAGACTGTTGGAACAGGTTGGAAAGTATGTCTAACTGGACAGAATGGTGGAACAGACAGGTAGCCCTGATTAGTAAGCAAAGCCTGGGGGCCACTCCTGGGTCAGGTCCACCTTACCCTTGACTTCAAAAAGCCCTCTTCATGCCGGGCGCGGTGGCTCAAGCCTGTAATCCCAGCACTTTGGGAGGCCATCACGAGGTCAAGAGATCGAGACCATCCTGGTCAACATGGTGAAACCCCGTCTCTGCTAAAAATACAAAAAATTAGCTGGGCATGGTGGCACATGCCTGTAATCCCAGCTACTCAGGAGGCTGAGGCAGGAGAATTGCCTGAACCCAGGAGGCGGAGGTTGCGGTGAGCCGAGATCGCGCCATTGCACTCCAGCCTGGGTAACAATAGCGAAACTCCGTCTCCAAAAAAAAAAAAAAAAAAAAAAAAAAGCCCTCTTCATATCCTAGACTAAACTCCACACTAAATACACATTCCATCCATGCTCCTTGAGGCTAAAGAGAGGAGTCTTACCTTCCTAGCCAATTCCCTACCCCCAGCCATCATACCAACAGAAAGATTTGATAATCTTCAAGTAAGATCCTAATGCCTTGCTCCATGTTTCTGCAGTTTTTTCCAGCTGAAGCCACAAACATACTACCTTCATCCTTTAAGGTTGAGAAATTAATCTCAAATATTATCTCTCGTGCAGATGCTTTTACCAATCCCTGATCTCCTACTACCTGCCCATCAAGATTTAAGCTCATTTCCTTTAAAATCCTGCCCAGAGTACTTTGCACTTAAGATAACCAAATTCTACTTTGAATCAGAGGCTGTGCTCGTAAGAGGCTGTGCTTTTGCCCTGTCCTTCCTCCACCCCCAGCCCGTAACGGAAGACCAAGGCATTGGGATTGGTAAACCTTTGTTAAACTGAATCCAAAATGTTTACTGGGCATTTATTATGTTCAAAGCTTAATGTAAGTACTGGAGAACAGAAAAGATGTTAAACTAATACTTACTGAACACCAACTACTATGTCTAGCCTGGGGCAATAGACAAGTTCAACTCTGTCCTTTAACTCCTAAGGAAAGCAGTCAGGGAAAAGCTCCTTGACTGATTTCACAAACCCTACGTGAGCTACATGTACTTATTCATCTAGAGAAAATGGACATTTACAGACATTTTCCCCACGTAAACTTTGATCCAGAAATCTGTACCTCTTTTCGTGGAAAGTAACCCAAGAATACAGTTAAACAAAGAGCCAAGTGGATAAATATGCATTACCACTAACTGGTATATTAACTAAATATAACAACTTCATCTTAATACCAAAAAAACCACTCTACATATTCTGTTTACACATTTTCAATTTTCTGTTTTCTGAGAGGCAAAGCTGAAAGGGGAACATAAGAAAATCAGCCCGATAGTGGAGTCCACACACTTCCTCTATGAGGGGCACTGTGCTAAGCATATTACATGCAGAATCTCATGTAATCCTCACAGGGGCCCTACGACATCATCTCCATTTTACAGATGAGGAAATGAAGCTTAAGGAGAGGTTAAGTGTCTTGTCCCAGAGCACACAGCAGGGAAGAGACAGAAATGGAATAAAAATCCAGGGTGTCAATTTCAGAGCCCAAGCTCATAATTAACTGATGCACGTATCCTGAATAATAATTTGATATAAACCTTAAATTTTGCAAAAATGTTGAAAACCTGTCAGAAAGGTATGCATAGGAAGATGTCTAGCAAACATGTGTCATAACCAAAATGTAAGCATAAAAGCCAAAACATAAGATGAATAGGGAAAGTACCAGACACAAACATTTATGTTGGATAAATCTGACAAGATGTGTAGTTTGTTTTGTTTATTTCCTGGAGAAAAAAAAAAAAGTTCAAGATCTATTCAGTCTCTAAGACTAGTGATTTCCTAACTCTTATCAAAAGTTAAATAAAACAAGACAAAAAAATTAAAGTTTATTTCATTTTAAAAACTGTCGGCTGGATGCAGTGGTTCATGCCTGTAATCCCAGCACTTTGAGAGGCCAAGGCAAGTGAATCATCTGAGGTCAAGAGTTCCAGACCAGCTTGGCCAACATGATGAAACCCTGTCTCTACTAAAAATACAAAAATTAGTCGTGCGTGGTGGTGTGTGCCTGTAGTCGCAGCTACTTGAGAGGCTGAGGCAGGAGAATCGCTTGAACCCAGGAGGTGGAGGTTGCAGTAAGCCGAGATTGTGCCACTGTACCCCAACCAGGGCAACAAGAGCAAAACTCCATCTCAAAAACAAAAAACTGTCAACTTTGTTATTTACTGATACCCATGCTCAAGAATTATAGAGAAATAGTCAAGTTCTATCCATACCTGAGGCATTCACCCATTTATTAGGTGCCTATCCCATCCCTAGCCTGTGCCAAGCACCTTTACAAAAATCTCTTTCTAATCTTTAGGGCAATCATATTAACAGAGTAGGCATTACTCCCATTTAAGGGACAATAATAATTCTCGTTTTACAGATGGTAATTATAGCTAACATATATTGAGCCTGTACTATGAAGCACCATTCTAAAAGTTTTATATGTAGCAACACATTTACTGGCAGAGATTAAGAAATTTGCCCAAAGTTACAGAGCTAATTAAGTGGCAAAACTAGGATGGAAAATGAAAACTCAAAAATGTTAAGCGGGTGGATCACACTTTTAATCCCAGGACTTTGGGAGGGTGGATCATGAGGTCAGGAGATTGAGACCATCCTGGCTAACCTGGTGAAACCCCGTCTCTACTAAAAATACAAAAAAATTAGCCGGGTGTGATGGAGCGCGCCTGTAATCCCAGCGCCTCAGGAGACTGAGGCAGGCGAATCACTTAAACCCGGAAGACGGAGGTTGCAGTGAGCCAAGATCACGCCACTGCACTCCAGCCTGGGTGACAGAGCAAGACTCCGTCTCCCAAAAAAAAGTAAATAAATAAACAAAACTTTTTACTGTGCCAACTCCCTCCCAGGCCTTCCTCACTGTGGACTTACAGCTGTGGCATCTATTCAAGTTAACAGAATTGCACAGGAAATTTTGCATATTTGGATTCCTCCAAGTGTCATTTAATTCCATTTTTTGCTCTAAGGCTACAGAGCTGTCAGTCATGAAGCCATCAGACCAACACAAGGTAGGCTGGACTGTGCTCCTCCTACTTGTCATCTGCCTGGTCCCAGGGGCAGATTTGGATTCCTGCATTCACCAGAGCCCAGTGGGAAACGCTCAGGGTTGGCAGGATCAAGTCCTAGAGCCTACTGCAACCTGAAGAGCAAGGCCCCATCTACAGAGGCCGTGACCTTCAATTCTTAAAGAGAAGACAGAAATAGAGACCTTGATAAAAACTCTAGATTGTTTCATATCACCTCAATGTTTTCTAAAAAGCACCATGTAGGCCAAACAAGACACATCTCCACCGGCTATCAGATTACAACTGCCCTTTACTTAAGAATCTGAGGTCAAAAGATGAGCCGTATGATCATGTCCAAAAAATGTCAGAAATCAGAGCTGCTGGGCCAAGCTGACTCGACTCTAGTCCTCTCTATGTACAACAAAGATTTACACTGGATTTGCCCTCCAGGCAAACTTTTACCTCCGCTAACTCCCTCCCAGGCCTTGCTCACTCTGGACTTACAGCTATGGCAGTATCTATTCAAGTTACCAAAACTGCACATGCAATTTTGCATATCTGGATTCCTGCAAATGTCATTTAATTCCTCTTTTTAAAAGTTACCACACACTAATGCAGCAAAAGAAAGCACTTCCCACATGGTAGCCTGCCAACTCTTCAACTGAATTCATTCTGGAGAAAATGCTGCCACAGCCTGGACCACTACACCCTGAAGGGGTCCCCACACTGCAGTCCAGCTCTGAGAATTCCGCTGGAGGCACTGTGGTTCATTTCCTTGTGTCCTTCTTTAATCAGCTGGAAGAAGCTTGAGGAAATGAGTCAAAACCCTAAGGGTAACTTCGAAGGACTGTCAACAACAGCAGCAAAATTCATCACCACAACATCTGTACATAAATGTGCTCCAAGGGAAGCCCGCGGAATACTTGGCACATTTCTGATGAGAATTTCTTTTGGGAGAAAAAAATGGCTCTGGATGGTAAATTGTCGTTATTTCTCACCGTGTTATCCAGGGTAAATAGCCAATGGTATCAGCTATTATTGGGGGTGTTCTCTCCCACCTATGCACAAGACCATTTTTACGTTTTGGATTTAAATTGGTTTGCATCATTATTTTAGAGACAGCTTACCTTCATTTCAGAGACCCTACCTGGAATGGGACAGCTAACACCTAAAGCCAGCATACCACAGGTTAAATGCCTACAGCCCCTTCTCCAAGCTAAAATTTAATGAATCCTCCCTCCACAAATACTCCCTTGTCATAAGACATGCAATTCTCAGTATTTTTCACCAAAATTGGGAAGGTAGTGACATTGGCCATTCTGCATTCCCAGAACCTCCAACAATGCCTGGCACATAGTAAAAACTCATTATTTTTGAATGAGTCTTACAACAGATTCTGGTGAGTAATGGGAATGGACATACAGCTGGGCACACGAAGCCAATCTCATCAGGTTTCACCACTGATGATTTGAGGTTTATCCTTGCCAGTTTCTCCAGCTGCAAAACATTAGGGGGTAATAATAGTACTACCTCCTGGGCTCATGGAGACTACTAGAAATAGCAGGTAAAGCCCCAAGCACCGGGCCTGGTACATCGTTTCCAACTGAAGAGCAACAACTATATATCACACACGTCATAGGAAATTTAAGATGCATTAGAAAGCATGCTGTAAATGCACAGCATACAGGATTTACAGAGTCATGGGAAGAAAATATGGGGATGAGTGCGGGGAAAAACAGAATAGGGATAAATGAATTATCTGGGATCTCTTTATAAGACCATTTTATTATTTCCAGCAGGGTAATTTAGAGTGCCTTGTGTCCAGCTGCTGAGAATGACTCCAGCCTCACACCTGCAGGCACCAGAGGGGAAGGCATGATTCACTATTCCTTGCAGGTTCATCCTGTTAGGCACAGGAGCTGTAATACTGTTGTAGGGGGAAGGGGAGGAGAAGAATGAGGGTTAGGACAAAGTGGGTACCTCCTAGCCCTCAAAGAGCAATGCAGAGGAATATATGGGAATTGAGGGGCAGGCAGCATAAGCCACAGCTCCAGTCAGATGCATCCATACACTATGAGGTTCCTGTGAGCAGGAGAGGCAGAGGAATTTGAGAGAGGCAGGCAGGGACCAGAGACATAGTTGAAAAGACTGCCGAGTCTACACTTAGAACATTGGAGGATAATTCTAGACGCAAAGGATCCTTCGGGATGCAGATGCCCCGTTGTCTTCTGGAGGACACTGGATCCCCAGAATGTAAGCAACCTGCCTAAGGACACGCAGCCATGGAATGGCAGAGAAAAGGAGAATCCCGGAGACAGAGCAAGGCTTGGTCGTTATACCACACTGCCCCGCAGGAGGCAGACCTTCAAATTCCCTTTGCCAAAAATCTACTGGGAAGGAGGAAACCACTGATTCATTTAATTTTTAAAAAGGCAGATATTCGATGTGCTCAGTCTTTCTGGTCTCCTAGTGGAGTCCAGTTCACATACCTTAACTGATATTAAAAAGGCCAAGGCACAAAAACAAAGACCAGATGAGTCGTTTTAAGCCAGGTAATCAAACCCTCCAGGGAATCCGAAGACTCCCGCGTGACCCCTGCTGACCCCTCCTGCTGCGCAGGGGTCCAGATGCAAGGCCTCTCTACCCCCACAGGAAAGCTCTCACAATGGTTACAAGATGAGGAGGCGGGAGGCTGCGCCTGGAGGCTTTCTAGAGAAACTGATCGGTGGTTGACAGTCTCACAACCCTTCATTGCGCCGCTTCCTTTCAAGCACTGGATTCCAGCTCAGACTCACTTTCTATCTTTACATCATCAGGATAACCTAAATGACCTGGGAGAGAACAGGGCTTCAGGGGTTAGCTGGGCAACCTGCACTCGCGCGCACCAGCGACACCTAGAAAACAAGGAAACGGGAGGCAGGAATCCGACCGAGAGGCTCCGGCAGCCTGGAAGTCCTACACCTAAGAGCCAAGTTCCCACGCGAATATACCTGGATTTTTGTTACAGCTTTAAGAACTAAGATTTGCAAAAAGTTCCACTCCATCTCCCTCCCCATCCCCAGGCAGCCCTGAAGTCTAGACGTCCCGGGGGTGGGGAGGCGGGCAGTCACGAACCTCAAAAATTTCCCAAGAAAATAAGGACCTGCGAATACAGGTCGCAGACAGCCGGACTAGGAGCTTCCAGAGCCCGCCAGGCAGGCCAGGCACTCTGGCCAGCGCGCTAGACGGCCGGGGTCAGGAACCGCAGAGTCCCAGTACTCTGTCCGCTGCCTTCCCGGAGCAGGCGGCAAACGCAGCCTCCAGCAGCCCCGGGGCGCTTGGCAGGAATGAAACGGCGCCACGGCAGAAAGAGGCGAGCACGGGATGTAGGAAAGCAAAAAGTCTGCAACCTAGCGGCTGCTTTCCACACGCCCTACCCGAGTTGTCCCTGTCGCCACTACCACCAGGTTCGCGGGGGTCCGGCCGCACACTCGCACGCCGCACGCTTCCCGTGCAAAACCCTAACCTGGAGGCGGGGAAAAGCCTCAGCCTTCGATTCGTCTCCACGGGTGGCGACGCCAGCAGAGGCGGCAGCGGGTAGGTCCCCAGCTCTGGGCACAAAGAGCGCCTGCGGTTGGAAGGCAGCAGCCGCAGAGGAGAGAAAGGGCTCTTTAACTTTGCCCTCCGCGCGGCGGCGAACCTGCGGGCAGGTCGTCCTGGGCGCCGGTTACACACACGCAACTTTTAACAAAAGGAATCTGTGGCCGCGCCTCGCACGGAGAGATAAGGCGCTCGGTGCGAATCTCCGAGCCGCCCGCCTCCGCCCCCAGCGCACCGTCGGCACAAAAGCCACTCCAAACTCACATGCAGCCTGCAGCCTCGCTCACGCCTAACCCCCTCGCTGTCCCCACTCCCGAAAGAACCCCAGCTTCGCGACCCCACCACCAGCAACTGAGGTCTCCTCGCGCAGGTGAGCAAGGCAGGGCTCCGGAGAGTCCGAGGGCCGCTTGGAGTCTCTCTGGAGGCTAGAACGCAAGGGTATTAACGGCCCGCAGCTCCCCCTCCGGACGCACCCTGGCGTGTACCACCCTCCCAGGCACAGGTTTCGCCGAGGAGTCGCACGGCCCGGGTGCCCGCCGCGGTGTCCCACCTGTCTGGACGCGGAGCAGGAGGAGCAGAAAGCAGAGAAAATCCCAGGCGCCGCGAGCGCCTCTCATCGCGGTGGCTGCGCTGGGATCCGAGCTCTGGTCCGCGTTCCAGCTCTCGCCCAAGTGCAGCGAGCGCGGCAAAGCCGAGCCCCCGGAGCCGCGAGCGCCGAGCGCAGCCCCTCCTCCCAGCGCCCTCCCCCTGCGCGCCGGCCACGCCCCTCCTCGCCTCGCCTCCCTCGCGCCCGCCGGGGTCTCGCTCCTTCTCGGCGGCGTCTGGCCCATGCTCTTCCGACTTGCTGATGCCGGGGGCGGGGTGGGGGAGCTGTGCCCGCCCTCGCCGCCCGCTCTTGACCCGGGAGCCCCTTTCTCTCTCCACCTCTCCACCCCTGGGATGTGGTCCTCCCGTCCGAGGCCGTTCCCGGATTAGGGAGGTGCTGCCCGCTGGCTTTATGAAGCTGGGCACCACGCGCACATTCGGGCACCGGCCCGCCACCTGCCAGGTGCTCCCCAGACAATAAAGGTCGGCTCCCCGCCCCTACGGCTCGTTCGAGGGAGAGGAGGCTGGACGCCGCTGGTGGTGGAGGTACGGGGATGGGAAGGGGAGCGTTAGGAAATTGAGCCCCGACATACCCTCCAGGCCTGTTAGAAGCGCCTGGCACCGCGGTAAAGGCTGAGCCTGGCTTAGCTAATTGTTTCTGCTCAGTTTCTCCACCTGCTTCTTAACCTGTAAGGACACAGTGAGTTCCTATTGGTCGGGTTGGCCTACGCCCCAGAAGCCCGTACCCGGACTTTTGTGGAGACAGGGGCGGTGGAGTGGGGAGGGGCGTGTTGCGAAGTTTGCTCTGGGACCCCAGGTTTTCTTACACATTTCTCCCCCTACCCCAACGCTGCCAACCCCTGTAATGATTTCTCTGCCTCTGTTATCAGACAACAGTTCCAGACCTAGGGATCCCTGTGTTCCTCTTAACTGCCCTTGCTGGTCCCAGGAGCAAAATAAAAGTACAACGATTCTTTTACGCCATATTTCACTGTCCAGAAAGTGCTTTACCCACGGTCTCATGCTGGATCCTTGAACGGAAAGCAGCGACAGTGTAGGGGTTACTAGTTCTTCCCCACACCGACTCTTCTTTCATGCTCAGGATAACAGCTTTGTGAGGGGGATAGAGCAGGTATGTTTCTTAATGTAGTGAGGGAAAAACCCTTGTTTGAAAACCCACTCCAAGAAAGATGAGCTTTCCCTAAGCATTTTGATAAACTAATAAGATATCCCTCCTGAGAGCTCAAGAATGGAAAATGAATGGCAGATGCCCGTCAGAAAAAGGGATAGAACAGATACACCTAGACTCTTCTCCGAAGTATCATCCGAAATTCATAGTTGTCCAGCTACCCCACTTCATTGGATATTGAAATCTCTCCTGTTGTTTAATGGTGACAGGACCCAGGTTGATGTGAGAAAAATGATTTTTAAAGCTAATCACTTAAAAATTATCAGTATTAGAGGACGATCAAATGATCAATGTGTATAATTGCCTCTCTTCAAATGTATGTATTTGTTCACTCGGCAAACATTTATTTAGTGTCTGCTGTGAAGCAAGGAGGAGCTAGGTAGCAGGAGTACTATTATTAATAGACAGATATGCAGGTGTGGCCCCTGCCCTCACAGTCCTTATAATCAAGTATGGGACCTACATCCCAATCTCCCAGCAAAACGTTGGAGTCCTGCAGCTGTAGGAAAACTGAAATGCAAAAGGTCTGTGCTCTGGGCCATCAGATCTCATGTTTTTCTTAGGATGACAGATAAAAGATACCACTCAAAGCAATCATAAGTTTCTGGGATCTTGATTTATTTCTAAAATCCATTTTGTATTGAGAAAAAAATCACTATGAGCTAAAATATCAACATTATGCCTGAGAGAGAAAATTTACAATTTTCTTCTTCCATCAGCTGATATTGTAGAGGATAACATCTTCAAAAGAGTGGGTGAAAAGAGACCATATTGCAATTTAATTCTAAGCAAGAATCTTCTATCAGGGGGAAAAAAAAAAACTGAATAGTGAGTTATACAATGTTGGACTGTCATTCCTGTTTTTCATTCAGCAAATATTTTTTGAGCACCAAGGTAGGCATAAGACAAAGTCTCTGCCTGGGGGAATTCACAGTCCAGCAGGGAAAATAGATACTCAAATAAGAAACTATAATATCTGCTAACAGAGCTTATGTTTAGCCAGTACACACCAATTTGGCCTTATTGGAACAATACTGAAATCCTTCTGTACTGATTACAGAAAAAACCATCCCCTGAAACACCTTCCAACCCAACCTTGAGACACACCAAATCTCCTCGATCCAGGAATTCAAATGTTAATGCTGGCCACAACAGAGAGCCTCCAGTACTTGTACCTTTAGAGTTCTTAGTTGTTTTTAATAGTACCCTCCCCCACTACCGCCCCTGCCGCCTGTTAAATAAAAGAAGGAAGCATAATATATAAAGCACTATGAACGAACGTATGTGCTGTAATACGTAAGAAACTATATGATAGATCTGCAGTGTCCAATGGAACACTGTCAATGATGGAAATGTTTTATATCGCATATTAATTCTATACTGTATTTTGTGATAGTCCTGGGCTTGTTCAAGGATTATGTTTTATGTATTTCATTGTTTTCATGATTCTTTTAGTAAGGACTCTCGATGGCGACTTCTAGAAGCTGCTTAAATTAAGCAAGCAAAGAAAACTAAAATGTTTTGGCTCTGATAACTGGTAAGTCCAGGGATGACAGTGTTTCAGACTTTGCTAGATCCAAGGACTCAAAGTTATCAGGCCTTAAAGGGCAAGTGTGCGTGGGTGTATGTGTGCACAAGGGCACGCACACTTTCCTCCACCTTTATCCTCAGCAGTACTTTCCTGCGTTGTTTTGCTGTCCTTGTGTATACTCAGGGCAGCTCTAGGCTTTCAGGTCATTATTGCCCCCGGGAAGTAGAGCTTTCCTGCCCCATAAACATCTATAAAAGTTTATGGGAGAAACCGAGTCTCACTGACCCAGCGTCATGTGCCCACGGGGAAGGAGCCAGACGTATGGAGTACGCTAATTGGCCATGTCTGAGCCACGTGGCCTGAGATAGGGAGGGCTGCATCCCCAAAGAGAAACTGACTCACCGTCGACGGAGGAAAGGAGTAACTCGCGGCACAAATAGAACTAACACGGCTAAAATCTTGAACTTGAAAATATTTTATTTCTGACTGTAAAAGTAAAGATGCTTATTGTAGAAAATTTGGAAAATACCAAAAATTACAAAAAACAAAATCAGCATTCAAGATAGAATCACTGAATGGTTTGTTTTAATATGTTTCTTTCTTTTATCTTCATTTATGTGTGAGGGTTTTTTTTTCCCTTTACATATTTTCTAGTTTTCTATCCAGCTTTTTCACAAAGAACATAAGCATTATTACATATCATTAAAAAATCCTTTGGAAACGTGCTGTTTAATGGCAGTATAATGTTCAATTGTATGGATATACCATAATTCTGGGCAATTAATCATTTATCTTTTTTCCAATTTTTTTACTGTCATAAATTACTTGATGATTAATGTCTTGGTGAATAAAACTTGCGTGCTTCTGATTAGTTAAGTATGCATTCCTATCCAGGGGGAGAATTACTACACCAAGAATGTAATCCTTTTCAAGTTTGCTTTTTAATAGCTTTTCTTGATTTTCAGCAATCATCTGAAAGTCTTTTGTCCATAAAGTTGAAGAAATGAATAGATTAATATGATCCCCCTGGTTACATTCTCTACTAACAATAACCACTTCACAGTTTGTGAGTATGAAAGGAGATAATGTATGGTCTTCGTTCCAGCTTTCACTCAGTATTAATTGAACATCTCTGTGTCAGATATAGTGCATTAGGTGCCAGGCATACCAAGTTAGACAAGACACAGATGCTGCCCTTATGGGATTTCCAGTGAATGAGGGGGGAGACGAATAAAGGGGCCAAAATGGCATGGCATGAAGTACTCTAACAGAGCCATGCACAGTCGTGTTTAAACACAGAGGAGCACCTGTCTGGTGAGCTCAGGCGGCTTCCCAGAGAGGTGGCCGTTAGACTCTGGAGGATCAGGAGTGGGGAAAGGGAAGGAAGAGGAGAGTGTTCCAGCAATGGGAAGTACAAACACACAGGGTTAGAGGCAGGAAACAACAGGAATAGGAAGAACAAGGAGTGCTGCCCAGTCAAGAAAATGGGGCTTGGAGGGGAGCAGGAAGAGTTGAGGCCACAGAGATGGACAGGAACTGTAAATATTCGGAAATGCAAATCTCATCCACTGAGCTATGGGGAGTCACTAAAGGGCTTTAAGCTGCGGCCTGATGTGAAAAGATTTACATTTTGGAAACAGTGAAGAAACTCTGCGAGGCGTGTGTTGAAAGGGGGCAAAACTTAAGGCAGGAAGAAAATGGGAAGGAGCCTAATGCAGTGATCCATGGGAGTAACAGGAGAACTGAATTAAGTCCACAGAGGTAAGAATAGTGAGAGGGGATGAATAAGGGAAGTAAGAAGACTCAATAGGCCTGCCTGACCAAAAGTACTGTGGAAGATGAATGGAAGAGGGAATCTAGAATGATAGCTCAGTTTCTTGTGTGAGCCATATGTGCTCCCATCCAGCAAGACATGGATGGAGGTAGTTGGTTGTAGAAGGTGAAAGATTTGGAGTTGAGCCTGTTGGTTTTGAGATACGCGTGGACTTTTGTTTTAATTATTTTTTTGGAGACAAGGTCTCCTTCTGTTGCCCAGGCTGGAGTGCAGTGGTCCTCTCCTAGCTCCCTGCAGCCTCAAACTCCTTGGGCTCAAGTGATCCTCCTGCCTCAGCCTCCTGAGCAGCTGGGAGTAGAGGTACATGCCATTACACTCAGCTAATTTTTTTTTTTTTTTTTTTTTTTGGAAACTGAGTCTTGCTCTGTCACCCAGGCTGGTGTGCAGTGGTGTGGTCTTGGCTCACTGCAACCTCTGCCTCCTGGGTCCAAGCGATTTTCCTGCCTCAGCCTCCTGAGTAGCTGGGATTATAGGCGCCTGCCATCATACCCTGCTAATTTTTTGTATTTTTAGTAGAGACGGGGTTTCACCATGTTGGCTAGGCTGCTCTCGAACTCCTGACCTTGTGATCTGCCTGCCTCAGCCTCCCAAAGCACTGGGATTACAGGCGTGAGACACCGTGCCCAGCCAGCTACTTTTTTTTTTTTTTTAAGAGATGAGGTCTCACTGTGTTGCCCAAGCTTGTCTCAAACTCCTCGGCTAAAGCAGTCCTCCCACCAAAGCCTCCAAAGTGCTGCGATTACAGCCACTGCGCCTGGCCAGACATTTTAACACTAGATATGCCAGCCTGGGGCTCCACACAGGACCAGGCTGCAGAGAGGGTATACTGCAGCCTCAGATTTGCATGAGGTCATTCCAGATAAAATGTACATTATTACAAGGAAAGCAGAGGAAAGGTGTCATCTCCTTACTCACATGTAAGGTACAGGCAGAGTGTACCCCATAAAGGGTCTGGGTGTGGTGGCTCACACCTGCAAGCCCAGCATTTTGGAGGCTGAGGCAGGCAGATCACTTGAGGTCAGGACTTTGAGACCAGCCTGGCCAACACGGCAAAACCCTATCTCTACTAAAAATACAAAAATTAGCTGGGCATGGTAGCAGGTGCCTGTAGTCCCAGCTACTCGGGAGGCTGAGGCAGGAGAGTTGCTTGAACCTGGGAGGCAGAGGTTTCAGTGAGCCAAGATCACACCACTGCACTCTAGCCTGGGCTACAGAGCAAGACTTTTTCTCAAAAAAAAAAAAAAAAAAAAAAAAAGAGTACTCCTTAAAGGATCCCAATAAACAGGGTTCAGGAAGCCAAAAGAAGGGCTGTGGCAAAAGGAGATTTTTCAGGAAAGTTGGAGTGCTCAACTGTATCATATCTCTTAGGGAGGTCAAATACGTAAGGGCAGAAGAGCATCAGTGAGAGTTTGTAATCAGAATAAGAACTGACAACATCTACCAAAGTTCTCCATTCTTTGTGTACACTAACTCATTTAATTTTCACAAGAACTCTACCAGGTGGATACTCTTGTTCTCCCCATTTTGTAGATTAAGAAACTGAGGTACAAGAAAGTGAAGTAACTTGCACAAAATTTGAATCCTATGCCAGGATTGGAACCTTTGGCATAACCCCTGTGCTAATTACTGTAATATCTCATGTCCCTAAACCTGCAAGTCTTCGGTAACTTTAAACACATATTCTCACACCCACACATCCATCTACACACATACACGGTGTGTGGGGCCAAAAATCAGAATGTAGCAGGTTGAGCAATATGTTAGAAGTGAAGAAGTAGGCCCGATGATTTATTCCTTGGAAAGCTTTCAAGTTTGTTGATATGAGGAAAGAGGGGAAGAGGCAAGAGATTAAGGAGGTTAAGGGAAGACTGGGGAGCCTTGCACAGTGTGTAGGCTCTGCTGAAAGTGCCAGAGAAGAGGGATCTTGGCCTAGCACGGTGGCTCTTTCCTGTAATCCCAGCACTTTGAGAGGCTGAGGCAGGAGGATGGCTTGAGCCTGGAAGTTTGAGACCAACCATGGCGAAATCCTGTCTCTATAAAAAATACAAAAGTTGGCCGGGCATGGTGCCTCACACCTGTAATCCAAGCTCTTTGGAGGCCAAGGCAGGTGGATCACCTGAGGTTGGGAGTTCAAGACCAGCCTGACCAACATGGTAAAACCCCGTCTTTAAAAACAAATACAAAAATTAGCTGAGTTTGGTGGTGTGTGCGGATAGTCACAGCTACTTGGGAGGCTGAGGTGGGAAAATCTCTTGAGCCTGGGCGACAGAATGAGACCCTGTCTCAAAAAAGAAAAGAAAAGAAAACAGATCTGGAAGATCTAGGTGAGGGGGTAGGATGATTTTAAAAGGGAAATGAAAATACAATCTAAAGCCAAGATAGAAGAATGAACATTAGAAACAGAAGGAACAAGTCCAACAAGAAATAGGAGAAGTGCGTAGGCTGAATTTAAAAACCCTGGAGTCCCATTAGATATATGAGTATTTAAAATATGATAACTTTTTTTTTTTTAAAGATGGGGTTTCACCATGATGGCCAGGCTGGTCTTGAACTCCTGACCTCAGGTGATCCACCCACCTTGGCCTCCCAAAGTGCTAGGATTATAGGCGTGAGCCACTGCATCTGGCCATGAGTATTTAAAATACGATAACTTTTTCATAATGATCAACTATCATTCCTGAGAACTTCCTACAACAGAGGCACTGCACAGAAATAAATAAATGCATACATATATAAAGTGATAAGGCATCTTATCTAAATCTCTGTTGCTTCCCAGATTTAGGAGTATTTCTGAACTTAGCACATAGTTCAGACATCTTTAAGTCATGTATTTTCATTTGGCTTATATAACAATTATTTGTAACCTTGTCACAGCCTCTTTATCAAGTAATAAATTCTTTGAGGAAATCGTACTATAAGTCAACTGTGAGGCTCAAACAAAGACCTTGCCCAAAACAAAGCCAGGCAAGCCAGGCACCCAGTAGGCACTGTGTTTACAAAACCGTACTTACTAACAAATTATGCATCTGGAGGCTTTTCCCTCTGTTTGTTACTTCATCTGGATATGTTTTGTCCCCAGGAAATCCAATTTATTATTACTATAATCATCATAAATTTTTATAATCCAAATCTATGTTAATCTCATAGTGAACACTATGACTCTTCTTACTTTTATTATTTTCCTTCTGATCTGATAAAGAAGTTACCTTACATTGCTGCAGGAGAAAAACTTGGTTTTCTTTTTATTCTTAAGAATAGAAGCCTTAAATGGTTGAGTAAATACAAGGAGTAAACATGTGTTTAAAACAAGAAAGAGTACAGATAAATCAAGTTTCCTGATTGGTGGAGGACTGGGGAAACAGAATTATTTATAATCTATATGCAATTCTTAACATTTGCAACTAAATGATCTCAGATTAGGGACTGCCCTTTCATTCTCCCCCCCCCCCCCAGACGGAGTCCCGTCACACAGGCTGGAGGGCTCACTGCCACCTCCAACTTCCAGCTTCAAGCAATTCTCCTGCCTCAGCCTCCTGAGTAGCTGGGATTACAGGTGCACACCACCACACCCAGGTACTTTTTGTATTTTTAGTAGAGGCAAGGTTTCACCATGTTGGCCAGACTGGTCTCAAACTCCTGTAGCATAAGCCAATCCCAGAGACAGAAGTAGTGTCTGATTATCACTTGACTACAGGCCTCCACGGGTTAAAGTGACTCTGCAGATGGGGATGTTTACTTGGCAGGGCCCTGAGGTAAGAGGAAGGAGATATGTGAGGGGAGGTTGACTCTACAAGGTGTTTTTTTAAAAAAACATACCTGATATTTTGAATAGGGTATAAGTAGGATGATCATATAATTTATCATCCATAGGGGGTCACTTCTAGTAGTGAAAAAGAACAAAAGGTGTAAACTGGGCACTCCAGGATGAATGGTTATCCTGAGGATAGGAGTTGTGGAAACTTCTCTGCTAACACCCTTTTCAGTTGGGAATCGGGTCTCTTCTGTCCTTAGGCCCTTTAGAACAGAAATGCCCTGAAAAAGGTGGCTGCAAACACTGAATGCTTTTTACCTCAGCTTGGAGGAAAATGTGAAGATTATGGGCTGTCAGGGAGAGAGAGAGAGCTTAAGTCCGTTGAAAAACACCGATAGTATTGACTTGCATATTAAAAAAATAATTTCTGGCCAAAATAATCATCATTCTAATTAGAATAATTCATAATTATATATGCATGACATAATGATCAGAATACCCATATTTTACTACACAAATGACTTTAAGACTTATTCATGGGCCATAACCATGAAGATATAATAGTAGCTAATGTTTATTGATTAATCATGGTGGTTCATGTGCTGACGGAAGTGTTTGCTTATATTATCACATTTCTCCTTCAAATAACCCTTCGAGGTAGGTCTATCGTTAGCCCCATCTTACTGATAAGGAAAGGAAGGCACTGAAAGGTCACATGACCTGACTTGAGGTCACCTGATTAGTAAGTGGTGGAGGTAGGCTTGGAACCCAGGTAGCCAGCTGGGCCCATGCCTGTAGTCTCAGCTACTCAGGAGGCTGACGTAGGAGAATCACTTGAGCCCAGGAGTTCTAGATCCGCCTGGGCAACATAGCAAGACTCTATCTCAAAAATAAAATCATGTAAAATAGGCCGGGTATGGTGGCTCACACCTGTAATCCCAGCACTTTGGGAGGCTGAGACTGGCGGATCACTTGTGGTCTGGAGTTCAAGACCAACCTGGCCAACATGGTGAAACCCCATGTCTACTAAAAATACAAAATGTAGCCAGGCATTGTGGTGGGTGCCTGTAATCCCAGCTACGTGGGAGGCTGAGGCAGGAGAATTGTTTGAACCTGGGAGGCGGAGGTTGCAGTGAGTAGAGATCATGCCACTGTCTGAGTGACAGAGTGAGACTTTGTCTTAAAAAAAAAATTTAAAAAGTAAAATAAAAACCGAGGCAAACCTCTACACTGCTGCCTCCCTCTGCACCATGGGACTGTAGTACACTATTGTTCCATTTTACTGGTAGGTTTTCAACTTCATACTTCATTGTTTGGAACCAAAGGGATTATGTTTTTAGCCATCTCTGTGTCCTCTACAGTGTCTTATACTGAATCAAAGTTCAAAACTTGCTTCCCACAGACCAAAGATAAAAATAAATATGTGTGGCAAATGGGGTAATTTAAACACTAACAGGATATTTGATGATTTTAAGCAAGATTATTTTTAAGGTATGATAATAGCATTGTACTAACATTAAAAATAGAGTCTTTATAGTTTAGTGATATATTCAGTACTTACGATGAAATCTTATGATGCCTGAGAGTCACTGCAGAATTTTCCAGTGGAGCGGCGGTGAGGGGCGGGAGGGAGTAGGTGGGAATATAGATGGCGCAGATTGGCGGGATGGCTGCTGAAGCCTGAGTGGCAGGATGCAGAGGTTCTTATACTATTGCAGGAGTTTAACTTTTTCCACAATAAACAGTGGTTTTAAATTGTTGATGGTATTTTAACCCAATGGAGAAAACCAAGGGAATAGCAGGGCCATAGGCAGCAAAATCTTTGCCCTGCACTCTCATCAGCAAGTTTGAACCTTGCCCAAGTTCCATCAATGCTCTGGACCTACTGTTGTCCGTCTTAAAATGAAAGGTCTGCCCCAGAAAATCTCTTATCTCTGGGATTCCATCTAGCTCTAAAATTCTAATTATCAGATATGAGGACAATAATTAAAGGAAAAGGCCTGTCATCCCAGCACTTTGGGAGGCCAAGATGGGAGAATCACCTGAGGTCAGGAGTTCAAGACCAGCCTGGCCAACATGGTGAAACCCTGTCTCTTCTAAAAATACAAAAATTAGCTGGGCATGATGGTGCGTGCCTGCAGTCCCAGCTACTGAGGAGGCTAAGGCAGGAGAGTGGCTTGAACCCGGGAATCAGAGGTTGTAGTGAGCTGAGATCACCCCATTGCACTCCAGTCTGGGCAACAGAGTGAGACTGTGTCTCAAAAAAAAAAAAAAAAAAAAAAAAAAAACAATTAGTTAAAAGAAAAAAGAAAGTTCCCTAACCCTTTGTCCTGGCTAGCTCTGGTGGCCAAGCTGCTGAAACCACTCCTATTTCTGTCTTCATTCCTCTTCAGACAGTGCACCTCTTGCCTTCACTCCCTAGCTATGTGATCTTGGGCAACTTATCTAACCTCCCTGCACCTCAATTTTCTCATCTGTAAAACAGGGTGAGAATAGGGTCATAACCACCTCCTAGGGCTATGATGACTACTACATGAGTTAATATATGTAAAGTGCTGAAAGCAGTGCCTGTCGTATAGGAAGCACCCAATAAATGACAGATATATAGTTTTTTACTCTTCCAATTTTATAGCTATTAAAACTAATTGTGGCTCAGTGAGGATATGCGATTTAGCCAGTCTATCCGTTTTAATAAACAGTGGAGGAAGCGGACGTTTAAACGCAATGTTTAAACCATAAATCCAATGTTGCTTCTACCCAAATTGCCCTCTTAGGGCATTATTATGAAAATAGCAAATTATGAAAAATTATACTAGACAACAATCTAGGAGGATCAGGTAGTATCCCAAGACTCCAGCAGTCATCAGAAAATAAGTTAACATTTGTTGTTCACCGCAGAAACTTCATCTGAGTCGCAGACTGAGGCCTCTGGGTCTTGGAGCCAGCCAGCCTCTCTCCCAGACAGCTTGGAGCCCAGCACAGTGCAGTTGGAGAGCACTGGTGGCTGGAAGGTAAATTACAACTGCCAGCAAAAGCCAGCCCAGCAGGGAGAAGGGGACAGGGGCATTCTTTTGTTTGCATACTGAAAAGCTTCTTAACCGTGTACACTGGGCCTTTTGGAAAGAACTGGGCCTCTGGGCTGACCTCAGGTGACCAGGAATTATTTTTCAAATTGTCCCTTATTATGAGTAATTTTTCCAGCAGCTCTTCCATCACTGGCATCTCCTCTGTAGCATTAATCTATCTTCTCAAGAGTATTTTTTAAATAATGCTTTTAGAGATGTTATGTGCCAAAGAAATTAGATTAATCTCTATTTGTTCACACAAAGTTTAAAGATATATTGTTAAAGAGAAAGTCACAGAATATATGTGTAGGATCATTCGAATTAAGTTAACTATCACATTGAATCATGCCAAGATGCTGATAATGTGATTTTATATAAATACATCTCTGAAAAGACATTCACCAAACTGTTTATTGCTCATCTTTGGCTAGGAGGGTAAAATTGAGGAATGACGGGGAGGGGGCTCGGTAGGGGAGTTCACTTCTTCCTCTATTTGTTTCTGTACTGTTTGAACTTTTATTCAAACATGTTCATGTATTACTTTTACGTTTTAAGAAATAAAAAAAATAAGCTGCTATTTGCCCAATTTAGCTATGGCAAATATTTTCTGGAATGAACTTAGGAATTAATAAATATTTATGTCAAATTAAACATTCCTATTCTCAAATGCTCTTGCATTTTGCATATATGAGGGCTACACACTTCAGATGTCACAGACTTCCAGGTTCCTACCTGATTGAATCCCGTATTTTTCTCCGTGTGACTATTTATTTATTTAGGAGGAGAGGGGAGGAACGATACTTCTATGTTCATTTGCTCTTCAATGGGGAAAATATTTCTAACCCCGAGACTGGTTAGGGGGCCCTCAGACGGGTTTCATTGTCCCCTGTGGATGGACACACACCTTCTGTGTCTTTGTAGTTTTCACACGGTGTTGTAATCTCCCACTTACTTCCTCCTGTCTCCCAGCCTTCTACCTCCCTTACTACAAGCAACTGGAAAATAAACACCATGCCTGTTCATTGTGACCTCCCCAGCTTAGAATGCCTAGCATAACAGGAACTCATCAACATTGGTTGAATGAACGAAAGCTTGCATGCATGAGGGCGGGAGGAAATTCCTTTTCATAAATTGTTCATTTTTGTCTTAAAGAAAATGCAAGGCCAGGCGCGGTGGCTCAAGCCTGTAATCCCAGCACTTTGGGAGGCCGAGGCGGGTGGATCACGAGGTCGAGAGATCGAGACCAACCATGGTCAACATGGTGAAACCCCGTCTCTACTAAAAAAAAATACAAAAGATTAGCTGGGCATAGTGGCGTGTGCCTGTAATCCCAGCTACTCAGGAGGCTGAGGCAGGAGAATTGCCTGAACCCAGGAGGCGGAGGTTGCGGTGAGCCGAGATCGCGCCATTGCACTCCAGCCTGGGTAACAAGAGCGAAACTCTGTCTCAAAAAAAAAAAAAGAAAGAAAAAGAAAATGCATACCACGGTTATAGCAATGATAGAGCAGGACTTTAAAGAATTACTCATGTAGTGGTTCAAGGGCAATGAGCTAAAAGCAAATCAGAAACTTCTTCATGTTTTGTTCAAAGCCCACTAACACTTCAACATGTATTAAATGTTAATAAGCAGCTATCTGGGTCAGTGGGTTAAGTAATAGCAATGGTGGAAGGTGAGAGGTGAAGAAATACACGGAAATTACATTCGGAGATGGCTTGGCTCACCAGAGCGCAACTTGTATTAATAGCATGCAAGTGGTTTGACCATGTTATCTTTTTCTCTTTTCTCATATAGCAGGCTTGGTACGGTGACAACATTCTCTTGACTCAGGCATCTTCAGGGCCTGGTAAAATTCGGAACACATCAGAAAGCATCCAAGGGCTAGGTATGGGGTCATCTTCTTCCCCTTAGAGAAGGAGAAAAAAAAGGATAATCACTACATTTAGCAAAACGGTTTAGAAGCTGGTTATACGGTTTGTGGCTCATCTTTTCCCTACCCCTTGCATTTAACCATTTTTTTCTACACATTTCATGAAGGCCAAAAAAAAGAAACAAAGATTTTATAAGTACAAAATTACTGCTCCTTAACAGGAATCCAAAATAATAATAGTGAGAGCTTTTTATTTTATTTTATTTTTTTAGTATTTACTGTGTGCCAGGTACATTCCTAAAATCACTGGTTAGCGTGGAGGAGTGGTTTCCCACACCAGAGAATGTTTGGCAATGCCTGGGGACATTTTCAATTCTCACAACTAAGGGAGGAGGAGAGTGGGGAGGTGATACTGGCTTTTAGTGGATGGAGGCCAGGGTGCTGCCGAACATCTTAAAATGCGCAGGACAACCTCATTATCCAGCCCCACATCGCGATAGTGCTGAAGCTGATAAATCCTGCTTTCAATAAAGCATCTCATTTAAAACCAAAACAACCCTAGAATACTGTCATTTCCATTTTACAGATGAGCAAAGTGAGTTACAGAAAGGCTAGGTAGAGCTTCAGACTCCAGAGTTAGTAAGCAGCGCAGCAGCTTTCCAGAGCAATCCTGTCTGATGGAGGTCTTAACCTTGCCCACCGTGTATGGGTGGGAAAGCAGCAAGTAATCTTGGGTTACACTGTGGCTTTTATGATTACATGGCAGCGAATTGCTGCCATAAGTTCCTAGAGTCCATCACTGTCACTGTATACAAACTTGGAGGCAGGTGTCTTCAACTCTGTTTTCTTAGCTCAAATGTGAGTTCTGTTTATTTTTTAAAAATTTTTTTGAGACAGAGTCTCACTCTGTTGCCAGGCTGGAGTGCAGTGGTGCGATCTTGGCTCACTGCAACCTCTGACTCCCTGGTTCAAGCCATTCACCTGCCTCAGCCTCCCGAGTAGCTGGGGTTACAGCCATGCACCACCATGCCCAGTTAATTTTTGTATCTTTAGTAGAGACGGTGTTTCACCATGTTGGCCAGGATGGTCTCAATTTCCTGACCTCGTGATCCACCCGCCTTGACCTCCCAAAGTACTGGGATTATAGGTGTGAGCCACCATACCTGGCTCAAAATGTGAATTCTATGAGTATATTAATTGCTCTTTTCTATCTTCCCAAGCAAAACATTCTGAGATTATATTATATTTGCTAAGATAATATTAATCTATAATTAGTAACAATATTTAATAAAGGCATGCATCAAGTTTATAAGTAATTCTCCAAAATTTAATAAAAGTATTAGCAAAGTAATAAAATAACCGATGCCATCTTTTCTCATTTCATGGAATTCTTCTCCATGCATACTGGTGGGCAGAATGTGTCTGAAGTTATGTGAAATTCATGAAACAGCCTTATGTCCTTTATCAGCCATCATTCCCCACAGTTTATAGGAATCGAACATTTAAATATGTCTCTACCAGAGCAGTACAATAATACCAGACCCAGCAATGAGACATTTCACATGGTTGTAATTGCATTTTATACATAAGGGCTCCCTTTTCCCTCCAGTGTCCCCAAAGGTCTGCCATTGGTAGATTTTTGCGGAGAATCATCCATTTTCCATGAGCCTGAAACAGATCCCATATATAATAGACCCATGTAAAACACGGAGAAATAGTAGTGTGTATGTTTTGTCCCCTTCTCAATGGGTTATGCATCTCTTTCGTTGTTTCTTCTTGTCTAATAAGATTTCTTGCTTATCAGTTTATTACGGCATTTGACCTAATAGTTTCCGTTCTATCTGTCTTACAACACTTTCAGCTTTGGCAGCAGATGAGAACAGGGATATCCAGAATCGTTCAGCCCTCCAGCCCAAACCTCAAACTCCCATCACTGATTTAGTGGCCAAACTTGGTTGTATTGCTCATAAGTACCAAAAAAATTGCTTAGACTACAGTGAAAGACATAAAGGGGTAATTTATAAAGGGTGTTGGAGGAATCCTTAAATAATTAGGCTGTGATTATTTTTTATGTATGCTTTTAATGAATGAATGTATTGGAATAAAATAATATATATTATTTATTTTAACAGTATGATTCAATTTACTGGAAGGACTGCTATTCAAATCTAACCTTAAATTAAAGTTAACAAATATTAATGAATGAAATAGGGAAAGATTTTTTTTTTTTTTTGGATTTAAGGCAGAAGATAATGACACACCAAAGGTAGAAACCTCAATAGAACTTAGCTTCTTCCTCTCCCCACTCATCCTCCGTCACACCTGTCTCCGATCCATGCTGCACACTGCAAATAAAAATATGATATTCCAAAATAAAAAAATATGATATTTCTGGCTGGGCATGGTGACTCATACCTGTAATCCCAGCAATTTGGGGGGCTAAGGTGGGAGGATTGCTTGAGCCCAGGAATTCAAGACCAGCCTGGGGAACGTAGCTAGACCTTGTCTCTACGAAAAAAAATTAAAAATTAGCCAGGTGTGGTGGCACACACCTGTGGTCCCAGCTATTCAGGAGATTGAGTTGGGTGCAGTGCTTCAGCCTCTAAGGACAAAACTGCAATTAGCCATGATTACACCACTGCACTTTAGGCTGGGCAAGAGAACAAAACTCTACCTCCAAAAAAAAAAAAAGGGGGTTTCTGATGGTTATCTCAAAAATATTCAATGACATCCACTATTACCTAAAAATAATGTTCCAATCCCAGAGCACGGCATTCAAGACTATTCCATTTGGCTATGACTTAGCTTTCTAGCCTTGTTTCTTGCCAATTCTCCTTCCTTTTTATTTCTCTCATCATCCTAGAAGCTTCAACTGCAGTCACAGCAGATCACTCGTGGTCCCCCAGACACATATTGCTACTGACAGATCCTTTGCCTAAATTTTCCTTGTCACTTCACCACCCAACTCAACTCATCCTTCCAGGCCCAATCTAAATGCTGTCCTTCTCTCATTTACATAGCACATTGTTTATTTCTCAACAATGGGCTCCTTTAAAACATTCAACAGTTATTTTTGTCACATGCAGAGGTGTCTGTAACATACACTAGCTCTGGGCTCAAATTTGATCCATCTTTTGTAATGTAGAATCACGCCCATTACTAGGGACCAGGAATGCTCTATTTGAATTTAGGTAAGTGATCATAGGCAGTGTACTTTTGACAGTAATTTGCCTTGGGGAAGCTAAGAATATCTGCTCTAGCCATTCTGCATTTGGCACATTTTGAGTTTAATCGGAAGTGGTGTGATAAGTCAGTCCCTTTGATAACTGTGAGATCTGATTAATTCACAAACAGGTCTGTATCAGTTCGATAGCATCCTAAACACATAACCCTCAACCCTAGCTGCCCCACCTTTAGGCTTAAGATGCTTCTGAAAAAGCTGAAAGAATTTTTCCACTTTTTGTTTTCCTAGAAAAGCCACTTCCTTTCAGTAATTCTAGCCATCCAACAATTATTATATTGGTACAAAGATTTTAGACTCGGTGCCATACAGTTTTCATTATAACTGGCAACAACCTGGCAATTAAGTAATCTCTTTCCTCTTGCTAGGACTTCACATAACCCATGGTACAAACATTTGGCCTAAATAAGACTCACTTGGGCATAATGTACTTAGAAATTTGTAAACATAGAAATTTTTGAGGTTTTTTTTGGTCTACTGAAGAAGCAGCAACCACGTTTCTTCAGTTCTCTACTCTCTTGCCTTTTTTTTTTTTTTTTTGAGACGGAGCCTCACTCTGTCACCAGGCTGGCACAAACTTGGTTCACTCCCTCCTGGGTTCAAGTGATTCTCCTGCCTCAGCCACTGAGTAGGTGGGACTACAGGTACATACCACCATACTCAGCTAATTTTTGTATTTTTAGTAGAGACAGGGTCTCATCATGTTGGCCAGCATGTTCTCAATCTCTTGACCTTGTGATTTGCCTGCCTCGGCCTCTCTCCTTTAAAGACTCACTGTACCCTGAAAAAGAAACACCAGAAATTGCTTTTCAGATTCAAAAATTAAGAAAGGTGCCCATCAGGCCAGGCCTGTTTAAAGGACCCAGCCCTTAGATGTAAGTGGGAGAATCCAGAAACGTTAACCCTGAAAATAACCTGGGGGCAAGCCTACAGGTCCAGCAGCTCCAGGCACCGAGCAGGAAACATAAATGGATGAGCAGGCTGCTGCTGTTGGACTATAAGAACTCATGGCCTATTTCAAAAAAATGAACACTACCCGGCACAGTCACAAGAACAGGAAGCCCAGTGTTGCCCAGAATTTTCAATTTTCCAAGAGAAGCTGAAAATCCAGATTTTTGAGGGTGAATATCCCCATTTGGAACATACCTGAAATTCATCTTCAAAGACCATGTAGGTCCAAGTAGAATCAGTCTGCAGGTTGGATATGCCCTGGGGCCACTGCTTTGTAATCCTTGTCATTTATCCCACTTCCTTCTTTTTACAGATTGAAACTACCCTTGCAGGGTTAATGAGAATTACAATCCAGGCTTTAGGCCGATTTATTTAGGCACTGATCAGGCTGTGCTGATGCATTTTGACTGGCTTCCCTACAGCTGCTAACTAACCAAGAGTCAGGTAGCTCGCTGACCACCTGCTCCCACATTACTCCTATAGACAGAATCTCAGACTGCACCTTTTTCCCCAAAATTGCTTTTCAGATTCTGAATTCCAGCAAATGCCAACCCATCTGAGGAACCCGCCAAGGAACTGACTTAGCATAAGAATGCAGTTTCTATATTTCTCTGTCCCACGATTTCACCTCTCATTTCGTGACCAATCCGCAATCCTCACACTTTAGCCCTTTACGCATCCAGATCCCTTAACACTTTATGCTCCAACCTCTCAGGGAGGTGGATTCGAGGTTTCCTGCCACCTCCTAATTTTGCTGCTCTACGATGATTAAACCCTCCGCTGCAACCCCTGGTGTCTTGGCATATTGACTCATTGTGCATTGGGCCACAAACCTGTAAGTTACAAGATGGTAATTCCAAAGACGAGAGCAGTTTCACACCACCAGTTAGAAGCAAAAAGATGCCTGGAACCAAATCGTCTGATTGTCAGTCCCCTGAGATCATTCAATTTAGATTAAGCATTTGAATCTGAGACTATTGGAATGTAAGGACCAAATCAGCCTGGAGGGCTCTTGACTGGTTCAGATCATGGGTTCCAGGCTCACCTGAATTTGAAGAACAAGGTAAGAAATCCATGTCAGGTCCCTCTAGTGTTTCTAAATCCTCTGGAACTAGCTTAGTACTTGCCTAATATGGGTGACCCTCAGATATACCTGACAAAAATACAGATTTTCAGATTTCTATCTAGAGTAAAGCAATCAGAAGCTCCAGGGACATGTATACTTTTAATACACTCCATCTGTGGTTCTGAAACTCAGCTGCTCTGCCCTGGGGCCCAGGTGAGCCAGAAATTGCAGAGTAATCTCAATCCAAGGTAATGGTCCTTTAACATGGAACAGTGCTACTATTCCAGTAAATGACTACGTGTTAATTTTTTCCACATTTAAAAAGAATTATTTTCTAATTTCCTAAATTCTTGTTTTCTTATGCTTTTAAGAAAAAAAAAAAAAAGAGCAAATCTTGTTGTAGAAGAAATTCTGGTTTTCAGTAGTACTTCGGGAGCAAGATATTTTTACCCAGGAATGACTGAACAGCTGCAAAGAACTGCTTAATTAAATCATGAATGATAAATTCCTCAAAGTTATACTTAAACATTTTATAATTTTGATAGTTCTTATTTTTTACTATAATCTGTAAACATTTAAGTAGAAGCTATGAATTAGATTTCAAAATAGAGGAGTAATTTTAGACTGTGACATTCCAGATTATTTTAAGGGGCAATTAGTAGCACTTATAAAAATGTATCTAATTGCTAGGCTAAATCAAACTCAGCAATACTGGATGTTTTTACTCTCATCAGGCCTATTTTTTTTTTCCGTGATGACCAAAACAAGTAAATGGAGGCAAAAATAAAATTCTAAAAGCAAAATTGTAATAAACTTAATCATAATTTTGATGTCAGCCTAAATTTACTTGAGCCAGTAACTCATTGCCAGTTTTCATACATCATTTCTTATTTTGACCCTGTGGGCCACATGGCCAAAGAATTTACTGATCAAATGTAACTTCAACCTCTTTATAGCAGCTTGTTTCCAATGGTCCATATGAAAACTCTGTTTCCACAATGGTAATGATGACGATGGTGATGATGATGAAGGTGAAGCTGCGCTCCTGCTAACTAATCCTCAGTTGATGGAATGTGCACTTTGACTCATCAAGGCACTAGTTGTTTGCCAACTTGCCAGGCATATGACCCAGGAATCGATTTGAATATTGCCTTTACATTGTTTCCTCCTTTCTTTGGAAGTTGGGGGTGTGGTGTTCTTGAATAATTATGAGCCAAGTTAGTTTGGTCCTGAGAGGAAGAAATTGGTTTAATTTCTTACTCCATGCCTAGAATTTAACAAGATAGAAGATCTCAAGGGTAAATAATTTCTATTCCAGCCACTACCTACTGCCCCACTTGCAGACAGCTTTGAACAAATCTCTGAAGAACTGATCAGGCCTGACGCCATCACAGTCTTGCACAAATATTACCTGAGTTAATTCTTCATTTCTGATGAAGTTGCTGATGGAATTCTATATTTTCCTAGTTTTAAAATCCCCTACTATTATTTTCAGGATGGTTGTAATAGGGCACAATTCTTTCGTCAACACAAACTGATAGAAAATGCAAACGGAGGCTGGACGCCGTGGCTCCTGTCTGTAATCCCAGCAATTTGGGAGGCTGAGGCGGGCAGGTCACCTGAGGTCAGGGGTGCGAGACTAGCCTGGCCAACATGGCAAAAACCCATCTCTACTAAAAATACAAAATATTAGCTGGGCGTGGTGGTGGGCACCTGTAATCTCATCTACTTGGGAGGCTGAGGCAGGAAGAATTGCTTGAACCTGAGAGGCAGAGGTTGCAATGAGCTGAAATCATACCATTGCACTTCAACCTGGCAACGGAGTGAGACTCTGTCTCAGATAACAAAAAAATAAAAAAGAAGAAAATGCAATGGAGAGGAGATATGCATTCAAAGGGGGCAGCTTGAGCCCACTGTGGCACATGGCAAAGAGGGCTCTGTATGGCCAGATCTTCTGGCTTTTCAAGAAAAGTTACATCAGGACTTTTATATGAAATCTCCCAATTTTAATATATTGGCAACTGATTGAATACAAGTGAAAACATTACCCAGGTCAAATAATACAATTTTCTGGGACACTGATAGCCTACCAGTTTGCAAACTCTGAATCACTTCTCTGTGAGTTTGTGGTCCTGGTGCTAAATCAATTTAGAAATTTCATCCTGGATAGCTTTTGTGTAGCATTAGTACATATATAATACCTATTATATGCCAAGCACTGTTATAGTTACTGGAGCTACAGCAGGCAAAATGAAGCTTACATTCATATTCATAGAATTCACAAAAGACAAGACCACAAAACATAAGGAATTCTATGGGAAAAATCTCAAAGACATTTATAGCTAGACGATTTTGACACTTCAGCATGTCATATAGAGTTTAATAAAATTAAAGCTTTAAAAGCAGGCAAGGCTGGGTGCGGTGGCTCAAGCCTGTAATCCCAGCACTTTGGGATGCCGAGGCGGGTGGATCACGAGGTCGAGAGATCGAGACCATCCTGGTCAACATGGTGAAACCCTGTCTCTACTAAAAATACAAAAAATTAGCTGGGCATGGTGGCGCGTGCCTGTAATCCCAGCTACTCAGGAGGCTGAGGCAGGAAAATTGCCTGAACCCAGGAGGCAGAGGTTGTGGTGAGCTGAGATCGCGCCATTGAACTCCAGCCTGGGTAACAAGAGCGAAACTCCGTCTCAAAAAAAAAAAAAAAAAAAAGCAGGCAAGGCATGACGGTTTATACCTGTAATTCCATCACTTAGGGTTGGTCAAGGCAGGAGGATTGCTTGAGGTGAGAAGTTCAAGACCAGCTAGAATAACATAGCAAGACCCTCTCTGTACAAAATAATTTTTAAAAATAGGTGGGCATGGTGGCACACATCTGTAGTCCTAGCTTCTTGGGAGGCTGAGGCAGGAGGATTGCTTGAGCCTAGGATTTTGAGGTTGCAATGAGGTATGACTGCACCATTGCACTCCAGCCTGAGCAGCAGAGCAAGACCTTACCTCTAAAAATGACAACAAAACCAAGAATCAAATTTAAATAAATAAAATGAAGACTACTTCTTGGAAAATGCAGCCATTTTCTCTATCAACCAGAATAAGGGTTTCTTCATTCAACAATTATTTGGTGAGTCCCTAACTTTGTGCCAAATGGCTTCCTAGACAAAAAGGCTGTAAATGAAAAAGACAGAATCATGATTTTGGCTCTCTACGTTCAACCACAGGAATCAGAAAATAAATCAGAAAAAAAGAAGAAGAAAAATTATGACAATCATGATAAATCCTCTGAAAAAGTCTAAAATAGACTAATGACAAGAGTGAGAAGTCTAGTTGATGATATAGGACAGTCAGGGAAGTTCTCCCTGAGAAAATGCTATTTAAGTCCCAAGAATAAGGAGAAAGTCACTTGGGAGAAAGGGATGGGGTGAAGAGAAGGTTTCTAAATAGAGCAGCATGTGTGACGGTCCTGAGGCCTAAAAGAGCTACTCAAGGACTTGGAGTCTAGTGGGGCTAGAAGATAGTGGGCTGAGCCTGGAGAAACGAGCAGGAGCCGGACCATATGCAGCCATGTATCCACAATTAAGAACTTCAGGTTTACTGTAAGCACAAGGGAAGTTCCTATAGAGTTTTACTCGGGGAATGACTTGATCTAAGGCACACTTTTTGAAAAATCCTCCTGGCTGTTGTGTGTGCAGAAAGCACAAAGGAAATCAGGCAGTCATTGACACAGGGAGATCAAAGACGAGGCCATTGTAAGTGATGACCTCAGGCAGAGCTAATGGCGGCTACCGTAACATGGTGGCATTGCAGATAGTGAGAAAGGCTTAGATGTCAGAAATTGCTTGTTTAGGTGCTTTTCCTCAAGTCCCATGACTCTCTATTAGCCTGTTCTTGACTTTTTCTAGGAAATAAAAACCACAAGATTTGAAGTCAACTATTTCTTCTGATATGAAAAGTCAGTGCAGGAAATGAACAGTCCACTCCAGCCTAATAAGAACATCTCTGTGAACTGACTTTCACTGAGTTTACGTCCACAAAGATAAAAGTCAGGGGCGTGATCCTGTCTGCTAAATATCTCCCTTAATGCCAAAACCATGTGACAACCAGGAGTTATTCAGATTTATAAAAGATAGAAACAGCATAGTTGCCCCACTTATCAAAATCCTTGTGCATTTGTTTTACTTGCTAAAAAAAAAAAAAAAAATCTGACACCATAGTTGCAGAAGAAACTTTATAGCAACGCTTAACAAAATAAAACTAATGAGAAGTTAATCTTGAATAAAGTTTAAATGAGTCCAAAATAACTGACTTGCTATGTGACTCGGGATTCCCGTGACTTGTTTATTTTTTCACTCTATGCAGCAGGACGTCTGCAAAGCCAGCCTGGGCCCAGCGGAGCAATATTACAAAGAAGCTGGGCTTGAAAACCAAGCACATTTGAAAAGCAAAATCAGAATCAACATTTGGTATTTTTTTCACTCGTTACAGAATGAGGAGCAAGATGAGGAGAGAGGTTGGGGAAGCACTCTTAGCTTGGAGCCTGGGCCATCTGTGAGGAGAAGGTTCTCTTCAGTGTGTTCTCTGTGTCTCTCAATTCCCGTAGTGTAAGCCCAGCTCAATTCTGATCATTCATATCTTCTGCAGCCCTGTCAGCATGGGTGTGCCAGGCTGGGATGGACTGAGAAAAAAAAAAAAAAAAAATTGGAGACAGCAAATACGGAGCAAATGGCAGATATGTAAGGATGTTTGAAGTTCCTCAAGTTTTAATTTTCTTTATTTTTTAATTTTTGAGGTGGAGGTTTGCTCTGTCACCCAGGCTAGAGTGCAGTGGTGCAAACTCAGCTCACTTCAACCTCTGCCTCCCGGATTAAATCAGTTCTCCCACCTCAGCCTCCTGAGTAGCTGGCACTGCAGGTACCCACAACCACACCCAGCTAAGTTTTGTATTTTTAGTAGAGATGGAGTTTCACCATGTTGCCCAGGCTGGTCTCAAACTCCTGACCTCAGGCGATTTGCCTGCCTCGGCCTCCCAAAGTAATGGGATTACGGGCGTGAGCCACTGGGCCTGGCCTACAAGTTTTAATTTTTCATGTAGGAAAAAAAACAATTGTGAAAAGATCATATAATGCATGGAGACTTCAGCCTACCTTACCACACTCTTATTTTACCTTTATTGGAGTTGGGGACGGGCAGGATTCTCAAGGAACACAGGTCATTTACTGGTCCCTGCAATCATTTTTCCTGAACTTCTTTTCTCCACTTAATCTCGCCTGAAACTACAGAAAACATGATCCTCTTTGACCATTTTGTTGCAATTGTAAATGATTAAATACATAATCCAAAGAATTGGTGTTGGTAAAGGATTAACCTGGTAACAGATGAAACAGACGGTTAATCCATTTTGTATGTCTGGAGTCTTTCTTTCTTTCTTTCTTTCTTCCCCCACCCTCCCTTTTTTTCTCTCTTTCTTTCTTTCCTTTCTTTCTTTCTCTCTCTTTCTTTCTATCTTCCCTTTCTTTTTCTCTCTTTCTTTCTTTCTTGTTTTGGAGACGGAGTCTTGTTCTGTCCCAGGCTGGAGTGCAGTGGCACGATCTGTAACCTCTGCCTCCTGGGTTCAAGCAATTCTTCTGCCCCAGCTTCCTGAGTAGCCATCACTCCTGGCTAATTTTTTGTATTTTAGCAGAGATGGGGTTTCACCATGTTGCCCAGGCTGGTCTCAAACTCCTGAGCTCAGGCAATCCGCCTGCCTTAGCCTCCCAAAGAGCTAGGATTACGGGTGTGAGCCACTGTGCTCGGCCTTGGAGTGTTTTAAACTTCTTGAAGAATCTTCGAGGCTTGAATCTTCCCTCAATGTTGCCTTTGTGAATTATATTGTAGTTTAATAAAACTATTTCAACACATATGGCACCTAGTATGTGTCAGGCAGTGTCATGAGATTTACTTGCTTTCTCTCATTTAGTTCTTGCAGTGACCTGAGAGGTCATCCAGCTAGTTAGTGGCACATCTGGGAATCTCACCCAGGCAGCCTGGCTCCAAGCCGTGTGCTCTTAATACCGCCTCTTCCCACCTTCCAACCCCCAATCCCTGTCTTTACTGATACACGTCTTAAATCATGATGAGTGTTCTTGTAGGAGTCTTCTTTATTCTTTCCAGCTCATATGTTAAACATCTAGATTGAGCCAAAAAGGACAAGCAGGCAAGGGGCTGTGAGAATACTATTAACCACAAAACCTGATATGTATGGGACCCGTCATCCATTGTTGCAGAGACATGGACTGTCTATTTCATCCTTACAATAATTCTAAGAGGTAAATCCTCTAATTTAGAGTTGAGGAAGATGAGACAAAAAGATGTTAAAGGGCATGCCCCAAATCACAGAATGGGAAGAAGGGATTTGGAGTCAGGCTCACCTGCTTGGGAACAAAAGCTCGGAGCCTCTGAGGTGTACACCTTGCTAGGACACTTAGCTTCTCTTTTCTCTCTGGTCTTCCCTTAATAAGCCAAGAGGGTTAGCGGCTGTAGTGGATGCCATGGGACACTCTGCAGATCTTTGCTGCGTGACTAGGGCACGCATTCCCGCAGGTGCTGGAAGTGTGGGTCACTGATGACTCCCCCCGACCCAGGATTGTCTCTGTGGGAGAGAGCCACCTTGGCCAATGTCGCGGCCCTCCTGGGCAACTCATGTAATGACTAGTTCATGGAGGGATAGAAAAGCCTGGTCCCTTGCCCTAACTGGAGTCAACTCTGAGTTTCCCATGGGCCTTTGTTACATTTTCATGGCAGCCCAACTTCTCCCTCTGCCTAGTCCTGCTTCTTTCACACTCCTGTACAGGGGTCCGCCTTAAGACCACTCCTTAATAAACTTCCTGCATGCGTATCTCCATCGCAAAGTCAATTCTCTCAGGAATTCAGCCTGCAACCACTGGCAAGAGTCCCAGTGCCTTCTCCCAACCTTCAACTGCACAATGTCAACTCACGTGGTAGAGAAGGGATGAGGAACCAGCACTCACACCACGCAAGACTCAGTGGTACACATATTATACAGAAGTCTCCATAAACCCTCAAAGTAATGAAATCAAGTGACATATTGCTAATGATATAGCCAACAAGTTTAGAGAGAAGTGACTTGTTTGAGGTCACAAAGTTGCTAGGGAGATGAGCCAAATTTTTGGATACCAAAACTTAGGTAGTGTGGTGGCCTGAATAATGGTACCCTGAAGATGACTGTGTCCGAATCCCCAGAACCTGTGAACACGTTAACTTAACATGGCAAAAGGGAGTTCACTGATGTGATTTAATCAAGGATCTTGAGATTGGGGGACATCTTGGATTACCCAGGTGGGCCCAAAGGAATCACAAAGGTTCTTGCAAGAGGGAAACAGAAGAGTTAGAGGCAGAGACATGAAGAGGAAGCAGAGGTGGGAATGGTTTAAAACAAGATGAAATGGGCCAGGTGCGGTGGCTCACGCCTATAATCCCAGCACTTTGGGAGGCCAAGGTGGGCGAATCACGAGGTCAGGAGTTCAAGACCAGCCTGGCCAATATGGTGAAACCCCATCTCTACTAAAACTACAAAAAATTAGCTGGTCATGATGGTGGGCGCCTGTAATCCCAGCTACTCAGGAGGCTGAGATAGGAGAATCACTTGAACCTGGGAGGCAGAGGTTGCAGTGAGCCAAGATTGTGCCACTGCACTCCAGTCTGGTGATAGAGTGAGACTCTGTCTCAAAAACAAAAAAACAAAAAAACCCAAGGAACACAGGCAGCCTCTAATAGCTGGAAAAGGCAAAGAAACAAATTATCCTCTAAAGCAGGCGTCCCCAAACTTTTTACACCGGGGGCCAGTTCACTGTCCCTCAGACTGTTGGAGGGCCGCCACATACTGTGCTCCTCTCACTGACCATCAATGAAAGAGGCGCCCCTTCCTGAAGTGCGGTGGGGGGCCGGATAAATGGCCTCAGGGGGCCGCATGCAGCCCGTGGGCCGTAGTTTGGGGACGCCTGATCTAGAGCCTCTAGAAGGAATGGTGCCCTGCTAACCCATTTTAGCTCTCTGACCTCCAGAGCTGTGAGATAATAAATTTGTGTTGTTTCAAGCCACTGTCTATGGTAATTTGTTGTAGCAACCATAGGAAGCTAATGTAGGTCGGCTTTTTCCACCCTCTCCCACCTGCCCTATGTATGTGACAGTCTTGTCTCCCCAGTCTTCCCCTGGAGTGACATCAAGGCTGCTGCCTTTTCCATTTGGGGGGCCCTGAGAAGCTGCATAAGCAAAGTTCCTTCTCTGAACAGCCCCCTGAAGTGGGTCAGCCATTGGCCAGCATCTGCCCAGCTGACTCTACCTGGGGAGGTGGTGAGGAAGCAGGACTGAGGAGGGGAAACCCCTGTTCAGATTTGTTAGTGGAACCCTTCTGTACTTACTGTTGGGAGCAAGTTCATTTCTTTTAATTTTGGGTTGCTTGCTTTGCTGCCGATCACTGTATTCCCATCCCTGCTTCTCTGAGATGAGGGCTAAGCTCTCAGAAATCTCAAGCAACTTGAAAGGAACAACAGGGGTAAACATGACATCTTCATTCCTCTTCAAGATCAAAGATTTTCCTCACTGCTAGGAGTTAGTTGGGTTTTGATTTTCTTGGGTTTGGGGTGGGGTTGGCTAGAAGCCATTCTGGCTCGCTGGAATTGAAAATAGCATTTACCGAGTCCCTATTTGGTGTCTGTATAATCCCTATTTCACCAAGGAGAATATTAAGGCACTTTCTCAGGATCCCAAGCTAAAAAGCAGTGGAGGAGGGATACAAACCATGTCTTTCCACCACAAAGCCCTTAAAGACTCTCTTTATATGCCGCCTTGACCATAAAACTTGCATTTTAGGCTGGGCGCGATGGCTCATGCCTGTAATCCCAATACTTTGGGAGGCAGAGACGAGTAGATCATTTGAGGTCAGGAGTTCGAGACCAACCTGGCCAACATGGCGAAACCCCATCTCTACTAAAAATACAAAAATTAGCTGGGTATGGTGGCGCGCACCTGTAATCCCAGCTACTCAGGAGGCTGAGGCAGGAGAATTACTTGAACTTGGGGTAGGGTTAGGGTTAGCACTACTGCACTCCAGCCTGGATGACAAAGTGATACTTGTCTCAAAAATAAAATAAAATAAATAAATAAATAAATAAAACCTTGAATTTTAAGAATAATGGAATTGTGACTACTCTTTCCCCAATATCAGGTCCCAATTTGCAAACACAATGTCACTGTTGTCTACCAAACTCTGCTTTCTCTCCTCCTTCCTCTCCATGTGCACTTTCTGCTCTGGGTGAATCCTGTTGGGCCCTCTGTTCACATCTCCATAAACCACACCTGCTCTCTCTTCTGCTGGAATCAAAATGCTGTTCTCTTGCCAAGTGGCTTCATCTGCTGGAAGTCTCCCTAACACTCTGGATTCCAATCCCCAGGCTCCTGAATGAAATTCCAAACCTGTGTATCCTTCCTGCCTCTTTTCAAATTCCCAAAACTGATCTTTTTTACTCATTTGTTTCTGAAACTGCAGTGATTGTCTCCAGACTTTCATTACTAAATGCAGACATGGCTGGGTGAGGTGGCTCATGCCTGTAATCCTAGCACTTTGGGAGGCCAAGTTGGGCAGATTACTTGAGTTCAGGAATTCAATACCAGCCTAGGCAACAGGGCAAAAACCCATCTCTACCAAAAATACAAAAATTAGCTGGATGTGGTAACACACATTCATAATCCCAGCTACCCAGGAGGCTGAGGCAGGAGGACTGCTGGACCCTGAGAGGCAGAGGTTGCCGTGAGCTGAAATTGTGGTACTGCAGTCCAGCCCGGGCAATCAGAGGGAGACCGTCTCAAAAAAAAAAAAAAAGAAAAAAAGAAAAAGAAAAGACAAAGAAATACATACATGTTAAATTACAGAATTATAAACCTAGCAGGGTCAGGGAGAGCATCTGTTTTTCAGATGAAGAAACTCAAGCCTAACGTCACATAGTTAGTTTAGTGGCCAAGTCTACCCCTTGAGTCTATAACAGCATTCTACAGGCTACACTACACCTTCAGTCATTTATTGGGCATATTTCTTTTTCCCTTTTTCTTTTTCTTTTTTTTTTTTTTTTTGAGACAGCGTCTTGCTCTGTCACTCAGGCTGGAGTGCAGTGGCATGATGTCTGCTCACTACAACCCTCGCCTTCTGGGTTCAAGTGATTCTCCTGCCTCAGCCTCCAGAGTAGCTGTGTCACCATGCCCAGCTAATTTTTTTGTATTTTTAGCAGAGACAGGGTTTCACCATGTTGGCCAGGCTGGTCTCGAACTCATGACCATGTGATCCACCAGCCTCAGCCTCCCAAAGTGCTGGGATTATAGGCATGAGCCATCATGCTCGCCTATCGGGCATATTTCTTGATAAAGAGCATTAACTTGGAACCTAGACTGCCCAAGGTTCAAAGCTGGCCTCTGCCACTTGCTAGCTGTGGGACCTTGGACAAGTTTCTTAACATCTCTGTGCCTCATCTATAAACTGGGAATAATATCAGTGCCAACTTCATAGTGCTAATGTCAAAATTAAATGTTTTAATATGTGCAGTTGTGCTGGGGACAGTGGCTGACGCCTGTAATCCCAGCACCTTGGGAGACCAAGGCAGGTAGATCACCTGAGGTTGGGAGTTCAAGACCAGCCTGACCAAAGTAGAGAAAACCCATCTCTACTAAAAATACAAAATTAGCCAGATGTGGTAGTGTGTGTCTGTAATCCCAGCTACTAAAAGGGCTGAGGCAGGAAAATTGCTTGAACTTGGGAGACGGAGGTTGTGTGGAGCCATGATCACACCATTGCACTCCAACCTGGGCAACAAGAGCAAAACTCCATCTCAAAGTAAAAAAAAATGTGCAGAGTAGAGAGAACACAGGCTCTGGCTTCTGAGCCAAGCTCTGCCATCTGCAGCCATCTGACCCCAGTCCAGGCCTTCCCCCAACTTCCTCAGCTGTAAAACGGGGTAGGGCTGAGGATGGCAAAGGCAGGCTGAGGCCCTCTGGTGCCTGCTGCCTGGCACCCTCCTATTCTGGTGGGAGACCATGCACTGGAATGATCTCAGAAGTCAGGGAAGATGGGAGTCCAGGCCAGACGCACTCACTGGAGCCCTCTGTGCAGAGTGAGGCCAGTCCTGAGAATGCTGCGCGGGAGCGGAGCCGGGTCAGGACGCTGCGCCAGGCCTTCTTGGCCTTGCAGGCTGCTCTGCCTGCTGTGCCACCCGACACCAAGCTCTCCAAGTTGGACGTGCTGGTGCTCGCCGCCAGCTACATAGCCCACCTCACCCGCACGCTCGGCCACGAGTTGCCTGGCCCCGCCTGGCCACCCTTCCTGCGTGGACTCCGCTACTTGCACCCTCTCAAGAAGTGGCCGATGCGACCTCGTCTCTATGCTGGAGGCCTGGGGTACTCTGATCTTGACTCCACCGCAGCCAGCACCCCCACCCGAAGAACAAGAGACGCAGAGGTGGGGTCCCAAGTCTCTGGAGAGGCAGGTGCTCTCCTTCCCACCACAGCACTCTCACCAGCTCTTGGTGACAAATAATTATCACACTCACCCTTTTCTCCCAAACTGTGACTCACTCATGCTTAGGGACCTGGATTTTCTGCCAGCCCCACCTGTCTTCACTCTGATTCTCAGCCATGACCCTCAGCTCCCAAGTTGCAGCATGCAGATCAAGAGAAGCAGTGGCACTTCTGTGACAGTACCGAGAGGACACAGGATGGAGAACTTCCTCCTTGGTCCCCAGGAGGGGACTTCCCCATGGCTCTTCCGTGACAGCTACTGGGAAGTGGGAGAGAAAGAGGTATAATTGGGCTCAAAGTTGAGTTGGGGAAGCATTCTAGCTTTCCTCCTCTAAGGTTTCCGCAAACCCTCTGCAGATAGCGAAAAGGCAGATGCAGAGGGAGGGGCCTGGGATTGTACCAGCCCCAGGTGCTGACGGGAAAGCCAGGTGGCTGGATAGGCTTTTGGTAGCTGCAAGTGTAAACAGATCTGGGCTGGGTCACACAGCCAGAGGGGAAACGGAGGAAGGGTACTTTCTTTTTTTTTTTTTAGAGGCAGGGTTTCGCTTTGTTGGCCAGGATGGTCTTGATCTCTTGACCTCATGATCCACCCGCCTCAGCCTCCCAAAGTGCTGGGATTACAGGCGTGAGCCACAGCACCCGGCTGGGAATGTGCTTTCTAACTGCATCATGAGGTGCTCACCCAATGTTAGAGAGGGAGTGAGAAATTCAGGGTTCCTGCCTCTGTAGCATGGGCCTCTCCAGCAGCTGCCCCTCACCACTACATTTTCTCTCTCTTAGCTCCTGCTGCACTCTTCCACTCTTTTCTTCTTCTCCTCCCTCCTCCTTCCTCCCTCCTCCCTCCCCACCACAGCACTCTCACCAGCTCTTGGTGACAAATAATTATTTGTCTTTGTCCTCTCTCCTCCCTCCTCCTCCTTTCTTCTTTCTTTCTTTTTTTTTTTTTTTTTTTTTGAGACGGAGTTTCGCTCTTGTTACCCAGGCTGGAGTGCAATGGCGCGATCTCGGCTCACCGCAACCTCCGCCTCCTGGGTTCAGGCAATTCTCCTGCCTCAGCCTCCTGAGTAGCTGGGATTACAGGCACGTGCCACCATGCCCAGCTAATTTTTTTGTATTTTTAGTAGAGACGGGGTTTCACCATGTTGACCAGGACGGTCTCGATCTCTCGACCTCGTGATCCACCCGCCTCGGCCTCCCAAAGTGCTGGGATTACAGGCTTGAGCCACCGCGCCCGGCCTCCTCTTTCTTCTTTTTTCTTTTTTTTTTTTTTTTTTTTTTTTTTCCATAGAGATGGGGTCTTGATAGGTTGCCCAGGCTGGCCTTGAAGCCCTGGCCGCAAACGATCCTCCCACCTCGGTCTCCTAAAGCGCTGGGATTACAGGTGTAAGCCACCACACCCAGTCCCACTCTTTTCTTGACTTGAATTTTATCTACAGGTTAAGCCATAAATCTTCAATGGTTTACATTCTAGTTTCTAGAGAAACTTAGATTGTCCCAGCTTTCTAGTTGGAGATCTTATCCTGAAGCAATTCTACCTTAATTGAGCCAAGCAACAACTTATGGCCTTGCATATGAAGGATATTGAGACTTAATTACATCCTCGAAGGCTCTTAAAAGAACAGGTGTGTGTTCCATAGGGGTAATCATTACAGTCTTCTCTTTCCATTATGTTAGGAACCTGACCTCAAGGGAAAACAAAATAGGCCTGCCTTCAACTCAACTGGCTCCTTGTAAAATTTGTGCTCGAGGCTTCCCTCCTCCAATTATGCTCTGGAGTTATTTCTACAGACTATCTACGAATTAGCTCCCTAGGGCCAGCTCCTCCCCATGGAGATTGCCCTTGCTTGGACTTTATCTAAATGCTGCCCTGGGGTGCCAGAAATGTGATACAGCTTCAGTGAAACTTATCTCTGGCCCTGAAGAAATAATTTGAGGCCTGGTGTGGTGGCTCATGCCTGTAATCCCAACACTTTGGGAGGCCGAGGCAGGCGGATCATGAGGTCAAGAGATTGAGACCATCCTGGCCAACATGGTGAAAACCCATCTCTACTAAAATACCAAAATTAGCTGGGTATGATGGCATGCACCTGTAGTCCCAGCTACTTGGGAGGCTGAGGCAGGAGAATTTCTTGAACACAGGAGGCGGAGGTTGTAGTGAGCCAAGATCAAGCCACTGCATTCCAGCCTGGCGCCTGGTAACAGAGTGAGACTGTGTCTCAAAAAAAAAAAAAAAAGAAAGAAAGAAAGAAAGAAAAGAAAAGAAGTAATTTCAGGACTAATAGTAGAATCTACACACACTGAAAATAACTCCAGATCAGATGTAGCTTCAAACCTGGCACCTAAAGTCCAGACAGGGAACAATTACCTTTCTGTTAAATTTCAGCCCCTCAGAGTGGAAGGGGACTAGCATGGCCAACTAGAGTTCCAATAAGGTTGTCCTTAGACACAAGCCATTGTTGTCATCATGAATGTAGCGAGCTCTGGGCAGTCTGGAAATGGTTGGGGTCTGGGTTCTAACACGGCACGACCCTGTACCTCCATAGGGCTGGCCAGGGCAGAGCTGAAATAGGGCTGCGGGTGTGACTGAATCAATTGGGGTAGAGGTAGGAAAAGAGACACAGAACGTCCCAGCCCCGAGCTGCATAGGATGTGGGAGAACAGCTGGAATGTGGCCGGGAGCCACGGGGAGAAGGCCTCAGCCAAGGCTGAACTCGTAAATCTGCCTGGAACCAAGCCTCTGCAGAGGGACCCTGAGGCTCTCGTGCAGAGCTGATGTGGGCAGCCGGCCGGGTCCAGGCAGGGGCAGAGGCCAGGTGTGGGAGGGCATGAGCACAGTGTTCTTCACAAGACCATAAAAGTCCAGCTAGAATATACTATTTTTAAAGCCAAACAGCAGTATCTTCCCGGTTGAGTTCGCGGGTGTAGTAGGAAGGGAAGCAGATACGTTTCCTCCCCATTTGGTGGCACACACTGTTTTTCTAGGGATGAAGAGAAATTGGCTTAAGGTGTGTGCCGGGGTCTCCGGACAGCACCGAGCTCCTGATAACAGGGTAGACTTTGGGTTGGAGCTTGCCCCACCCTGCCCTGCTCAGACTCAGGCCTTTGCCTAGTAACATCGGAGCCCTCAGGGGTGACCGCATGGCCCCGGTGAGGACAAGGAGGGCACAGGAAGGACAATGCAGGTGGAGGGCTGCAGGAGGCAGGGCCCATCACTACAAGTTTCTCAGGCAAAGCTGTTCTCCTTCCCGCCCAGGACAGTCCAAGGGCGGTGGGGCAAAGGCCATCTCCTCCAGGCTCAGAGACCCAGCTCCCTCAGGCCAACAAGCAAAGGGGCCTGTCGGGGGCAGGGTGAGCCAAGGGAAGCCCCAGGGGATGTGGAGGAATAACCAGTGGAGGCCTGGGCCCTCCCTCCCTAGCAAGCATAGTGATGCCCTTGAGACATGTCAGGACTTGGATACAGGAATGCACCAGAACCAGGAGTAGCCCCCTTTGTCTCTGAGTGAGGGAAAAAAAAAAAAAGAAAGAAAAGGAAAAACATGGCCAGGTACTGTGGCTCACGCCTGTAATCCCAGCACTTTGGGAGTCTGAGGCAGGCAGATCATCTGAGGTCAGGAGTTCGAGACCAGCCTGGCCAACATGGTGAAACCCTGTGCCTACTAAAAATACAAAAATTAGCCAGACATGGTGGTAGGCACCTGTAATCCTAGCTACTTGGGAGGCTGAGGCAGGAGAATTGCTTGAACCCAGGAGGTGGAGGTTGCAGTGAGCGGAGATCGCACCACTGCATTCCAGCCTGGGCAATAGAGCAAGACTCCATTTTAGAAAAAAAAAAAAAAGAAGAAGAAAGAAAGAAAGAAAAACACATGCTCACTGGGAGGCTTTCACTGCCACCACAGTTGGGGTACTTGGGGCAGACGGGAGCGGTTGTAGGCCACTGAGATTTGGGTCCAACGACAGCTTTTATTCTCTAGGAACAAGGTATGTGGGAAAGAAGCTCTAAGAGAAAACAGGAGGCTAGATGCTCAAGTCCGTCACCTCAGCATTTTGGGAGGCCAAGCAGGAGATCACTCCAGCCCAGGAGTTTGAGACCAGCCTGGGCAAAACAGTAAGACCTTGTCAAAAAAAAAAGAAAAAGACAGAAAGACAAGACAGACAGACAGAAGGAAAGAAAGAAAGAAAAGAGAAAGAAAGAAGGAAAGAAAGGTAAGATTAGCCAGGTATAGTATCTGAACTACTCAGGAAGCTGAGGTGGGAGGATGACTTGAGCCGAGGAGGTTGAGACTGCAGTGAGCTGTGATCGTGCCACTGTATACCAGCCTGGGCAACACAGTGAGAAAGAAAAGAGAGAGAGAGAGAGGGAGGGAGGGAGGGAGGGAGGGAGAGAGAGAAAGGAAGGAAGGAAAAGAAAGGAAGGGGCCAGGCGCGGTGGCTCAAGCCTGTAATCCCAGCACTTTGGGAGGCTGAGGCGGGTGGATCACGAGGTCGAGAGATCGAGACCAACCTGGTCAACATGGTGAAACCCCGTCTCTACTAAAAAAAAATACAAAAAATTAGCTGGGCATGGTGGCGCGTGCCTGTAATCCCAGCTACTCAGGAGGCTGAGGCAGGAGAATTGCCTGAGCCCAGGAGGCGGAGGTTGCGGTGAGCCGAGATCGCGCCATTGCACTCCAGCCTGGGTAACGAGAGCGAAACTCCGTCTCAGAAAAGAAAAAGAAAAAAAAAAAAAAAAAAAAAAGGAAGGAAGGAGAGAGAGAGAGAAAGAAAGAAGGAAAGAAAGAAAAGAAAGGAAGGAAGGAAGGAGAGAGAGGGAGGGAGGGAAAGCAAGGAAGAAAGGAAGGAAGGAAAAGAAAGAGAAAGAAAGGTGGATGGAAACATTTGAGCATGGATGGCAAATGACACTAGCGTGGCCTGGCTCAGGAGTTGGAGGCTCAGCTGCTCCACAGGGGACCTGGCCCACTTGGTCTTCCTGCACCACCTGCCCCATCCCCAGGATTTGGGATTGGGATGGAGGTAGAGGTGGGGAGCAAGACTTCCCTGCTGGCTCCCTCCACAGAGCATGTGCTTTCTGAGGAACAGGAGGGCAGGGTGGAGGCTTAGATGGGGCTGTGGGGCTGGGTGCAGTGGCTCGTGCCTGTAATCCCAGCACTTTGGGAGGCTGAGGTGGGTGGATCATCTGACGTCAGGAGTTCGAGACCAGCCTGGCCAACGTGGTAAAATCCTATCTGTACTAAAAATACAAAATTAGCTGGCCATGGTGGCACATGCCGGTAATCCCAGCTACTCGGGAGGCTGAGGCAGGAGAATCTCTTGAACGTGGGAGGTGGAAGTTGTGGTGAGCTGGGATTGTGCCACTGCACTCCAGCCTGGGCAACAAGAGTGAAACTCTGTCTAAAAAGACGGCTGTGAGAGAAGCAAAGCGGGCCCAGTGATTTCTAAGTATTGCAGTGAACACTGGATTTTACCAATTTGGGAACTAGAGAAGTAGAAGATCTAGTCTTCTCTGAGACTTCTTTTCTCTTCCTTTGGGAGGAGCCTGGCTAGGGTGAGTCAGATGGCACTGTCCTCTCCCTTGCGTGGCACGAGCCCTAAACCCAAGGCCCCTGAAAGCTTATTCTATTCTAGATCAAGATAGGCAAACTATGGCCAGTGGGCCAAACCCAGCACCCCATGTATTTTTGTAAATAAAGTTTTACTGGAACACATCCACAAAAAAAAAAAAAAAAAAAAAATGTGCAGTTGTACATAGTAGTTGTTCAACAGGTGTTAGTTATTGATTAGTTCATCCACGGGACTGAACGTTTTAAAGAAAGAATTATCAAAGCTTTCCTGCAATGGTTTGAGAAACTTCCATACATATGTGGGCATTATGGCAGAATAAGTAAAAGCGACAACTCTAAAAGTGAACTATGAGAGTCCACAACCTCATTCCGGCTCCTTTTGGCTGAAAGACTTTCGGAACTTATTTAACTTCTTTGCGCCTCAGTGTCCTTATCTTTAAACTGGGAAAAACAAAAGTATTGAGAACTTACGGCTGTTGGGAAAAACTAGAGATCATCTAAGTTAAGCACCTGGTATATAATGAAGGTTTAATATTTGTTAGTGCTCACTATTAGCGGCGGGGGGGGGGGGGGGAACAACTGCGAACTTCACTCCATTGCTTTTAGTTCAGTCATTTGGTAAGTCATGCAGAATTAGTTAGTGAAAGCTCTGCATATACAAAATGATTCGTAATCACTGCATTATTTAACCAATTAATTAATATGTATTGTTCCAACTAGCCCGAGGAAGTTATCTGAGGTTCTCTGTATTCATGATAAGTCTTAGAAACTCAAGGTCACACAGGGAGTTGACGGTAGAGTTAAGAAAGGAATTTGCAGTCACCTGTTTTTGTTGCTGAACTCCCTGAGACATGCTGCTTTTCTTTTCTTTATTATTTATCTCCATCAAAAACAATGCTTATTGGCTGGGCGCTGTGGCTCATGCCTGTAATCCCAGCACTTTGGGAAGCCGAGGCGGGTGGATCACCTGAGATCAGGAATTCGAGACCAGCCTGGCCAACATGGTGAAACCCTATCTCTAAAAAAATAATTAAATAAATAAACACAAAAATCCAATGCTTATTTAGTCCGGTGTCAGGGGGTGACCTGACTGCTCATGTTCTTTGGAGTGCTCCGTCCAGAAGATCCCCAATCTGCTTGCATTCTTGCTAAGAGGAAATGTGGTTCAAGTAGAAATTGAGGGCGTAAGGTGGGTGGAACATTCTGATCTAGAACCTGTGAGTAGGATGGATGTGATATTATGGTTATAGCAATATACATCATCTTTTGTTCACAGATGCTAGCTCCTAACTCTCATAGGCATTGTTACAGTCTTTTGTTTTAATGCTGGGGGCACTTCAGGGCTCAGGAAACATATCTCTCTCTCTGACCTTCTATTTTTCTTTCACCTGCCTGAGGCAGGACTCTAGAACCTGATCGTGGGTCGTATGACCCTCATTCTAAAGAGGGTCCTGCCCTATACTCTGGAGGAAGAAATTCTGCACAGAGAGGCTAAGAAGAATCTGAACAGAGAGGCCATGCTGGGTTTAAATCACACTCTTTTTGCCCAATCTTGTTTAGTCACAGTTGTCCATGCTTCCATCACAGACAACCAATGAAGTCTCCATAAAAGGCCCAAAGGACAGGGTCTGGGAAGATTCCAGAGAGTTGAACACATGGAGGCTGACAGGAAGGTGTAGAGCTCATCCAAGCAGGAGGGTGGCATGCCCCAAATCCGTGAGGACAAAAGCGCCTGTGCCTGGGATCCCTCCAGATCCCCCACTGTGTCTCTTTATCTGGCTATTTATTTGTACTTTTCAAAATATCCTTCTAGGGCTGGGTGCAGTGGCTCATGCCTGTAATCCCAGCACTGCAGAAGGCTGAGATGGAGGGAATTGCTTGAGGCCAGGAGTTTGAGACCAGCCTGGGTAACATAGCAAGACCCTGAGACTCCCCTCTCCTAAAAAAATAAAACAAAATATTCTTCTAACTAAATGGTAAACATAAGTAAGTGTTACCCTGAGTTCTGTCAGCTGCTCTAGCAAATTAGTCAAACCTGAATTGGGGGTCGTGGGAACCCCAACTTGAAGCCACTCAGTCAGAAGTGCTAGAGGCTCGGACTTGAGACAGGGGGCTGGTGGGTGGAACAGATCTTGTGGGGCTGAGCCCTCAACCTGTGGGATCTGACATTATCTCTGGATAGATAGTGTCAGAACTGAATTGGAGTCCACTGAGCTGGTGTCTGTTGCTTGGTGCGTGGGGGAAAAACCCTCACATCCGTGGTCACTGAAGTCTTCTGTTGCGGTGGTTTGAGAGCAGAGGAAAAATGCAGTTTGAGAGTGTTCTTCCTGAAACAATGGGGAACAGTGGAAAACTTGGAAAGTTAGGATTAAGAACATGGGATTTTGAAAATTCTTTAAAGAGAGAAAATGACAGTCACTCCCAGTAGAAAGTGGTCAAGGGAAAAGTGATTTTGAAGAAACGCATATCAGGAGAAACACAGTGTTAGATAAAAACTACAAACCATGCGTCCTACCTGGGCTGTCCCTGTGTTTACAGCCCATTCCTTCCCAAGGACAGAGTCACTTGGCAGGGGAACTGGCCACATGCAAGGTTCTGAAAGCTTGAGCCAACTTCTCAGTGGAAAACAAAAGACTCCAGTTTAACCCAGGAGCTGTGTGGGGAACCAATCCAACTCTCACCTCACTGGGCAGGTCCCTGAGCGGCTCCGGGGAGATCTCCCAACAATCTGGCCAGGGGCAATAAGTCTACCTCATTACAGCTGAATGGGTCACTGCACCGGCAAATGTATCTGAGAGGAATCAGGCCCCAGTCAGTTTCATATCCTGAAATCCCCGCTCACCTTTCCAGGCAGATGAGCCCATTTCCCCTGCTAATGTCCTACTTGCAAATCAATGGCTAAAGCTTCCTTTTACACAATACCTTTGAACCAGAGGAAAAAAAAACAAATAAAAAGCTGGGTATAAATCAAATTGGGTGAGAGAGTGTGTGTACGTAAACCTGTATGCGCAAACTGAACACTCAAGTACAACAGGGAAACTTGCTTTTTCAGATTCTTTCCTTGAGTTAAAAGAGTTAGGCTCTGAGAGTTTAAACAAATTTATTTTAAAAGAATAAACTTTTGCCTCTTGTTTCCTGGAAGTAAAACATACCTTTAACCTACAAGTGATCACCTTTTTAAAATGATGCTAACAAAAACAGTGAATAAATGTTGCAAAACATTATTGTTAATTGTCCTTTTTGCTTGACCTCTGATCTACAAATAAGGCCCTTCTGGAAAAGGCCTCCATGGCACTTTCTTATGAAACTGGTTTGTTTATATAACACAGTGAGCAGAGTTTCAGAAAACTCATTCCAAGGACACCTTTTCATTCCAATTAAAGCAAGAAGTTTGGAGAAGTGCAAGGAGCCCAGTGACTTTGTAGAGAAATTATAAAGTCCTGACTACAGAACAGCCCTCCTATATGACTTGGCAGCATTGTTTCTAATTTGGCCTCATTTCTTTCTTTCTTTTTTTTTTTTTTAAATGTATAATTATTTTTGGGTATAGTTACCCTGTTGTGCTATCAAATGCTGTATCTTTTTTTTTTTTTTCTGAGATGAAGGTCTTGCTCTGTCACCCAGGGTGGAATACAGTGGCGTGATCTTGGCTCACTGCAACCTCTGCCACCCAGGCTCAGGTATTCCTCTCAACTCAGCCTCCTGAGTTGCTGAGACCACAGGCACATGCCACCATACCTGGCTATCAAATACTACATCTTATTGTTCTAACTATTTGTTTGTACCCATTAACCATCCCCACTTCCTCTCCCAACTGCCAATGACCCTGTTCAGCCTCTGGTAACCATCATTCTACTATCTCCAAGAATTCAACTGTTTTCATTTCTAGCTCTCACAAGTAAGTGAGAACATGCAAAACTGTCTTTCCATGCCTGGCTTATTTCACTAAATGACTTCTGCTTCCATCTACGTTGTTGAAAATGACAGGATCTCATTCTTTTTTATGGCTGAATAGTACTCAATTGTGTATAAGTACCACATTTTCTCTCAATTTTTTTTTTTTTTGAATAAAGAAGAGGAAGAAAGAGAAAGAGGAAGAGGGAGAGAGGATGGGGGTATTGCTTTATTGCCCGGGCTAGAATGCAATCTAAATATGGGTATGCCTATAATTGTCCTTAATAATGGAGATATAAAAGAAAATGAGGGAAGAGAATAACAAACAAGGAGCCAACCAACATTTCGTTTAAACTTCTAGGTTGATATGATGTGGTACTGATAAGAGTGTATATTTTGTATATTTAAAGTGGAGAGTTCTATAAATGTTAATTACATTTACTTGTTCCAGATCTGAGTTCAAGTCCTGGATATCGTTGTTAATTTTCTGTCTCACTGATTTGTCTAATATTAATGTTGAAGTCTCCCACTATTATTGTGTGGGAGTTCTAAGTCTCTTTATAAGTCTTGTATGTCTGCATATTCCTGTATTGGGTGCGTATATATTTAGGATCTTTAGCTCTTCTTGTTGTTGCGTTGATCCTTTTATCATTATATAATATCCTTCTTTGCTTCTTTTGATCTTTGTTGCTTCATTGTAACTTCTGCTTTTTATTTATTTATTTTAGCTCTCTGTTTGGTTGGTGAATCCTTCTCCATCCCTTGTTTTGAGTCTTCGTGTATCCTTGAATGTGAGATGGGTCTGGATGCAGCATACTGATGGGTTTTAGTTTTTTATTCAGGTTGCCTGTCTGTCTTTGGATTGGGGGATTTAGTCAATTTAAATTTAGAATTAATAATAATATATGTGAGTTTAATACTGCCATTTAATATTAGCTGGCTATTTTGCCCATTAGTTGATGTAAATTCTTCATTATATTGATGCTCTTTTTGATAATTTTTTTAGAAAGGCTGATGCTGTTTGTTCCTTTCTATGTGTAGTGGTTCTTTCAGAAGCTCTTGTAAAGCAGGCCTGGTGGTGATGAATTCTCTGAGTGCTTGCTTGTTCACAAAAAACTTTATTTTTCCTTCACTTGTGAAGCTTAGTTTGGCTGGATGTGAAATTCTTGGTTGAAAGTTCTTTTCTTTAAGGATGTTGAATATTGGTCCCCACTCTCTTCTGGCTTGTAGGGTTTCTGCTGAGAGATCTGCTGTAAGTCTGATAGGCTTCCCTTTGTGGGTAACCTGACCTTTCTCTCTGGCTGCCTTTAGTATTTTCTCCTTCATTTCAACCCTGGTGAATCTGACGATTATGTGCCTTGGAGTTGCTCTTCTTGAGGAATATCTCTGTGGTGTTCTCTGTATTACCTGGAGTTGAATATTATCCTGCCTTACTAGGCTGGGAAAATTTTCCTGAATAATGTCCTGAAGCGTATTTTCCAGCTTGGATTCATTGTCTTCGTCACATTCAGGTACACCTATCAAGCGTAGATTAGGTCTTTTCACATAGTCCCATATTTCTTGGAGACTTTGCTCGTTCCTTTGTATCCTTTTTTCTCTCATCTTGTCTTCTTGTTTTATTTCATTGAGTTGGTCTTCGACCTCTGATATCCTTTCTTCTGCTTGATCAATTCGGCTGTTAAAACTTGTGCATACTTCACGAAGTTCTCGTATTGTGTTTTTCAGCTCCATCAATTCACTTATATTCCTCTCTAAATTGTGTGTTCTTGTTAACATTTTGTCAAACCTTTTTTCAAAGTTCTTAGTTACTTTAGATTGGGTTAAAACAAGTTCTTTTAATTCACAGAAGTTTCTCATTATCCACATTTTGAAACCTGCTTCTGTAATTGGAACACACTCGCTCTCCATCAAGCCTTGTTCCGTTGCTGATGAGGAACTGGGATCCCCCGTTGAGGGAGAGGCGTTCTGATCTTGGGTATTCTCAGCCTTTTTTGGCTGTTTTCTTCCCTTCGTTATAAATTTATCCATCTGTGGTCTTTGTATTTATCGTCTTTGTAATTGGGTTTCTGAGTGGACGTCCAACTTATTGATTCTCAGCGCTGAAATCTGAGCAACCCACTGCGCTGACTAAATCAGCGGCGTTAAGATTGATGGTGCTTTTCTGACTCTGCACCAAGAACCGACGCTCCAAGGCACCGGCAAAACCACCTCGCCAGTCACAAGAGTCGCGCTGGCGACCCGTGGGGCTCCTCCGCTGGGAATCTCCTGGTGCGTGAGCAACAAGAATTCATGTGAAGGTGTGGCGTCCTCTCATTCTTTGCGCTTTCACTGGGAGCTACAGTCCGGAGCTGCTAGTGATCAGCCATCTTGGATGGCCTCATTTCTTTCTCCACATTTAAAAATTGCCCCGCCTATAATCTCAGCACTTTCAGAGGCCGAGGCGGCCGGATCATTTGAGGCCAGGAGTTCAAGACCAACCTGACCAACATGGTGAAATCTCATCTTTACTAAAAGTACAAAAAAATTAGCCAGGTGTGGTGATGCATACCTGTAATCCCAGTTACTTGGGAGGCTGAGGCAGGAGAATTGCTTGAACCCAGGAGGCAGAAGTTGCCGTGAGCTGAGATTGCACCACGGTGCTCCAGTCTGGGCCACAGAGCAAGACTCCACCTCAAATTCCAGGGCTGGTGCGGTGGTTCATGCCTGTAATCCCAGCACTCTGGGAGGCCAAGGTGGGTGGATCACTTGAAGCCAGGAGTTCCAGACCAGCATGGGAAACATGGTGAAATCCCATCTCTACTAAAAATAAAAATAAAAATAGCTGGGTATCATGGCAGGTGCCTGTAGACTCAGCTACCATGGAGGCTGAGGTACGAGAATCGCTTGAACCTGGGAGGTGCAGGTTGCAGTGAGCAGAGAGTGCACCCCTGCACTCCAGCCTAGGTGATACTGAGACTCCATTTCAAAAAATAAAAAATAAAAAATAAAATTTTCGTATAAAATATGAAAATTGTATCATGCTACTACAATTTGCTTCCAAGGATGTGGGTTCCTCCTGCTTCAATGACTTAGGAAATGTGCTCATTTTCTGTGAACTCAACCCACCAAGCCAAACACCAGCCTCAAGGAAGAATGGCTGGTCAGTGCTGGACCCTGAATGTCAGCAACCAGGCATTTCTCTCAGGCTGAGAGAAGGGGCAGGTATTTGAAATGTCAAGGCCTCTTTTTTGAATACCCAGTGTTCCCGTTTTAAATTTGAGAGGCATCAGCAAAGAGCATCCTGGCATGTCTTAACAGTTGCCAAGGGATGAAGGGTGATTAGGCAGATGCTGATACCCAGCTGTTCCCCAACTCTACTGAGGTCAGAACAAGAAACAGAGTTTTAGATCACTACTGACGGAGAATCGACTGGTAATTTAGACACAAGAATAGAAAGTGTTTAGGAACTAGAAACTTTCACAGAGAAGGTACTTAATACATATGCGATCAATAACTGCTGAATGAATGAATGAATGAATGAGGTTTTGGAATAATCTTTCTTTGATGTATCACATTCACTCCTAAACATATTTTAGGGATGGGCAACATGTGACTCTAATGAGCAGTTATGTCCATTAATTCTTTAAATCTCTAAGGTGGCACAGTCCCACAGACACTTTATTAGTGACCTCTGAGGCAGGCACTGAGAATTCCTCTGAGGAGCTTCAATCTAGTGGAGAGAAAGGTACTTAAACACGGAGTCCTAATGACTAAGGATGCATTTATGAGGAGAAGCTACATAGAATTTAATGCAGAATATAAAACTCTGCTTCTAAATTCAATTTGTCGATTGAATACGTGCATTTATGGACACTTCTTATTAATTCATGTCCTCATCAAATATTTGTTGAGTGCTTACTGTATTCCACACACCTTCTAGACACTAGAGATATGGTGGCACACACAACAGACAACATCCCTGCCTTCCACTGGGAAGAAAGCAGACAACAAATAAATAAGTAATGTGTCAGGTTGCGATAGATATCATGGGGAGAAATAAAGCAGGATAAGAAATATAGAGAGAATCATAGTAGGGTGTTGATTTATACAAGCTAACTGGGGACAGCCACTCCAGTGAAGTGACATTTGAGTAGGTAGGACCTTCGAGAAGAAAGGGAGCAAGTCATGCAGCTATTTGGGAGCAAAGCATTCCAGGAGGCAGGAGTGGCAAGGGGAAAGGCACTGAGCTTGGAATGAACTTAGAAAGTTCCAAGTATGTCAAGGAAGCCAGTGCTGCTGGAATCGAGTGAGGAGCAGCAGAGTGGAAAGAGATGAGGATAAAGACAGCAGAGCCAGAACTTACGCCACTTTTTATCTGAGTGACACAGGAAATCACCGGGGAGATATGGGCATAGGGGTGATGTGAAAATGACTGGTGTCTAAAACTACAGGGGGCCGGGATGGCAGGAGGGAGACCCGTCAGGAGGTTATTGCAATAACAACCATCAGGGATGCTGCTGCTGTCCTGGCCTTGGGACGGTAGGAGTAGAGGTGGTGAGAAATGGTTGGATTTTGGATGTATTTTGATGATAGAGTTGACAGAATTTTCTGTGAAATGGATGTGGGGTATAAAAGGGAAAACAGGAAAGGGATCATTTTAAGGCTTGGGGCCGAACCAACTGGAAAAATAGCAGTGCCATTTACTGAGATAGTGAAGGTGTGGCTCCCCGGGAGGAGAAATAGGGGATCTATTTTGGACAAGTTAAGTACGTGGTGCTTGTTAGAACTCCAAGTGCGAATGTCAAGTCAGCTTTGGACAAAACCAGCCAAGACTGGAATTCAGGCCAGGCATGGTGGCTCACGCCTGTTAACCCAGCACTTTGGGAGGTCGAGGTGGGTGAATCACCTGAGGTCAGGAGTTCAAGATCAGCCTGGCCAATGTGGTGAAACACTGTCTTTATTAAAAATACAAAAATTAGGGCCAGGCACGGTGGCTCAAGCCTGTAATCCCAGCACTTTGGGAGGCCTAGGCGGGTGGATCACGAGGTCAAGAGATCGAGACCATCCAGGCCAACATGGTGAAACCCCGTCTCTACTAAAAATACAAAAAATTAGCTGGGCATGGTTGTGCGTGCCTGTAATCCCAGCTACTCAGGAGGCTGAGACAGGAGAATTGCCTGAACCCAGGAGGCGGAGGTTGCGATGAGCCGAGATCGCGCCATTGCACTCCAGCCTGGGTAACAAGAGCGAAACTCCATCTGAAAAAAAAAAAAATACAAAAATTAGCCGGTTATGATGGCAAGTGCCTGTAATCCAGGCTACTTGAGAGGCTGAGTCAGGTGAATCATTTGAACCCCGGAGGTGGAGGTTGCAGGGAGCCAAGACCTCGCCATTGCACTCTGGCCTGGGCAACAAGAGTGAAACTCAGTCTCAAAAAAAAAAAAAGACTGGAATTCAGGTGAAGACCAGGCTGGCAGTGTGAATTTAGGAGTCATAAGCACATGGTTACTATTTAAGCCAGGAGGATGGCTAGGGAGGGAGTGTAGACGGAGAAAAGCAGCGGCCCATGTCCTGAGCCCTGTGGCATTCCCCCATGTGAGATCAGGAAGAGAGGTGATTCTCCTGCTTCAGGAAAGCAAAAGTAACAAGGATCTAATTCTTGGCTCAGCAGTCACCGTTCTTTGACATGGTCACAGTAATCTAACTGCTAAATAGTAATTTAACCAAAAATTGTCCACGTAACTATATTAAGGTAAAGGAAGAAGAAAGAATAAGTATGTCAAGAGGTGTAACAATGATGAATGATCATCTTCCAAAGTAAGAATATAATAAATATGTATGTAAATTATAAATAAATAGCAGTATAAAGAGGATATATAGAAACACAGGTAAATACCAGGAGAAATAGCCAAAAGATTAGAAAGTGGCTTCCTTTGTGGAGTAGGAAAAGTAGGAAGGAAGGGAAAAAGCAGCTACTCTTATTTCATTTAAACTTCATGGACTCCAGGCCAGGCACAGTGGCTCATGCCTGTAATCCCAGCACTTTAGGAGTCTGAAGTGGGATGGGGGTGGGGTGGGGGAGATCACTTGATCACTTGAGCCCAGGGGTTCAGGACCAAACTGGGGAACATAGCAGGACTCTGTCGCTATCAAAAAAATTTTAAAAATAGCTAAGCCTGGTGGTGTGTGACTTTAGCCCCCGCTACTCTGAAGGCTGAGGCAGGAGAATGGCTTGATCTGGGGCGTGGAGGCTGCAGTGAGCCATGATTGCACTACTACTGCACTCCACCCAGGGTATCCGAATGAGACCTTGACTCAAAAAAGAAACCCACAGAATCACAAAACACAAAACTTTCTATATTTCAGTGGATGAATGGATAAACAAAATGTGGCCTATCCATACAATGGAATATTAACCGTGAAAAGGAATGATGTAGTGACACCTGGTAGAACAAGAATGAGTCTTGAAAACATTGTGCTAAGTGAAAGAAGCCAGACACAGAAGATCTCATATCCTGTGATTCCAATTGTATGAAATATTCAGAATTTAAAAATCTACAGAGACAGAAAATTGATTAGTAATTGACAGGGGCCTGGGAGAGGGGAAATGGGGTGTGACTACCAATAAGGTACAAGGTTTCTTTTTTGAGATGATGAAAATATTTGTAATTAGAATGGTGGTAATGGTTGGATGACTTTGTGAGTATACTAAAAACTACTAAATTGTGTGCTTTGAAAAGTGGAATTTTTGGATTTGGGAATTGTATCTAAATTTTAAAAACCATATACTATTTGAAATGTTAAATTTTACAAAACTATTACCTCAATAAAAATCAAAATGAATTTTAAATTATATTATTCTCAAAACCCTGAATTAGCTTTGGGATAAGTAAAAGAACCCCAAAACTAATTTGAACACTACTTTGGGATTCACGTTGTTTTTGTCTTGTGATGAAAATGTCTTAAATCATGAAACGTAGCTGGCCTCAGGCAGGGGCAATGACCTTGATGCAGGCAGAGGGTAGGAAGGAAGGTGGTGTCCACACTCTTGTTGCCTGCCTTCCAGATCTCACACATGGGAAACAAACTCAGGAAGAGGCTTTGCTACATAGTGTGTGGGGCACCTTGCTTGTGAAGGAGGAAGGAAGTGCCACTAAAGGCACTAAAATAGGAAGGTTTTTTTCCTATAGTATTTCTCTTGTCATGGTGTTTTTTACTTTTTTGTTTTGTTTTGTTTTTTGAGATGGAGTCTCACTCTGTTGCCTAGGCTGGAGTGCAATGGCGCGATCTCGGCTCACTGCAACCTCCGCCTCCTGGGTTCAAGCAATTCTCCTGCCTCAGCCTCCCCAGTAGCTGGGATTATAGGCACGCGCCACCACACCTGGCTAACTTTTTATATTTTTAGTAGAGACCGGGTTTCACTGTGTTAGCCAGGATGATCTCCATCTCCTGACCTCATGATCTGCCCGCCTTGGCCTCCCAAAGTGCTGGGAGCACAGGCATGAGCCACCGTGCCCGGCCAATGTCTTTCTAAGTAAGAAAAAATTAAACATTAACATTATCAGTACGAATTTTATCATTCGTTTTTACACTGTATAATGCCAGTGTCAAAAGCAAATATGATAGCATTTCACTTATATGTAGAATCACCAAAAGCACACGATTTGTACCTGGTAGCTTGTAGACATACTTAGGTATTCTGTTTTGACCAGAACAGCAAAAATACTGCACAAAACACTCAACACTTTTTATCTGATTTCTTGATATGCTGACGTGCCATCAATATTCTCTACCTTCGGCTTTGCTGATGACTAAGGAAACACAGAAAGGAAAAGGAATTACGCATTGCGCCATCTTTTCCTTTCCTTCCATGTCTTTAGTTTCAGCATAAGTGGGTGCCTAATACAGAGAGGTAAGAAATACACAAGTAGGAAAACATGATCAGGGTACCTCCGTGGGTCACGTTTCTTAGAAAACTATCACCTTTTTGTGTTCCAAGTAGATACTGTCTCACATGGAAAGCGTGATCTCTCAGGGCCCTCAGCAGCCTGTGGACTCAGTTGTTTCTCTGATACACTTACTTTGTTCTGGTTTTGAGGCTGGCTGACCTCTCCTGCATCTTAGGTCCGCCAGATTCTGTGCTCGAGGCACCCCTGAAGCTGCCTGGGAACAGGGTAGCAAGGGACTACAGTGGACATCCATATTGATCTTATCTCCTCTGCTCATGCTCCATTGTTCCATTGGACTTCATATGAATTCCTAGCTGAAATTATTCAGGATGTCAAGGCTGCAGCCGCAGAGCATTGAAACAAACCTGGGGCCCTTCTGAGCAAGAGGTCCTATGCAACACAGGTTACGTGGTTGGAAGCTGGCCTGGCTAGTGGAACCTAATTAACATCCACAATCCCCAGTTCAAGGGGGCTGGGAAAAAGTCATTTTTTGCTTCCTAGCTTCTGCAGTACATACATATACCAGGGGCAAGGGACGTAAATTCTGAATGCCAATTGATTGCATATGCAACAGACCCTCGTCTCCTTCCCCCTTCACCATGTTGGTCAGGCTGGTCTTGAACTCCCGACCTCAGGTGATCCACCTGCCTTGGCCTCCAAAGTGCTTGGATTACAGGCATCAGCCACCATGCCCGGCCTTCTTTCCTTCTCTTAACCTTTTTCCTTCCTCTCACCTTCTTCTTTTCCAAAAGAAACGTTCACTTCAAAACAACCCCACTGCTTTTTTTTTCTTTGTCTTTTTTATACCCTACCCCCACCCCAGCCAACCCCACTATTTTTTAATAAGCTATACTCATTTTTGCCTTTCTACTATTTTCTTATGTTTTTCCTCTCTCTAGTCCATTCAGAATGCTATAATAAAATACTATAGAATGGGGTGACTTATAAACTACAGAACTTTCCTTCTCAACATTCTAGAGGCTAGAAAGTTCAATATCAAGGACCCAGAGGATTCAGTGTCTGGTGAAAGCCTATTCCTCATAGACGGCTATTTTCTCCTTGTAACCTCATGTGTGGCAGGAGGAATGAAGGCTCTGTCTGGGGTCTCTCTTTCTTTTTTTTTTTCCCCGTAAGACAGAGTCTTGCTCTGTTGCTCAGGCTGGGGTGTAGTGGCGTGATCTCGGCTCACTGCAACCTCCACCTCCTGGGTTCAAGCGATTCTCCTGCCTCAGCCTCCTGAGTAGCTGGGATTACAGGTGCACACCACCACGCCTGGCTAACGTTTGCATTTTTAGTAGAGACAGCATTTTACTGTGTTGGCCTGGCTGATCTCAAACTCCTGACCTCAGGTGATCTCCCCAGCTTGGCCTCCCAAAGTGCTGGGATTAAAGGTGTGAGCCACTGTGCCTGGCCTGGGTTGTCTTTTATAAGGCCACTAATCTCCCATAACCTAATCACCTCCCAATGGCCCCACCTCCTATTTTCAGTGCCTGGGGTTAGGATTTCAACATATGAATCATGGGGGCACAAATATTCAGATCACCGCTTCCTCTTTGAAAAGACTTATCCTGCCACCACCCTCACTTTGCTGCTCTCCTCCCAAAAAAACTGTTGTCACTTCTGACATCAAGTTCCACCTTCTTTGCAAAACCTTAACAGACAGGTGTACACTGTAGTGTACACCTCTCTGGATTTTTAAAGTCCTTTTTTAATCAGAGTACCAGGCACTTTGTCATTTTGGCTTTGTTTTGTTGTGTTTTGTTTTTGCTGTGTTGGTGTTATCTCTTCGGCTAGATTATGATCCTTAATTCCAAAAATTCTTTTCTATTTCTTTGGTATTCTTTATAACTCCTTTGACTGCTGTGTCCATTGTATCCACTGAATGAATAGTAAGTGAGTGAATGATGTGGGTGTGAATGAATAAATGAAACAGAAGATACAGGATGGAATTCAGAAAATTTGAGCCTACACGATGGCTTTTCTGTGCAGGATATTTGACAAGCTGGGCATGTACCTCTTCTGGCCTCAGTTTTCGCATTTATTAAATTGAGAAACTTTCAGTATCACTTTGCTTTGTCCAGGACAAGCTGCATTATTAGCACAACTCTTAGAATTTCTTGGGAGAAAAGAACTATACAGTAGTAGTACAATAACTTTATTCTGCTTTTTTTTTTTTTTTTTCAAATCCCACTAGGAGGGTTGAGGACATGAGAATATTTAAGTATCTATAGTCCCATTCAGTACTATACGCTTAAGGCAAAAAATAATCACTGATTCAAGTACCTATAAAATTATTCTGAATTTTGCTGTATCTTTGAGAATAAAAAATACCTCTAGTTCATGATACATCACCAGCTTCATTGATTTTTCTATGAATAATCCAGTTCTCCAAGTCTACGCCATACATTGAACCTTAGTTTAAAAACTTAAACATAAAATGAGTATCAGTTTAGATAGGCTATCAATGCGTGGAAATGACCAAAAATAGTACTAAGCTTATGGGAAAATTGGTCCTTCTATTAATTTTAAAGGAAAGGAAGATGGCTCACTGAAATAGCCCTATTCCAGTGTGAAGCTTTGATGGAGCATTGAGTTAGGTTCCTTTCCCTCACTCCCACCCCCAAACCAGAGCCTTGTTCAACCCATCTGAACGATGCCAGTCATTCCTGCGATGAATCCTCCGAGTAAGATAATAACTTGTCTATGGAAATGATGGAGACACTTATGCTTTCTGGGACCAGGTGCCTTGATGGAACTGGTATGCACATTTTATAATTAAAAAACACTGTGGCTCAGGCAGGTTCATTGGCTTGCCTTAAGTCATACAGCTAGTAAGTGGAGAAGTCTGAATCCAAACCTTCTGTCTGTGAGACCAAAAGGCACCCAATATCCAGCACTTACCTCTCACAAGTGCGAGAATGGGGTAGGTGGGAGCGGGGTTACTGGTGCCTAGAGGATTTAGAGAAGACCACTAAACTTGCTATCAGCATTGATCAATTCTGATCCTAAATACAAACTAGTCTACCAGAAGTATTAAGAAGTGAAAAGGACCAGGACTCCAAGATGGTGTCAGTCAGCTCTGGTAGGACTATTTTGTTCAGATCCCGTAGGTTGCCAGTGCCCATGCATGTAGTATGGGGGTGGGGGCAGCAGGAGAGAAATCAAAACTGTGCCAGAAGATCTGGAGTGTGTGCTTGTCCTGGTCCTGAATCCCCATGGAAGCCAGGCCCCAACTCTCCTGTTTCCTCTACCCCCAGCACCTCACCTTCCGTTTTCGTCAGCCGAATTTTCTCCCTTCCATTTGGATTACGTCAAATTCACAGTCCCTCAGTTTTCTTCCTTCCACATCAAAATCTCCCAGTGTCTTCCATCCATTCTTCTCTTCTTTCCTCTGTTTCAGGGGAACAAGTGTTCTCACCTCTTTTCAGGGCTGAGTTTCTCATCTGGGCTCTGGATGCCCTCCCTCCATGGCCCGGGGGTTGGTCTTCACTCAACTGAAACCCCTTGCCCTTGGCACCATCAGGCTTTCTCCTTCCACGGGCAGCCACTGTCTTAGTCAGCTCGAGCTGCTATAACCAAATCCCGTAGGATGAGTGGCTTAACCAACAGACATTTATTTCTCACAGTTCTGGAGGCTGAGAAGTCCAACATCAAAGTGCCAACAGATTTGGTGTTTGGTGAGGGCCCACATCCACATCCCAGCTTGCAGATAATTGCCTTACCAGCACATCCTCGCATGGCAGGGAGAGAGAGAGCTCTCTGGAGTCTCTTTTTATTAGGGCAGTAATTCAATCCTGAAGGCTCTGTTCTCATCATCTCCCAAAAGGCGCCCCCTCCCCGCCAATATCATCACACTGGGGCAGGGGGCTTCAAGCTGTACACTTGGTGGTTGGGGGAGGGAAGGGAGACACAATTCAGTTCAGAGCAGTCAGGGTAAATACGCTTTCTTAAAAATGAACTTCAGGCTGGGCTGGGTATGGTGGCTCATACCTATAATCCCAACACTTTGGGAGGCCAAGGCGGGTGGATCACCTGAGGTTAGAAGTTCTAGATCAGCCTGACCAACATGGAGAAACCCCTTCTCTACTAAAAAAATACAAATTAGCCGGATATGGTGGTGCATGCCTATCATCTCAGCTACTCAGGAGGCTGAGGCAGGAGAACCACTTGAACCCAGGTGGCGGAGGTTGTGGGGTTGCGGCGAGCCAAGATCATGCCATTGTACTCCAGCCTAGGCAACAAGAGCAAAACTCCGTCTCAAAAAAACAAAACAAAAAACAAAACAAATAACAACAACAAAAACAAAATGTCAAACCCAAAACTTTCCCAAAGGGAAGTCTACCCCTGTTAGCTCTTTCTACCTCCCAGCCACTTCTCAGTCCATTGCAATTTGTGCCTATGCTTCTTACCACTACAGCCTTCTGAATGCTGGATGCAGTTACTATTATTACTAATAACTATTAATCCAATTGATTGGGCAAGCCAGGGTTAAGTGCTTACAGGCCCTATCTCATTTAATCTTCACAACCCTCTAAAGACAGGCTGGAGTTAATAATGGAAATCAGAGCTCAGAAGTCACACAAAGACTTCTGAAGTTGGAATTGTTTATTGCTATGATCATTATTATATTTAACTGGTTTAAATCCCAGTTCTTCTTATCAGAGCTCTAACATTAGGTAAGTCGTGTTACCACTGTGTGCCTTAATTTCCTCATTTGCAAAACAGGAATGAAAAGAAGTCCCTGTCTCCTAAGAATGTTGTGAGTAGCAAAAGCAGTTGTCATACCTGAGTCACCTAAACAGGATCTGGCCCATGGAGGTGCTCAAAAATATTGATTCTCCAATGCTACTTCATTTGCAATATTCCTTCCACATCTACAATAATGCAATATTGCCAGCCCATCATTCAAAAAACACACGTTTTTAACCACGGTGAGAGAGATTCTTAGAGCATGAATTGCATGTCATCAAGTAGGGCTAAACAGGTTTGTGTTTTTCAACTTGGCCTCCTGAAAGCATTGCTGTTTCTTGCAGTCCTGAAGCAGGTGGACTAGCTCTTCCTATAACCCAGTATTTTGATTAGGTGATTTATTCTTACCTTTTTCTGACCTCATTTCCTTCTTCTGGTATAACCTAGGTGCAATTTCTCTTTAGCGTTACGTATTGCCGAGAAGAGTTTTCTGTTTGGTTTGGTTTGGTTTTCCCTGAGTGGCTCGTGGTATTCCAGTCTCCACCACAGTTATATATACCCCAGGATGACATGTGTCCCTGGACCTTGACCATACAATCTTCCTGAAGAAGCTAAGCTTTTTCCATGATTTCAAATAGTCTTAGCCTTCCTCGCTTTTAGGCGTTTTGAGTGTTACGACTTGTCTTTCTTTCACAGATTATCTGGGGGTCCCCACATGCTTTCCTCAGGCCAAACTCTTGGGTTCCGCCACTGAGAAGTGTCTCTGTTTACTTGGTCTTTTGCATAAATCCCCCTGGAGGTCCAAATCTGGTCCACTAAGGTGTTTTGTTTGGAATGCATGCTGTTCTCTTTTTTTTTTTTTTTTTTTTAGAGACAGGGTTTCACCATGTTGGTCAGGCTGGTCTTGAACTCCCCACCTCAGGTGATCCGATCTACTCATCTTGGCCTCCAAAGTGCTTGGATTACAGGCGTGAGCCACTATGCCCAGCCACATGCTGTTCTTCATTTGATTTCATTGCTATGATGTAATGTGCAAATTCCACATTAAATTACAGATCTTGCAATGCTGAGTCCCTATGCATTAAAATCCACAATTGCACTGCTCTGTCCACAGTCCCTTTTACTACCTCTTCTCTTCCCAACACTGAGAAAAAGCAAGGACTCACACAATTATGCCACTGTCCTTAAGTAAGCTTTGGAATCCGCAACCCCTGCTCTGGCACCTGCCAGGTTAGGGATTTTTAGGCTGCGCTGCCATTCTGGGACAGGGAACATTTGCAACTCTGGAAGAGGAGGATCCCATGTTCAAGTCCTCATGCTTGTCTCTGCTCTATGCCATCTTCCCTGGCTTCTTTCTCTCTCACACAAGTTCCAGTGCATCCTCATCTTCCCCATCACCCTCACCCCCTGCCAGACCCGTGCAGTTTTCTATGATCCTAACCATCCCTGATGCTCAGAAATATTGCCCCACTTTATTGCTGGGTGCCTCTGGTACTCACCATTAGTCAGTCAAACCAGGGAGCCTAGTTTGACGTGTTGCCCCTAAAAACACTAATGAAGGACATTATCCAAAGCGTTTGGATGAGGGTTTTAATTCAATTTGTACTTATTCAACTCTATGATGCAGTGGCAACTGGTACCCATGAAAACCAGGGGCTGGAGAGCTCCAGCAGAAAAGCTCAGGCACCCTGAAGGCACCGAAAGGCTCTTGCATAATAAGTCCTGCACCTGCTCTTTGCTAAACTTGATGCTGTGTTGTAAGCTCAGGCGGTGTGGAGGGAGGGAATAAAGGGAAACTGAGAATGCTGAAATGTTGGAAGGGACTTCAAGCTTCACATCAGTGAACTCCCCCCAATTTACCTATGAAAGAAGCTCTCCTGACCCCGTCAGGTGTGTTCTCCCTCACATGGGACCATGCCCGTGCGAGCTTACAGATCAGCCAGGGAGAATGGGTGCTTTGGAAAATCTGCAGTACCACAGCCAGGCTTCTGTAGCTGTGCACTTGCCCCTGGGTGCATGTTTGTGCACATGTTTTGTGCCTGGGTATGTGGATAGAAAGGTGGGGTGTGGAGGGCGCATCAACAAGTGTGCAGGTATTTAAGGGCTGTGAAACAGTTTAAGTGGAAAGACTTTATCTGTCATAACAAAATAAATGTCTGAATAAATTCAGTCATTTATTTATTTATTTGAGCCTGACTCTCACTTCGTTGCCCAGGCTGGAGTGCAGTGGGGTGATCTCGGCTCACTGCAACCTCCGCCTCTCAGGTTCAAGTGATTCTCCTGCCTCAGCCTCCTGAGTAGCTGGGACTACAGGCGAATACCACTATGCCCAGCTAATTTTTTTTTTCTTTTTTTTAGCAGAGACAGAGTTTCGTTGTGTTGGCCAGGCTGTTCTCGAACTCCTGACCTCAGGTGATCAGCCCACTTCAGCCTCCCAGAGTGCTGGGATTACAGGCATGAGCCACTGCACCCGGCTGGTCATATATTTAGGAATCTATTATAAGTAGCCTCCTGCAGCTTTAGAGAAATCTCTTATCACAAAGACTGATTTGTCTGATAGGCTGCCACCATCCAGAGAAAACAAGAACTGGGAGAAGTCTTGATTTTCACTGCATCGGGAGTGTATGCTTTCGGGTTCTTAAGTTTTATGCAAATAGAATTCATGAGCCTGCCATAAATGACACTTTTCCTGTTAGGCTACATGCTGGCAGTCCTGAGTCTTGATCTCATTGCGCTGTGGATACTTGAAACCATCTATTTGAAAACTTCTATTGTGTGGTCTCAAAAATTGCCTGCAGGCAAAACTGCCATTGGAATAGCAATTTGCATGTTCTTTTCCGCCTTCCTGACCTAGGCTTTGAAGAGGCCACCTCTGGGGACTGTTACTGGCTTCTGGTGGAGAGCACAGAGGGCTCCCCGAGCAATGACATCACCCTCTGAACCACCTTATTTTGGGCCCAAGTTGGCCAGCCCAGTAGTCATTAGTAGCACTTTTCTCAAAGGACTCTCTAGATCCGATCTTGGAATATCTTTTTGTGTTTTGGAATGTCTTTTTATCTCCCTTGAAGATTCTTCTCCAATCTCTCTTCTGGGAATCCTTCTCTGAGCCTACCTCTCTACACCCACCACAACTTGGTGCTCCCATTTTTGTTTTCCTAAACATTTAATAGAAATGGTGCTTACTAACTGTTCCTGCTTTAGGACAGTGTGCTGGGATCAGGGGCCTTCAGTCAGCAAGACTTGGCCCCTGCCTTCTCTGATGCCTGGTCTTCCAGAAGACAGACTTATAGACACCGTTATCAATGGCAGGACAAGTACCATCACAGAGGACCCTTGAAGAACCCAAGTGGTTCACAGAGGAAGTGGTTCGGGAGAATTGAGCATCAGGCTGGATGAGGGATATTTGACAGAGGCAATGTAGAAGCTGAGTCTTGAAGGATGGGTAGGAGTTCTCCAGGCTGGCAAGGGGGAAAGTATGTTCCAAATGAAAGGAACAGCATCATTCCTTAAGTGCGTTTTTACTGAGCACCTACTAGGCGGCAAACCCCCTTCTAGGCCTGCTGTCATTGGAGCTTATGTTCTTTTTTTTTTGTTTTTTTGTTTTGTTTTGTTTTGTTTTTGTTTGTTGTTGTTGTTGTTGTTGTTGTTTTTGTTTGAGGCGGAGTTTCGCTCTCGTTACCCAGGCTGGAATGCAATGGCACGATCTCGGCTCACCGCAACCTCCGCCTCCAGGGTTCAGGCAATTCTCCTGCCTCAGCCTCCTGAGTGGCTGGGATTACAGGCACGCGCCACCATGCCCAGCTAATTTTTTGTATTTTTAGTAGACACGGGGTTTCACCATGTTGACCAGGATGGTCTCGATCTCTTGACCTCGTGATCCACCCGCCTCGGCCTCCCAAAGTGCTGGGATTACAGGCTTGAGCCACCGCGCCCGGCCCGGAGCTTATGTTCTAATAGGAAAAGACAAATAAATAATCCTTGTCTCTTCTTAGATTTCGGTGGTGGCTGCCAATCCTTGGTATTCCTTGGCTTGTAGATGCAGCACTCCATCCTCTAACTTTGTCTTCTTCTTGGGTCTGAGACTCAAATCTCCTTCGCCTTCCTCTTAGAAAAACACTGTTCACTGTATTTAGGGGCCAGCTTAAATCCGAGAGAATCTAATTTTAAGTTTTCTAACTTAATACTCTCTGAATTTGGGAGGTTAAGGTGGGAGGATCACTGGAGCTCAGGAGTTCAAGACCAGCCCGCGCAACATTGTGAGATGTTGTCTCTTAAAAAAAAAAAAAAAAAAAAAAATCAGCTGAGTGACATGATGCATGCCTGTAGTCCCAGCAACTTGGGAGGCTGAGGTTGGAGGATTACTTCAGCCCAGAAGGTTGAGGCTGCAGTGGGCTGTGATTGTACCACCACACTCCAGCCTGGAGAGGAGAGCAGGACAAAAAGAAAGAAAGAGAAAAAGAAAGAGAGAAAGACAGAAAAGGAAAGGAAGAGAGAAGGAAAGAGAGAGAAAGAGAGAGAGAAAGAAGGAGAGAGAAAGAAAAAGCGAGGAAAGAAAAATAAAGAAAAGAGGAGAAAATTGAACAATCGACCAAGACTCTTATTCCAGAAAAGATCATCTTCTGAGGCTCTGGGTGGACGTATTTTTCAGGAGCCACAATTCAACCCACTACAGGCTCAAAGCAACTTTTTGAGGTAATCAGAGCCCCAGTTTTTTCTATTTCGCAAGTGAGAAACTGAGGCACAGAAAAGTCGAATAATATGCCCCAGATCCCTATGGAGTTAATAGAACCAGGATTCAAATGCATGCAGTCAGTCTCCAGGGACTTTCTAAACACTGGGCTCTTCTACCTCTACACACCAATCTGAATTTTCTACGGGATTTAGCTAGAGCTTCTCTATCTCCTTTTGCCACTGGTGAAAGCGTGTTTAAAGGGTGATCTTCAAAAGATGATGTCCTTCTTTTGCAGTCAAAAAGGAGAGTGTGTCTTCCCCAAATAGCAGGAGAGGGGAAGGAACAGGCCCTGGACGGAAGGAAGTGTGAAAGGGCAGGGGAGCTTGTACTTCAATTGTAGAAGGTAGACAGCCATCAGTTTGGTCCACAAATCTCAGCAGCACTGTCTAGAACACCGGCAGCCGCAGGCAATCTGCGGTGAGTCTGCAGGGCGCTCAAGCCAATTTACCAATAGTTGAGCCTGGCTCTTCGTAAATAACCAATAGGAGACTGGTCCTCTCTCACACAAAAAGAAATCATTGGATCTCGTAAATGACTCCTCTTGCAGCCCCTGAAACCCTTCTCCTGTGACGCTACGGAGCACACATTATATGAAGAGCTCACACGTATTTGTTGTTGTTGTTTTGTTTGAGATGGAGTCTCACTTCACTCTGTCGTCCAGGCTGGAGTGCAGTGCTGTAATCTTGGCTCACTGCTAACTTCCGCCTCCCGGGTTCAAGAGATTCTTCCACCTCAGCCCACACAGTAGCTAGGATTACAGGTGCACACCACCCCACCTGGCCAATTTTTGTATTTTTGGTGGAGACGGGATTTTACCATGTTGGCAGGCTGGTCTTGAACTCCTGACTTCAAGTAACCACCTCGACCTCCATAGTACCAGGATTACAGGCATGAGCCACTGCACCCAGCCAAGAGCTCCCATGTAGAGTCTCACACAACCCCGTAAGCGGGACACAAACACTCTTTCTCCTCTCCTGGGCCCTGTAACAGCAGAGGCCTGAGCTGCTCACGTGCATGGCACTTTGCACACCGGTACTGTAACGCTGAACTAAATGAGCGGTCCTCACTGCCGTCGTCTCACCAGCCGTTTCCCATCCTCAGCAGCTGGGAGCTGAGAGCAATTCCTGTCACCATCGGGGACCCATCATTACATTCAATCTCTAAATGCCCTAGGTCTGAGCTCAGCAACAATTTTTGAAAGCTATTTGGGATGAAGTAGGTAATGCTAGGGTTTGGTGTGGAGAGAAAATGTTAAATTTTTCTATCTCAGTTAAGCTGGTTTATTCACAGAATTCTGTCTCTTGCTGGGTGGCTTGTTTCCCTCAGTTCTGGATTGTTAGGTTTAGGGCCATTCTGAGGAAGACAGATGTGATTATTTAGCTACATGGCTCTGCAGTTCTAGAGTAAATGCGGATGTGGGAAACCTTAAAAAACAGTGTATGGGGCCTGGCATGGTGGCTCACACCTATAATCCCAGCACTTTGGGAGGCTGAGGTAGGTGGATCACAAGGTCAGGAGTTCGAGACCAGCTTGGCCAATATGATGAAACCTCGTCTCTACTAAAAACACAAAAATTAGCCAGGCATAGTGGCGGGCACCTGTAGTCCCAGTTACTCAGGAGGCTGAAGCAAGAGAATAGCTTGAACATGGGAGCCAGAGGTTGCAGTGAGCTGAGATGGCACCACTGCACTCCAGCCGGGCAATAGAGCAAGACTCCGTCTCAAAAACAAACAAACAAACGAAATACAATATATGGAAATAGTGTTTGTAAAATGTTATCTTTTGTGTAAGGAAGGGAGATATTACTACATGGACATATTTTTCAAAACAGAAATGGCGGAATAAATTAAAAAACTAAGGCAAATGATATGTCTAGCGGGAGATAGGGAATAAGGTGGAGAAGATAAAGACGGACACTAGACTTCTCTGAATGTGACCTATCACATGGTTTTGGCTTTGAAACAGTATAAATATTTTAGATTTTTTACAATTAAAATTCCTAAAACATCAAAAACACCCTGAAACAAATGAACCTGCCTCTATGTCAAGGTGGTGGCTAAACCGAAGAGTAGAGAATTACTTCAAGTAGGGTGATCAACCCTCCTGGTTTGTCTGGGACTGTAAGAAAGGTGTTAGCATTGATCTAGGAGAATCCCTCAGTCCTGGGCAAACAAGACAGTTGGCCACCCCAACAGGGGATTCTAAAAGCTACACTTTGGCTGTACGTCTCTAGTAAGACATATTCTAAGAACTACAAACCACAAAGAAATATTTAACTCCATTCAGTGTTTTATTGCAGTATTGTATTGTAAGATCATTATAGGAAACCTACAGTATAGGCACAGTGAAGTATAAGATAAACAGGTAATTAAGGTGATTAGGAACCAAGGTTTCCATATATGAGAAAAAGGATAAAATCAAAGAAGTTATGTAGATCTTGTAAATGCCAGCATGAACTCAGGATTAGATGCAAATATCCTACCTCTGCCCACTGAAAAGCCTGAAATTAATGATGAACCAGTAGAAGGAACCCCTCTGACTCTTACAGATTACAGCCTGTAAATACCAACCTCCCTTTAAAAAGAGTCAAAGATCTCTAAAGAAATGACTGATCTCAGACCTGGGGCAAGAAATGTACAAGATGAACCTAAACTATCTAATTGGATGCCCAGAGCAAGGAAGCAATCAAAGACTGATAAAGTCATGACAAAAGAGCCCTCGATTCATCTTGAAGGGGCTTACATTGGCCTGAGATGGGACATTTGAGCATCAAAAGGAATAATGACTGCCATGATTGAAAATATTAACTATATAAAAATTACAAGCTCATCCGAAGCAATCAAAAACAAATTTCTTTGGTAATTCCCTAGGGCAACAAATCATTACGTTGAAAATAAAGGGACAGAATCAATCTTTTGGTTTGGTTTTGTTTGGCCTGCTTTTCCTGTGTAAATTTCATTTCAGGATAAGCAGATAGTTGATGGGAAGAAATTATTTTTTATAGAAGAATTATGATTGATAAATTTAGAATAAGTAATTAGAAAATCAGTATTTTGGAAATCTCAAATGAAATAATGGATTTGGGCAATCATTGTCAACAAATGCCAAAACCACAAATAAAAAGTTAATAGGGAACTGTGTTTTGGACGGATCAGGCTAATATCACCTGAGCCCACTGATCAATCTTTAAAAAAGGTAAAACAATCTCAAATACGCAGAAAAGTTGCAAGTACAATACAATGCCTATTTTGGTCCTTAAGAGAAATTTGTCCACATGATACCCCACCACTCTTAAACACTTTAGTGTTTTTTTTTTCCCACAAACAGTGACATAATTCTATTAAACCGCAGCAAAACCATCTAAATCAGAACATCAATGTTACCATGTTACTGTCAAGAACTGAGAAGGGTCTGAGTTTGTCTTCTACTTTCAAACCGATAAGTTAGTTTCTCATAGTTTCACGGATGCTGGCAGAAATCATGAGACTCCTGAGTCAGAGACAAAGCACGTTGTTACTCATCACACAGCAAGTGGCGTGAACGGCGTCTCTGTGTCAGTTCCCCTTGCCTGCAAATTCCCTCCAAATTCCATCCAGGCAATATGAAAAGCTTCAGATCATTGTACTTTACACACAGAGAGCTGCCTTACAGGAAAAAAGTCTCTGAACTTAGGGAACTCATAGTTTATTTATTATTTGTAAACTTTTAGTGTAGGTTCAGGTGTACATGTGTAGGTTTGTTATACAGGTAAACTGGTGTCACAGGGGTTTGTCGTGCAGATTATTTTGCCACACGAGTACTAAGTCTAGTACTTAATAGCTATTTTTTCTCTGCTCCTCTCTGTCCTCCTACTCTCCACTCTCAAGAAGGCCCCAGTGTCTGTTGTTCTCCTCTCTGTGTCAATTAGTTCTCATCACTTAGCTCCCACGTGCAGGTGAAAACATGCAGCTTTCGGTTTTCTGTTCCTGTGTTAGTTTGCTAAGGATAGTGGCCTCCAGCTCCATCCATGGGAACCTGTCTTTTATAATGGGCAGTAAGCATACCTGCCCTTTGATCTGGAGAGAGGGAGACATTGTTTCTATCTTGCGAGGCTGAAAGCCAACTTGTCCTTTGCTCCAGAGCAGGCGTCCCCAAATTTCTTACACAAGGGGCCAGTTCACTGTCCCTCAGACCGTTGGAGGGCCGCCACATACTGTGCTCCTCTCACTGACCACCAGAGAAAGAGATGTCCCTTCCTGAAGTGCGGCGGGGGGCCGGATAAATGGCCTCAGGGGGCCGCATGGGGACGCCTGCTCGCCTGCTCCAGAGAAAGACCGCATCTCTGTCTTCTAAGGCTGTTTGCTCTCCAAACATTCTTGCAAAGCCAGTCTGGAACAAAGAGAAGCAAATGCCTCTGTGAGATGTGCACAAATGTGAGAGACCTACAGGTAACTGTCTCCTAATACTGCAGTACTGGTAGCAGTTTTCTTAATTTTAGGCTTCCTAAGGGAAGTTGTATCTAATGGGAGCCATTTAAAAAAAAAAAAGGTGGGGGATTAGCTAACAGATATTTGAGGATGGGAGGTGTAGGAGTATTTTAGAGAAAACAGCTTGGAAAAGAAAAGCCCAGGAGGCTTTGGAGGCTGGGGAGGAGAAGGAGGCTTCAGTTGAGGTCAAAGAGGCAGGTTTATTTTGAAGGGCCTTGTAAGCCTCAAGGTGCTGTTGGAACTTGATCCTGAGTCCTTGAAATTTAAGTTGGGGAGTGGCATGAGCAAATGTGCGCTTTAAAAAGGCCACTTGGGCTGCAGCTGCAAGTGGACTGGATTCAGCCCATGGTTGATTTTTTCTGCTTTGTTTCCTGTAATCAGGTTCAGGGAGATGGGGATGCATGTGTTGAAATTCTGCCACATGGTAAATGGGGCTGTCCTTGGAGATGAACATATTGAGATCAGTCTCACGCCCCTTGCCCAGTCCCACCCTCCAGCGTTTTGATCCACGTGCCCACAGTTCTGATGAATGCCAAAGGCAAGCTTGAGGAGGGAAGAGGAAGTGACTAATCCTTTACTCCGGAGTCAGTTCACTAAGGATGAATTCTCCAAATGATAGCTAGATTTTCAAGTAAATTCTCCTTGTTTGTCGACTTATTTCTTTTAACTGTTCATAATGTTTATATTAATTTGTTTTGGATGGAATTATTTTTAGCAGATATTAAAGATTTTCATGAACTATTAGTTGATAAATTTGAAGATTTACTTTGGTTTAGTTTTTATTTGAACTTACTTCTAGTTTACTCTAGCTGTTTTTCTGTGACCAAAGTTCAGTATATTCCAGATTTTTCCATAGTTTGGGTCAACGACTTTGGGGAGTGAGAGTTTCACTGGTATTTCAAATTAGAATGCATGCATTTTGGATGACAAGGATTTAGAAATGGTAGAGCAGGTTTCTCTCTTCCAATACTTTTCATTCCAGTTCATTGCCTTTTGTGTATCTCTTAATTCACAGATTTGTTAATCAGCTAGTTCAAATAAATATTTTGCCTGTATTTCAAGCACTTGAGAAGGGATTAGTGTCTGAAATGTGAGTCACTCACAAAATTGAAATTCAGTTGAGTTGGATTGACAAATCTCTTATAAAGCACCTGGGGTAAACCAGCTGCAGCACAACTAAAACTCAAACTAAATTCTAACTTCAGCAGCAAGCAGACAACCTGTAAAGGCATTAGAAACCATTTTATATAATTTGCTACTAATTTTTGTTTTTTTTTTTTGTTTTTTTTTGAGATGGAGTTTTGCTCTTGCTGCCCAGGCTGGAGTGCAATGACGCGATCTCTCACTGCCACTTCTGCCTCCTGGGTTCAAGTGATTCTCCTGCCTCAGCCTCCTGAGTAGCTGGGATTACAGCCATGCACTACCACGCCCTGCTAATTTTGTATTTTTTAGCAGAGATGGGGTTTCTCTATGTTGGTCAGGCTGGTCTTGAACTCCCAATCTCATGTGATCTGCCTGCCTTGGCTTCCCAAAGTTCTTGGATTACAGGCGTGAGACACCATGCCTGGCCTGCTATTAATTTTTTTAGAAATTATATTTTCTTTTACTTTGGTCCTCACAATCTGGAGAATTGAATTAATCATTCTTACTTCATAAAATACCATCATTATTGACCCATATGAGGTTCCTCTCATGTTTGTTTTTATTTTGTATATTTCCCCTTCATCTCCAATCACCACTCCCATTCCCCACCTCCATAGGACTCAATTTAATGTGTTCATGATGCGCTCTTAAAATGTATGTACATTTTTAGTAGTGCTGTGTTTATATTTGGTTTAGTTTACACACATAGAATGGTGCTACAAATCTTCTATTTCTTACCCTCTGTTTGAAGGGTCTGTACATGTTGATACTTGTACATTTAGTTCATTACCCTTGTTGAAGCAAACTAAATATGGTCTGAGAAGGACTCTACTATATTTGAGTCCTTGTGGATGAAGGACTCAAATATATAAGCTATAACCTAGCTTAATAGACAAAATTGAAAATGTAACTTAATAATGTGCACCTGTAACAATGGCTGAGTGTTGGCCAATCCCAGTGGCCTTACTTCAACCACTCTTAGACTGCTGAATGTTCAAACTGCGTTCAAATAAGGCAAATGCCCAGCTGTAACCAATCTCACTGTTTCTATACTTCACTTCCGATTCCTGTACATCACTTTCCCATTTTTATCTGTAAATTTCTTCTGACCACAAGGCACCCGTGGAGTCTCTGAATCTGCTGAGATTCTGGGGCCTGCCCGATTCACGAATCATTCATTGCTCAGTTAAACTCTTTTACATTTAATTCATCTGAAGTTTTTCTTTTATCAGATGGTGTCAGAAGCGATATCCGAATTGGAGCTTCTAGTGACCACCAGAAGCGCTGAGTGAACCCGCACGGTACCTGCAGGACCCTCCGTGTCCACTCACCTCTCAGCCGCTGAGGATGGCGGGTAAACTCCCTCTCGGATCTCAGAGCTCCACAGATTTGTGTTTTGAGCTCTTTGAGTTTCTTTGAATAAATTTCTGATCCAAATTGGGTTTGGAGCCGTGACAGAAACTGGACTGGGTCCAGGAATGGATTTGATCCAGGAATTAATTGGCTCGGATCCAGTTAGAGGTCTCTTACATCTGACTGGGTCAGAAGGGAACTGGTGGTAAGCAGTAATATTACAGAGGCTATAAAATTTGGCTTTTGAAAATTCATATACACCTTTGTTTCATTTTTCTTGAGTGCTGAGGTAGCAAAAAAAATCACTGGCTAAGTTAATCAAGAGAACCTGAGCGTAAAGCCATTATTTGGGGGTAAAAATGGAATCCCTAATTTCTGGAAAACAGTCCTTTCTGGCTTATACTTTAGGCCTGGGAGGCAGCGAAGTCTTACAGAAACAGCAGAATCTTACTAAAGATAACTTACAGTGGAATGTTCCCAATGAACAGCAATGCATTAAAGTACATTTAAAAATGAGGGCTCTCGGTAAAGTCCCTTTGGGCTAAGACAGGGTTTAGCAGTACAGCATGTCAACTGCTATTCTCTTTAGCATAATCTGCCTTGCACTCTTTGCTGAAGGCTGTGGGTGACAGGATTAGGCATGTTTATGGGATCGTGGGACATGGGGAGCTTTCTCCTCCCTAAAAGGGGAAACTTGAGAGATGATGAGACTGCTGGAAAAATCCGTTTGCTACTGAGAAGTAGCTACCTGAACTTTTCAGTGTTGCTGCAATGGGTGGGTCTTTCTCCGGCCTCCCTGATCATTGAGCCTTCCCCACCCTGCCACAGGCAATGCTTTTTTTCTCTCTCCTTCTCCTTTCTTATCTTTCTATTATTCAGGGTCACCATCTTGCCCAGAGACCACAGGTTGAAACACCTGGTCAGAGTTGGATTAACAAATGATGGGGTCCAACCAGGGGCACATTTGAGCCTTGCTAGTTTGATATGGGGTGCTCACAGAGTGGCTAATGTCTGTGTTTTTGTCACATGTATTTTACTCTGGCCAGAACAAAAAAAGATAATTTTCCTTTATGTTGTGCCTTTGCCCCGGCATGACGGTGCGCAAAGCTGAGTCGCGATGGCCGCTCAGGGAAAGGGAACTCAGAAACCTGGCATGCCAGCAAAAGGGTAAGAATTTCTTACCAGTCAGATTTTGGCCTTCTTTCTCTCTGTGAAAATGGTTGAATGAATGTCAAAACCCATTGTTTATCTCCTTCTTGTTTTATGTCCTTGGGAGCTTGAACTTGTAACGACGTGGCAGTCCTTTCTCTTGGTCTCTGCCTTCCAGAGAACAGGAATTTTAGGGTTTATGTCATAGTTAGCTCTAAAAATTATTTTGAGTAGTTAGAAGCCTTTGCAAGCTCAAAATTAACTACTCTTGATTCCCTCTGGGAAGAGTAATGAAGACTGCCCTATGATGTAACTCAGTAGTTAAGGCTTTGCCCTCACACATTGATGATATGGGTTCATTCTCTACCTGTGAAGTAAGTTGTTTCTAGTTTAATATCTGCATGACCTTGTCTAGTCTCTTTTCCTCCATGTATTATCTTAAATTTTCCTTTCTCTGAGCAACTGGAAGGTTACGTTTGGTAAAGTTCAAAAGGCAGAAATAATCAGCTGTTTGACCCAGCTAAAATAAGATAATAAAAATTTTAAAAGAACTTTATTAAAGACTGCTATGGTTAAAAGTCAGCTTAATATGGCTGGGTGCGGTGGCTCATGCCTGTAATCCCAGCACTTTGGGATGTTGAGGCAGGCGGATCATCAGGAGTTCTAGACCAGCCTGACCAACACAGTAAAACCCGGCTCTACTAAAAACGCAAAATTAACCAGGTGTGGTGGTGCACACCTGTAATCCCAGCTACTTGGGATGCTGAGGCAGGAGAATCACTTGAACCTGGGAGGAGGAGTTTGCAGTGAGCCGAGATCGTGCCATTGCACTCTAGCCTTGGGTAACAAGAGCGAAATTCTGTCTCAAAAAAAAAAGTAAAAAAGTCAGCTTAATTAAAATTGGATATTCAAGCTCTAATTGCCTGGACTCCTTGGGAAAAACAGGAGGCACCAGAAATCACTTTCTGGCCCTGTTCTTCCAAAGGCTTCACCTGAAAGCCAATAACTAGTTAAGAAACTAAAAACTGCAAATGAGAAATCTTACAACTACCATAGTAATCTTCTGTCTGCATGTCTGTATAATTATATATGTGTTGTATGTAATGTTTATATCAAAGAGCTCTGATTAATTGGCCAAACAAAAATAAGCACTTAAATATTTCAGAAGTAAAATAAAAACAGCTTTAAATATTATTGATAAAATAAATACATTTTGTCCAAATTATGCAAGTCACATACTCGGTTTGCTAAATGCTTTAAGGTCATAAACTGCTTTGGCTTTTGAAAATTGTTCAACTTATTTTGGAGACATTAACTTCTAAATAAGGCCTGGTGATATATGGAATTAGCCAAGCCCTGTAGCTATGCCAAAAAGCTTATAAAGAAAGGAGATTTTATATAAGAAAGGACGCTGTATGGCAAATCCTTGTTCTAAAGTAAAATAACTGGTTGTTTAAAAAGAAGGATGTTTAGGGCAAGTCAGAAAGCCCAAAAATGTCTGTGTAAGTCATGAAAGAATTTATGAAAATAAATTTATGCCAGAAATACTGTACAATGTAAAGGTGATTAGGCCTCTTAAATGCTTTATAACATGCCACTATGACTCTTAACTGTACAGCTTGCCTGTTTTACAGCTAGGGCCTGGAACACGAGGAGTTAGATGATGGAAAGAATCAGACCTTATGTGAGATTTCGTCACCACCGGGCCTGCCTTACAAGAACTCCTGAAGGAAGCACTAAACATAGAAAGGAACAACCAGTACCAGCCACTCCAAAAACATACCAAATGGTAAAGAGCATAGACACAATGAAGAAATTGCATCAACTAATGGTCAAAACAACCAGCTAGCATCAAAATGGCAGGATCAGATTCACTCAAAACAATATTAACCTTAAGTGTAAATGGGCTAAATGCCCCAATCAAAAGACACAGACAGGCAAATTGGATAAAAAGTCAAAACCCATCAGTGTGCTGTATCCAGGAAACCCATCTCACATGCAAGGATACATGCAGGCTCAAAATAAATGGATAGAGGAAGATTCCCCAAACAAATGGAGAGGAAAAAAAAAAAAAAAAAAAAAGCAGGAGTTGCAATCCTAGTCTCTGATAAAAAAGACTTTAAACCAAGAAAGATCAAAAGAGACAAAGAAGGACATTATATAATGGTAAAAGGATCAATGCAGCAAGAAGGGCTAATGATCCTAAATATATACACATCCAATACAGGAGCACCCAGATATGTAAAGCAAGTTCTTAACGACCTACAAAGAGACTTAGACTCCCAGACAATAATAGTGGGAAACATTAATAATCCACTGTCAGTATTAGACAGATCAATAAGACAGAAAATTAACAAGGATATCCAAGACTTGAACTCAGATCTGGACCTAGAAAACCTAATCAGAACTCTCCACCCCAAATCCACAGAGTATTCTTCTCAGCACCACATCGTACCAAAAATTGACCACATAACTGGAAGTAAATCACTCCTCAGCAAATGCAAAAGAATGGAAATGATAACAGTCTCTCAGACCACAGTGCAATCAAATTAGAAATCAGGATTAAGAAACTAACTCAGAACTGCACAATTTCATGGAAACTGAACAACTGGCTCTTGAATGTTGACTGGATAAACAAGGAAATGAAGGCAGAAATAAAGATGTTCTTTAAAACCAACAAGAATGAAGACACAACATACCAGAATCTCTGGGACACATTTAAAACAGTGTCTAGAGGGAATTTTATGGCATTAAATGCCCACATGAGAAGCAAGGAAAGATCTAAAATGACACCCTATCATCAAAATTGAAAGAGCTAGAGGAGCAAGATTAAAAAACAAAACAAAACAAAACCAAAGCTAGCAGAAGACAAGAAATAACTAAGATCGGAGCAGAACTGAAGGAGATAGAGACACAAAAAACCCTTCAAAAAAATCAATAAATCCAGGAGCTGGTTTTTTGAAAAGATCAACAAAATAGACCACTAGCCGGATTAATAAAAAAGAAAAGAGAGAAGAATCAAATAGATGCAATAAAAAATGGTAAAGGGGATATCACCACCGATTCCAGAGAAATACAAACTGCCATCAGAGATTACTACAAACAACTCTATGCACATAAACCAGTAAACCTGAAAGAAATGGATAAATCCCTGGACACTTGCACCCTCCCAAGCCTAAACCAGGAAGAAGTCGAAACTCTGACTAGACCAATAACAACAGCTGAAGTTGAGGCAGTAATTAATAGCCTACCACCCCAAAAAAGCCCAGGTCAAGATGGGTTCACAGCTGAATTCTACCAGACATACAAAGAGGAGCTGGTACCATTCCTTCTGAAACTATTCCACACAATCCAAAAAGAGGGAATCCTTCCCATATCATTTTATGAGACCAACATCATCCTGATACCAAAACCCAGCAGAGACCCAACAAGAAAAGAAAATTTCAGGCCAATATCCATGGTAGACATAGATGCAAAAATCCTCAATAAAATACTGGCAAACTGATTGCAAAAGCACATCAAAAAGTTTATCCATCACAATCAAGTAGACTTCATCCTGGGGATGCAAGGCTGGTTCGACATACGCAAGTCTATAAACATAATTCACCACATAAACAGAACCAAAGGCAAAAACCACACGATTATCTCAATAGATGCAGAGAAGCCCTTTGACAAAATTCAACAGCATTTATGCTAAAAACTCTCAATAAGCTAGGTATTAATAAAATGCATCTCAAAATAATCAAAGCTATTTATGACAAACCCACCGCCAATATCATACTAAATGGGCAAAAACTAGAAGCATTCCCTTTGAAATCTGGCACTAGACAAGGATGCCCTCTCTCACCACTTATATTCAATATAGTATTGGAAGTTCTAGCCAGAGCAATCAGGCAAGAAAAAGAAATAAAGGGTGTTCAATTAGGAAAGGAGGAAGTCAAATTGTCTCTATTTGCAGATGACATGATTGTATATTTAAAAGACCCCATCATCTCAGCCCAAAATCTCCTTAAACTGATAAGCAACTTCAGCAAAGTCTCAGGATACAAAATCAATGTGCAAAAATCACAGGCATTCCTATACACCAATAACAGACTTAAAGAGAACCAAATCAAGAATGAACTACCATTTAAGATTGCTACAAAGAGAATAAAATACCTAGGAATACAACTAACAAAGGATGTAAAGGACCTCTTCAAGGAGAACTACAAACCACTGCTCAAGGAAATAAGAGAGGACACAAACAGATGGAGAAACATTTCATGCTCATGGTTAGGAAGAATCAATACCATGAAAATGGCCACACTGCCCAAAGTAATTTATAGGTTCAATGCTATCCCCATCAAGCTACCTATGACCCTCTTCACAGAACTGGAAAAAACCACCTTAAACTTCATATGGAACCAAAAGAGCCCACATAGCCAAGTCAATTCTAAGCAAAAAGAACAAAGCTGGAGGCATCATGCTACCTGACTGCAAACTATACTACAAGGCTGCAGAAATCAAAACAGCATGGTACTGGTACCAAAACAGAGATATAGACCAAACTAATTAAACTGAATAAACTTGTAAAATGTTATTAAAAACTAACTTTAACATTAAAAATACACCAATGGAAATACAAAATTTGATTTTCTCTTTTAAAAATGATTTTTATGTGATATTAAAAGATAATGAAAGGATTTTGTTTAAAACCTTATAAATAAACTACAGTCCCGGCCGCGATCGCTATGGTAGCGGCGTCTTCGTGGGCCCAGCCACCACGGTCCTGCCCAGGCACAGCTGCCTCAACAGCTGCCCCTCTTGCAGCCTCTCGGGCATGAACTGAGCCTTCTGTTGCCTCCCGCTACCCTACCCGCTGTTGCCCTTGCATCTCGACTCTGGGCCCCCGCTGGGAACATGCCTCTGGCTTCCTACTGCTACCTGCGGGTCGTGGGCAAGGTGACACTTGTGAAGCACCGGCGGGTTGGCAAGCAGTACGTCATCAAAAAACTGAACCTCTGAAATGCCTCTAGCCGAGAGCGGCAAGCTGCTGAACAGGAAGCCCAGCTCTTGTCTCAGCTGAAGCATCCCAACATTGTCACCTACAAGGAGTCCTGGGAGGGAGGAGACGGTCTACTCTACATTGTCATGGGCTTCTGTGAAGGAGGTGATCTGTACCGAAAGCTCAAGGAACAGAAAAGGCAGCTTCTGCCTGAGAATCAGGTGGTAGAGTGGTTTGTACAGATCGCCATGGCTTTACAGTATTTACATGAAAAGCACATCCTTCATCGAGATCTGAAAACTCAAAATGTCTTCCTAACAAGAACAAACATCATCAAAGTGGGGGACCCAGGAATTGCCCGCGTGTTAGAGAACCACTGCGACATGGCTAGCACCCTCATTGGCACACCCTACTACATGAGCCCTGAATTGTTCTCAAACAAACCCTACAACTCTAAGTCTGATGTTTGGGCTCTAGGATGCCGTGTCTATGAAATGGCTACCCTGAAGCATGCTTTCAATGCAAAAGATATGAATTCTTTAGTTTATCAGATTATTGAAGGAAAGCTGCTGCCAATGCCAAGAGATTATAGCCCAGAGCTGGCAGAACTGATAAGAACAATGCTGAGCAAAAGGCCTGAAGAAAGGCCATCTGTGAGGAGCATCCTGAGGCAGCCTTATATCAAGCGCCAAATCTCCTCCTTTTTGGAGGCCACAAAGACAAAAATGTCCAAAAATAACATTAAGAATGGTGACTCTAAATCCAAGCCTGTTGCTACAGTGGTTTCCAGAAAGGCAGAATCAAATCATGAAGTAATCCACCCTCAACCACACTCTTCTGAAGGTTCTCAGACATATAGAATAGTTGAAGGCAAATGTTTGTCTGAGGAGAAACCCAGGGTCTCTGGTCCCTTGACGTCACCTGCCAGCCTGAAAGCCCATACCTGCAAACAGGACTTGAGCAATACCACAGAACTAGCCACAAGCAGTAGGGTAAATATTGACATTTTACCTGCAAAAGGGAAGGACTCAGTGAGCGATGGCTTTGTTCAGGAGAATCAGCCAACACTCTTGGATGCCTCTAATGAGTTAGGAGGTAAATGCAGTATTTCTCAAGTGGAAAAGGAGATGCCGCAGGACAACACTAAATCCAGTGCTCAGCCTGAAAACCTGATTCCCATGTGGTCCTCTGACATCACTGGGGGAAAAGAATGAAACATTGAAGGCTCTGCAGCCCCTAATCAAAGAACAAAAGCCAAAAGACCAGGATCAAGTTGCTGGTGAATATATTATAGAAAAACAGGGCAGAATCCACCCGGATTTACAGCCACACAACTCTGGATCTGAACCTTCCCTGCCGCGACAGCAATGGCAGAAGAGAGAACAGACTGAGCGCAGAGGGGAAAAGAGACAGGATCGACCATTATCAGCCAGAGAGAGGAGGCGACTAAAGCAGTCACAGGAAGAAATGTTCTCTTCAGGTCCTTCAGTGAGGAAAGCTTCTCCGAGTGCAGCAGGGCCAGGGAAACTCCAGGAGGAAGACCAGCCCATGCCTGCCCGACGGCTCTCTTCTGACTGCAGCGTCACTCAGGAAAGGAAATTGATTCATTGTCTCCCTGAAGATGAGTTAAGTTCTTTTACAAGTTCAACTGATAAGTCAGATGAGGATTCCAAGGAAGGGAAAGATTAGACAAATGAAATTAATGCCTTGGTACCATTGATGACTCAGACCCTGAAACTGGATTCTAAAGAGAGCTGTGAAGATCTCCTAGTAGCGAATCCAGTGTCCGAATTCAGACTTCATCGGAAATTTCGGGACACACTGATGCTTCATGGGAAAGTTGCAGAAGAGGCAGAGGAACTCCATTTTAAAGAGCTACCTTCAGCTATCGTGCCAGGTTCTGAAAAGATCAGGAGACTAGTTGAAGTCTTGAGAGCTGATGTAATTTGGGGCCTGGGAGTTCAGCTTTTAGAGCAGGTGTATGATCTTTTGGAAGAGGAGGATGAATTCGAGAGAGAGGTACATTTGCAGGAGCACATGGGTGAAAAGTGTACAACTTACAGTGTGAAAGCTCGCCAGTTGAAATTTTTTGAAGAAAACGTGAATTTTTGAGCATTTGTCCTAATCTGCTGCCAGAATTAAAGACCTATTTTCAGAGGTTTTCAACTTAAAAAACAAGGGCGAACAGTTATTTGGAGGCCATTCATTACTGTTTTATATCTCTTTGGAGTTTTCTTACAGAAAAGAAATTGGACAGAACAGAGTAATATGAAGCAGGATCACAAAAGAAAAAACACCTTTGACTTTCATATTCTATTTATGAGGACACATCTGTCGTTTGTTTGATTACTGTTTACTGAGCCTTAAACCACCAAGTTTATAGCTACAATTTTATTTTTCTAAGGTACTAATTAGCTTAAACACAGGGCTATAAAGTACTGGATTGAAAATTTTATATTGTAATATAGAGATAAAAGCGATAGGAGAAACAAATTACTTCTGTCCAGTCATTATACCTGCTATTGTTAATAACCTTAGTGAGTAGTTGATAAATTATAAAAATTTTAAAAGTCACATCACAGTTCTGGAAATTGATTTAAAGAATATGAAGTTCTAGCTAGTACCTGAGCAACTGAATTTCTTTTCTACACATTGATGGACTTTTAGTATTTTATTTTCAGCCGGGCGCCGTGGCTCAAGCCTGTAATCCCAGCACTTTGGGAGGCCGAGGCGGGTGGATCAAAGATCAAGAGATCGAGACCATCCTGGTCAACATGGTGAAACCCCATCTCTACTAAAAATACAAAAAATTAGCTGGGCATGTTGGCGTGTGCCTGTAATCCCAGCTACTCAGGAGGCTGAGGCAGGAGAACTGCCTGAACCCAGGAGGCGGAGGTTGCGGTGAGCCGAGATCGCGCCATTGCACTCCAGCCTGGGTAACAAGAGCGAAACTCCGTCTCAAAAAAAAAAAAAAAAAAGAAAAAGAATATGAAGTTCTAGGTAGTACCCGAGCAACTGAATTTCTTTTCTACACATTGATGGACTTTTAATATTTTATTTTCAGCCGGGCACGGTGGCTCAAGCTTGTAATCCCACAACTTTAGGAGGCCGAGGTGGGTGCATCACGAGGTCAAGAGATAGAGACCATCCTGGTCAACATGGTGAAACCCCGTCTCTACTAAAAATACAAAAAATTAGCTGGGCGTGGTGGCGCATGCCTGTAATCCCAGCTACTCAGGAGGCTGAGGCAGGAGAATTGCGTGAACCCAGGAGGCAGAGGTTGCGGTGAGCCGAGATCGCGCCATTGCACTCCAGCCTGGGTAACGAGAGCGAAACTCCATCTCAAAAAAAAAAAAAAAAATTATTTTCATTTAATGTAAACCTCATTTACGGTACATACAAATTAAAACTGAGACACATTGGCTTTGTAAATCAGTATGTTTTTACATAATGGTTTTGTTAGATTTATTTTTTCATCAGTGAAAAAACATTTCTTAAACACAAATTTCATTTCCATTTAAGCAATATGTAAGCAAAGTCCAGGTCCACTTAGTTTTTGGATATATTTAATGCTTGTCTCTGAAGTTTGTCTTCATCTGCTTTAAGATACTGTCTTTCCATGTTTTAAATGTATGATTATCTATCACATATTAGTTGTTTAATAAGAGGTACTACCCATCTAGGAAAGGAATTTTATAAAGTTAAATACAAGTCTTGAATAGTACATTCAAGGGATACTAAAAATAAATATTGCCCCTGGTGTGAGTCCGTCCTGAGCGGCTGTTCTTTTGAGCAGTCGTCGTTTATCTCCGTCCACCTTCTCTTCCACCTAAGTGCGTGTCACCACCCGATGGAAGATTCGATAGACATGGACATGAGCCCCCTGAGGACCCAGAACTATCTTTTTGGTTGTGAACTCAAGTCCGACAAAGATGATCACTTTAAGGTGGATAACGATGAAAATGAGCACCAATTGTCTTTAAGAACGGTCAGTTTAAGGATGAGTTGCACATTGTTGAAGCAGAGGCAATGAATTACAAAGGCAGTCCAATTAAAGTAACACTGGCAACTTAGAAAATGTCTGTACAGCCAACAGTTTCCCTTGGGGGCTTTGAAATAACACCACCAGTGGTCTTACGATTGAAGTATGGTTCAGGGCCAGTGCACATCAGTGGACAGCACTTAGTAGCTGTGGAGGAAGATGCTGAGTCAGAAGATGAGGAGGAGGATGTGAAACTCTTTCAGTATGTCTGGAAAGCGGTCTGCCCCTGGAGGTGGTAGCAAGGTTCCATAGAAAGAAGTAAAACTTGCTGCTGATGAAGATGATGATGATGATGATTTTGATGATGAGGAAACTGAAGAAAAAGTGCCAGTGAAGAAATCTATATGTGATACTCCAGCCAAAAATGCACAAAAGTCAAATCAGAATGGAAACGACTCAAAACCGTCATCAACACCAAGATCAAAAGGACAAGAATCCTTCAAAAAACAGGAAAAAAACTCCTAAAACACCAAAAGGCTCTAGCTCTGTAGAACACATTAAAGCAAAAATGCAAGCAAGTATAGAAAAAGGTGGTTCTCTTCCCAAGGTGGAAGCCAAGTTCATCAATTATGTGAAGAATTGCTTCTGGATGACTGACCAGGGGGCTATTCAAGATCTCTGGCAGTGGAGGAAGTCTCTTTAAGAAAATAGTTTTAAAAATTTGTTAAAAATTTTCCATCTTACTTCATTTCGGTAACAGTTGATATCTGGTTGTCCTTTTTATAATGCAGAGTGAGAATTTTCCCTACCGTGTTTGATAAATGTCCAGATTCCATTGCCAAGAATGTGTTGTCCAAAATGCCTGTAGTTTTCAAAGATGGACCTCCCCCCTTTGCTTGGTTTTAAGTATGTATGGAATGTTATGATAGGACATAGTAGTAGTGGTGGTCAGACATGGAAATGGTGCAGAGACAAAAATATACATGTGAAATAAAACTCAGTATTTTAATAAAGTAAAAAAATATTGCTCCAGAAAAAAATAAATAAATAAATAAACTACAAAAGAAAAAAGAGGGAAGGGACAGAAAGGCGACAGAGTCAGTTGACTTCATGCTGTCTTCACTGGGTCTGATTTAGAAAGCTGCATCTCCTCTCTATCAGAATAATGTTTTTTCCTTTAAAAAATGCATGAGTTATCATTTTGGCTAAATGAATGACATGGTAACCTAAGATTCTATTTTGTAATATCCAATGTTTTAAACCTTTGGTATTTAACAGACCTTTCAAAATCAAGCTCTAGATTACTATACTAAATGATTCAATACTAAAATTGTTTAAATACGCAATTTGAAGGAACTCCATGGTCTAAGTCAAACTACCTCTAATAACCCGTTAGTATCAGTGCTGTGCACCTAAGTTGGAGAAACACCTGGCATTCAAGAGGACAGAAGTCCAATGTCAAGCATGGACTCGTGGAGAACTAAGACAGCCGCCTTGTCCTTCCTGAGTGCTTAAAGCTTTTGTTATTAAAGATTCTGCATTCCATGACTCGTCATGAAAAAGATAAAATAATCCAAATTAAAGATATCGATGTGGTGTCTTACAAACTGTGGAAATAGTTTAAAACCAATGTGTAGTTCCATATTCCTGGTAAAGCAATCAAAGCTTCAGATACATTTGGCTACTTGATGGTCCATTTAAACATTTATAAAGGGATTTTATTTAATTGTCTTTTTCTTTCTTTCTTTCTTTCTTTTTTTTTTTGAGTTAGAGTTTCACTCTTGTTGCCCAGGCTGGATTGCAAGGCACACTCTCAGCTCACTGCAACCTCCACCTCCTGAATTCAAGGGATTCTCCTGCCTCAGTCTCCTAAGTAGTTGGGATTACAGCCATGTGCCACCACGCTCAGCTAAGTTTGTATTTTTAGTAGAGACAGGGTTTCTCCATGTTGGTCAGGCTGGTTTCGAACCCCTGACCTCAGGTGATCTGCCCGCCATGGCCTCCCGAAGTGCTGGGATTATAGGCATGAGCCACCGCGCCTGGCCTCAGCTATTATTTTCAATGCATATTTTCTGGGTGTATAAAATCTTTCCTATGCAAAAGTGCTGATGTTATAACAGTAGATCATTGTGCTATAGTATATTTTCACCAAGTAAAGAGAGTTTTTTATGGTTCACTGAGGACAATCCCTTCACAATCTAGAGCCTGAAGAGTGGATCTTCCTAGAACGTCAGAAAAAGACTGTCTTTGCCATCCACACTACAGCAAAACTTTGGAGGCTGGAAGCTTGGGTTCGTAATCTCACAGCTAAGAAGAGTCCTTCCACGCTCCTGGAACTACACACCCATTGGAATCCTTAAGGTAAAAACTAACCAGGAAAGTTTCTCCCCAGAAGAAGATGGCATCCTTGATGTGAACAGTTTTTCCCAAGATCACTGATCCAGACTTCTACTATCACAGGACTCTTATCTTTGAATATTTTTTTTCTTGTTTATGCCTCTATGAACAATAGAGATTAAAAGGGGGTCTATTATGTGCACTTATAGGGTAGACTTTTAATTGTGAAGGATTTTACCGCCAGCCTTAGACATGAATAACCATATACTTATAGATAAAAGATGAAGGCCTAATGTAGAGGGGAAACTTTGGTGGTACATACGTTGCCCCATAATCAGTCAAAACTCCTCATGGATCAAAGAGAACATTGCCAGGAGGCCTTCACTCTTATAGAAGGGTGTCACTTGTTAGGTCCTTTTTCCATGATTTAGAATAAGATAGGCAAGAATTAGAAATGCCACCCTCACAATAGACTCTACAGCAAATTTTACTTTAAAAGCTGTCGTTGCACAACAGACTTTAAATTCTCTTGTGAAAGCTATGCTAAATAATAGAATCGGCTCAACAGAAAGGTACCTGTGCAGCTACTGACACTTCTGGCCTATGGAGAATGACATCGAACATAGATTATAAAAATTCAGTTAAGAGATAGCATGGGGAGAAATGACAGATACAGGTGAGGGGACAGAAGACCGCAAACCACACTGCCATGTGTGTACCTATGCAACAATCTTGCATGTTCTTCACATGTACCCCCAAACCTAAAATGCAATAAAAAATAAATAAATAAATAAATAAAATTTAAAAAAAAAAAAGTCCCTTATCAGAAAAAAAAAAAAAAGAGAAATACCTAAGGTAGATGACAGTTGATGGGTGCAGAAAACCACCGTGGCACGTGTATACCTGTGTAACAAACCTGCACGTTCTGCACATGGACCCGAGAACCTAAAGTATAATTTAAAAAATAAATAAAGGTGATTAAAAAAAAAATTCAGTTGTAGGGGATTAATACAAAGAGCACTTGGTCAAGCGAGTAGACTCTTCATACAGCTCATTCTTTATTTCACATGGTTTGGCTTATGGGGACCCTGGGTAAGGAGCATACTCCAAACTCTATATTGCCCTCCCAATAGCCGTAGTGATAGTCTCCCTGATGTTGTGCTGTGTTCTCTCAAAGGTTTTCAGTGTTCACATGCAGCCATCTCTAGAATGTCAAATGGTCTCTCTTCAACTGGAATGACAAGAGCTGAAAGAAATATGGGACCATGAGGACACTATAACCTATAAATGATGTGCTGAGACCGGAAATCCAAAATGATGGTAACTTAGAGGGACACTAAGGCCCTAGGTTTTGGTCACATTCTTACGTAAGTGAGAACCTGGCTGAAAAGGGGGAGTTTTTTTAAAAACAAGATTATAGGAGGCCATTACTTTGGACTGAGCTCGTGCACTAGGCCCCAACAAACCAAGCCAAACGAAAATGGAGTTACTTGTGCTAAATGAGACATAATCAAACTAAGGCTTTAAGAAAACACATAGAGCCGGGCGCGGTGGCTCAAGCCTGTAATCCCAGCACTTTGGGAGGCTGAGGCGGGTGGATCACAAGGTTGAGAGATCGAGGCCAACCTGGTCAACATGGTGAAACCCCGTCTCTACTAGAAATACAAAAAATTAGCTGGGCGTGGTGGCACGTGCCTGTAATCCCAGCTACTCAGGAGGCTGAGGCAGGAGAATTGCCTGAACCCAGGAGGCGGAGGTTGCGGTGAGCCGAGATCGCGCCATTGCACTCCAGCCTGGGTAACAAGAGCGAAACTCTGTCTCAAAAAAAAAAAAAAAAAAAAAAAAAAGAAAACACATAGATCTTAGAACAGACGAGGTTTTTTGTTTTTCTCCTGTAAACAAGATGTTTCAGCCTAAGGAGGTACCCTCTATTCAGTCCTTATTCCTTCCTTGCAAACCCCACTGTTCTGTTTCCCAGTGAGTTTCAAAACCATATAAGTACATTTATGATAGTGATAGTAACATCAGTGACTAAGGTTTTGGTCAATCTCTCAAAACTGAGAAAATGACCAAAAGGGGAAAATTGTTAAAGCAAATTAATATAGCCTAGGAAGGACTCTGTTCTCCTACATTTGAGTCCTTGTGGATGAACTTTAACCTAGCTTAATAATAAGTCAAAATGAAAACCTGCACCTGTAATAATGACGGAGCGTTGGCCAATCCCAGCAGTCACATTTCAACCACTCATAGACTGCTGAATGCGCAAACTGCATTCACATAAGGCAATGCCAAGCTGTAACCAATCTCCCTGTTTCTGTACCTCACTTCCAATTTCTGTACCTCAGTTTCCCAGTTTTGTCCATAAATTTGTTCTGACCACAAGGCACCCCTGCAGTCTCAGTGAATCTGCTGTGATTCAGGGGGCTGCCCGATTCATGAATCATTCATTGCTCAATTAAATGCTTTTAAATTTAATTTGGCTGCAGGTTTTCTTTTATGACTCTGGACTACTGCTTAGTATTTCTTAGAATGCATCCAGCTCATTTTGCTGTTCATCTTTTGGAAAGGGCCTCCTTAGTTGTCTCCAGCTCTCCTCTCTTCTACCATAACAATTTTATTTATTTATTATTTTTTCGAGATGGAGTTTTTTTTTTTTTGCTCTTGTTGTCTAGGCTGGAGTGCAATGATGCAATCTCGGCTCGCTGCAACCTCTGCCTCCTGGGTTCAAGTGATTCTCCTGCCTCAGCGTTCCAAGTAGCTGGGATTACAAGTGTGTGCCATCACATCTGGCTAATTTTGTATTTTTAGTAGAGACGGGATTTCACTATGTTGGTCAGGCTGGTCTTGAACTCCTGACCTCAAGTGATCCACCCTCCTTGGTCTCTTAAAGTGCTGGGATTGCAGGCATGAGCCACTGCCCCTAGCCCCATATCCATTTTAGATGCACATCCATAGCCCCTTAAAGAGAGATAGATGATTTCTCTACACACCCAGGAGGTGTATTGCTACATCATAGAGCATATTCACATGCAGCGTCACTAAAATACCGCTGGCTTGCTTTCCTGAATGTCTAGCTAGTTCACACAACTACCAGGAGCAGGGATGGGATTAGGATGAGAGGAGTGAAGTAAAATTTAACGGAGAGTCAAAAGTCTTTGTGATCAAGGTAAATAATATTCTAGTGCCATATTTTTCAAAAATTAAAATTCGGGCCGGGCGCGGTGGCTCAAGCCTGTAATCCCAGCACTTTGGGAGGCCGAGGCGGGTGGATCACGAGGTCAAGAGATCGAGACCATCCTGGTCAACATGGTGAAACCCCGTCTCTACTAAAAATACAAAAAATTAGCTGGGCATGGTGGCGCGTGCCTGTAATCCCAGCTACTCAGGAGGCTGAGGCAGGAGAATTGCCTGAGCCCAGGAGGCGGAGGTTGCGGTGAGCCGAGATCGTGCCATTGCACTCCAGCCTGGGTAACAAGAGCGAAACTCCGTCTCAAAAAAAAAAAAAAAAAAAAAAATTAAAATTCATGCAAACGTTTTTGATAGAAACAATAAAATCAAAATTTTAAATAGGGAAAAAAACAACAACAAAGGAACACAGAAAACTGTTGGAGATGATGGATGCGTTCGTGACTTTAATTTTGGTGATGGTAACACAAATTTATACATCTGTCCAAACTCACCAAATTGTAGACATTAACTATGTGCAGGGTTTTATGTACCAATTACATCTAAATACAGCCAGAAAACAAAATTTTACAATAAAGACAACATCCAAGCCTACACTTGCGTGACTCTCAGATCCACCTTCAGAAATGAACTCGGTTCTCCAGTGCTGGAGTCATCAGTGGCAGGCCTTTTGGGAATGTTGTCAGCTGCAGCAAATGACCTCGCCCAGAGTCACGCCTTCCGTCATGCGTTGTCCATACCAGTCAGTAGCTGACCATCCAACTGAAAGGGTATAAATGACCAGTCCATCTCATCATGGGTTAACGCTGAGGGGCAGCCCAGCTTCAGTCCTCCTGGTGGGACTAAATGAAGCTTTCTTTTCCTTTCCCCCGCCCCAGTTTTATTGAGGTATAATTGACAATTTAAAAGTATATAAATTTAGGGTGTATACACGTTGTTTTGATAAATGTGCACATTGTGAAATAATTACCACAATCACACTAATAAACATATTCATCACCTTACATAGTTACCTTGTGTGTGTGTGCACGCACTCGTGTGTGTGTGTATGTGTGTGTGTGTGGTGAGAACACCTAAGAGCTACTCTCAACAAACTTCAAGTATGCAATACACTGTTATTAACTATAGTCACCATGCTGTACATTAGATCTCTACAACTTACTCATCATGTATAATTAAAGCTTTGTACCCTTTAATCAACATGTCCTCATTTTGCCTGCCCCTCAGCCCCTGGTAACCACCATATTCTCTGCTCCTAGGAGTTGACTTTTAAGATTCCACATGTAAGAGAGACCTTGGAGTATTTGTTTTTCTGTGTCTGGCTTATCTCATTTAGCATAATGTCCCTCAGGTTCATCTATTTGTTGTAAATGACAGGATTTCCTATTTTTTTTTTTTTAATGCTGAATAACATTCCATTGTATATTCTTATCCATTCATCTGTTGACAGTCACTTAGGCTGTTTCCATATCTTGGCTATTGTGAATAATGCTGCAGTGAACACGGGTATGCAGATATCTCTTGGACATGCTGATTTCGATTCCTTTGGATATATACCCAGAAGCGAGATTGCTGGAACATATGGTATTTCTATTTTTAATTTTTTGAAGAACTTCCATACTGTTTTCCATAATGCTTGCACCAATTTACATTCCCACCAACAGTGTACAAGGGTTTTTTTCCACATTCTTTCCAACACTTAGAGGTTTCGGGAGTGAAGAGACTATATTTACAAACCATACATCTAGTAAGGGGTTAATATCTAAAATAGATAAGTGGTTCAACTCAATAGTAAGACAACAAAAAACCCCACTAAAATATGGGCAAAGGATCTCTTCAAAGAAGACATACAAATGGCTAATAGGTATATGAACAGGTGCTGAACGTCACTAATCATCAGGAACTGCAAATCAAAGCCACAAAGAATTATCACTTCATGGCTGTTGGGATGGCTGGGTTTTCTTTGGGACAGCATTGAAGCTCCTATCCTATTTTCTCCCACACCCTTCCTTAGACGTTTGTCTCACCGGTGCTTACTAATAAATGCCTTGCATGCTAAGCTTATGCTGAGAGTCTGTTGCCTAGGGATTCCAACTAGTGTTACTTGCCAATATTTAGCATTATTTTTCTGTATAGTATTTGCCATCCTGGTGTATTTAAAGTCAAATGTTAGTGTATTTTTTCAGTTGCATTGCTTTCATTATTTGTGAGTTTGAAAATCTCTTTATATGCTTTTTGGCTCTCAGGGCTTTCCTGTCTGTGAATTGCCTGTCGGTATCCTTTGTCTTTTTACCATTTTAACTATAAACTTTATGATGCAGAGTTACTGATGAATGGATAATTTGGTGAGCTGGTTATTCAGTTATCTGGTTTTAAGCAATTTAGCTTTCAGCAAATTAGCTTTCTGTGAATTCCACCAAAACAACTTTTGGCTAATGAAAAGTTTTATGACAAGTGAAGTGGTAATTTGGCAAAGTGACTTTTGGTGAATTGACTTTGGCTGCATTGGTTTTTGGTAAGTTGGCTTGCTTCTACTAAGGATGTCTGCACAGTTCTCACTCCTGAACTACCTTCTAGAACTTTCCATGAGATCTATAGAACCCATGAAGGGGGGAATGTACAAGGACAACCCCTGTCTCTTTCATTGTTTTTTAAGTAAAGTCAGGGCCTCAATATGTTGCTCAGGCGGGTCTTGAACTTTTGGGCTCAATGGATCCTTCCACCTTGGCCTCCCAAAGTGCTGGGATTATAGGCATGAGCTACCGTGCCCAGCTTGACCCCTGTCTCTTAATCAAAACCCCTTACTGTTCTTTCTCATCTTCCTGTTTCTTCTTGTAACTGATCACTGTGCTCCCCTGCTCAGTACCTTTCAGTCATTTCCCTCCCCTCTACTATAACACAAGAGGGGAGGGAAACTATTATGAGATCACAAGGTCAAAGTTTCTTTGCGACATTGTCCATCCACTCTCAACCTTTCCCCTCCCAGCAATAAGACATTCAGTATTATCTACATTCATCCATCCCTGTTGCTCCTCAGGCTCAACATGGTCCTTTAACATCACAGAAAAATTGCTTGAATGGGCTGACTGACTAGAGCTTTTGTCTCCACTTACTGCCTCAGGTTGTCTTCTCAACCCATTCCCGATGGAATTCCATTCCCAATGCCCAAGTGAGATGGCTTGTGCTAGATATCTAATGGCTACCAATCAGCTGAAGTCAGTAGTTACTGCTCTTATCTCACCCAACCCTTCAGCAATACATTTTTTTTTTTTGAGACAGGGTCTCCCTCTGTCACCCAGGCTGGAGTGCAGTGGCGTGATCTCAGCTAACTGCAACCTGCACCTCCTGGGTTCAAGCAATTCTCCCACCTCAACCCCCTGAGTAGCTGGGATTACAGAAATGCACCACCACGGCCTGACTAGTTTTTGTATTTTCTTTTTTTCTTTTTTTTTTAGTAGAGACGGGGTTTCACCATATAAGTCAGGCTCGGCTCGAACTCCCAACCTAAGGTGATCCACCCGCCTTGGCATCCCAAAGTGCTGGGATTACAGGCATTAGCCATTGCACCTGGTCCTTCAGCAATACACTTTCAACACAACTACTTGTTCCTCTTGAAACAGTGTCAGCTTCTGGCTTTTGTGACAGCCCGCTCTCACAGTTATTCCTCTGGGTTCCCTGATTCCTCTTCCCTTTTATGGATATCTTCTTCTCCACTCAATCTCTAAATATGGGGCCCCTCTAGGGCTTGAAACTGGTGCCTTCTCCTTCATTTATGAAGGAGAAGCCCTAGGTGGCTCTCATATTCATCTTCTTTCTCTAGGAGATCTCACTGAATGTCATGATCTTAAACGACATCTTTATGCACAATTCTCTTTCTTGTCAAGCCAAGCTCATTCCCACATTTGAGCCTGTATATTAGTTGTTTCCCAAGCCTAGAACCCCGCTCCCCACCCGCTGCCAACAACCCTCATCATTGCATGCCTGACTTCTTCATGTCATTCAGATGTCATTTTAGATGCCATCCTTGGCCATCTCCGACTCTTCAACTTGAAGTAGCTGCCCAGTCACTCTTTGACACAGCACACTATTTTACTCCCTGTACCACACTGATGATTTTATGATTTACTGTTACTCACTTCTTTCTGTCTACCCTAGAGAGAACTTAAAACCACATGACAGTATAGATTTTATCTGTCTTATTAGGCAATCAATAAGTAAATAAATGAATTTACTTCAAAACACTTCGGCATATACGATTTGATGTTATGGGCGTGCTACTTAGATTACTCTACATATTAATCTGCATGCAAGCATATCTAAGGCTAATGGCATTTTCACCAGGAATGCAAGGTCAAGAACATACTGTCCAACACTCTAATTTGAAATTCCATGATTTAGACCCTAGAACAGCTCTGCCCAATAGAAATAAAATAAAAGCCACATATTTAATATTAAATTTGCTAGTAGCCACATTATAAAAGATAAAATTAAAAAGGTGAAATAGATTTATATATATATATATATTTAATCCAATATATACAAACTATTATTTCAGCATGTAACCAATATAAAATGATTAATGAGATATTTTATAGATTTGCTGTTTTGTACTAAGTCTTGAAATTTCTGGTGTATATCCTACACTTACAGAATATCTCAATTCAACTTGTTGAATTGAGAACAATTCAATAGTCACACTCAATTGCTGAAGCACTCAATAGCCATATATAGCTAGTGGCTACCTTATGGGACAGTGCAGCTCTAGAGAGTCTTCAAATGCTTCTGTTAGCGAGATCTTTTTTTAAAAAACTTTTATTTTAACTTCAGGGGTACATGTGCAAGTTTGTTATATAGGTAAACTTGTTTCATGGGGGTTGGTGGTACAGATTGTGTCATCACCCAAGTATTAAGCCTAGTACCTACTAGGCTTATTTTTCCTGATCCTCTTTTTCCACCCACCCTCCACCCTCTGTTAGACCCCAGTGTGTGTTGCTCCCCGCTATGTGTTCACAGGTTCTCATCATTTAGCTCCTACTAATAAATGAGAACGTGCAGTATTTGGCTTTCTGTTCCTGTGTTAGTTTGTGTTACCTAGATCTTGATCAACATTCAAGGTTGTTCAGATCAACATAGCAAATGTCTGACATTTTTTTCATTGAGTTAAAGATTGCTTCTTAAATAGCAGGACAGAGTTTTACAGTGGGCTTTCATGGTTGAAATTAAAGATATTAAAATGTGGATTGGTTAAAACAGTTCAGAGACATTTTTTCCCTCTCATATGTACAGAGTGTAAGAATTAGGAGATTTGCACTCTTAGGGATGGCACTTGAAGCTGAGTCCCTAAATATTTCCATGTCTAGCCTTTGGATGAGAAGGATTTCTGGTTGCCTGACGCCAGCTCCAAGGTTGATGGAATCCTGCCTCTGGAATGTGATTCTGTCTACTAGACAGCACAGGGGTGATTTCAGCACACAAAGCACACAAAGGACACAGAGCTGCCAGTTCATCTACCTGACAGAACAGGAACTGTTCTGTGCCTTCTTGTTAATGACTGACTGTTTCTTTAATAAGTAGCTTATATTTGGCAGATTTTTTTTTCTGAGCCTTGCTTTCATTGTAGTAGTAAGAATGGGGGAGTGGCTAATCTCACCCATTGTGAGATTGTGGCCTGAAGTTTCTTCAGAAGTCATTGTTTAGCAAATTGCAAGCTGGTAGGCTTCAGGAAGTCCATGGCACCCCTAATTCTCACAGCTGAACTCTTCTTCTCAGCCCCTAACTCTCAGCTGAAGCCCAACCTTCTCCACAGGAGCCTTTAGCCTCCTTCCCTTCACCTCTCACCTCCTATTGCACCTTTTTCAAAGGTCCTCAGCATTGTCATTATTTTTATGTATGTATGCATATAATATTATAATTATTTTTATACACCGGACTGTTAATTCCTCCAAGGGCAGGGGTCATATCTTTTCATCTTTGTACAACTAGCAAACTCAAATCAATGCTTTGCTCTCAATATGCATTTAGCAGTCATTTGCTGGATGAATGAACTAATGAACCACAGAATATACTCCATTTAATGCCAAGGAAATGCTCAACGTGGAATGAGACCATGAGATGTGTCCTGCCTCAGTGCCTTATAATCGAAGTAAGACAGTCAACAGACAAGAAGGAGAGCAGAGATGGCCTGAGGTGACAGAAAGTCACAGGAGTTGGTAGCAGTTTTCTTAATTTCTCCATTAATGAGAGTCGTAGGCTTTTTAATTTTTATTTTTTTTAAATCCATCATCTGACTTCATTTAGCTAATTCAGTCTTTTCCATCTTTGGGTTGACTAGCTGGATCTTGGCTATGATTGCCTTTATTAGTTTGGTAATAACTTCGTGGAATTTAGGAGTCATTAACTGCTTGCTAATGTTTCTAAGTTTGACAAACAAACGCAAAATATTTCCCTTCATTCAAATTTTGATCTAAAAATTAATTATATTACCTTTCCTTGCTTCAGGGTTTGCATGTTTTCACATCAAAGATATGTTTTGTTTTAAATTAAGTGATTTTTATAACCTTCCTCTGAAAATTTAAGAAAGGCATTTGCTCTTTTAATCTCGGCAATTGTATCTGTGGTTTTGAATTAGCTTTTCTTTTTGGATGCTTCGGTTGCCTTTAGCATTTTCCTATCTCTATCTTCTGTTTCTAGACATACTCTGTCATGATGTCCATGCTTTTTAGTTTTTAATTCCCTCTAGAGATCCAGCTATAAAGCCAGACTCTTTAAAAATTTGGTTACATGCACTGCCTTTGGGAAAGTGCCCACTCTTTTTGAAGCTATCTCCGCTCTCTTCTTTTTTTCTGTTTGACAGTGATGTCTACACTCCCTTGAAGGAAGTTGTTTCTATTGGCTTCACTCATTCGTGTTACCCTAGTGCCTTACTCTGATTCAAGAAGGGAAGAATTTACAATTTTTAGTTCCCGAAATTGAATAAAGAGAGGACAAGTCAGCCCATCAGGAGGCTAGTGAAAGTGTTGGCCTCAAACATGAAAGTTTCTGATCTGCAATTAGAAGGTCTGTGGCAAAGCGTGTTCTTCCCATCCACAAATGTTTGATTCCTATTTCAGTTTTCAAATATTTGTAAACATAAAAAAAAAAAAAACAACCCTGACACTTAAAAGAATTACACATGCATCCAAACATGCACTATACCAAATTTTACACATTAGAGGACGTCAACACAATATGTACTGTAGGTTAGTTCCACGTGTGGATACCTCAGAATGCATATCTGTCAGCCAGGCACGGCAGCTCAGGCCTGTAATCCCAGCACTTTGGGAGGCCAAGGCAGGCAGATCACCTGAGGTCAGGAGCTCGAGACCAGTCTGGCCAACATGGTGAAACTCTGTCTCTACTAAAAATACAAACATTAGCCAGGTGTGGTGGCACATGCCTATAATCCCAGCTACTCAGGAGGCCAAGGAAGGAGAATTGCTTGAACCTGGGAGGCGGAGGTTGCAGTGAGCCGAGATGGCACCACTGCACTCCAGCCTGGGTGACAGAGCAAAACTCCATCTCAGAAAAAAAAAGAAAAGAAACATCTGTCATCTCTGTGAATGTATTTGTATTTAATAGAAATGTGTCATTGACTAAAAAGGTCTGAACAGGCCTTTGTAAAATTCAGACTCACCCACATTCACCCAAATTTTAAAGGGAAGCATTTGACGTCAGCTAAACATGAGTAGTGTTCGTTTAAGTGTCCGACACAATTCAGCTGCTGGTTACAGTTTGTTATCATGACACAATCTTCAGATCTGCAAAATAAGAGTAGTTACCATTTACTGCATGTTTATCATGCACTGGGAAGAATCCTAACTAAATATTGACTATTTGCTTATTTACTCATAATTCATTTAATATCGTCTCCCTCATGGTGTTTTTATAATGATTAAATAAGAATATGCACATGATCACCTGAGTATAGTATTTGACACTAGGAAGCACTGAAAAAATTGGCTCTTATTAACTCCCACAACATTTTTGTTGGGGGAGACTTTTTCCCCTGTTATATTATTTGTAATTCAGTTTAAAACACTGCAGTGTAGTATGTGCTAATGTTTATCTTTCTGTCCTGAGGGCTGGTAGTTAACACTTGCAGTTTCTTAAATGAAAATATACAATCATGGAGTTCGTTCACATTTTAAAGACTCTAATCCGTAACTCATATCCATAATTCAAATCCATAACCATTTTTATTTCTGATCAATACCAGAAGTTTTTCTAATTAGCATTATGGATGTAGAAATGACACTTCATTGAAGAAATGAATAGTGTTCAAGAAGGAGTGAATTGACTGGAAATATTAAATAGGCACCCCTGACCTAGAGTATATAGGAAGCAAGAGCCTGCCTAGCCCAGTAGCCTGCACCCTTCAACAGTAATCTATGCTTAGGCTTCCAATTACCTCTGGGTGTAAGACATTTAATGGAGGATTATGTTACCTGATTATGTTCAGCTAACTAGAAGGTTAGCTGAATCTGCTGCCAGACTATTGCTGCACCAACCTGAAGGAAAACTTTCATGCAAGGTACCGTCAAGGTGCCTAAAAGGGCAGAGAGTTGGCAATTCACTGAGCTCACATAAAATAAGATGGAATGATTATTTGGTGAGTGTTTGTGTATATGGCAGAACCTGGTCATTTTAACATACTTTCTATGTCCAGGATGCCATGAGAGAGACCCTCTATCTACCCAGAAGAACTTAGTAATTGTTCATGACAACTTCTACTTCACCAGTAGAAAAACGGAGTCTGGAAGAGGTTCAGAGTTTTGCCCAGGCTCAACCGGCTGGTTAACTAGCTGAGTGGCTTCTTGTCAAAGCTCGTGCTTGTAACCAACATTTTCCACTGCCTCTCAGAAAGAATATTTGTTGAGTAACTGCCATGTGATGATAAAATTATATCATAGATTGTTCTGGCAGTTTCTGTAAGCTTTGGGTACTTCTAGTCTGGCTTCTGGATTATGATAAGGCAAGCATGCGGTTGTTAGATATTGTTAATGAATGATTCAGACTTCAAACAAAGCGTCCTGCGGATCCTCTCTCCAGCTTCTGAATCAGTTCAACTGAAGAGTGTCCAGAGATATCAACGAGGACAGTAAAACACTGCAGCATTTGCAGTGCTGTGGGCCAAAACAAAAAAATATATAACTTGAATATTAAGGTTGATATGAAATATCTGTCATTCATAATTTCAGGCATCATTTATCTTCAATATTATTCTCATGGATGACCTTGTAACAAGAACATATTATACATTTGAAATTGTAAAATAAATATATATTAATACAATGTAACTCTAATAGTTTATAAACTGGTGTGTAGTATAAGAGATGTGTTTCCAAAACAGTCCAAAATCATTTTGGGAGGTGGCATAATAGCATAGGCTCTGGATCAAAACTTCAACGTTGATCATTTCAGTTGTGTGAGATTTGGAAACTTACTTAACCTCTCTAAGCTTCTGTTTAGTGATGTGTGAAAAAAATAATACTATAAAATTGGGGAGATTCCTGTGAGGATTAAGTAAACTAAAATATGTGAAGCATCTAGCGTAATGCTGACACATGGCTTCAATAAATAGAAACCATGATATGGTTTATTAACATTACCATTATTATTAATTCCATGTTCCCTCTAAGGCAAGAATGTCCTCTCCACCCATGTTGGCCTGTAATCACTGGTTTCCTCAATGCTTCCAGTAACAGAGAAGTCACTATTTCCTATTCCATTGAGTCCATATCCACCCCTGGGAAAATCCTTACCAGCTAGTTCTGGTTCTGCCTCCTGAACTGGAAATCTACCTCTTACATCCATAGAGCAGCCCTTCAGCTATTTAAAGCGACATCTTCCCGTGAGATGGAAGGGCCAGCCAGAGAGAACAACTTGGCTTTGGCTTCCCCTGTCTGACTACATAAAGCAAGTTACATAGAACTTGTCTTGGGTATAAACCAGCTACTGGGCGATTATACGTCAGTAAGCTGGGCTCTTGACATATGTTAAGTCAGTCTGGGAGTGGCTTTGTGCAATTTGCAAAGAGAGTGGAAAGCTGTCCCTGAGCTGCTTGTTACTTTCCAAATATACCAAATATTCCCATCTTAGTCACTCCATTTAGCCAACCTGAAGTTTTGATGTTTTTCTATTTCGAAAGGTGGTAAAGGAATTCTAAGAATATTATTTCTTCCCCTGAGTCTCAAAAATCAAATTCTATTTGGAAGGAAAAGAGAATATGACCTTTAGAAATTTTAATTGTTCCTGAATGGCACCCACACGTAAATTTGCCTAAACTGTCGCTGAGCGCCTTAAACTTCTATAGGGATTATCAATGAACACGTTTGACTCCCCAAACATTAGATCCTTGCTTTCAAAGAATAAAAGAGATAAAGAAGTGTTGGGGACATAGAATACCTAATATTCCAATAATTCTTATTTTCGGAAGGAAACATAGCAGAATAGAGTGGTTTAGAGTGTGGCTCCAAAACTCAACAGGCTGCAATCTTGGTCCTGACCATTTATCAGCCGTGTGACCTTGGATATGTTATTTCACTTCTCTGGGCTTTCCCTTCCTTGTCTGTAAAATCAGGGTAATAATGGTGTGGAGCTGATGCAAAGTTTAAATGAGTATACAACTCCTTAAACAAGGCTGAGAATGTCATAAATGCTTTCTAGGCATTTTCTCTTCTTATTTTTACTCCAGAAAGGTTGTGAGAATTGAATGAGTCTAAGTGGTCATCTACAGTACCTTAGAATGAGCCTATGTGTATGTGTAAGTTAACTTTTCCTGTAGTGAGCAGAGGGAGTGAGGGGAGGGAGTGAGAAAAGGGAGGTGGCTATTGGTTGTTTGGTATTTAAAAACCTAATCAGGCCGGGCGCAGAGGCTCACGCCTGTAATCCCAGCACTTTGGGAGGCCGAGGCAGGTGAATCACGAGATCAAGAGATCGAGACCATCCTGGTCAACATAGTGAAACCCCGTCTCTACCAAAAATACAAAAATTAGCTGGGCATGGTGGCGCGTGCCTGTAATCCCAGCTACTCGGGAGGCTGAGGCAGGAGAATTGCCTGAACCCAGGAGGCGGAGGTTGCGGTGAGCCGAGATGGCGCCATTGCACTCCAGCCTGGGTAACAAGAGCTAGACTCCTAATCAGGAATCTACCGCTCCCAGAGGTGACCGATTAAGCATTTCAAATATCCATTAACAGAATACACACCAGAAGGTTTGTGAGCTGGTGTAGGGGATAAAACACATGTTTTTTTTTTTTTTTTTTTTTTTTTTTTCCCATTGGTAACATTAGTATTGCTCAAGATATGCCATTGACGACAAAGTTTCAGCAGGCCCTGTGGCCCTTGCTGGAAGGGGTGAGAATCTGGTACCTTCAGAGCTGCATCTCCATCCTGAACTGTTTGGTCTTGTGTTCAGAGAGGGCTCTGTTTCTCTGACATATTGGGAGCGTTGGCTGATCCACCATTCAGAATGTCAGGGAAGGACTCCCAGTGAGCTTCTTATGAAAGGTGTGGTCAGAAGTCCCGAGACAAGCAGTGAGCTTTTCCAAGCTTACGAGAATAGCCTCTGTGACTGTTTCTGTGCCTGTCTGTTAATAAATGTCTGTACTTTAAAAAGAACTTGGCCAGCTGTGGGGTCACATGTCTGTAATCCTAGCTACTCAGGAGGCTGAGGCAGGAGAATCACTTCAACCTGGGAGGCAGAGGTTGCAGTGAGCACAGATTGTGCCATTGCACTCTCCAGCCTGGGCAACAAGAGAGAAACTCCATCTCAAATTTAAAAAAATAAAATAAAATAAAACGACTTGGTGGAGGATATGCTTTCATTGTAACATATCACCTTACTAGATGGTAGATGGTATGTTAGGGGGAGGATAGAGAAGAGGGAATTTATGGCTTTTTATACATCTTAATGACCAGAGGTGACTAACACCAGAATAACTAGTAACTGTCCAATGACCATACTAGCTGAAGTGAATTCTCAACAATGGATATCGCATGTGGGGAGCCCAGTACAGTGCACCGTCCACCTCCATCTCCCTGAAATCCTGCCATTTCTACCAGAGAGCAAGCTGTCAGGCTTGCAACCAGTTTATTCATTTGTTCATAATTCAAATATTTATCAAATACCTACTATGTGCCGAGCATTGTGCCGAGAGTTAGGAATATATGCACTGGTGCAGAACAGGCAGCAATCTCTGCCCACATGGAGCTCACATCCCAGTAGGAGAGAGAGACAATAAACAAGGAAAACAGCCAGCCAGTGGCTCCTCTCCCTTTTCCCCTCCCCTGAATCCTGCATCAGTACTAGAGAGCGAAATGGAGGTGAGGCCAGCTTTGCCAGTGGACACAGGAACAGCTTGGAGGAAGTTGTTTCTTTATGAACAGATCGAAGCAAGGGGCTAGGAAATGGTTTGTCCTCATGCTTCAAACCAATTCTTCAATGCACACATGCAGCAAACAAGAAACCAAGAAACAAGCAGAAAGTCTCCTTGCTTCAAAAAAAAAAAAAAAAAAAACAGTACAAAAATAAAAACCAACAATGTCATTAAAGAACCCACTTGGATGGACATCAGGACTTTGTATTTGTTCTGGGTGCAGACAATGGCAGATCCAGCTCTCTCTGCCTCCAGGGTACCACTGTTCCCTGCAACTGGTTTTCTAGGAAAACATGTGTCCTATTTGAGAAAAAAACAACCCTCAAATTCAAGATTCTCCTTCAATATTCAGAAATGGACAATCAGCCCTCACATAGCCTGATTCTCAAACAGCTCCTCACTACTTTCTCCTTATTTCAATGTTGATGGAAGGGCTTGTTCAGTTTCTGTTCTCTCCCCGAGTCCCCTCTCCAGCCCACTTGCCTTCCTGTACTTCCTGCATAAGTGGCCTCTTTCCTCCCAGGGACAGGCTTCTTTTCCCCTCATTGTTATATAAAGCTCCTGGGCCTCCACTTTTTTAATATTCTAAGATTACGCCTTTGTCTTTTATAATCCTGTCTCCTGTCCCCTCTAATAATTGCATTCACTGACAACCAATAATAAAAATAAAAAGGGAGACTTAAGTTAGGATTTGAGTGTGTGACCCAGAAAAAAAGTCATTCTGGTGTTAATCCAGGCACAGTGGAGGCTTGCTTTAGGAAATGTATGACCTAGACTTTGTAATTTAGAAAACAGATTAATTATACTATGGTTATTCATATCAAAAAATATATACTGTTACTGATGGGAATGTAATATCAATTTTTAAGAAAAAAACAGTGAGATACACTGTTTTAAATAATGAGCCCCTGGAGCACTGAAAACAGGATTTGATTTGTGCATATTATACTTACAAATTTTGAGGACAATGTGTTTTTTTAAGCAAGTCACGTTAATATAATATTGACATAGAAAAGCAAAAATTTTTAAAAATCTGGATTGTCTGGAACTTGTTTGGAGTCCCTATTGTCTCACATGATCACTAGCAATTATTTCACATATTGAGAGAAACAGAACCTTCACATTTATTAGTTGCTTACTCACGTGATCAAATATTTATTCAGCAGCCAGCTATTTGTGGGGGGTGGGTTCCAAAAAAAAAAGTGTAAGACCAGGTGCCTCGTCTCAAGCTCACTTACAGTGTAGAAGTGAAGTTAAACCATATGCACGGGGAAAGTGAATCCAGATCTCAAGGAGGGCCGGAGAGGGACGCCTGATGTGAGAGAATGTTCTGAGTCTGAAAAAAGAACAAAGAGGCTATGGTAAGTGCTAACTGACAAGTGTGGACGAACAGGTGGTACATGTGTCCTAAAGAAGGCTGATTGGCAGGCCAGGTGGTCAACACTCACTCCACATTCATGTCGAGACCACCTTAATTACTGCAAATAGCTTTCGCTTCTTCTCAACCTCCTGTTTGTTCTGTATCTTTACTCTTTTTAATTTAATGAATTGATTTAAATAGGTAGCATATATGCACATGGGAACATATTTTAATAGTTCTAAAATATACAATGAAATGAGTCCTTGTCAAACATATCCTGACCCAGCAGCAGCAGTAAAGGTCAGCTGTGCCCCACAGAAAATGACTAATCACCTGATACTTCCTAAGTAGGGGTGGCAGTTTCTATTGGTTGCTTTCATTCGTTGCCAAGGGTTGGTTTTGAGATGAAAGAGATCTTTTTCTCCAGAGTGAAGAGGATTTGCCACCCTAGAACAAGAAAGGCTCACCTTTTTTTTTTTTTTTTTTTTTTGAGATGGAGTCTCATTCTGTCGCCCAGGCTGGAGTGCAGTGGCACAATCTCAGCTCATTGCAACCTCCACTTCCCTGGTTCAGGCGATTCTCTTGCCTCAGCCTCCCAAGTAGCTGGGATTACAGGCACCCACCATGCCTGGCTAATATCTGTATTTTTAGTAGAGTCAGGATTTCACAGTGTTGGCCAGGCTGGTCTCGAACTTCTGACCTCAGGTGATCCACCCTCCTCGGCCTCCCAAAGTGCTAGGATTACAGGTGTGAGCCACTTCACCCAGCACATTTTTCTTTCAAAACATTCAGTGAAAACCTTCAGTCTTTCTCCACCCTTTCACTCCACATACCCCACTTCCCTCCTACTGATTCTGTCACAAGAGATAACCACAGATCGCAGTGCCTGTGTATCATCCAGACTATTTCTGTGGGTGTACAAACATCCAGGTCTTAGTGACTCTTCTCCTTTTACAAAAAAACATAAATGACAGCAGATCTACATACTATTTCATATTACATTTTAAACGTAAAGGCTTGTGTCAGCGATTATCCTATTTCAATACAGACAGGTCTGCCTCATCCTTTTTTCAAAGCGGCATAGTATTTCAGCGGTTGATGTGCCACGATTTGCATCATCTTTTGATAAGTGCGCAAATATATTCTTTATTTTTTAATGTTCTTATTGAAGGATAATTAACATAAGTTAAAATGCAGAGATCTTAAGTGTTCAGTTTGATGACTTCTGATGATTGCATATACCCATATAACAGACACCCAGAATAAAGCACAGAATATTCCCATCTCTCCAGAAGTTCCTTTGTCCTTTCACAGTTAGTCCTATTCACCACAAACTCTTCTGATTACTATCGTCATACATTAGTTTTGTCTATTCTTGGAGTTAAGATTGGATCCGTACAGTATGGACTCTCTTGTGTTGGGCTTCTTTCACTCAGCATATATTTGAGATTTGTTCATATTGCGACTTGTGGGTTTGTTCTTAATTTACATAAGTAACCTAAAACATAAGATTTCATCTGTGCTGTGGGTATTTCAGAGAGTTACATATGCTTATAGGAGGTAAATAATCTTATCAAGAGAAGGTTGGACCTTCAAAATGATGAAACAAAGATTTGAGAGGAGTTTTGAATTCATCACAACTTTTACTTAAAAAGACCAGGATTTTAGGTGACTCTAAGCTTGGTATGTGTCAACTCTTCAAGATATAACAACGAAAAAAACGGATGCAATTTTCCAGGATTCCATGATTTTTAACACATTTCTCTTTTAAGTGTATTATTTCCCTAATTTTAAAATATGTGATTTGGGATATTTGCATGATGGCAATCATGGTCATAATATAATTAGATTTTGTGTTACTGGAGATGTATGCACAGAGATTTAGAAAACTGGAGTGAAGCTGGAGTCAACTCAAGACGGACTATGGTAAACGCCATCTTTCTTGCCTACATAAAAGTCCTCTCTCCCTTTGCTCTTCATCTTAGCTAGCAGAGCCTTCATTTGTTCAATTTTCCTTGTTCTTGGGAGGTCTCTTAATTTGGCCCCAGAGCTGAATCAAGCATATTAAGGATGGCAGAACTGAAAGAGAAAGAGCCTGAGTGCTCGATGCCATTCTCGAGCAAGTTAAACACAACCCTACCTGATGCACAGACAATGTTTTTGGTAGCGATATTTTAAAACCGATCTTTTAAGTCAGATTTATTAATTTAGAACTTACCTATAGTAAAATTCACCCTGTTGGTGGTGAATCTCTTAAAACTAAATTGTGTAAAACTAGTATACTCTTGTTTATCATGATTTACCGTAGCAAAAATATAGAACGGTTTCGGTCAGTTTAACTTCTGAATAATACAAAACTGGTTATAACATCTAGAAGCTTAAAAAGAAATTGTGCCTTGTAGAGCTCATACCAGTTATATACTGTGAGTAATTGGCATTATTGGTGCCAAGTAAAACAGTGAGGAAAAGTAGTATCCTGCCTATCTGGGAGAACGTAGTTGGATAGACCTGGATGCTGTATGTTCTGAGGCCTCATGGTAATGCACAGCCCCAGGCTCTGAGCATGTTTGAACTCTGCTGTCTTCTGCTTAGCCTTAGCCTATGGCAGGTTTAGTCTTCGTTGCTAATGGCAGGTCTGGGTTTCTTGTTCCCTTGTTTGAGTAAACTGGAGTAAGTTAAACTTCTCCCCAGCCATGAAATAAAATCTTCCCAGCTGTCAGATTGCGTCGCCATAGGTTTCACCTACCCTGGACCAATAACCACAGTCAACAGGAGACTGTCTTAGAGTAAGCAGGACTAGGTATATGTCTGATCAAAAATTAGGGTTCGTTTAGGAAGGAGAAAGAGGGGACTAGATTAGGGTAACAAAAACCCCCAGCATTTACTGCAGGGCTGTTCAGAATCTCAGGCTGCTAAGGTCTTATTTAGTAGGTTAGTTTCTGCTTTATCAATACTTGCAGTATTCAGCTGGGCATGGTGGCTCACACCTATAATCCCAGCGCTTTGGGAGGCTGAGGCAGGTGGATCACCTGAGGTCAGGAGTTCAAGACCAGACTGGCCAACACGGCAAAAACCCGTCTCTACTAAAAATATAAAAAAATTAGCCAGGGCACCTGTAATCCCAGCTACTTGGAAGGCTGAGGCAGGAGAATTGCCTGGTTGCAATGAGCTGAGGCTGCACCATTGCACTCTAGCCTGGGCAACAGAGTGAGACGCTGTCTCAAAAAAAAAAAAAAACAACAAAAAAAAAACCCCAAAATCCAAAAAATCAGCAACAATAATTCTTGCAATATTCAAGTGGCCCGACAGGACAAACACAGCTCCACAAAATGCCTTGCTCCCTGGAGAGTTAACTTATACACTGGAAAAAATCTTCCCTCAAACTTTTTATTATCTCCTGTGAGGAAGGTTCCCTTTCCAGGACCCTTTCTGAATTACTTTTGTTTTACAGAAACATAAAGGGTTGTTAAGAGAGTCTCAAAAGAATTTTTAAAAATTTAATTTAAAAATGTATATGAAAAATTTAGTTTAATGCTAAAAAGCAATGTTAGAAAACTGGAAGCAAGGAAAAAGGAAAAAAATGCCATTTCAAGCAATTTAAAAATGCTTATCCTATACTAATCTGAAAACATGAAAACCACTTTAAATGGCTTTGAATTGGCAGAATTGAACTTCTTCAATTTGAGTCTATATTCATACTATAATCAAATTCTTTAAAAACCTTACATTACTTTAAGATGAGACCTATCTGTAAAAAATTATTCTGTCTAAAAAAAAGGCTAAAAGGAACCATACTCAAATGTTATTAGCTCTGAGCAGGAGCGTTAAGGATGATTCTTACATTTTTCACTTTTTCTGTACTTTTCACATTTTCTAAAGTGAACATTATAAGTTACTTTTTTTCAATCAGAATGGAATGGAATGTGGTATTCTCAAATACGCAATGTATTGTCCAGCTACACAATGTAAAGACTAGATTTGTAACAGTGTAGAACACTTCATCTTTATTGCATTACTAAGAACTTAGGGGTTTATGAGCCAGCATCAATCTCCATGACCCAATATTCCATCAAAATCCAATATCCAATTGTCTGGTTATTTTAGAAACAATTGCTCCAGGTGGTTTATGACAATTAAAGCAATCCCATTATATCACTCTTCCTGATGAATCTTATCTTTCTCTCAAGTTACAGACTATGATGGGAGTCCTTTGTGACAATAATAACTATACTTTGTGAAAAGATGGAACTTACCAAATAGCTAAATCGACTTTGCAAACTATTATGCAGAGGGCTAAAATTTGATGAATAGACCTATATTGTTTGGTTTGCAGAGAGTAATTTAAATATGAATTAGCTAACAGTCTTAAACAAATTAGAAGACTTTATATAAACTCTGGATATTTGGATTCTCTGAAAAATCAGAAGACTGAAATTGCTTTTAGGCAACCTAAGTTGCAGCTAAGGCGTTTATTGCTGCCTCATCCCCACCCCACACCTAGTAGTAGCTCTTGCTCCTCAATTTGCCACAATACCTGCCCTTGCCTATTGAGCTTTGCCAGCCAGCTTTACTCATCTGCATCCTCCTGGAAGCAATAAATAGCTTAAGAGCATTGGCTCAGAAGTCACACTGCCTGGCTTAGAAGAACGACTCCACTTCTTCAGAGTGTGTGCCTTTGGCTATTACTTAACTTCCGTATGCCTCAGTTGCCTCACCGGTAAGGTGGGATAACAGTGGTGGCTACCTCATAGGGTTGTAGGGAGAATTAAGTGAGCTGATACGTGTAAAAGATTTAAGACAGGGCTTTGCACTTAAAAAGAGCTTAATAAATGTTAGCCATTATAAATATTACCAGGCAGTCAGCTGCAGGAGGCATTTGAATTTGGTCCTCCGGTAGTTGGGAATTACATCTTGTAAAAGGTAGATGAGGCTGGGGAGCTGGGCACAATGAGAAGGCTTTCAGAGGAGTTTGCAGAGACTTGGGTCCTCCTGGGATAGTGAGACAAAGGGAGGGACATGAATAAAAAGGTGACGTAGAGTGTGACGTGAATCACTTGGGCTCTGAAATCCGATGGGCATGATTCTTTGCTTGGTCATTTGCCATCTCTGGGCCCAGGAGAAATTCCCTAGTCTCTGGACCTCTGTTTCTTCATCTGGGAAATGGGGATAATAGCAGTGACTATGCTGAGACATGTCTTAGCCTGGATTTTCACCAGAACATAAAGCCTGAGATACAGGCTTTCGTTCAGAAAGTTTATTTTGAAAAATGACCCCAGGAAACAAGAGTAGAGACTGGAAATAGTGTCACAGTGAAAGAAGAGAGGCAACACAAAGATTAGTGTTCTGTGTCAGTGAGCCGAACGCTGCCATGGGAAGCTGGACCTGAGTTCCACTGAGACCCTCTGAAGAGCCATAAAGAAGAGACCTCAGATCTGTTCACTCAAGGGGTAGAAAAGGAAGCCTTGATCCATCCGTTCTGCTTCCTGGCCTTTGGCCAATTATTGCCCTTTGGGGTATTAATTCTCTTGTACTTCCAGGCTTGTGTATCTACACTACCAAGTGGATACCTATAGGTCTTCTTTACACTGGATGTCCCAGGGCAGAAAACAACTGTACCCAGGACAGACAAGGCAAAGTGCTGTCAGGTTACCCCTGTGGGCAGGAGGTTGCTACAACAATGGCTGGAATGCACCAGGAGCATGCGACGGGGGCCCAAGAAGTGTCCACTCTGAAGGTTCTAGATCTTATGCATTTCCCCATGTCAAGGGACTCTGCATTTGCTCCAGTATCTTTTATTTAGTTTCATGTATTCTAGATATGAGAATGTTCCTGAGGACAACTTAACTTGCATTTGCTTAAGATTCGTTACAGAAAATATAAGCATGTACGACACCTACAAAGAATAATGTTTGACTTAGATACCAGCGTTGATACACTACACGGCTGCGGCAGGAGGAAGAGAGAGTGAAGGGGGAAGTGTTACACACTTTTAAACAACCAGATCCCATGAGGACTCACTCATGAGACCACACTAGGGGGATGGTGCCAAACCATTAGAACCCACCCCCATGATCAAATCACCTCCCACCAGGCCCCGCCTCCAACATTGGGAATTACAATTCAACATGAGCTTTGGGTGGGGACACAGAGCCAAACCGTAACAGATGGTGATTGCGTAACAATGTGAATGTATTAAATGTTACCGAAGTGTACAGTTTAAGATGGTATATTTTATGTTATGTACATGTCACCTCCATTTTTTAGAAAAAGGTCCTTGATAGCTCTGAAATTCTATGAATATGACCTATAAAGCCACAAACGGGTTGTGAGTTGAAGCTGGAAAATGCACAGAACGGGGGTTATTGTGTAGAATGAACAATAGCATAACTCCAAAAAGCCAGGAACTCCTGGACCAGATCATGAACTTTCACCAGTGGAAAGCTCTATTTGAGTTGAGGTCTTCACATGTAGGTTCACATCACAACGGTCTGGCTGATGTCTTCAGACAATAAGTGAAGGCAAAGAGTAGAGCCTTTATACCTATAATAGTCTATCAGCAGTCTGGAAATCATGTGCATCAGATAAACTTAAAAATAACGCACCGCCTTCTATGGCTGCCTATCTAGACAGGCATGGAAAACACTGCTGTGTTCAAGACATCAAAGAAATATCATCAAAAGTGTGTTTAGATCTTAGGTTTATTAATGATTTTAAGGCTATCATAGTGTCAGTAGTATAAGCATTTATTGTTTATTACAACCCCTCAGGGCAAGATGTTATGGTGCTGGCTCTTTGGCATGCTTACTGCTTTCTTGTGTTCTAAATGTCAAGGCAACGGAAATGGAGGTTTGGAAGTTAATAATAGTGTCATCTTGTTGGCAGGAGCCAGAAGGAAGCATGCCCAGGGAAAAACCCGTAGCATTGGGGGTCTTAAGGTTTCCTCAAGGGAAGTAGAGAGGGAAATGGGACAGGAAGGACCACAGCGATCAATACCAGAAGGCAGGGACAATGAAAGCACACGAGCCTGAATCCAGCCAGAAGAAGAAAAAGAGGGAGAAAAATATACACGAGCTAAAGAAAGGGTTTTAAAACCAGACCATGTTTGTCATCAGAGAGAACAAGCTGTCAGCAATTTGCAGGGAGGTTTAGCAACATTCATGTCATTCAACTTAATAGTTTCCCTTCTGAGAATCTATCTTAGATTCCTATTGAATTAGGTTGATCCTATTGAGAATATATCCTTTGATTTGAGACAGCCTAACTTCAACAATGCGGGAAGGAATAATTAAACGAAGTAGCAACCACACCCTCGACCAAATGGCCATTAGAAATAGTGTGGTCAGGGCTAGGTGCGGTGGCTCGCGACTGTCATCTTAGCACTTTGGGAGGCTGAGTCAGGAGGATTGCTTGAGCCCAAGAGTTCAAGGTTAGCCTAGGCAACATAGTGAGACCACATCTCTACAAAGGAAAAGAGAAAAATACTAGCTGGGCAAGGTGGCACATGCCTGTAGTCCCAGCTGCTCGGGAGGCTGAGGCTGGAGTACGGCTTGAGCACAGGCGGTTGGGGCTGCAGGGAGCTGTGATTGTGCCACTGCACTCCAGCCTGGGCAACGGAGTGAGATCCTGTCTCAGAGCAAAACAAAAGAAATGGTGTGGTCAGTGTTCATCATAATATGAGAAATATTCTTTTTACAAAAGTAAAACATACTAATTGTGGAGAATACAAATAATAACAACATCGCAAATAATATGATTTAATTTCCCACATCTAGAGATAACTGCAGTTGTATTTTGGGTTGATTCCTCCCAGCCTTTTTAATGTAAGTATGCCTGAGTGCATATTCATAAAAGAAAAAGGGTTTCATACTACACATACCACTTTGATTAGTTTAACTTAACCAAAACAGTGAAAAAAGTTGGAAAATCTTACATATGTCATCAGATTAAGTATGTAAAACAAAGTATCAATATGGAAAAAATATACTATAAGGAAATAGACCAGTATGAATGTCTCTGAATGGTGGACGGAGGAAGGCTGGCTCCCTCAAGTAGTTTTGATGTTTGTCGGCTTCATTACTAGACTTAATTTCGGGTTCTCTAAGGATGGAAATGCTGGGAGCTTTGGAAAAGAGACGTGGGAAGCGGGTCCTCCGCTGACTCCCATCTTGAGCTTGTCCATTTTCTACCCACCCAGCGGGATGAAGCCTTGACTCTGTTCCAGGAGCTGCCAGGCTTTCCTCGTCCCAGTGGATACAGTGGGATCCAGGCAGGAAGGCATCTCTGCAGGGCGCTCAGGCTGAAGATTAGGAAACTATTGCTGTGTAGACACGGATTGTGTTGTAAATCACGTTTTCAGATGATCCCCAAACCTTAGTAAAGTCTCATTATAATGTCTTAACCTCCGCTCACTCTCTTCCCTTCTCTCCTCCTCCCTAGTCCCCTATTACACCTATGTAGAATTCTCCCTTCCTTGGCAACTCTGGAAGATCTGGATTTGCTTTTATTTAGAAAGCAACTGGTTTCCTTATGGAGCGCGCATGACTTTCATAATGGGAAACATAATAAACTTTTGTTTAATAGATAAACAAACCTGGTGGGGGATATTCCTTAGACTCACGTGAAGGCCTTCCCTAATCCCACTGAGAGTTTACACTGTCTAGAAAGAATTGCATCTCCTCCCAGGCTTCCTGCCTACTCTGGGTCTCCATGACTCCTCCAAGAGGGCCGAGACCAGGATCCAGGCCAATCAGGCAGACTGCGACCGCCTGAGCTCTCAGCTCATTCGTTTTCCTGAATTCGGTCTCATTTGCTAACAAGTCCATACAGCAAGTGCATCCAGGCCCCAAAAGACTATTTTATCAGGGTGGAATTAGCCGTATTCCCTGATGCTAGAATGAGTGTATTTGAAGATTATTGCTACTCTGCTCCTTGACCTCTTGTCCTTCAGTCTAAATAATCCCAGTTCTTTTAGCCTTCCCCCCACCCACAAGCTTTATTGTTTCCAACCTTTTAATATCCTCACATTCTTCTCAGAATCTCTCCCAGGTCTCCTCTTTCCTCTTTAATTACAGGGCTCAAACACAATATTCTAGGAAGCGCTTGAGCAGAGCTCAGTAAAATGGAAAGCTTATCTCAAGATTCCTACAGGCTCGGATTTATGCAGCCGCCCCAGGGTCGTGGTCACGCAATGCTGTCTTTTTAAGCAACTGCTTGAAAATACCTCGTGACCAGTCTACTCTCTGCTGGGAGCAGAGGCTTGTTGAAGTGAGCATGGTGCAGGGGCCGTTCAGGTGGCACCGCACACGTGTCCTGCCGGCGGCCAGCACCTGGGTGCACAGAGGAGGGTGCACCTGCCGCACTGTGGCTCTGGGGACCTGGGTCTCCTCTTTCAGAATGTTTGCCTCTTCAGAAACATCCTCTTCCACCAAGTAGTCTGTCTTACAACCTTCTACCTTGTTTCCTTTCCAAAATGGGAAAAGAATCCACTATTATCATTTATACTTTGCCCCAAACTCTATCTTGTCAATGTGTGCTTCTCTCAGGAATTTGCATGTGAATCTCTTTTACTTCTAATGGCAAAATGAAAGGCTTTGCTCGTTGTTCAAAGAATCTTAAATAATAGCAAGTAAATGGGCTATCATCTCTATCTATCTATCTATCTATCTATCTATCTATCTATCTATCTGTCTGTCTGTCTGTCTATCTATCTGTCTATCTATCTACCTATCATCTATCATCTTTTCTTCTCTGACTCTGAGCTCGTTAGTCCAACACTTTTTCTTAGAAGACCTGCAGGCTCTGAGGCAGAGGGCTACAGAGAAAAATCTTTGATCTGGCTTCCTTCCTCCTTCCACGTTTTCCTTCTTTCCTTCTCTCCAATTCAACAAAATCTGTAGAGTGCATACCTCTTGTGCTTATTCCAGGTTCTCGACCAGATTTGGGGACAAAAATAATGAAAAAAGAGAGCCTTTACCCCAAATGTCCCATAATTTGGTAAGAGGAGCCAGACACAGGAAAAGGGAGTGCAACGATATTTAGATATTGTTCTGAATATCGTCTGACAAAAAGAAAAGAACGAAGAGGAACCTGGAAACGTTTCTTAGGGGAATGGAACCCTCTTTTCTTCTGCTGTCAATCCACACTCCTCCCTTACCATCCTTCTGTCTCCTAAGATACAAGAGAGCCAAACGCTTTTCTTCTTTCCTTAGTCATTTTCTAGTGGTGTCTCTGCTTTTCTGTCCCCTGCAAGGGCAGCTAGGTCCCACTTCTGCAGCACAAAGGTTTTTAACTTCTCCCAGACAGACTGTGGAAACCTTGCAGTGTGTGGAAGATGTCTGAGTAGATGCACACGTGTGCGTTGCGCGGGTGTTGTGTATGTAATAAAGAACTAAAAATCCTGCACCTCGTGACATGGTGGGAAAGTTGGGAATTCCAACCACTGAAAACTAGGATCGTCATCGTTCTCCATGTAGTGCTATCACCAGCATAAATCAGACTTTTTTTTGTCTATTCATCTTACGCTTTTTTTTTTTTTTGAGACAGGATTTTGCGTTTGTTGCCCAGGCTGGAGTGCAATGGTGCGATCTCAGCTCACTGCAACCTCCACCTCCCCGGTACAAGTGATTCTCCTGCCTCAGCCTCCCAAGTAGTTGGGATTACAGGCATATGCCACCATGCTCGGCTAATTTTTTGTATTTAGTAGAGATGGGGTTTCACCTTGTTAGTTAGGCTGGTCTTGAACTCCTGACCTCAGGTGATCTGCCCACCTTGGCCTCTCAGCACCAAGTACTGGGATTACAGGCATGAGCCATCATGCCCAGCCCATCTTATGCTTTCTGTCACTTTTTATTTCTTACAGTAATTTATTATCTTAGTGTTATTTTCATATTGGAACTTATCTTGAATATCGGACCATAAGGTCTTTGACGGGAAGGCCCAAGGCTTATATCTCTTGACATAACTCCTAGCTCTTAGCATATACCCAATAAATATTTGTTAAATAAATAACTTCCTTGCTCAATATAAGTATTTGGTAAATGTTTGTTGAGTGAATTAGTGGATGTGTGCAGATAGAGCTCTTGTAAGTTGTATTTGGTTACAACAGTAAACCCTATACTATTGTTTTGCTACAAGGATAGTTCCAGCCTAAGAAACATTCAGATGTGGGTCTTTTATATTTAACGATGGCGGAAGCACTGCTGTCGACGTGTAGATCGTCACACAAATCACACTCAGACATGCAAAGGGTGAAAAATCTTTTTCTGCTTATGAATCCAGAGAGTAACTGAGTAACTTGGTTGTACTTATAAACACAGAGTACTTTTTGCATCATTTTACTAAATGGTCATTGATCTGAGGAGGTAACATCCATGGAAAGCAAGAGAAATTGTGCTTTGATCATGTAGCAAACTTAATAAGAGTCATTCATTATTTTAAAACATCAGTGATGGGCATGCTTCTCATGGTATTTGAGCTGCCAGTGTAACCCAGCGGTGCTCGTCTGTGTCTGTGCATGTGTGTTCCTATGGATTCTGCACAAAGACATAAGCATGTGGCTCTTTCATGGAATCTCTGCGTGGTCATGCCTAAGTGTCTGTGGACAGAAACACATATTACTTTATTATAAACTCCTTTCCTTTTATTTATTTCTATTATATTAGGTTGGTGTAAAGGTAATGGCAAGAACTGCAATTACTTTTGCACCAACCTAATATTACAGTTAAGCTATTATATTGATTTTCTGAAAATTATCTGTGAGGGTGGTTATATTAGCCATGTATTTCATTTCAAGACAGTAAAGGAGTTATATAATCTTTGTATTAAAAACAAGCTTTGGGTCTGAGAGGGTTGAGAATTGCTTTTACTAAACTTTGTTGCTTTTACCATCTTTTTTTTTTTTATTGGCACGGTGGCAGTCTTGTGTTGCTTGGCTCACAACCACAAAGACTCTTAGAAAGATTTGATTGGCAGGCCCTACAACCTTGTTCCTTTTTCATCTGCCACTCAGTCCTTCCCACCTGATTTGAGGGCCTTTCTTTCTTCCTTCCCACAAGTTCTGCTGCCTCAGGTGTCTGTCAAGGATCACTCCTGATGAAATCTCGTTTTTCAGGGCTTAGCCATTCTTCTGTGTTTGGGACGTTGCTCTTCTGCCAGATGAATGATGAAACCCAAGCCCGGTAATGCAGCTAGGATTCACTGTCTTGGTGAAGGAGGTCAAATGAGGCCAGAGAAATTGTCAGGAAACATGATTTAGTATCTCAACTCTCTACAGCATCTTTAGGTCATATCTTGGTCTTCCAGTCAAAGGTATGCCTGCACCCAGTCCAGTGGCTGACACACACGGAGGGTTTGTATCAATTAGAAAATGGTGCCCCTTTCAAGGCAGACAACTACAGAAAAGCTTCTCCTCCCTGAGATGCAGCGGCACCTTGGTCAGAGCCAGGAAGGCTCCACCCTGCAGCTCCACTCACCCCTGCAGCCAAGCCAGCCCTGATTTGGGCCTTCAGTTTACTTTTGGTGAATGGTGAGCATTGAGGTTGTGCTGAGGGACAGCGGTGGCTGCCTGAAGTCTGGGCCCCCCAGAATTCACGGCCATGAACCCTTTTCTAGTCAAGCTCCAGAAATCCTTGAAACCATGTATACTTTCACTTCAGGGAATGAACTCGGGGGAGATCTGAAGCTTGAGTTCACTGAGTGACAGGCCATCAGGAAAACAGAGACATACACTTCTTATACTGTGACGTTGAAGGGGGCACCAAGCAGCATCTGCCTTCAAATGTGGCTCCCAGGCCTGCATGCCAGGGAAGACTTTCGGTCCTGGAGTCAGGATGCCGATCTTTCACCTGGCAGCTCTGTTACAAACCTCACTCTCCTGATCTGTAAAACGGGGTTGATCACAATTGTTCCTCAGGGAATTATCATGAGAATGAAATGACATAACCTGTGTAAATTCCTTAGCACAAAACCTGGCATAGAGTAAATGCTCAGCAGATGATAGCTGCTCTTCTTGCTATTGTTATCATCAACTGACGTGCCGTTTCCACTTTTGAAATCCCCTTTCCGGGTCAAACAGCAAAGTATTCTCTGTGGCACAGAAGAGTGATCAGGATTATGGACTTGGGAGTGGAACTGTCCAGCTTTTAATCCTGGTTCCTTGATTGACTGGTTGAGTGAACTCGGGCGAGTTGTCAAACTTTAGCTTTTAATGCCTCTGTTTCCACATTTGTAAAATAGGGATATGGTAATATCTAGCTAGGGTTTTCATAAGGATTAAATGACTACATATTTGTTCAGTATCTGGCAGTCTCATAGTGCTAGTTAATAAGCTCATTATAAGTTGTTAACTCTATATATCAATTAGTGTATAAATAAGTTGCAAATAAATGTCTGTCTTGGTATGCTTCCTACATTATATAAAGCTCTGTATTATATATACACATGAACTCTGTATTATATATACAGAGAAACTCTTTATTATATATACATTATATAAAACTCTGTAAGTATCCCCTCTACTAGCCTGTAATCCCTGAAGAGTCAGGGGCCATTTCTCATCTACACTGTATCTCCCACGTAGTAGCAGAAGGTCAGGGGCCATTTCTCATCTACACTATCTCCCACATAGTAGCAGACTAGATGGCTTTTCCAGCCTCAAGGAATGGTGTTGGCTGAATGAATGAATGGATGGATCCCCAGGGCAGAGCAGTGCCCTCAGATGCTGCCTTCCCAGGAGGAGCTTGTCTCAATATGTCAAGCCTTGGAGTAGAGGAATTAGCAGGAGCAATGAGGCCCCCTGTTCTTCCTAGTCACACCTGAGGCTACCAGCAGGCAGAGAGACTGTCTGGCTAGAAACCGATGCTGTTAAATGAACAAAGAAGTCTGTGGTCTTTGGGGCTGCCGTCTGGCACCTTGCAGGAAAGTGAAACCGAGTGTGAAACACACCTGTCCTCTCTGGCCTTTTAACTGGCAGGGATTTAATTGCCGAAGGGCGAAAGAAGTAGGAGGTCCAGGCCTTGAGAAAGCCAGGGGATTAATTGTGTGTTAACGGATAGGCGTGCAGGGGTGAGAGGGGACAGTTGCTTATTCCGGCCTCTTGGCCTCTTGATTTCTCACACTGTATGCCCTGGAAGCCAGATGGCCCAGGCTGAAATGAAAATAAATTCATCTGGGAAAGAGAAACCTTTGAGCATGTTTCTAGTGATAGGTGACCCAGGGAGGCATTTTGAGACTATGGAGCTGTTCTTTGTTTCTCATATTTCAGAAAGTAATAGCCCAACCTTCAGCGAAGGCCGTCAAGGCCTTTCAGGGTTGGAGAGTTTCAGCTCCCAGCCCCTCTTCCCAAGCAAATTTCTCTTCATCCCCTAAACCTCCGTGTGCATTTCACCCTCTGTGCTGTTGCTCTTTGTGCAAAATGTCCTCTTCCTCTCCAACTGCTTTGGTCAAAGATATACTCATTTCTTTTTTTTTTTTTTTTTTTTTTTGAGACGGAGTTTCGCTCTTGTTACCCAGGCTGGAGTGTAATGGTGCGATCTCGGCTCACCGCAACCTCCGCCTCCTGGGTTCAGGCAATTCTCTTGCCTCAGCCTCCTGAGTAGCTGGGATTACAGGCACGCGCCACCATGCCCAGCTAATTTTTTAGATTTTTAGTAGAGATGGGGTTTCACCATGTTGACCAGGATGGTCTCGATCTCTTGACCTCGTGATCCACCCACCTCGGCCTCCCAAAATGCTGGGATTACAGGCTTGAGCCACCGCGCCCGGCAGATATACTCATTTCTTTAAGATGCAGCTCAAATGCCATCTCCTTCAAGATGTCCCTAAGATCCATTTAACCTGGGACATTTTAAGATGCTCATGGTCCCATGTACTTTTCCACCTTACTTCACATCGAAGATACTAAGATGCACAGGAAGTGTGACATTTCTGCTATAAAAATTTTAAATATAACTTTGCTCATCAAGTTATATATTATTAGCAAACTAAAATTTACGTAGTTTACAATTGGCCATAATTTTTGGCGAATTATTTTGTTTATCCTTGGGAATTTGGGTAAGATAAGAAAATCTATTCTGTGTGACACATTATTTTCAAATGTAGTAAAAGTTGATGAATATTAAATTTAGCTATGATTGAAGACAATACATTTTTGTTAATTTTGATTTTATGTTTTTTCTTTACATATTGGGGAGCCAATCCTTTTCTTCTTTACAGGTTCCTCATTGCCACGGGCCTGCGGAAAGCCGAGTGGCCCTGGGCTCTGGCCTATAGCATCTGAAGGGGACAGAGCCCTGCTACCAGCAGAAACGCTCTCTTTCTTCTCTGAACACAAGACCCCCTGAATTGCTTGTAAAGGGCTAACTCTTAACAAATTCTGCCCTTGACTCCACATCTAGCTACCTGTTGACTACAGAGATGCAGAGGACATGGTCACAACCAACCCAAAAGACACTACAACTGTGAACTTCTAAGCCCCGAACAATATGAGTAGAGACACCAACATTAAAACAAGTCAAATTATAAGGAGAAATTTACAAATTCATAATAATAGTGGTAGATTTTTACGCACTAGTAGATTATACTCGTACACAAATTGGAAAAGATACAGAAGACTTGAACAACATAATTACAAGTGTGATGATATAAATATTTATAAAACCATGCAGTTGCCAAATGAGACTATACATTATTTATCAGCACACTCAGAGCAGAGTCCCCAGAAGAAGTCATCCGCCGGTGGGGATGTTCTCCGAGGGAGCAGCACAAGGTGCCTCAGGCCCGTGGACCAGGGATCCATACTGCTTGATGTGCTGAGAAAGACCAAGGGGGGCTGTTGCTACAGGACTGGAAAGGCTTTGCAGAGTGGACTTGCAGAAATGTATTTGTCAAGGAGGTGAGAAAAGAAAGAACATTCCAATTAGTGAAACCAGCTTATGTAGAGACACACACACAAAAAAGACCCGAAAGAGGAAGCGCAAGTATTCCTATGTGACTAGAGATAGGAAATGTTGAAGAAAGACACTAAAACTTAAGCAGATGCCGCAGCAAAGAATGCCTCCTGGGACAAGACCAAGAGTATGTTTCACCCCATAGAGCTGCCGTTTTCAAACTGCAGATATTCAGACATTGCATTATTCATTTGGCAACTGAATTTTTTAAACTTATGCTCTTATTTATGTCAACCAACTCTAAATCTCAAGTACATTTATTTAAAAAAAATTATATATTACCATTGTAAATGAGCAACCAATATTCTTTGTCATTAATAGATGCTAATTGTAAAAATAAATACAACGAAGCAAAATAAGGTTACTATATTCTAGTTATGTATTATGGACTATGAGCCCCTCCCCCAAATAAAACCATAGACTCTTAATATGCTACCACTCTTGAGTTATTATTCACATTTTAAAAGAAAGATTAATACAAAGAAATTAATCTCTAGCGGTAGAATTGCAGGTCTTTCAGAGTAGCTCATTTATTTAGATTATATATTATTACACATATATATGTATATTTAGATTATATATTATAGGTAACCCATCTTTTTACCAAATGGTTCTGTGTGTGTTAGGCAAATTATTTCTCTTTCTCAGTCCACAGAATAAGGTAATAATAAATGTCCTCTTAATTGACAGAATTGTGATCAGGATTTAATGAGTCTGTATAGTGAGCATTCTTTGTATCATAATCTGGTATTTATTGAGTGCTTATTATGGACAAGGCACCCTGCTAAATATTTTACATGCATTATTTTATTTAATCCTCTTAGCAGCCTTATGAGGTAAATACTATTATAGTGATCATTTTACAGATGACCAAGCAAAGGCTCGGGGAGTTCAATAGTTTGTCCAAAACAGCCTGGCCAATAAGCCACAGCCGGAACCATGACTCAAACCTTCCTGGTTCTAAAGTTCTTAGTAGTTCTAATGACATCTGCCATTTGAATCTGTTTTCCCCCCCTTTCCCCACAGGCTTTCCCTTTTCCCCAGACTCTGTTTAAACGTCAGGATTAGGGCTGGGTGCCACTTTGGGAGGTAAGGCAGGAAGATCACTTGAGCCCAGGAGTTCGAGATCAGCCTGGGCAGCATAATGAGACTGTATCTCTACAGAAAATAAAAATAAAAAATAAAAATTTAGCCAGGTATGGTAGTGCACACCCATATTCCCAGCTGCTCTGGAGGCTGAGGCAGGAGGAGCACTTGAGCCCAGGAGTTCAAGGCTGCAGTGGACTCTGATTGTTCCACTGCCCTCCGGCCTGGGCAATAGGGAGAAATTCTATCTCAAATGAATGAACAAAGAAATAAAATAAATAAATGGCTACAATATTACCATGGAGAAAGAAGAGGAAAAAAAAAAAAAAACACATACCCAAATCCGATGATCATTAGTTGGCTAGAAAATTATTTTTAGGCATTACTAAGTTTACTAAGTTGTTAAAGTCACCTCTGCAAAGTCAGGAACAAAGGACTTCCAATCAGTTCAGGAAAAGTGGTCAAATTAAACAGCTGAACCTGTCTGCCTCCTTGCCTTGAGGCTTAACTTGCATGACACCAAGGACTGACTGACGGTCTGTTTTTATCTAATGAACCTCAGGAAATATTTAGCTTATCACGTTCTTTTCCTTGTGCTAGATGCTGGAAAGATCAAGATGAAATATGTGGCCTTCCATCTACAAATGTCTGCATACTGACCTAAGTCCAAATTTTTTCTTACTTTCTCACAATGTTGATCCCTTGGCCTGCTGGCCTATTTATTTATTTGAAGTTAATTTTTTCAAATGGAAAATTTAGGGTTAAAGTATGTGGGGGTATTTTTCTTTTCTTTCTTTCTTTCTTTCTTTTTTTAACCAGGATATACAATTAAGACTTCAACAGAAATCTAGGAAGTCACATGTGTACATATGTCCAAGTACTGGAAATCAGTTCTCCTTTCCATTTTAACCAGAGTTTCCTGATTCAGGTTCATAGTCCCACAGAGATGTTAGTAATTGCTGTTGGAGCTAAATGTCTTCCTCCATTGGAAACCCCCAAGTTTTCCTTTGTTCTTTATTTTCAGTAAATCTGAGGGTTCAGGTTATTTGAAAAGCAATCTGGTTGACTTCCTCAGTTTTAATGATCTCGCTGTATATTTTTATAACCTAACAAATTCTTTTGAGAAGATGAATGTAAATACAGCAAAGAATCACTTCACTAACAGAAATGACCTGACCTCAATCCATTTCCCAGCTCCCTCCGATCATTTCTTGGATTGGCTAAGCCATAAGCTAAGACGCACAGTGCCTGAAAAATACCTTCATTTTGTTTTTCTGGATCAATAAAGTGATTCGTTTGTTAGCATTTTGTGAAATGAAAAGCCCACGTTCTTGGCTCCTCTTACGTCTCTTGAAAGGTTTTCTGAGATCTCGATTCAGCACTTGTTTTATTTCTCTAACAGAGGCTTACCTTGGAAGGGCCGGGGCAAGACCCACTGGCAAAGGACCAAAGAGGTTTGGGAGCCTGCAACCCGCTAAACTGGAAGCAGAGGCCGCTAGCTGGACTGGGATCACATCTCTGTGAGCAAAGGGCAGAGCCAGCTAGCCAGCACCAGACTCGGGCCTAGGAAATTCGCTGTGAGCTCAACCTGTCCCGCTAGCAGCAGGCACGTGGTTTCTGCATGACCCAAGAAGTCAATTTGCTGTACCTCTCCACAGGTGGGAGAGCTCCCAAGCAAACAGGCAAGGCACACCACAGCTCTTCTTATTTCTTTAACACCAGGTAGGTCTGACTCCCAATGAGAGCTAGTGAGTTAGGTTACTGGTCAGTTTTGTGGAGTCTGGAATTTGTTTCTCCCAGGGAACGCATGCCCTAGGGCCTGGAGGAGAGAGTCCTCCTCAGCTTCTCTGCTTAGCAGGGTATTTTTCCCTATGTATGAAAGGTCGTGGCCAAGCAGAAGAAGGTCATCAGGCAGGCCCCTGCTGCAGCATCATCTCTGACTCCACGGGAACCACCATAAACCAGACTTTCCCCAAGACCATCTTCTGTGGCCTAATGCCTAATCTTTCACTTGCATGAAGGTGATGTGACCGGAATCCGTACCATGGCCTTGGATATAAACCCTTTTACCCATGGCTTCCCTTTAAAGAATTTAGGTGTATTCCATATTGTTTCTAACACTGGAAAAAAAATGTTGTCATGGTTTTTAAACCCTGTGATGTAGCGGTTCTCAAACTTTGTGGTCTCAGGATCCTTCACATTCTGAAAAATAATGGGACACAAAACAGCATGTGTTGATATCTGTGTGTCTATGAACATTTGCTACTTTAGAAATTCAAACTGAAAAAACGTATTTATTATTTAGGAATAACAATAATAATCATTGTGTTTGTTTATATTAAGACAAATTTCATAAAAAATTGCTATTTTCAAAAACGAAGATAATGGAACTAGAGAGTCACATTGCTTTTTTTTTTCTTTTTCAAATCTCTTTACTGTCTGGCTTGATAGAAGCCAATCCCAATTCTCATATTTGCTTCTTCATTCAGTCTATTGCAACATTATATGTTGTGCAGCCTTTGGAAAACTCCGCTTTTTGCTCATAGGAAAATGAGACTCAAAAAGGCAAAAAACGGTACCTTAGGATTATCATATAAATAGCTCTGCCTCTGCAGCTTCCCGGAAAATGTTTTGGTAACTCCCCTCCACTACCACCCAGGTCCCAGGGCCACACTTTGGGAACCACTGCTCCGTGGTGTTCCATCCTTTCTCAAACACACATAGGAGTTAACAGAAAACAAGCCCTTTGGAAAATTTGATTTTATTGATCTACCCACTTTTAGATAGCCCCAAGGATCCAATTTAGCCCATTCTCAGCGTTCAATTTAGCTCTTTTCATCTCAGAGCTCACTAAGGTCTACCTCTCTTCTACCTTCCTAATTTAAAATTTTGGTGTATGCCCTCAGGTACTCTGGCCTTGCAGCAGGTAAACGACTCACTCTCTTAGTTCTACTTGTAAATTCCTGGGGAAAAACTCTGGTTCACCTTAGGCCATTCCACTGTGGTTGAAGCTTAGGGTCAGGACTGCAAAATATGATTGGCTTTGTTTGGGTCAGGTGACCCCCTAACACTGGGTCATGGTTTAATGTGAAATATGTGAAAGTCGATTTAGATTTTAGTCGTGAGGCAGGTGTGTTTGTGAGTGCTTTGAAGTATGTGTGTCCATATGAAGTATTTGTGTTCATATGTGCTTTGTAGGAGCAAATAATAAAGAGAAGGCATAACAATAAAGTGAATTTAGGATTTCTTAGGAGAATCTTTATTAAACTTGCTTCATCATTCTTTCTTATTTTTGCTCCTGTTATTTCATGTTTCCAGAATCAACAAGGATCCTTGTATTCCCCCCATTCATTTGAACTCTGGTTTCTCTTCCTGCTACATATCCTCTGGACAGCCAATCACCTCCTTGACCTGCTCAGATCCTGATTGAAAGTTTTTTCCTCTGTGGCTTCAAATAGACTTTACCAACTAATATCCTGTTGATGGAAGCTATAGACTTCAAGGAAAGGAGTTCCTGGAATTCAAAAACGCAAAGAACAAAAGCAAGCAGGGGGCCCTGTCTTTAGCACCTCCCCCACCAAGGGGAGTTCAAGAGCACTCCGAGGATTTTGCTGTTGTCAGTCAATCTTCCCCTGCCATCTGTGCCTTTTGTTTATAATGTCGTTGATTAAAATCTCCTTTATTTATCCTAGCTATTTCAAATTCAATAAAAAGGGGAAATTAGCTCCAGGACTTCCATGTAGCCTCAATGGCCAGAACCCAAGCAGAATCCTTCATGCTGGAGTCCCCACCGCTGCCTGCTCTGTGTTCCTGCGTGAAGCTATGGACAGTCTATTTGCTGCAGGGGTTCTGGGACCTGAGGCTGAGCTCAAAGATCACATACCTATAGTGCACAACCCAGAGGACTAAATTAAACCAGTTATACCCCGCAACGAGTCAGTGAAAATAAAAAATGAAAACAAACCTTAATGTTAGTGAAGTGCATGTGTATTGATGTCCAGAGTATCGAATCCCTTCCCAAACCATCTAAGTGATAAGGAATAGTTATTGCTAACATTTGCTGTCCTTCCTCTTAACCAGGCATACAGGTACAGGGAAGTAGGTGCTGTTGTTATTATCACTGGTTGAAGGAACTGAGGCTTGGAAAGGTCAAGTAGCTTGCCCAAAGGTAAATTAACTAATAAGTCATAGTTTAGGAACTTACTTCCAACCTCCCTGATTCCACTGCTTGACAAGTTAATCATTATACTATTCTGTGAAGTAGCTGGGGCCAATGAAAGCCATTCAAGCGATGACATTTCACTGTCATGTAAATTACCAATTAGGGAAGGTATTGTTGTCTATATGCCCTTTCACTTTCACTGGAAGATAAGCTCCAAGAAGGCAGGCTCTTTGACTGTCTTTTTTACTGCAGAATCTCCAGTGATGAGACATATAGACACGTTCGATAAACGGCTACCACAAATAAATGCACGTGTGCATGGATGGATGGATGGATGGATGGATGGATGGATGGATGGATGAAATTGCTATATGGTATGGTAATTTCTGATTTATTTATGGAGGTTTGTCTGGGGAATCTGAGAGCAGCCACAATTTCTATTTCCCTCACTCCTCCCAGCAGAGAACAGGATGTCCATTATTGGGGAAAACTCCAGCTTGGTATTGATGCCATTTTCTTCCCCATACGAATACGTTTTATTGATTTCGCAAACAGTTGCTGAGTTCCTGCTAGGTGCTAGGTTCTGTCAGGTACTGAGGATATAAAGGTGAGCTGGGCCTGGTACAGATTCTCACAGAACTTACAGTCTGCTAGTGGTGGTACAGAAGCAAACAGGCAATTACAATTCAATGTGGTAAGTGTCGTGGTGGGCAAGTTTGGGTGCTCTTGGAGGATTGCAGAGGAGGGTACCTAACCCTTCTCTGGCTGGCAGGCAGGGGAGGTGGAGAGGAGGCAATCTGAGAAAGATTCTTGGAAGACATGCCCAACCAGGGTCTTCTTAAAAGATGCAGGGGTTGAGCAGGTGAATTATCCAATCACGAATTAAACAGGAAGAATTTGATTTTTTAAAACCACAGCTTTTCTCTGTGAAAGATATAATATCTGTTCTATATTTTGAGCTACTTCTAAATAATGTCCTAGTCATGACATGGCATCTCCACCTATGTCAGAATGGAATCGGGAAGGAGGGCATCCCGATAGTTGTGTATTTTATACCATCCAGCTTTTGAGCAGGACTTCATTGCCTTTCTGTGAACCAATATGAGGGTTTGGGACGCCCTAAAAATGGCCCCATTGTCACAATGGCTTCTGGATGTAAATGTGAAAAGCACATGCGGGGATGGCTGGATCCTGGCCTGGGGGTGGGGCAGAACTACACAGTGGGAGGGAGATGTCCCAGCAGATGGCAGACAAGAGGAGGAGAGGAAGAAAGGGGTCCAGAGAGGTGGATGAGGTGTGTCTGACCAGCCTAGCGGGGGGCAATAGATACAGAGCTGGAGGTCTTTAGAGCCCAGCTTATGGGGATTGAAGTGAATGGGGGACCTGGCTAAGAAGGTGGGACATGAAAACAGGTAGACTTGAAGATGCTGGGCTTGGGCATCAAGAGCACACCTGTAATCTCTGGAAGGGCTTGGAGAGGGGGCTACTATTTGTCATAATGTAGACTATGTCCTATCCAAAGACGCCTAGGTTGGAGGCTGCATGAGGGCTAAAATCCAGGCCACTCTCTACTCCCCAAGCCGGGGGCCTGTGAGGCTGCACGTACTCTGAGCGGCACTTTCATTTGCACATAGGCACCGTTTAGGCTAGCAGAGCCCTGCAGATGGACCGTGTCAATACTTAAAGGTCAAAAAGGGACTCTATTTCTAGAAAGAAATGGGGTACAGACAAGAATGGGGTAAAGAAGGAGGACAGCAAGGGCTCAAACCCTGGAACTCGAGCTCATAATCATTGCCGACTGTTTGGTTCACTATTCAATCCCCAGCAGCTAGAACAGGACCCGGCAAAGAGTTCAATAAATATTTGTTGAATGAATGAATGAATATCCAGATAAGTATTAAGGCTCAGGGACTAGGAATGAGGGCACTCACAGATGGTGGTGAAGCAGCACCATCTGCCATTGGCAGAAAGCCAAGCAAGCATTACCCCTCCCCAGGCCCTGTTTTTAGCCTGGGGAGTCAGGACACAGAGTGGGGTTGGTGACAGTGGCTCTGCCATCAGCCGCCAGCCTGAGGGTGTACCTCATTGTCCTGGAGATTTTCACTGCCTGGGGCATGACAAGAGAGTGTCATGTTTTGCAGGCTTTGGAATCCCCAAAAAGCCAAACGTAGCTCTCTACATGGGGTGCTAGGCAAGTTCCTCTCTGAGCGTCAGTTTCCTTATCCATAAAATATGAAGAATAATAGGGACAGGGTCTCATTTAGTCACCCAGTCTGGAGTACAGTGGTGCAATCGTGGCTCACTGCAGCCTGGACCTTTCCAGGATCAGGTAATCCTCTCACCTCAGCATCCTGCGTAGCTGGGACCATAGTTGTGCACCACCAGGCCTGGCTAATTTTTGTATTGTTTGTAGAAACGGGATTTTTGCCTGAGCTCAAGCAATCTGCCTGTCTTAGTCTCTCAGAGTGCCAGAATTACTGGTGGGAGCCACTGTGCCCAGCCAGGGTTGACGTTTGAATTGCCTGTGTGTGAACGCCAACTCTACCACTTTCTAGCTAGCTAATTCTCTCTGCCCCTCAGTCGCCTAATTTATAACAGAACAATAAAAGTAGGGCTGTCGCAGGGTCATCACAAGCATTAAGTAAGTACATGCAAAGCACTTAGAACAGTGCCTGGCACAGCCATCATCACCATCATCAGTGTTATCACTACTGCCTCAAAGTGTGGACCATAAACACTCACCACTGTGCCTCTCCCTGGCAGCTCCTTCACACCTGCCTCATTCCTGCGGTAACTATCCAATGTCCCTCCTCTGTGAATTCACCACCGGTCACAAATGTGACCTTCGTTTGTCCAGCCCCATTGGTAAGGGGACATGAAAAGCTGGAGGACAGAATGCTGCTGACAGGCCCTGCTCCTGATAAGAATGTGGGTCTGAATTCAGATTTTGATCCATTGGTCTGGCTCCCAGGAGACAAAGTTTTTTTGTTTGTTTGTTTGTTTGTTTTGATAACTGTAGTCAAGTTGTAGCTTTGGTAGCAAATTCTTTCCCTCTCATGATGCATGGGCAACATCAGTATTATGAGTTTTCATTTTCTTTTTTAAAAATTTCTTTTAGTTTTTGGAAAAAATTTATTTTATTTTTTATGAAACAAGAGACAGGACCTCACTATGCTGGCCAGGCTGGTCTTGAACTCTTGGCCTCAAGCAGTCCTCTTGCCTCAGTTTCCCAAAGTGCTGGGGTTATAAATATGAGCCACTGAGCCCAGTCTTCTTTTTTATTTTCTGGGGAGCACTTGTGGTTAAGAGAAGTTAGTCACACACTAGGGAAGGGACCCACCCATTTCGTGGGCCACTGTATCTCAGTGCCTTCTGCTATACCTGGCAAGTGATAGCTACTCGGAAAGGTGAGAGGAACAGAACGAGTGAATGCAACCTGCCCAAGGCCCGGTGCTGTAAGAACCACACCTGAAACTTGAATCCAACTCGTCTGGATCCCACCCTTTCTCTTCCTGCACTGTACTCTACCTTAGACATAAGGGATCTGAGTTTAGGGTTGCTTGGTTTTTTTGGTTTTGGGCAATTTTTATTGTGGTAAAAAAACATGCAACATAAAATTTATCATCTTAACTGTTTTTACATATACAGTTCAGTGGTGTTAAGTACATTCACATTGTAAAGCATAGTGATCTGAGCTTTTAAAGTTCAGTGATGTAACAAAATTTACGTCTATTGCTCATGAAAATGTTGAGTAGTTGATATTTTAAATCCTTTGTCAGGGTGGGGTTGTTTTACCCACTACTAAAGTTTTTCAGGTAAAAATGTTAAACAGGTCTAGATCATGTTTAAAAACATCAAAGAAGAAAACAGAAAGATTTCATTTTATATTTGGGGTTTGCAGACACAGGACCATATGTTTACAAAATAGAATATCTGATCCAAATTTTACTGTGCAGCAGGAACTAAATAGAAAGTCTCGTGGAATTTCTCCAAATCCTTCACATCAAGGAAAACACTCCTGGCGTTCTCTTTTAATGAAAGAAAAACAATCTAAGCATATTTTAATAGTTTTATTTTCCATTTTTAATACCTTCTAGGTGACAATGGATTTTCCTTTTTCCGGGTTTTAGAAATTTTTAATCTGATTACCAAAAAAAAAAAAAAGAAAAAAAGCACATTGGAAATTAACAAATATGTGACTAAGAAAAGTATGTTTAATTCCACTATCGAGATAATCACTGTTACACATTTGTCTAGAACTTCCCTTGAAAATACAAATAAGCGTATATTTCAGTATAATTTGTTACCCATTCTTCTAGACCTTTTCTTTGAAAATACTAACACACAAAGACATATATAATTATATTTCATATAGAATTTGGTATTCATTCTTTAAAATTTTCCCCTTCATATTATACATTTACTTAACAGTAATGAGTGATTATATTATATATACTCTTGGAAACTTGCATTTTTCATCTAAATGTCTTAGAACGTCTTTCTGCATAGAACATGGATCTGTCTGAAGACCTGAATAGCATTTCATTGTTAGGTCCATCAGGTATCTATCAGATCTCACCATGAGAGACGTGTAGGGTATTTCCAGGTTTTTGCTCATTCCCTGGACACTGCAGTGAGCATGGAGTCCTCAGCATTGTGACACTTCTCTTGAGCCTCCCATTTTTTTGCCATTGCCCAGCTCCCCGGAGCACCTGCTGGGTGGCTCTGGAGTGCGTTCCCTGGCCTTCTGGGCCTCCGTACACTCACCTCTCCAAGGAGGATGGACATTATTGCCAACTCCTTCCCTCAGGGCTGCCGTGGGCACTAATGAGATCATACTTGCCGAGCACTTTGTGTTCCGTCAATAAATGGTGATACATAAATATGAATGTTTTCAGTTCCAACAGAGTCTTTGGATTCCTTTCAGGAAGAAGTGAGGGCCTGCCTAAAATGTGTGTGTTGGTATAAATACCACAGCGAGTCCCCTGTATTCTACAAGATGCTGCTGAGAGCAGAAAGCTCATCTCATTGCCAACATCGGGGGTCAGGTGCAGGTTACTTCCTGCCTCCTGGTAGCCAAGTGACCAGGGAAATGTGAGGTGAGGGCTGTACATAGGATGATATCAATCACCTGTGATTTGAGGTGGAAACATTTCCCTTTCTGGTTTTCTAAGCTGTTTTCATGCTTCCCTATTCAATAGCCAATCCCTGAGTGTCTACAATGTGGTGGGGAAGAAGCCGGGGCACTCCAGCCAGGAGCACACAGTTTCTACCTTCAGAGGCTTGCCGCTTAGTGGACAACCCAGACAGCATCTGTGGCCTCACGTCCTTCATGAGAGAGGAAAGAGCTGGGTTCCCATTCCCAAATCCACGCCCCCAGAGCCCAAAACCCTCCAGGCGCCGTGCAAGCCCATCACTGAGAGTTTGTGCTGTTGGAGCAGGGGCAAATGTTAGCCCCCATCTCCCCGAAGGATCTGTGAGCTGGAACAGCTTCACTAGGCATTGTGGAGCGGGGTGGTGGGAACAAACACACTTTTACATCACAGAACGGCTGAAATCTTCAGATGATGATAAGTAGTGCTTAAACGGTGCTTTCTTGCCCTGTGTCAAGCTCTGATGGAAGCGCTTGGCTTTGTTCACTTACACAACTCTCCCGATGATTCTATGAAGCAGACGCTATCATTGTCCCATTTTGAGAAAATATGGCTCCGTGTAAAACTCAATTTTCTCATCTTTAAAATAGCAGCACTGAGGACTCCTCTCCGTATCCCTTCAGCCCTCACCACTTCAGCACACGCGGGCCCAACTTCCTGCTGCCACCATAGCCTGGCCCGAGAGCTTTCTGTGCCCTTGTGCGGCAGGCAAGGCCTGCTGGGGAGTTACCGTTCCCTGGACATGGCCCTCAACCAGTGACAGATGGGAGCTGGCATGGAATGGCCCCAGCTCCCTCGCCCCTTGCGTGTGATAATTTAGAGGCATGAATTTTACAGGTGTCCCCAGATTTCCCACAGGGCGTACCCTCCAGCTTCCACAGTGGTAACCCACTTAGTAACATGCGCCTCTTCTTGGTCACTTCCTTTCCCGTCTTATTTTTCCACTCCCTACGCACATTTCCTGAAATCACCTCAGAGAAATCTACCTTCCCTCACGTGGTTATTTCAGCTTCTGCTTCTGGGAAAAGGTATCCTAAAATGCGGAAGCATGTGCCGAGGCCCCACAAATCTCTGGATTCAAACCCAGGGAGTCTTGTTTTGCAGTCTAAAATATTTCCCATTACGTCACACGGTCTCTCAACTCCAAACTGAATGTGAAGCGTGCCTGCTTTCAAGGCATTCCTCACCACAGAGAGCGGTACAAGGCCCTCAGTCCCTCTCTTTCAGTAAATATTATTATTAGAATGGCTACCATTTATCTAGTGACTGTTATTTGCCAGCCACATGCTAAGTGTGTTACTCAGACAGCCTCATTCAATATCACAACAAACCTACGAGAGAGAAATCTTCTTATTCGTCTCTATTTTCTGGATGATATAACTGAGACTCAGAGAACTGAAGTGGGTTGCCCAAGATCACAGGGAAACAGAGACGGGATTTGTACACGTATCTTTCTGAGTCCACCCATATCCACACCTAGTATACGACATACCATAATGGAAAATGTAGTGCCAGGCACTTTATGGCCAGTATGTCAGTTCCCTATTGCCGTTACAGCCAATTACCACAAACCTAGTGGCTTTAACACTGCAAACATATTATAGTTATCAGCAATCAGATTTCTGTGTGTCAGAAATTCAACACAGGACTCTCTGGGCTAACATCAAGATGCTGGTGTGGTTGTGTTTCTCTCTGGAGGCTCTAGGGGATGATGTGTTTTCTATGCCTTTTTCTGCTTCCAGGGGCTGCCCACATTCCACCTTCAAGGCCAGCAATGTCACATCTCTCTGATCTCTTTTGCTACATCTCTGATCACAGTGCAGAAAGGTTCTCCACTTTTAAGAACTCATGCGGTTTGAGTCTAACTACCCGAAAAACCCAACATTATCTCCCGATCTCAGGGTCATTAACCTCAATGACATCTGCAGAGTCCCTTTAACCATGAAAGGTAACATCTTCTCAGGTTACTAGGGATCAGGATATGGACATCCTTGGGGGTCCCATTATTCTGCCTACCACAGCTAAGTCCTAATAAATGAGACACACTGTCATGAGGAGGTGAGCTGAGTTTTGCAAAGATGAAAGAAATGTAAAAGAGTAAATAAACTGTCCCTTGTAGAATAGTGAAGACCCTTCCCTGATTTGTAGCCAGTGCTAGATTGAGCTAATTGTGGACAAAAGGAGCCCTAGAGAGAAGATCTTGAGAAGACCAGATGGAAAGCAATTCTAGACAAGTCATGGGTCTGGGACAGAGACATCTTGTGGGAATGCTTAGTCTCTCACCAAGGGAAGCCTCGTGTACGTGTGCAGTGCTTTTGCCTGCAGGCAACAGAATAGTTGATGTACAGTAGGCCACGTTGTAAAGACCCTACACTATCCCACATTTGGAGAAGTCTAGAGGCAGGCCATGTCCCATGGTCCCAGATGACTTTTCTGGTTTGTTTTTTGAGACAGGGTCTCCCTCCGTCACCCAGCCCGAATGCAGTGGTAGGGACATGGTTCACTGCAATCTCGGCCTCCTGGGTTCAAGTGATCCTCCCACTACAGCCTCCCAAGTAGCTGAGACCACAGGCACATGCCACCACACCCAGCTAATTTTTGTATTTTGGGGGAGGGGGTAGAGACAGGCTTTCCCATGTTACTCAGGCTGGTCTCAAATTCCTGGGCCCAAGCAATCCACCTGCTTCAGCCTCCCAAAGTGCTGGGATTACAGGCATGAGCCACTGTGCCAGACTCCATTTGGCTTTTTAACAAATTCACCAAGGATCCTGGCTCTTTCCATGTCTAGCTCTGCCATCTTCACGGTACGCTACATTTCTCCTCGTGGTCATAAGATGGTTGTCTAAATGCAAAATATCACATCTTCATATTATTATACATCAGCCTAAGCAGGAAGGAAGGAGGGTTGGTTATGGGAAAGGGCCCTCTCTTTACGAACCTCTTTCTTATCAGGCAGAAGGTCATTCCCAGAAGCACCCATGGGTCTTCTTTCTCATCTCATGTCAGATCAGACGCCCACAAGTAAATCAATCGCTAGCAAAGGGAAGGAGATGACCATGACGGGCTTAGATCAACTATGACTCTTCCCCTGGGGCTAGACACGTTGCCACCCGGACAAAACTGGAGTTCTGTTAGCAAGAAAGAAGTGGCTACAACTCTTCTTCCGTAGCCTAGGAAGCATGATTTGAGGTCCATTCCAGGTAGGTGTGCAGGACCACATTACCCCTCCGGGCACGTTCCTCACCCTGCACCGAGACTCCACTGAGAAGAGACTTGCCGACACATCCCTGCCGTCTACTCATCGCCTCCTTGTCTTCCTGTCTTTCAATGGGGGCTTAGAAGCTGTGCTAACCTTTCGCAAGTTACTTACCCTCTCGGAACCTGAACCTTGATATTTTCTTTGGAATATCTTGCCTCTGGAGTTGTTTTAGGGATAAAGTCATATGACAAATGTGAAAGCACCTAGCCGGGTACCTGACACATATAAAATGCGGAATACATGCTGGCTAAATAGTAATGATACCAGGGGTTTATTTATGCACATGCTCAGGCTCTAAATGCTGACAGGGAAGAACATGTGGAAATGTTTTAGAGTCTACACTGTGAGCTGACAATCTGTTACAAGTTCTTACTGTGTGGGTCCCCCTTGTCCATCATGCAGGTGAAAAAAACCACTGGGCCATTAAGAAAATCTGCTTGTGCTGGCTATTTCAAGCAGTGTGGTAAGGGAGAGAGAATCCTGCTTGCCTTCATTTAAAACAGGTTGTCAGGGCCGGAAAGTGGCAGCAGGACAGAGGATTCAGGGCTGATAGATACCAGTTCGTAATCAAAGGGGAGTGGCTTTCTAACCACCTGCGGCGGAATCAGGTCACCGATGCTCAGAAAGAATCACCACCTTGCCTTAAAGCCAGTGTGGGTCAAACCTGCCATCTGGGGGTGTGTCCCTGAGGGAGCTCACAGGTGCTCCTCACCTTACCCAAGTGATCCCTATCTATGGCACCAGCTGTGTGCCTGGGGCCAGAGCGCCCTTATCCTCCTCCCTACCTCAACCTCAGGACTTACTGCTGAGCAGAAATTGGGAGGCTACATTGAGCTATGGGAAGGAGAAAAGGAAAAAGCAGGAGAATCTCTGCTAGGCCATATTTATTATTGATAAAGGTGATTACAATTCTATACATACTCCATGTTTTGTCCCTCTTCAAAAACAACACTCTCAGGACAACATACACATAACACTAAACTAAACCCATCATCTTGTCTCAGTAACCTACCAAAGCTGGTGACTCCTCTTCCCAGCGCCTTCTCCTGCGAGGTAAGCCAAGCCTTGCTTCATGAAGTAAGGTCCTGGGCCAGCAGCACAGCAGCATCGGCCACCACAGGGAGCTTGTTGGAAATGCAAAATCTCAGGGCCCTCTGCAGCCCCTGCATCTAAGCCTACAATTTCACCAGATCCCCAGGTCTTGAATATGCACCTTTAAGTTTGAGAAGCTCTGATCTGTAGTCCGCTGCTTCCAACTTACCGCTGAGGGTGGGAGGTCACCGCAGGACTTTGCAGTTTAGAACATTTCACACGAGACACTCACTCTTCTTCGCTGGGTCCCTTCTTCATTCCACAGTCATGATCGTAATCCTATTGTCCATAAAGAGCCACTGTTCGGGTGTTTGCTAATTACATACATAGAGTCATTTTACAATGTGTGCATGGTATTCTATCTGTATAGAAGTTATCTCACTTAGGCCGGGCGCAGTGGCTCAAGCCTGTAATCCCAGAACTTTGGGAGGCCGAGGCGGGTGGATCACGAGATCGAGAGATCGAGACCATCCTGGTCAACATGGTGAAACCCCGTCTCTACTAAAAATTCAAGAAATTAGCTGGGCATGGTGGCGCGTGCCTGTAATCCCAGCTACTCAGGAGGCTGAGGTAGGAGAATTGCCTGAACCCAGGAGGCGGAGGTTGCGGTGAGCCGAGATCGCGCCATTGCACTCCAGCCTGGAAAACAAGAGTGAAACTCTGTCTCAAAAAAAAAAAAGAAGTTATCTCACTTATTTAGCCAGTTCTCAGCCAAGCCTTGAATGACTACTCAGGCAGAGTAGACTCTTTGCACCTGAAAGAGGGCAAAAAATCTTATTGCTATCCATGCTTTTTTCTTTAGATTGGATTCCTGGAAGTAAGATGACTTCGCTTCATTCTCAAGTTCGAGAAGAAGGAAAAAGAACAAAGTTACCCAGTAGTTTGAGAGGCCCTTGCCTTGAGCGGAAGGCCCTGGCTTCCTACTTCTGAGCCGGTGGGGGGTAGGGGGAGTTACTTTCCCTTTCCCCCAGAGCAGTGACATCCTGGAGTGAATTTCAGCCTCCCCTTCCCAGGCACGGTGAGAGATAAAGAGGCAGCTGCTCTGAGATGCGATCGCTGATCAGCCTGAGGAGAATCAGATCATGAGAGTGCCCGTTATCTCAGGGCAACATTAGATTAGCCTTGCACGAGAGGATCACAGGATCTTGAACTCTCGGAGTTGAAGGGGTTTTTGAGTTTGACCTCCCACCTGTCACAGGAGCCCCTCAACAACCTTCTGCCCCACACACTGTGTGCCTGGCAGGTTTCCCCCTCCCTCTGCTGCCCCATTCTCCTCTAGTGCTTTCTTGAACCCCTAAGAGTCCAGCCCCCCTACCACTCCAATGCATTCTTTCTGGGGTAAGTCAGCTCTCCTCTTACCTGTCACTCCGACTGGTCACTGGGGAGACAGCTTATCTGGCATCTTACTGTCCTGAAGAGCATACTTAATTGAGAACAGAACTGAATCTCATAGCTGCTGGTGGGAAAGTGTGCCCATCTGGGCCCATTGGCATGCCAACTTCTCTATCTACACTGTTCTAGGGCAAGAAACAGCAAATCACTGTTCCAGCCAAATGCACCCACAAGCTAACAGTGAAGGGTGATTTTACATTCTAGAGGATGGAGAATGAAACGAAAAGGAGAGGAAGGAGAGGGAAGGAAAAAAGGGAGAGAGAACATGCCACAGAGGTGAGATGTGGCCCACAAACCTTAAAATATTTACTATCAGCCACGCACAGTAGCTCATGCCTATAATCTCAGCACATTGGGAGGCCAAGGTGAGTGGATCATCTGAGGTCAGGAGTTCGAGACCAGCCTGACCAACATGGGAAATCCCATCTCTACTAAATAGAAAAAATTAGCCAGGCTTGGTGGTGGGTGCCTGTAATCCTGGCTACTCAGGAGGCTGAGGCAGGAGAATTGCTTGCACCTGGGAAGCAGAGGTTGCAGTGAGCCGAGTTTGCACCACTGCACTTCAGCCTGGGCAACAGAGCGAGACTCCATCTCAAAAGAAAAATAATGAAATAAAATATATATTTACTATTTCATCCTTTCCAGAAAAAAAGTTTGCTGACGGCTGCCCTAGATCCTTCATAGAGCAGCGGCTTTGACATTACTTGGGAGCTGCTTAGCATTGCAAGGTTTCTGGCGCCGCCCGGGAGCTCCTGAATGAGAACATGCATTTTGACAAAAGCCCCAGGTGATCTGAATGTGCCCGAAAGTTTGGGAAGCTAGTCTGGATGATCCTCCGTGTGGCTGTGTCTGATTGTTTTCAGGAGCAGGTTGTGAGCTGGAAGTGGCTGAAGTCATTTAATCTTTATCAAGCCCTGTTTGCTCATCTTTGAAATGGGGATAATCGCCGAGTGTGGTGGTTCACGCCTGTAATCCCAGCGCTTTGGGAGGCCGAGGTGGGTGGATCACGAGGTCAGGAGATCGAGACCATCCTGGTCAACCTGGTGAAACCCGTCTCTACTAAAAATACAAAACATTAGCCAGGCATGGTGGTGCGTGCCTGTAATCCCAGCTACTCAGGAGGCTGAGGCAGGAAAATTGCCTGAACCCAGGAGGCGGAGGTTGCGGTGAGCCGAGATCACGCCATTGTACTCCAGCCTGGGTAACAAGAGCGAAACTCCGTCTCAAAAAAAAAAAAAAAAAAAGAAATGGGGATAATCATAGTTTCCACCTGATGAGGGTTTTGTGAGGCTTGAATTGGATAAATGAGCCCAGACTAAGGCTTCGCAAATGCAAGATTTCATTTCTCCCCTATTGTTTCTATCAAACCCTTGAGTGTCTCTGCCTCAGATCAGGGGACATCTGCTTTGCATAAATACCCTGAACTCTTGCACTGATGGACTTGGGTGTTTCCTCAGAATCCCAGCTATGCAAATCCTCTGAGTCAGCAGGTAAGAAGGGCAAGGGCAAGTTCATACCCCGCCCCGCCTGTGTCTGGCTGTTTTTTTTTTTTCAACACCGGGAGATTGAAATGATTGCTTTCTGATTGTGGGCAAATTGGTTTTTATGGGCCACGGTTGCGGGTGCTTGTTTCCCTGAGACACAGCTCTTGGATCAAACTGAAACAAGGTTAAAATAAAATAGCAAAACCCCGCCCTGAGCAGGAAGCTGCCACCAGCAGGCTGCCTTCTACATGACCTTGCCTCCTGCTGGTCTCCCCTGTCTGATTTGCATTTGGTATCTGCTTTTCCTATCCAGGGTTCAAGCTGACATTGCCTGGCTGGGTCCCAGCTGAGGGCAGGTGGAAGCAGAAGGCAGAAGGAAAGGTGGACAACTATTTAAACGACCAGGGGCTTGGAGAAGCTGTGTGTTTCCAAGATAAAACTCCGTTTCACTTTAGATTTGCCAACTGTTGCTTCAGAAGAAAAGCTAAGACAAATGGAGGACTCGGTCCACTCCGGAGGTCCTGAGAGGGACAGTGTTTATTTTATACTACAGCCTGGGGGGTTGCTTCCTGTTTGACTTTTGAGAGCTGCTAGGCAGGATTAATGAAGTCCATCCAAATATTTTTAAGGATACGGGCTCTAGAACAGGCATTTATCCCTAAGCACTGTTTAATAATACGTACACAATTCACACCAAGTTTCCTCAACACAACGCTATTCCCCTATTGTGGTTTTATGGATTTTGACTTCTCAAGGGTGAACTGGGTAATTTTAAAATCATGACTATTTTTCCCAGTATGAAAATTTTACATAAATTTTATAAAGAATACATAATTTAAAAATTATATGCATACACACATGCACAGAGAGAGAGAGAGAGAGAGAGAGAGAGTACTAGCACAATAGTGGACATTTAGCCACTCGAAGTTTTGAGACCATTAGAAAAGCTGGAAGGAGACTTGACGTGGTGGCAAGATCACAGTGGAGTCTGCATATCTGAGTTCTAGCTTGGGCTCTTCCACTAATTAGTGATGTGGTCCCTTAACCTCTCCAAGGACGTCAGTTCCCTCATCTGTAAGATTAAAGTAGCGGGTATCACCAGGGATGCATTGAGCTCCAAGACCTCCATTGGCCGGCGGAGAGGGCTGTCATAGCAGGTCAGGGTAGGGTAGTGGGGAGGTTCAGCCTTCTCTGCCACCTTCAGCCTGGACAACTCCCCCTTTTTTTGTTTTACACATTGGGGATCAGGAGTAAGTATCTCTTTCAAGAAGTGGTCTTCAAGGGTAGGCAAACACTTGGGAAAAAAAAAAAAAACAACTAGTCTAGATGATCTCTAGTGTTGGATGATCATATATAATTTATTATCCACACTAGGATGTTTTGAGATTTAAAAAGATGCCCTTAATAATTATACTGGGATAACAGACTTAAGTCAGGCCAATTTAGACAGAGATGTACAAGTGCCCTACCACAAAGTCCTCTTCCAGCTCAGAGTTTCTGCTTTTCCATTCTATAATTCTATGGCCTGACTGCTTACCCTTCAGCATCAGGCAGAGTTCTGGGAGCAACCCCAGGGACGGAAGCAATCAGGGACAGCCTCAGGGAATGAAGTCATTAGGTGGTCGCCTTAGGGACAGCAGTCATCAGGGCAGCTCCAAGGACAGAAGCCATCAGGTTTGTCCCATGTTTGCTCACCAGAGCCTGCAGCTGCAAGAAATGAGCCAACAAGGCCACCTGCAAATGATACATGGCCCAAGTTCAGCTTGGTTCTTGTTCAGAGTCATGTGAGAATCACAACTTTCAGGGTGAAACCTTCAATCTGTGAATTGACCACCAATTACCCAGTAAGCAAAGCCCACGGGAGCCCAGCCCAGGACATGAGTGTTGATGGGGAAAGAATAAGCAAACGTCCTTAATCACAGATCCACAGCATGGAGGAAATAGTCAATGGAGGAGAAGGTCACAAGGCAGAAATGAAAGTCACATGGCCAGGCAGGTTGTCAGAGGAAGTATGGTCCCAAAGTCGAAGAATCCTGGCAGGATTTTTGCAGAGGAAAAGAACAGTCAGGCAGGACAGATCTGTGAGGACCCCTGACCCTGTCGGGCATAGCTCGGACCTGGTTGAGTCAGATCATCCACTTTCCCACCCTCTGCCCACCCATTCGATTGCGCTGCTGTGATGTCCTACCTAGTTTTTCTGCTCTGGGAATGTTCCTTGCATCAAAATTACCTTTCCTTCCCTCCTGCTTGCTAATGGGGAAGTTTATAGCAGAGTCACCCAGTGATGAGAGGCTGCTCATGTAATGAGTTATACCAAAGCATATAAAGGGTAAAGCCGAAAGGCCTAGAGGCAGCTCTACTTACCCCTAGGTGCTCATTAACCTTCGATTATCTTTTAGTGGATGCCTTTTAGCCAGCAAATGTGGCTATGGCTAGGAAGTCTGAAGCTAGGAAAGGAACGTAGTTCTGCATTCTAATCTGGGTTTCTCTACTTGCCAGGCCCTACTTGACATTGGACAAGTATTGTAACTTATCTGAGTCTCAGTTTTCCCATCTATACAATGGGGTTACACCAACACTTTCTCTGCCTACGTCACAAGACCATGGCAAGTACCCCCAGGTGTCACCATGAGCCCGCTCTCTCACATCCACCCTTCCCAATCCCATGCCCAGAAGCCTTCTGCAATTCCTTTGGGGTTCTGTTCTCATGGAAACCCTGGCTCCACCCACACTCTAGCCTCCTTACATCCCACTCCTGGAGCTGTCTTCCTCTGCGCCCAGTGGTGAAGCTCTTCTCTTTTCTCTTTATTTTTGCACAAAACAACTCACTCTGCACATACATTAGTAAGTCAGACTTCACTGACTGGGAAACAGAAGGGCTTCCCATAGCCACACTGTAAACAACAAAAAGTTAAATATTGAACGTTCATTTCTGAACCACCTTGCCTGTTTCCATCAGCTCGGGCATCTGCCTCCAACTGTAAGTCACGCCTCATGCCTCTTCCCTCTTCTCAGCTCTCACCAGCATAGAGACATTTTTTGGAGAATCAGTCTGCAGCACACTTCAGCTGCTCCAACCCCTGGTCTCAAACGAACTCTGGCTTCTCTTGACATCTCCAAAGGTTCCTTAATGTGCTTGGCTAAACAACGTGGCACACGCTACTGTGTGGTTTAAATAAGAAAAGATTTCTCTTATTTTAGGATGGAAAAGCGTCCAATGTAGGAATTGAGTTGGGGTCCAAGGGCTGGGAGGGCCCCATGTGCTAAGCACCCAGCGAGACTCTGTTGATCAGCTACCGGCAAGCTGAGGGAGATCTAGTGGCTGAAGGGGAAAGGAGAGTGCTGATCCGTGCCCTCCGTGAGGGCGGCGGCTGGCTACCCCAAGGCATCAGTTTAAATCTCCAACCACCTTGAAGCCAGAGGACACCTGAGTGAGGGCACCCAAGCTTAGGAAGGTGCATTTCTAGAGGCTCCAAGGGTCTTGCCCCTATTCTTCGATAAATTCTCTCCTTAACACTGTAAGAGCTGTGTGGTGGGGGTTCCCTTCCTCCTTCCAGCATCACAGCCAAAATCCAAACTCTTCTAGAGTCCTCCTCTCAAGAGAAAAAAAGAGGAATACTTTGTGTGATAGGGGCAGGGACACATGGAGCTTTTCACCGGGCCCCCATTGACTCATTATGTCACTGCACACGAAAGAATGTGTTTGAAAGCTCTTTGAAAACTGGAACATGGAATAGAAGGATGGAAGGATTTAATTAATAATCATTGCTCAGGTGGGATTGATCCTGGCTTGATGCTAGACCAGAGGAAGGGCCCAGGGAGCTCCTGGTATTCTATCAGGTGTGAAGGGAAGAAATGAAGCCAGTTATTACAGCTCCACTGTAACTAATCAAAATGAGAAGACGCAGGGCAGAGAGGTACAGTAGATTGGTGCTGCAGCCAGAGGTCTTATATAAATGCTAACAAGGCAAGAATGGGATTTGGGATGGCAGAGGTGGCAGAGAGCAGAAGCTGCGGCTCTCATTTCCTTAGACAGCAGCACAGTCTCACTTTAATTTGCAGATGTTTTAAGCTCTAGGTGCAGGCACCTGGGGGCGGAAGGGAAGCAGCTGTTGCCTAATGGAGGTAATTGATTAAAACTGAAATCCACGTGGACTTCTCCAGTTTCAGATACACCGTTGTCCATTTTGTGCGCTCCTATCCTTATTCCTGCAGTTTTTGCTGTTGAGAGATTTTATGTCAGAAATGACAAAGGACTTCTCAGCCAAATGTACATTCAGAGGTCAGTGCCTATGAGAATTGACTTCATAGCAGAACAGATCAGGTTTAAGCCCCAGCTCAGTCATCCCCAAACTTTTTACACAGGGGGCCAGTTCACTGTCCCTCAGACCGTTGGAGGGCCGCCACATACTGTGCTCCTCTCACTGACCACCAATGAAAGAGGTGCCCCTTCCTGTAGTGCGGTGGGGGGGGGGGGGCGGATAAATGGCTTCAGGGGGCCGCATGTGGCCCGCGGGCCGTAGTTTGGGGACGCCTGCCCTAGCTGTGTTATTTTGAGTACATACAGTTTCTTTAAGCCTTAGTTTTCTCATCTGTAAGATGGGGCTAATGATAATGTCCAGGGTTTCTATAGGGACTGGAACACATGTATAAAGGTTCAGTTCAGGGCTTGGCATACAGAAGATGCTCAGTACATGCTAGCGATTATTATCATCATTGTCATCATTTCTTGGTTACTTCTTTACGTGGCCATACTAAACAGGGAACTTGAGCCAAGAGTGACTTGCTTATGTAGGTTACATAGTTGGCTGCTCTGTCATATGCTTTACTTTCTTCTCCTAGAAAACAAAGCATCCTTTGAAAAAGGAATTGCTTTAGTTTCCCATGGGAAGTAATTTCTACAACCCACAAGTAAATGTAGTCTAATGACTAGAATGTGACAGTAGCTATAAAGAATGAAATGTTCCATAAACAGTACGGCCTCCTAAAATTAATCTCATCACTGTGTTTGGGTCTTCTCTTCCCCGCCCATTTTTTTTTTTTTTTTTTTTTTTGTGGCTACCTCTCATCCTCCCACGCACCCCCACTGCTTCCCTATGCCATCCTTTTGTAATCATAAGACCCACCTACTCATCCTCAAATCCCTCAAGAGTGTGAGAGTGTCCTGAGGTTCAGGGTAAAGCTGAAATAAGACCCTGGGAACTTACCTCCTCAAAGACCAGTGCACAGTGGGGGATGCTTGGAAGTGTCACTGTACAGCATTTGCTGTCCAGAATCCTGACTTTTCCGCAACAGACATGGACAGTGTTAACAGGGAGACAGCTCTACTTATTCATAATGGCCTGGGGGAAGGGGGTGAGGTCTTGATGGCAGCAAAAGGCGGTTTGCCAATAGTCAAACTGGTAGACCATGCCTCGTGCATTTTCAGGAAAACATCATTTAATCTCGGAACATCTGTAACAGTCTGCAACATATTTTCTCCAGTCCAGGGTTTGACTCTAAGCTGACAAAAGATACCAGACACCCCCACAGATTCTGTGACATATCTTGGTATTATTGAAAAAAACATCAGTTAGGTTCCTATCTCGGAGCAGCGTTAGTCTGAATAGGAAATACACCAGCGCTCTTACCATCACTGACAGACTCTGTAACTCACCTGCTGATAGTGTCAGTAACACAGCTCCCAGTTGGGGAGGCTCTTCTCCCACTTCTTTGAAAGCATTGTTCTCAGGCAGGCAAAATAATTAAGGTGCTTTTTGAGTTTATGTTTACTTTTTCACAGTAAGCAAGAATCCCATGATCAATGCGATGTACCTTGCAGACACAAAATAAATGTCGATAAATTCAATACTTTTTGAAACACACCCAGGGCTCATTTTTCTACTGCTTATATGTTCTTTCTGCCCCCTCAATAATCGAAACTCCAACTCTAAGAAAGGTGTCAGATTTAATGCCTTCATTTTATGGATAAAGAGATGAAGGCCAAGACATTATAAATGATGTCATTGTAAACACACAGACAAATAGTAGTCAAGCAGAGCCTAAGCCCTGGACTTAGGATGCATGAATCAGAGTTTTCTTGTCATATCTCACTTAAATGCCATTCATTTCATTACTTGCTGTGAAAATGAATCTTCTCCCTATATTTGTTGTGCCTTCTGAATTAGAAACCACATACATCATGAGACATCTTTTGTTTGATCTTTGAAGTTCAAAAATATTTTCTGAATTAGTTTACATTTTTTTAAAAATGAAGTTTTTCTCAAACATCTGCATTTCTGGCTTCTCTTAAAATGTAGACTGTCTGGCAATATTGGGCTTGCGTTCTTGCAAGGTAACGCTCCGCTGGAGCTGGGAGGCCATCGCCTCCTTCTGATAGGACTTGCACCCTGCAGCTCACTGTGGTGGCCACCACACCCTGCTGTCTCTCATCCAGCCTGCTTTACTCCTTTACCTCCCTTGCTGCTGTAAGCATTTGAACAGGACCCTGAGTTGAAAATATAACCAACGATTTTACAGATATTATTGTTCCAATGTAGATATCATCTGGGGCCTCCCTATTTCTTGGGAGCTTCCTGAAATTGCCTTGAATCCCCAATTCCATGGCCTAAAAATCCAAAGACATCCCCAGTAGTTGTGTGAATAGTTATGGAGGTATATTCTCATGGTTTTCTTTGCCTCTAGCTCCTATGGTTTTGACCCATGACATTTTTAAAGGATCCAGATTCTTCCTTGGTCTCCTCCTTTCACCCCAGACAGCTCAAGATTATGAGTGGATTTGGGAGGTGGGGAGTGTTACAGAGTAAAGATTTTAATAGCACTGCTCATATCAGATACAACCTACAAATTCATCCTCCGTGGAGATTGTTCTCCAGCCTTTGGTCCATGCAGAACCCCGCCATTCTTCTCTTCTCCTACTGCAGTGCCCCCCACCACCTCTACTTCAAACTTCCTCCTTTAAATAAAGCAGACAAATGCAGCCTTCTCTCAAATGTGCTGTTGCAAACCCATCAAGATGTGTGAAGAGCAAAGGCCTCTTCCCTGCTCACACTGTCCATGTCCCTTGCCGAAAAGTCAGGATTCTGGACAGCAAATGTCGTACAGTGATACTTCCAAGCATTCCCTACTGTGTACTGGTCTTTGAGGAGGTAAGTTCCCCAGCTCTTATCCCTGGCATGAATCAGCCGAGTTCCCTGATTTTAGACTTGTATAAATTGTGCTGTCTTAGATATCAGAAATCCTGGTAGTTTATCTGTTTACATGTCTGCCTGCCCCGTTGTACCATAAGCCTCTTGATGTCCTATTTATCCTTAGGTTTTCCTCACCTACACAGTGGGGAGGGGTGGACGGGAAGGCCAGGGAGCAGGAAACACAGAAGAGGTATTCAATAAGCAACTGATGAAAAGGAAGGAAGGAGGAAAGGAAGATCAATCACCTCGTATGGTTGTACCTGTTTTTCACTGCACGAGGGCATCAGCTGATGGGGCAGACTAGTGCTGAAAGGTAGGCCACGCTCTGCTCACCAAGCCAGGACCCCTGTGACTGGCTGTGCCCTCCCACTTGCCTGTGCTGTCCCCATTTGCTGCCTTGTCCCAAAGGGACACTTTTGTTAATTTTCACAAGGTGCTATATGGGGTAGGGGAAGGGTGGGGGCTAAATGGAAAACATTTTGTCTAGGAAATATGTACTTTTATTTATTTAGTCACCAGTATTACCTCAATTTGTCTTCCACCTTAAGAATTTTTTTTTTTTTTTTTTTTTTTTGAGACGGAGTTTCGCTCTTGTTACCCAGGCTGGAGTGCAATGGCGCGATCTCGGCTCACCGCAACCTCCGCCTCCTGGGTTCAGGCAATTCTCCTGCCTCAGCCTCCTGAGTAGCTGGGATTACAGGCACGTGCCACCATGCCCAGCTAATTTTTTGTATTTTTAGCAGAGACGGGGTTTCACCATGTTGACCAGGATGGTCTCGATCTCTCGACCTCTTGATCCACCTGCCTGGGCCTCCCAAAGTGCTGGGATTACAAGCTTGAGCCACCGCGCCCGGCCCCACCTTAAGAAATTTGTCATGACTTTGTCAGGGTTTGCGGCAGTGGACTCTGTGGGACTCTTTTCCCCCTCCAGGGAGTAGGAGCTACCCACAGCAAATAAACTCCCCGCATGTGAAGACGCTGGGACATTAGGGCCAGAAATTATGATCCCCCAGAGTGCATCTCTGAACCCCCATTCTGCGGCTGTGCCCCTTTAGAAGCGCAGGAACGCGGCTGCAGCCTTCAGCCTTCAGCGTCAGCCTTTGGGAAGGGGCACTCTTAGCTGTCAGCCGCTCAGCCACGCCCCCAAGTCCCTGCGCTCAGCCTGTCACCTCCTATTACCCAGCTCTGGTTGGGGAAGAGCATCTGGCCAGCGTGTCTGCAGGCCCAGGGGGTGAATTTAGGTTGGATTTCAGAGCTGAGCTAAGCAATCTCTCAGCTGAGCTCAGCGCAGCGACCCGGTGTGCAACGAGCGTGCTGCTGAGCTGGGGACGTGAGCGTGGCGGAGGCGGCGCTGCGCCCTTAATGACCGTTCGGTGGCCGCCCCTCCAGCCGGGGACTTGGCGGCCAGGAACCGTCTTGGTGGCTCAGCGTGGATCCCTTCCTTTAGCTGGAAGATGCTGCCCGAAGCACCAGGAAAGCAGCTATCAGCACAGGCTGCTTGATCCCCTATTAGCTTTTCCTTGAGCCGGAGTCATCTCCCTCTCTGGGGGCGACACAAAGACTCCAGTGGCTTTCTCTTCTCAGCAAGCTGGGGCCGAGCTGAGGTCCCTCCAAGAAGGCACAATCGCAGGAGAGACAGTGTCAAAGCTACGCTCTCTCTCCCGTGAAGTGGTGAAGAACTCAGGACCAGGACTCGGACGGACTTGGCATTGCAGTCCGTTTCACCACATACTAACTGGTCACTAACGATCCCTGGTCTCAGTTCTTCCTCCTGTAAAATGGGGATGGCAATAGTAGCTATTTTGAGGGCTCTTTAAAAATTAAATGAGAAAAAGTGTTCAAAGCACTTAGCACAGTAAGCTGTTAATGGTCACGTGGTGATGGTGATATATAATTTTGACTCTTAAGTCAGTGACCCATATCTGTCATGTCTTTCTCGGCCTCAAAAAGTGTAGTCCATGGACCAGCATCATGGGAATCATCCATCATCTGGGAGCTTGTTAGAAATGCAGAATCTTGGCTCTGAGTGGTGACTTACACCTGCAATCTCAGCACTTTAGGAGGCAGGAGGATCACTTGAGGCCAGGAGTTCAAGACTAGGCTGGCCAACATGGTGAAACCCATCTCTACTAAAAATAAAAAAATTAGCCAGGCATGGTGGCCGGCACCTGTAATCCCAGCGACTCGGGAGGCTGAGGCACAAGAATCACTTGAACCTGAGAGGCGGAGGTTGCAGTGGCTGAGATCCTGTCACTACATTCCAGCTTGGCAACAGAGTGAGACACTGTCTCAAAAACAAAACAATACAAAAAACAAAAAACAACAAAAAAACACAAAAAAACAAGAATCGTGGGCTTTGCTGCAGAGCCTCTAAATCAGAATATGCATTTTTAAAAGACACACAGATGATTTGTATTCACCTTTAAGTTTCAGAAGCCCTGGCCTAGAACATTCCAAGGGCTTCAACCCATTTTAACCAATAATTAGCTTTTGTCTTAGGAGTTGATAGGAGCCAACTCTCTTTCAATAGCTGTAATATTTTCTCCGGGTCTACCTTCCAGTGGCACAGCATCTGCCTAGAGCTTTATCTCCTTCTTCTTTCCATGGATGCCCTTGGAAGAAAGTGCTGAGGAGCAGAGAAATGATCAGATGGGGCAGATGGAAGCAAGGGGAGTTGAGAAAGCCTGGACGATCCACAGGCTGGGTTATCAGCCTCCTGCAACCTCCCTGTGTTCCCTCCTCCCAAGCCCGTGAGAATCATGGAAACCAACAGGGTGAGGCGTAGAGAGTCTGAGGCCTAGACTCACCTGAATCTGTTTCTGCAATGTGTGGAGACTCTGCTTTAGGGATCCTACACCCTGAACCACTCTTACAGGCTCCCCAGGCTTCTGTCAGCTGGTACCATTCATTTGTTCATTCAACGAATACTCGCTAAAGGTGTGCTATGTTTAAGCGAAGTGAGGCCTGGTTTTTTGCTCTCCAGGTTGGGCTTTTGCGACACCACTAAACTATCACTCTATGGTGAAGTTGGGGATGTGATGATAGTGGGATCCTTGGTGAAGAACAGTCCAGATCCCCACTTCAAGCTGGGACTCTCATTGCCCCAGTTGCTCTATGTGTTGGTGGCTAAAGTGCACCCAGCTTAGTCCTCTCTGGGAGGTCTTTGGTCACTGTCACATCTGCACCCTGGGGCAGCCTCAGCTAAGTAAGAGCTGTTGGATGGGGATGGGGCAGTTGCCTCAAGGCAGAGCCATACTGATGGCCAGTCCCATCAACCAAGGCCTCCGTGGTAACTGTGTGACAGTTCAGTCTCTCTCTGTGCCCAGACTGGCTTTTGTCACCACTCATAAGCATTGCTTCTGACTGAGCACACTCCCCAGCAGACATGCGCCAATAGCTTGGAGTCAGATTCTGTTTCCAGCGTATAGACTGAAGATAGTGCTGTATTCTAAGTCCTTCCTGTGACTGAGTACCTCTGGCTATGACAACAAAATACAGGCAACTAATTTGCTAAAATTTATATATTTGCATTAATGGAGAAAAACCCAACAACCTCAAAGCCTGTTAAAGAACTGCTAGAGGAGAGAGGTTCCAAGATGTGTTTACTTACTTTTTACAAATGTAAAAACAATTTAAATTCATGATAAACATGTGAATTCAACTTCATTTCAAAAGAGATAAACAATGTAGAAGAATATCCAGGGAAACTTGAAAGTCCTCTTCATCTGAGTCTTCCTCCAATCAACACCTTCCTCAGAGATAACCCCCGTTAGACTGTATCCTACATAAACCTTTTGCTATTCATTTGCGCACATATAAATACATACATATTTTTAATATGAGTGAGATCAAGTTGCTTAAGACATTCGCCTATTAAAGTCTTAGATCTTTTTTAAAAAAATCACTAAACATAGATCTACCTACCTATACAGCTTTGAAACAGCTGTATAGTATTCCATAGCATGGATATACCATTTAACCTTTTCTTGGGGTGAGACTTCTAGTGCTCACCTATATCCAGTTCTTCTTTCCTTGGACACATAAGAGAAATTCTTTTTGTTGTATTGCAGCTATTTGGAGCCACATGACTAGCTCTGGCCAGTGGGTTGAGAGAAGAAGGAACTTGTGTCACTTTCGGGTTCCAGTATTTCATTGCAGGTATAAGACCTTCCAGCTCTCGATTCCCTGCCACAGTAAAGACGGCCTCCTATTGAGATGAGAAAGCCACAAGATCAAGAGAATCTGGGTTGCTGAATCTTGCCATGAATAGACATTGCCCTAGGAATTGTCCAGATTCAGAGAAGACCTGGTAGAAAGTAAGAACTTACCCTTTGCTTTATTAAGCCACTGATTTTTAAACTGTAGAATAATCTAGTATATTCTGATGAATGCATCCCCTACTGGACATTTAAGTTGTTCCCAATTGTTCACTATTAAGTAGAATGCTGTAATGAACGTCTTGTATATACATCTCTGAGTACAAAGTGAGTGTTTTTATGGACTAGATACCCAGAAGAGGGACTAAATGGTATTCACATTTACTTTTGAGAGAAACATCAAATTGTCCTCCACGGTCTTTATCGAATTACGTATCTATCAATAGCATCTCCTCCTTTGTTGAATTTTTCCCCCTAATTTAATAAAATAATATTTTGTTACTGTTTTAATTCATGGTTTCCTGATTGCTAGAGATTAAACAACTTTTTCATGTTGTCCTTCGCCATTTGTATTCCATATCTTTCAATTTACCTTTACCTTCTAAGTTAAACCCAATTTTAAAAGATTTCTGAATATTTTGAGGAAAAGCTTTGGATTCTTTGTAATCAAAGGTATCTGTCTTCCTTGACTTCCTAAAGATGTCCCTGTGTTCATTTATTCTTTCACAAATATTCATTCAGTTTTTCTTTACAAGTATTTATTGAATAGTTGCTATGTGCTAAGCACTGATGATACATTTATTAGGGGAATGTGATATTGAACAAGTCCATTTGGGGGTTGAGGGCAGCCTCTGGCCTTGCTAATGGGAAGTGAAGCAGCAGAGGGACCCTGTGATCTTTATGGAATGGAAGCACTAGAAAGGTGGTATGTGAACGAGGCGTCCCTCCTTCCTTTGAGGTTTAGCAGCAGCAAAGTTTTCTGAGCTCCAGAGCAAGTTCCTGGCATTATGCACTAATAGGTTATCAGAATCCCCATTATACAGCTAAAGAACTGAGGTCCGCAGAAGCAAAAACGTGTTTTGCCCAAGGCCTCTTGACTCTTTTTTTTTTCTTTCTATTTTTGTGTTTGTGTTTTTGTTTTTTTGAGACAAGGTCTCTCTCTGACACCCAGGCTGGAATGCAGTGGTGCAATCTTGGCTCACTGTAACATCCACCTCGAGGCTGAAGCTAGTCTCATGCTTCATCCTCCCAAGTAGCTGGGATTACAGGCATGCACCACCAAGCCCAGTTAATTTTTGTATTTTTAGTAGCGACAGGATTTTACCATGTTGGCCAGGCTGGTCTTGAACTCCTGGCCCCAAGTGCTGTCCACCTTGGCCTCCCAAAGCGCTGGGATTACAGAAATGAGCCACCATGCCTGGCCATCTGACTCTTAATCTAATGGTCTGCCCACTCTCTCAAATTGCCTGCCTGGCAGGCCTTTGCAGCTGTACCAACTTCCAGGTACAGAGCAAGGGAAAGGTGAGTACCTGTACTGGGAGGTATCAAAGAAACATTTGCTAACTTCAACAGGCTTATAGTCTAGCTACTGCAAATTTCTTTCTAAAATACTATTTGTGTCATTTGGTTTAAAGCTTATTTTCCAAGAAAGTAAAGGAAAATCAACTTAAACTAGACTTCCACAGAACTTATCTAAATGTTTGGCTTTTTCATTAGGGTGATTGTTTTCAAGTTGACGCTTCTCTAATAGGAAACTGTCACATTATTTAAAGCGAGGTGTGCTTCCCAATATTGACTACTAATCATTTCACTTGATTTCTTGGAAATCAAAAATTCCAATGACTATTAGGAAACTTTCTGCCGTACCAATCTGCAGTCTTTCCTTTCAGAAGAATTTAAATGAATATTAGAGAAAAATCAGGCTGAGTATATTAGGCTCATCAGCCATATTCTTTAAGCTTCAGTTTTCTCTAACATAAACTGAGATAACAATACAACCTCATAAGGTTGTTGGGAGGATCAAAAATGATAAAACACGTGAGTAGCTATGCCTGTGATCAATACATGATAGCTGTTATGTATCATCTCAATGTTTTTTTCAATGCCATGCCCTATTCCTTATTTATCAACAACCTGGACACCTGAGCAGCCATAGCTGAGCGAGCAGAACCATAACCCGTGGCCATCTGCCTATGTTTGAATATTCTAAAAACCAACGAACCCTGAAGATTAAATAAGGTATCAGTCCTTGTGTATGAATCATGGAAATCGTGCATGGTGTTCCATGTCCTATAAAAGCACACACCTATGCTTTCAGATGTTACCATCTACAGAGACCTCATTCTGAGCTTTGGGGGTCTCCCACCTCCCCTTTCTGCCTGCTCTCCATCTTCTCTTTGCTTCTCATTTATTTTAAATCCCGAATTCTCTTTCTGCTTAGGCTGGCTCACCTTGTCCTACTCGGAGAAGCACAGATTCACAAAGCTAACCTTTTCTTAAAGTCCTTGTGTAGAAACATAAACATCCCCACTTGCGTACAGGCTGCCAGGAAAGGAGGAACGGGAGGCTTGTGGGATGGGGGTCAGGAGACCTAGATTTTATTACTCATTCGCTCATGGTCTCATTTTGACTTTCATTTCTCGGGCCCTCACTTCTCTCCTCTAGAAATGGGGCAGACAGGGTTAGCAAAGAATACCTGTCCCTGGTCGGCCTCATAAGGCTGTTGAAAGAATGAATGAGATTATGTCAAGAAGGCCATTCGAGTTCCTGAGATAAGGGCACTCTCTAGATGCAGGCCATGATTACGTGTCACTCCCAGGAAGAGGGAGAGCCAGGTTGCCTCTCAGGCACTCTCCACCTGTCACTGTAATTGCAGAGACACTTTAATAATGGAGGCAGAGCACTTGCTGGTCGGAAGGTCCAGGTCGCAGGTGCGGAATTCTGTTTGAGGACCTGCACAAGATTTCCTAACAGCTTGGGAGCAGGGAGTGAAGCTGAATCCAGAAATCGTTTCCTCAGCTTTAAGGACTCCCTGCTCCCACCCCCTACACCCACAGAGGTGGAGCCCCTGAGCAGACAGGCACTCCATGAATGCTCTTTTGTGGAACTGGATGAAAGTGGGTAGACTCCGCTTCCCTTAGAAGTGCAGTGGCCATGCTTTCGCCTGTTAAAATGTTTACTGACACCAGCGGCAATTATGGCTTAAAGGGTATTCCCTAATGTATTGGGAAGCATGAAGAGCGGTGGGGGCGGGGCTGGGTCCTCTTCCTCTATGCTTTTTTTTTTTTTTTTTTTTTTGCTGTCACAGTCACACTCTATGCTGAGCCTCACTCCGGGATGGTATAAGGAGAGGGGACTATCTGGTGGACCCAGCAGACGGACCTTGCTGGAAGACAGACTTGCTAAGAGTTGAAGGGGGAGGGGAGTGGACATTATTAGAATAATACGTTTCACACAAGGAAGAGGAGCCAAAACACAGGTCAGGTCAGCCGGCAGGGTCCCAGAGGAGTTGCTTGGAAGAGGGTCCTAAGGCCAAGCATCAGAGAAGGGATCCCGGGGGTGGAGATTCCAGGAAGATACAGGCATCGCCTGGTCCGCAGCCCCTCCAGCCTTTCCTTCCTAACACTGGAGTTATTTGACCTGCAGCCCGAGGGCCTCCCACATCAAAACCCTCATACCTTTGACACTAAATGAATTGGATTTAGTTCTGCACCCTGCTTCTTGGATAAATATCCATATTCCCGAAGCCTCGGTATCTTCATCTATGGAATGGGGCTGATAATATCTGCCCTAAAGAGTTGCCGGGAGGAGGCTGGCTGGCTGCGGTAAGCGAGCTCTCCATAACTGAGGATTCAAGAAGTGGGAAAAGGATCGGAGCAGGAGTTTTTAGAACTAGTCTTGTACATAAGATCGCTGTGCTCTCCGAGGAAGACGCGGTCGTAGCTATTGCAGGTCGTCGGTCCGCACGCTCCTGCTCCTGACTCACCGCTGTTCGCTCTTGGGGAGGAACAAGTCGGTCAGGAAGCCCTGCAGCAGCCATGGCTTTTAAGGATACCGGAGGAAAAACACCCCATGGAGCCGGAGGTGGCAATTCACCAAATTCAAATCACTGTAACGAACCGCAACGTAAAATCCCTGGAGAAGGTGTGTGCTGACTTGATCAGAGGAACAAAGGAAAAGAATCTCAAAGTGAAAGGACCCGTTCGGATGCCTACCAAGACTTTGAGAATCACAAGAAAAACACCTTGTGGTGAATGAAGGTTCTAAGACATGGGATCGTTTCCAGATGAGAATCCACAGGCGACTCATTGACTTGCAGAGTCCTTCTGAGATGTTTAGCAGCTTACTTCCATCAATATTGAGCCAGGAGTTGAGGTGGAAGTCACCATTGCAGATGCTTAAGTCAGCTATTTAAATAAATTGATTACCAGTTGTTTAAAAAAAAAAAAAAAAAGGATCGCTGTATTATTTGAGGTGTCTGAGGGCTGCAGAAAGGTGCCGTTCTATCTCTGATTCCTGCCCCTAGCTGATGTTGACAATGTGGGCCACGTGCCTGCTGACCTGCTGGCATCCTGTTTTTACATTTACCGAGCTTCACCTGGCTGCCATTCATTCACTCCATGCAGAGGTAGCTTAAATTCCAGTGGGAGGAGACAGCAAATAAACAAAACTAACACGGTAATGCATGTCATGTTGGATGTTTACAAGCTCTCTAAGGTGAAGGTGTTGCGGGAGATAAAGCAGACAATTGTCAGGGCGTGGTTGTAGTTTAAATACAATGGCCTGGTGAGGACTGAGAAGGAGGTCTTTGGATAGACAGTAGCCCACGAATAACTTCTTTGATATCTACCTGCCCAGCTCCACAACTGCATACTGTCCAGTACACCTTTAACTTTGCCCAAGAGCCTAGCCTTAGACCCCAGACAGATGCTGAGTCTGCAGTATCAGGCAGAAGCCGATAAGGGGAGACCGGAAACCACCCAGAAAGGACAGTCGTCTTTGACAGATCTTTGGTAGGTGGAGGGAAGGAGGGGAAGACACTCAGGTTCACAGACCCAGGAAGACCTGTAGACCTAAGTGGAGTGACAGAAGGACCCTCCTGGAAGCCAGGTTCACTGTTTTGCTTTATTTTATCTTTTTATTTTTTGAGGCAGGGTCTCACCCTGTTGTTAGGGTGGAGTGCAGTGGTGTAATCATAGCTCACTGCAGCCGTGACCTCCTGGGCTCAAGCATCCTCCTGCCTCAGCCACCCAAGTAGCTGGGACTATAGGTATGCCCTGCCAGCTGTCTAATTTTCTTTTTTAGTTTTGGAGACGGGATCTTGCTATATTCACGAGGCTCGTCTCGAACTCAAGTTCATTGCTTTAGGTCCTTGATACTCAGGGCATCGCCCAACTAGTGTCACTGGCATCACAGCTCATGAGTAATGCTGAATGTCAGGCCTCAGCCCAGCCAAGCAGATGGCAGAACTAGGCAAGAGGAAAACATCTTCCCCGCCTTTTAACGTCATGGCATCGGCTCACATCCCATAGGTGCTGACCTAGTCACACAGCAATGTACAACTGCAAGAGAAGACAGGAAATGGAATCCTCGGCTGAGTGCCTGGATTTTCAGCTCCTGTTCCTCCTGTATCACAGAAGAAAGGGAGAGCAGATTGTGTGGTGAGGACAAGCCTTCTCTGTACTCACTGAGGAAAAGAATCATTGGGTCAAGCCAGAGGCTCAGGTATTAGCTGGAGCAAGACTGAAATATAGTCACTCAGATAACTAGGAGGAAGGTCTATCAACCAGACCATGGCTCCTGGGTCTGTTCTCGGTTTCTAAAAGGCTCTCATCCAAAAACACTGCGGCAGTGCTCACCGGTGAAGTCACATCAGCTTATGGCTAGCATCTTTTCTGCGTGATCCATGCCCATGCCATTCCAGTGGTTACACATTTTCAATATCACCTCTGTTCTCATCTCCTGACCTACAACGAAATAGGAGATTTTCTCTTCCTCTTACTATCTAACTTTTCTGAGTGACTGAAGAGAGGAAGTAGGTGAAAAAGTATAATCCCTATTATCGTTCTTTTCTTCCTCCCCTCCCCCCATCCCCCTCCCGCTGTTTCTGCTTCTCCTTCTCCTTCTCCTTCTCCTTCTTCTTCTTTTTTGTAGTAGACACAGGGTCTCAATATATTGCCCAGGCTGGTCTTGAGCTCCTGGCCTCAAGTAATCTCCCCACCCGAGCCTCCCAAAGTGCTGGGACTTACAGGCATGAGCCACTGTGCCTATCCTACCTTAATTTATGTGTCCAAGGATACCAATTGTCACAGTCTATTTCTTCCACTTTCTCTTCCAGGCCCTGATCTCTGCTCATTTACTTTTAGAGAACTGTCATTGCTGAAGAAGGGGGTGGTGTATAGACTATGGAAGAAAATGTTAGTCTGGCTGCCTTAAAAAGCAGTGTCCAAGGTTAAGGGAGAGAACTACAACGTTTTCTGCAGAGGCTATGGCTTCTGTTTTTGAATTGGGGATAGATAGGGGATAGAGGGGAACTAAAGGTGGAGTAGGAATTGTTCGCACAGTTTCCCATGATACGGTTGCTGTGTTTAGCAGATGATCCAGCCTCCTGGTCACCTAGACTAGGGTGTGATTGGTGCCCCCTGTGGTTGTGCAAGACACAGGCCCTGTTCCACAGTAGGCCTTTCTCTGCTTTGAGCGATGGTCACGTGATTGCGTTCTTCAACCCAGTTTCATTGACCTTGTAGATAGTGAGGATTTCGTTAGATTCTCACAATAGATCAAAAGCCAATTCTAATTTTTGTAGTTTTAAGATTGCAACTTTTCCAGCTTCTTCATATGTTTTATTTGAGTTTAGGAAAGCCTATGCCATTTTGCCAACAAATTGATCCCAAATATTTGAAAAATCATATTACAGGAAGCCATTTTTTTTCCATCACTTTTAGATAGGAAGGACATGGAGGCATTATGTAATGTTGCGTAGGTCACATGCTACACAACAGTTTCACTATATGCAGGAGTCCTCAGTGCAGTAATGTTAAAGATAAGACATCTAGCCTGCTAATAAAGACTTTTATGATTGTCACGGGCATCATAAAATTTTACAGGTGACAGATTGGAGTTTTGTTTGTTTGTTTGAGACGGAGTTTCACTCTTGTTTACCCAGGCTGGAGTGCAATGGCGTGATCTCGACTCACCACAACCTCTGCCTCCTGGGTTCAGGCAATTCTCCTGCCTCAGCCTCTTGAGTAGCTGGGATTACAGGCACGCACCACCATGCCCAGCTAATTTTTTGTATTTTTAGTAGAGACGAGGTTTCACAATGTTGACCAGGATGGTCTCGATCTCTTGACCTCATGATCCGCCCACCTCGGCCTCCCAAAGTGCTGGGATTACAGGCGTGAGCCACCGCGCCCGGCCTGGAGTTTGTTTTTGTTTTAAAGGGATACCTTTTTCTTGTGATAAAATATATACAATATTTTATCATTTTAACCAGTTTTAAGTATCTAATCTGGTGGTATTATATACATTCTCAATTTTGTATAACTATTGCCATTATCTATACGTGAAACTCTTTTATCATCACCAACATAAACTCTACCCATTAAACAATAATTCCTTATCCCCCCCAATCCCAGCCCCTGGTAACCTCTATTCTGCTTTCTGTCTCTATGAATTTGCTTATTCCAGGTACCTCATGCAAGTAGAATCACACAGTATTGTCCTGTACCTGGCTTCTTTCACTAAGCATAATGGTCTACTCATATTGCAGCATATTTCAAAATTTCATTTCTTTGATGGCTGAATAGTATTTCATGGTATGTATATACCGTATTTTGTTGTTGCTTCATCTGTTGAAGGACATTTGGATTGTTTCCACTTTTTGACTGTTATGAATGATGCTGCTATGAACACTGGCATATGAATATATGTCCAAGTCCCAAATTTCAATTTTTTTGTATATATACCCAGGAGAGGAATTGCCGAGGCATATGGTAATTCTGTGTTTAACTTTTGAGCAATCGCCAAATTGCTTTCTGCCATAGCTATACCACGGCAGCATTTCCACCAGCAATGCTGAAGGATTCCAATTGTACCTGCTCACCAACAATTCTAACTGGGTTTTTTAAAAAAAAAATTAGTATTATTATTGCCATCCTCATAGACACAAAGTAGTATCTTATTACAGTGGAACTGGAGTTTTTATTAGACTTTGTCAAAATCTTAGGACTAGCATAACTATTTCTAACAGACTGGGGAAATGCTCATGGCTCCAGGATCCTGGTAAAGCAGGACTCAGGAAATAGAATATCTACAAGCAAGTTTTAAAGCGTCTGATGATGGATGAGTGGCGCATGGATGGGGGATGCTGGAGGTGTGGCATCCTCTGGGCTAGCTAACCTTGAATACATTTTATGAGCCACATGTAGTACTAGCCTAAGAACTTTACAGCTGAAATGGGGCGGCCCCTAACAAACTGGCTGAAAGCTGCCCCCAGCTTCATTCCTCTTCTCATGGCTCAATTTCACAAATGTATGCAACCACCTTGGCATGAAAAAAAGAGAGTTTCTTCTCTGGGATCTCCGTGTATGCCTCAAGGAAAAATTGCACATATTGTCAGTGATTATGGGGACTAAGAAGCTAAGATAAGAATAAAAATGCATGTAATTACCCAAGTGTATCATTGGGATACATATTTGGCTGCTCTAAGAAAAAAGGCCAAAATAACAGACACCAGCTATTGGCCTAGAAAACACTTATATAAATGCCATTGAGTTGCAGCTCTGAGAAGGTTCAGTATCCAGATGGACAGGGAATGGAGCCAATGACCATCTTCCCAACCCGTTCTATTGGCAAGCACAGGTCGGGATAGGTGTCCCCTTATTTGACAACGAAACCTTAGAAGGGAAAAGAAAGCCACGTAAAGCCTAGGTAAAGTATATTATCAAAGGAGAAAAATGTAATGTCATCCTGAAGACATGGAGGATCTTTGAAAATGATTTACTACTGGAATCAGAGGAACATTTTAGAGACTCACTGAGCATCCTCAACAGGATGCAAAGGAACTCAACAAAACAAGAGCAGAAAAGCACATGGGAAAAAATGGGCCAAGATTAAAAGTGACAATGGAAATAGTAAATAGGCACAACTCATGGAAAATAATGATAAAGCAACTTTATTTCAGTCTCTTGCTGTCAGTTTTCCTCATTTTATTTTTCGACATGAAAAATTTTCAGCACGTATAAAAGGAGAATAGTATAATAAGCTCCCATATCCCCATCACCTGGCTTTAATAGATTTCAACTTACCACCAAGTGGTTTCCTCTAAACCCTCACCCACTCCCCTGCTCCCATCACCAATGGCAGCTGCTTTGTCTCCTTCCTTTTCCATATCCTCCTATGTAGAAAACATGTCAGGAATCTACCCATTTGTCTGCAAACCCTCTACCACCGTCCTAATCCAAGCCACCCACCTCTGTGGCCTGGATAATCTTTGTTTCCAACTAATGGTTGTTTCCATTCTTGTTTTCAGCCCTTTTCTTATAAAATAAAACACAGGCACAGAAAACCACTCAAAGCAATGTACAGGTTAGGAATTATTACAAGGCAAACACCTGTGTAACCACCCACTACAGCAAGAAATCAAACGTTGTTAGCCCCCTCAATGTTCGCTATCTGTGCCCCATCCAACCAGAACTCCCATCTCCCTCTGAGTTAATTCACTAGGGCTGCGGTAATAAAATACTAAGGACTGGGAGGCTTAAACAACAGAAATGTTTTTCTCACAGTTCTGGAGGCTACAAGTCCCTGCTAAGAAGTCAGAAGGTTTGGTTTCTCCTGAAATCTTTCTTCTTGATTTGTAGATGACTATCTTCTGACTGTGTCCTGATGTGGTCATCCCATATCCTATGAGGTGGTCAGTACTACCTCATTTAACCTTAATGGCCTCTTTAAAAACCCTATCTCCAAATACATCCTGAGCTACTGGGGATGAGAAGTTTATCACATGAATTTGGGGAGAAATGGTTCAGCAGCCTAGAATATGCTCTAATCATAATCACTATTCTGATTTTTGTAGTAATTACTTCCTTGTATTTCTTCACAATTTCATTAACCAAGACACCAGAATTTAGTCTTCCCAGTTATTTTTAAACTTGAAATGTCACTATACCTTTTTTAATCTCCAGGCTTATCTGTCCATTACTTTTTTTTTCTTGTGATGTGTCTGTGAACGAACCTGGGCTGTTGAGCATGTTTCCCACGGTTTTCCAGGTCTGGCTTTGTTGACCCCATGCCCACGGTGCAGGTTAGCCTGTTCTTCTTTCCTCTGTATTTTCCAACACTTGACAGTTGGTTTCAGAGATTTGAGCAGACTTAAGTTTGAACCCTTTGACAAAACTATAAAGAATGGGGGGGGTGTTCTTTAATCAGGAGACAGATAATGTCTGATTTTTGCTCTGCTTATTTTAATGTTAGCAGCTGTTGATGCCAAATACCTCAATCCAATGAATTTTTGAATAGCTGAATGGTGATATTCTAGTCCTATCATTTTGTTTGCATTTATTAGCTGGAACAATTTTGCAGAGAGACTTTTCTCATCTGCCTTTTGGTTGCCAAATGAGTCCATATAGGAAAGGAAAGATAAATGCTTATTTTTCCTTTTTGTTCACCATTTTTTAATGCAATGAATCAGATCACTGTCATCTTCAGGTGAACATTTTTTTAAAAAATTTAAACATCATGATAAACACATGCCTTTAAATATATCTGTGGGCTTTTAATCCAATGTAATTCTTATCCTTTTGAAGCCCACTTCTCCCTTCCTTGCCCAGTGGGAGCCTCTTTAAATTGATTTCTGAATAGAGTTGACATGATCCCAGAAGTCTTTGATAGCATCTTCACTGTCAGGTTCGACAGAATACTTCAGGTTTATCTTGTACCTTTCCCACTCCAGGACTACTACAAACATTTCTCGAAGAAATCCTGCCCTCTATTCATGGGAAATGGAATTTCAAGATGAGAGATTGGGTGCTGGGATACTCTTCTGTAGTGGGTTGTTGTTTCCATAGCATTTTGATTAACAAAGCACTTTATCTGTTCATAGCGATATATCTGTATCAATTTAAGACTTGAGGGTTTACTTAACTGCTTCTCTATTGCATCTGTATCTTCTGTACTGATAATTCTGCGTAGGTTCTCAAGGAAACAAAGGAAGTTAGAATAAGAATAACCCACAGTTATTCACTGGTTTCACCCCGCCTTATACACCAAACCATTTTAGAATAGCAGCAGGAACTTTACCACTACTAAATATGAATAGGGAAAGCAGTTAAATATTTTTGCCTCTGCTATTCCCATTTTCCTTTCATTTGTCATGACTTAGAGCAACTTGTCAGATCAGTTTTACTGAAGTATAATACACATGAAATAAATTTCACCCTTTTCAAGTGTACCATTTAATGAGTTTTGGCAAATATATGCAGTATATAACATCACATATGTAACCATAGTATATGTAGTGTCATCTCAAATGTACAGCACCACAACCCAGTTACAGGCTAGTTCTAGCATTCAAAATATTCTCTTCGTATCTCTTTGCAGTCAACAAACCCCTTCTCCTCATTTTTGACCCTAACAACCATTGATCTGCTTTATGTCACCATGGTTTTCTGCCTGTAGAATTTCATATACACATCATCATAGTTGTAGCCTTTTGTGTCTGGTTTCTTTCACTTAGCATCATGCTTTTGACATTCACCCATGTTGTATATATCAGCAGTTTTATTCATTTTTATTGCTGAGTAGTATTTTGTTGTATGGCTATATTACAATTTATTTTTTATTCATTCAGTGATTGACACTTAGGTTATTTTCAGTTTGAACTCTTAGGAATAAAGTGCTACAATCATTTGCATACAGATCTCTCTGTGACACGTGTTTTCATTCTCTTGGGTAAATACCTAGGAGAGGAACTGCTGGGTCATTTGGTAAACATATGTTTTACTCTATAAGAAAATGACAATTTACTTCAGAAAGTGGCTGTACTATTTTGCATTCTGAACAGCAATGTATGAGAGTTCTTGTTGCTTCCCATCCTTGCTAGCATACATTATTTTTTGTCTTTTAAATTTTAGTCATTCTGGCCAGGTATGGTGGCTCACACCTGTAATCTCAACACTATGGGAGGCCAAGGTGGGAGGATCACTTGAGGTCAGAAGTTCAAGACCAGCCTGGCCAACGTGGTGAAACTGCATCCCTACTAAAAATATAACAACAACGACAAAAGATTAGGCAGGCGTGGTGGTACATGCCTGTAATCCCTGCTACTCGGGAGGCTGAGGAAAGTCTCTTGAGCCTGGGAGGCAGAGGTTATAGTGAGCAGAGATCAGGTCACTGCATTCCAGCCTGGGTGACAGAGTGAGACTCCATCTCAAAAAATCAAAAATAAACAACAAAAAATAAATTTTAGTAATTCTCATGGATGTGTAGAGGTATCTCATTGTGGTTTTAAATTATACTTCCCTAATGAGTAATGACGTTGAGCATTTTTATGTATGCTATGGATATACGATATACATATATCTTCTTTAGTGAAGTATCTGTTCAAATTTTTCCCCATTTTAAATAATTGTCTTATTAATTATTGTGTTGTAAGAGCTCTTTTTTTTTTTTTTTTCTTTGAGATGGAATTTCACTCATGTTACCCAGGCTGGAGTGCAATGGTGCAGTCTCGGCTCACTGCAACCTCTGCCTCCTGGGTTCAGGCAATTCTCCTGCCTCAGCCTCCTGAGTAGCTGGGATTACAGGCACGTGCCACCATGCCCAGCTAATTTTTTAGATTTTTAGTAGAGATGGGGTTTCACCATGTTGACCAGGATGGTCTCGATCTCTCGACCTCGTGATCCGCCCGCCTCAGCCTCCCAAAGTGCTGGGATTACAGGCTTGAGCCACCGCACCCGGCCTGAGTCTTTATATATTTTAGATATTAGTCTTTTATCAAACATGTTTTACAAATAATTTTTTTCAGTCTACAGTTGATGGCTTGCATTTCTACTTTTTTCTTTTTAATGCAACATGCAAATTTTAACCAAGTTCGTTTGTGCAGTGTGGTGTGCCAGTTCTCAGAGTGCTCCTCGAAGTACTTGTCTGAGTAGTCCATCTGTTTGTGGGCCATCCTGCCTGCAGATGGGGGAACAAGAAAGACCAGTGGGTGGCACTTCCATGTCCAGCCAAAGCAGCTACTCCACAGGGACCAATGTTCTCTACTTTTATAAAAAAGAATTTTCTTGACTGGGTGTGGTGGCTCAAGCCTGTAATTCTAGCACTTCAGGAGGCCAAGGCAGGCAGATCACTTGAGGTCAGGAGTTCAAGACTAGCCTGGCCAAAGTAGTGAAATCCTGTCTCTACTAAAAACACAAAAATTAGCCAGGCATGGTGGCACTTGCCTGTAATCCCAGCTACTCAGGAGGCTGAGAATCACTTGAACCCGGGAGGCGGAGTTTGCAGTGAGCCAAGACGACAGCACTGCACTATATAGCCTGGGTGGCAGAGAAAGACTCCGTCTCAAAAAAAAAAAAAAAGAACTTTTCTTCATCAGCTATTTCTCTTAAAATACAGTTTATATAGGAAAGGCAATATAAATGCATGATTCTTTCACTTTATGGATTTTCAGAACATTAATTCTGTTTCCAGATCAGTACATTTTGTGTGATCACAAGCTTGCATAAGAAGCAAAAGGGAAAAAAGCCGTGAGGAATTACAACAAAATGCTCAAGTTTCTTTCTTCTGATATTGGGATTGTTAAGGGATTTTTTTTTTTTTTTCCTATCCTGCTCCTCTCACTCCCCACAAAGGACACGTACCAGGCTGAGAATGATAGCTCTATGTGGCTATAGTTGTATGGGAACTGTAGTTGTATGTGGCTGGTAGAACTGTGCATGATTTGCTTTGCTTCCTCCTATTTTTTTATGTTTTCTAAATTTTCTATAATAAATTATTTTATTAACAAGATGGGAAAATATATTTCTATCTCTATGTAGTACATAGCTAATCATCGGTCAGTCTACCCATAAATCAAGTCTTTGCTACTCTTTATCATCAAATTACTGTTTTTCCAACTAGAAAACATATAGGGTTGGAATGAAGTTTTTCCTCTGACTGGTTTCAGACTCACAAAGTTCATATTGGTAAATTGTGGGGTTTTGCCACATTAAGGCAAACCTGTCAAGTCCAACGTGCGCACAGAGCAGAAGTACCAGGAAAAAATGGCGAGTGCCTCATTTGTCCAGGATCATCCAGGATTTCTTTTCTTGGAGGCTACTCCTGAGTTGGAGCGCCACTGTCACTGGAAGGACAGACTAAATGCTGACGTCAGTAACTGCTGGTATTCGTTTGCTAGGGCCACCATCACAAACATGGACTGGGTGGCCTAAACAACAGGGATGTATTTTCTCACAGTTCTGGAGGCAGGGAAGTCCAAGAGCAGGGTGCCAGCCGTGTTTTCTTTCCTCAGGCCATTTTCCCTGACTTTCGGACGGCCATTGTCGATCTGTGCCTTCACATGGCCTTCCAGGCATGTGTCAATGTCTTAATTTCCTCTTCTAATGAGAACACCAGATCCTGGATGGGGGTGTGTCCTAATGACTTCATTTTAATTACATGACCTCTATAAAGACCCTATGTCCACATGCAGTCCCATTCTGAGGTCTTGAGGGTTAGGACTTCAACATATGAATTTTGGGGGTCATAATTCAGCCCCTACCACTGCTTGTTGCCTATTGTCATGTTTTTCTCTTGTAGAGATGATGGTGTTACTGTAAAGAAGTCGGGCTGAAAATCTCCAACCTAAAATGTCCAGATCACAGCTGGCTTCTCTGCTGTAGAGCTGATGATAACCTCTCCATCCTTGCCACAGCAAGCCTGGTGGTTTTACTGTAATCTCCCATCATTTTCCTCCAGCCCATTACCCTGTAGCCAGCCCTGCCTCCTCAGTGGGTCCTGAGATTTTGGCTTCTTTTTCATTTTCTTGCAGCTGAATTTTCATCTCAAGATCTCACCCACATCCCAATTCATCTGGCCTCAGAATAATATTAATACTGCTTTGCCAATCATTCTTTATTCCCTCCCTTCTTGCTGTGGCAAGGAAGGCAGGGAAGCTAAACTGGCAGATTTTCGGTGAACAATGAGTTGCTCTCATGGTTACTGTTGAATTCTACTTTTGAACGATAGAGAGGTTCCTCTGCCACCCCAGGCTGAGTCTTATCAACTTTTATTTGCATATAAGAAAACCTGGAGCAATTGTGAAAAAAAATAGGCAAATGAGAACAGGTTTGTTTACAACAAGTGCAGACCTGTCTCACATTTGCTTTTCCACAAAAGGCCAGAATGAAGTTTTTGCTCCTGTTGGTAGATGGAAATCTATGCATAGCTCCTTGCATTGTAAGCAGAATGAAGGTTATATATTTACCGGAACTTCCTTTAAGAAACAGAACGCAAATATATATTGCTTTGTAAGCTATGGTTCTTCTTAGAAAGAAAGAAAAAAAATATACTGCATTTTCCAAACTTTACATGTGAGCTTATGGATAAATTTCTAGCCAGCTCCCCAGCCTCATTCCGTGTGCACATCCCCTCAGGGCCTTGGAAGGCAAGTGAGAGACCTCACAGCTTATATTTCATTACCTTCATAGTAAATATGCTTCTAATTACGATGAACTACTTGTTTTTGTTTGTTTCCCACAGTGAGCTGAAATCACAGTACTACATTCATCATGCATATCCCGTGTTCCTAGTACACCGCTTGTCTATAGTACGCAGTCAAAAAGGATTTATAAAATAAAGTGAATTGCTGGAAGTCAGGAAGAATGAATGAATATGGTGACTCGTTTCTCAAAAGTATCCAACTACAATTATGCCCATATAAAACAGAGAAGGTTGATTCGGTTCCAGGTGGTTAACAAGTATCCTTGGTTGCTATGATCCAAGGGAAGGCAGATCATCTTGCCCTTGAGATTGGCTCCTCCCCAGTCTCTCCCATGGTGTCCCACAACAGCTAGGGCCCATTCCTTTACCAAGGGCATTGCAGACGGCCCCCCAGGGCTCCAGAAGTTCTCGGCCCAAGGCCTATCGCTGTAGGAACGTTAGCCAGCTCCAGAGTTGAGCAACCTTTGAAAAGAACTTCGAGGCCTATTCTTTCCTACATACTTGCCGACAAAAGACATGATAACCAGTGACCTTTTGCTAAGAACACTCTTAAAGCTGTCACTGTGAAAATGCCTAAAGTATTGTGGAGAAAAACCTACTTTTCCTTTGGGCTTCAAATGCCCACAGAATGCTACTAGGCGGAGCCATCTGCAACAGCAGTGATCTCTGGATAAATTCGCAGTGAGAGCACAACATCCTTTTTCAAAAGAAGCGGCATCAACAGACCCCATCTAGAGAACAGGGGATATCTTTGTATGCACTGCCCAGCATCTGACTCTTTGTGGGGGCTCCAAACATATCGCTGAAATGCCAGAATTGCATTTCCATTTTTTTTTGTGCTTCTGCCTTGGGCAGCTTTGCTTTGATGCTTTCAGGATTTGGGCATGTGAGCTAGGGTTAGGACCTTAATCATGACTTGATATTAGGCATATTTAGAAAAGCCAGAGTTGTAAGAGGAAGAAATGTAATAACAGGGATTTAGAGATTAAAGCAATTTAGGGGAAAGAATGTAAACAAAAGTAATAGAAATGAAACTTAACACAGATCTTGATGAAATACTGGAGTGCAAAAATGGAAGAGTATGAGAAAGGGCTCCTCCACTGTTCTGATAGGGCCAGACTGGAATAACCAGTCTGGAGCACTGGGGGGCCGTCTGCAATGCCCTTGGTAAAGGAATGGGCCCCAGAGGTTACAGCATGATTTTTACAGTCTGAATCCCTGTTTGAACTCCACCTCTAGCTCTCACAGTTGTGACAATTCTTGGGTAATTTTCTTACTTATCTGGGGCTAATTTTTCCTACCTGCAAAGGAGGGACTAGTAAGAGGATTGCTATGCTTTGAACCTCCTTCCAACACTCATGTTGAAATCTTGGCAATGCAATAGTGTTGGGAGATGAGGCCTTACAGAGTTTATTAGGTCATGAGGGCTCTGCTCTCATGAATGGATGAATGTCATCATTGTGAGAATGGGTTAGTTATCATGGGACTGGAATCCTCATAAAAGCCTGTGTGTGGCCAGGCGAGGTGGCTCACGCCTGTAAGCCCAACACTTTGCGAGGCCGAGATGGGTGGATCATGAGATCAGGAGATTAAGACCATCCTGGCCAACATGGTGAAACCCCATCTCTACCAAAAACACAAACATTAGCTGGGCATGGTGGCACGGGCCTGTAATCCCAGCTACTCAAGAGGCTGAGGCAGGAGAATCACTTGAACCAGAGAATTGAAGGTTGCAGTGAGCCAAGATTGTGCCACTGCACTCCAGCCTGAGCTACAGAGAGAGATTCCGTCTCAAATAAAGAAGCATGAGTGGCCTGATTTCCTCTTGCTTTTGCTTCAGTTCCCTCTCACCTTCCATGATGGAATGACCCTCGCTGGATGTCAGCCCCATGCTCTTGGACTTTTCGAGCCTCCAGAACTGTGAGCCAAATAAACTTCTGTTCCTTATGAATGATCCCATCTGAGGTGAAGTTTCAATGAGATAAAGTGTGAACATTGCTTAACACTTCCAGGCCCTTTAGTCAGCACTCCACAAAGGGTAGTAACGAATCTTCACCTGGAGACCACAGCACCTTGAGCAGTGCTGGGCATGGCTCCATTGAAAAGCCACGCAATTTCTACAGATAGGTTCTGTGTATTCTGACTGCAGTGCATGCTTTAGGGAGGGGGGGTGAAATGTGGAGAGAGTATGAGATGTGCTTTTCAGATGCAGAGAAAAATGCGCTAGGTAACTGGTGACTTCAGAAGACAGCAAAGAAACCACTTGTGAAATAGTAAGAATAAAGGAAAGAAGGAAGGAGGAAGGGAGGGAGGGAGGGAGGGAGGGAGAGAGGGAGGGACAGGAGGATCGGGGAGCAATACACTTGGAAAATATTTGTTTATAGCAGCAGGATTAGGTGAGGGATACCCACTGACAAGGAAGGTTCTAGGGGAAGGAAGATGTGTCTCAAGGAACAGCCTATACAAAGGACCAACTCTTTGGTTCTGGGGACACTGATTGCCTTCCAAGCTGGGCAGCACTAGCTTAAGTCCCACTTAGGCACAGAGGAATGACATTAATGAATCCAGCTGGGGGACAGCTGCAGCCGAGCCTGTGTGAAATGAATTGTGTCTCAGGTCAATTTGGCAACTAAAAACCACAAGATGCCTAGTTAAATCTGAATTCCAGATAAATAATAAGGATGTTTTTCAACATAAGTATATCCTATGCAGTATTTGGAACATATTTATATTTTAATAGTGTTCACTGTTTTTATGAAATTCAATTGTAACTGGATGTCCTGTATTTGATCTGTCAATCAATTCTCAGGAGCTCTGTTAATGTCTCCAGTAGTGTGATGCAAAATCAAATCTATGTTTTTGAAATGGTAAGAATTCTCTCTTCCTCAGGCAACAGTAAGTGATGTCTACTGAGCTCCTTCTCTGGGTCAGGTACCTCACACTGTCCCATCTTATCTGATCATCCCAAGAACTCTGAGGGGCAGGAGCTGTCCTCATCCCAAGAACAGCTGAGGAAACCAAGGCTCAAAAAGTGCTTTATTGTAAAAGACTAACAGCCCATTAAAGGCAGTGCAACCATGCCCATCAAAGGAGGCTGACCCAGAGATCATGCTCTCAATAACATTTGGGTTTGCCATGTCAGGCACACGCCGGTTTCTGAGTACCTTTCAGTCTCCTTTCTGCTACATTGAACCCTGAATGACAGTCTCACCACAGGAAACCAGAGCCCTGGCCAGAGCTGCTAGGGTAGCAGGGAGCAAGGGACCCTGTAAGGTACATCCCCTCCTTCCTGTCCCTTCCCATAGGGTCAATGAACTTCCTGCTTCCCTCGAGCCTCCTCTCTGGTGTGTAGTTCTTTCCACTGGCTGGGGGTCAGGCAGAGGGCTGCGTCCATAAACCCCACCTCAAGCTCCAGCCCACTTAGTGTGCCAAAAAGTGAATTCCCTGCCCCTTGCACCCCCATCTTATCTACATAGCAGGCTCACTGGCTCTGATGGGGTTTAAGCAGTCCTGCTATTGGGCAGCCCTGCCCACGCAGTCTTTTTTCGAGACTTTTTTGAGACCCTCTCCTCACTTCCCTGTTGTTGTCCTTTGGGATAGTCCACCCCTTCCCACATAAGCATGTGATCCTGGCCCTCTGACCCTTCTTGCATCTGTCAAATTCTGGTGCTTCTAACTTCAGCCAGATATTAAGGGAGATTTCCTGCTGCCCAAGTTGCTGCTGGCTTTTTCAGGGGAATAGTAAATTCCACCTCAGTGGCTGCGGGGAAGATAGGAGTGATCCCGTTCCTCTCTAGTCTGCACCTCCTCCGTTGCTTAAGGGCTAACTCACCATGCCTCGGCATATACTAACTGTTATAAACACATCACAGTCGGATCTCACACAAAGCAAGAATGTTCTTTCTACTCACATGATTTTGGCCCTACTTCTTGAGAGAGAAAAAACTGACATTATTTTGCTAAAGGAACATCTGTCTCCTTCCCATGTCTGCTTGCTTTACAGAGAACATGCCCTGTATATGGCTAAATCTTTCTTACATTCAATTTCAGCCCAACTGTCAATACTGTGGATAATCTTTCCCTGACCATCCAATCTAAAGTAATCCCCACTCCCTCCTTAGCACGTTGATTTGTTTGATTTCGTGCATAGTGATAATTGTGATAACATCTGAAATCCCCCTGTTTCTTTCCTCTGTTTATCTGGTTTAGAGTATTCCCCTAGGAAACGATACTCTTCCCGAGAGCATAGACTATGACTATTGGTTCCCTATTGTATTTCCATGGCTGGAACAAGTCCCGGCAAATAGTAGACAACAATTAGTTGACAGATGAATGAATGAATCAGTTATGGTTAACCATCTGAGTGAACCCTCTAGGCCAGGAGGCCCTGTTACCTAATGTGTCTTTTTGATACCCAAATATCTTCTTAGAAAGAGAGTAGGATTTTGCAACCGGCCATGTGAATTTCATTGAGTGAAATACAGGCAGATGGTGAATGGTAATCAATTCTGAATGATCAGTTAAAATAAGGAAGCCATAACTAGGCTGGGAAGTACTTCCAGAAGCAGTGGCTTGTAGGTTGGTCCTTTCGGGAGAGACAACCAGTGATGAATAAAGGCACCAGGGGATGGGGAGGTCTCTCTCTCTCTCTCTCTCTCTCTCTCTCTCTCTGTGTGTGTGTGTGTGTGTGTGTGTGTGTGTGTGTGTGTGTGAGTGTACATCCGTAAGGTGAGAAAATTGCTCGGTCTAAAGTAGGTAGATTCCTCACAGTGTCTGTCCTCAGGGTGAATGTCAGTAGGCAGGGCAAGCTGCTCCCCAGATTATAAACAAGGGGTGTCTGTGCATGGTGTTAAATGTTCTTCTTTTATGCACCCTCCATTACTCTGCATTTCACCTGGTCCAGACCCTTTTTCCCTCCTGAACACCAATTTCATTACTCAGTAGTTGCTAAGCAAGGTCATTAGTACTTGACTTGTGCACTTACAATAGTGAGGTTCACTTTCTGAACCTGTGTGCAACCTGGAATGAACTAAGAATTGTTCACGCAAATGCCAAAAAAAATACGGCCCATTTTCTTGGAATAAAGTCGATAAATACATGAATGCATGTAGGTATTCCAGTCTTTTTCAGCAATTTTGCTGAAAGCAAAGTCTTATTAGTGGGAACCACCTCTTCAGAGAGTAGCTGGGAGAGAAAGTGGGACATAGCGAATGGCCCAACCTTCACCCCTCCACTCCTGCCACCACCTAGTCACAAGGCCAGGAGCCTGGTGCCAAGCACCAAGGGGCCATTTAATTCAGCCAGATGACTATTTCCAAGAGACTATTTTTGTTTTGAGTTTTAGTCAAAATTATTTTCAGTCTTTATCTTTTTCAAATATCATAAGAACAGGAAGTAGCATACCAGGAGTCTTCTGAAATTCCAAACTTTCTCATTAAGAGCTGCTTTTCTGATAATTATTAACCTTAGCTGTATATGTCATATTTCCCAAAAAGGACCCAAAGGGAAGAACTGTGTACACTTGGATTACATATATTATCAGAGTTAAGATGACCCAGATCTAAATTCAAGATCTGTAGTTACTTTGCATTAAAATAAGAGCAGAAGTATTTTTTCCCATGAAGTGTGATTATTTTAATAACACTAGGAAAAAAGTAAAATATTTAGTTATCTACTGTTTTTTTTTTTCTTTCAATTTTGGTGAAGTTGGGCGATCTATGGATTTCAGTGTGAGATCACCAGGAATTGGGTCTAAAATGATTCCAGTAAAGTTCAGTGTAAAAGCATATGTGGGGCTGAAGGTAATAAAATAATAATATAGACTAACGTGATATAGTCATTGTTGTTTTCTATGTGGTCTTACCCAACTCCTCTCTCATCCCAAATGAAAACAAGGTTCAATTCACTTAAGATTAGATTGATGGAAAATAGTATAGCCATATTGATTTACTTAAGATTAAACACATTGAAAGACATTACTATAATCTGAAAATTGTAACAGTGGAAAGAAACATGGGATGGGAGTTAGGGTGCAATTTGAAAGGAAAATGCAGTAATCACATGAACAGAAGGCCTGAATGGAATATTGAGGGAAAAAAGCGATTTTGAAGTGATATCTGGTGGCACTCCCCTGGTGCTGACCAGGTGAAACACCAGCTCATCTTTCCTGCCTGAGCACTCTAATTTGCAAAAGAACTGAAGGCCAGGGAGAGCAGTTGGGCTGCTCAGAATCTGCTGTAGGCTGGAGAAACTGTGACTACTCTGGCCATCCGGTTTGCCTTGCCTTGCAAGGAATACTAAGACCAGGAAGGAATTTGTGATGGACACAGGTGCATTCGTTTGTGAAACAGGACTCTTCTTAAGTATAAAATTTGTTCTTCTCTCCTTCCTACATGATGTGTGAATGCCACAGAGAAGTTTACAGGAGGACTGCTTTAATTGTAGGGAGGAGGACTTATTCACGTTTTTGTTTAGGGTATAGACTTGAGCTAGGATGGACTATGAGTATAAAAGTCTTCAGGAGCAAAGAGAAGAACACAAAACCAAGATAGTTCCTTGACCTGCTCAAGTCAGATGCTGGAAATGCTGAGTACTGGAGGAAAATAGGAAGGAAAACTAGTGTTTGCTGAACACCGGGAACTGGGAATATATGATCTCATTTGCTCCTGACAGAAATCCCGTGATGAAATATGCTTATTATCCCCCTTTTACAAAAAGGACAGTGAGACTCAGACAGACTGTGATGGTTACTTTTATGTGTCAGATTGGCTGGGCCACAGAGTGCCTAGGTACTTGGACAAGCATTAGTCTTAGTATTTCTTTGAGGGTGTTTTTAGATGAAATTAACACTTAACTCAGTAGACTGAGTAAAGCAGGATTGCCTTCCCTAACGTAGCAGGGCCTCATCCAACCTTCTGAAAGTCTGAATGGAACAAAAAGGCTGATTCTTCATCTAGCAAGAGAAAATTCCTCCTGCCTGACTGCCTTTAAATATCAGTTTTTCTTTTTCTTTAAACTCACACTGAAACATTGGCTCTTCTTGGTCTCAAGTCTCCCAGTCTCTGGACTAGAGTACTAAACATTGCTTATCCTAGCTCTCAGGCCTTCAGACTTGGATGGAATTAAATCATCAGCTCTCCTGGGTCTCCTACTTTTCAACTCACCCTGTGGAACTTAGGACTGGTGAGCATTCATAATTTCATGAGCCAATTTCTTCTTATGACCTGTATTTATATCTATATCATCTGTATTTATATCTGTGTCTGTGTCTGTACCTGTATGTGTACCTATATTTGTATATATACCTGTATCTAAATCTGTATCTGTATCAGCATCTGTATCTGTGCCTGTGTCTGTATCTGTATGTCTGTCTCCACACATCCTAGTGGTTCTGCTTCTGTAGAGAACCCTAACTAATGTACAGGTGAAGCACATGCCCAGGGTGACCTAGCTGGTGAGTGACAGAGCCAGAATGCCAACCCAGGCCTGTCTAGCTCGCTGTTAAATTTGTGTTGAAATGTCAGTAGGTGATAACAGATACCCAACAGAGAGCAATTCTAAACTTGTATAATTTGCGGCAGGGCAAAGGTGTAAATATCAGAATGCTATGACTCTCAAATTAAACAAGGATACAAACGAAGGCTAAAGGGTGTAACAACTGTCCATATTTCTCCTGGGCTCACCTTTTCTTACACATGATCTTGAATAATACTATTAACCACCATTTCTTAAGCTCCCCTACTGTCAAACACTTAATACACATCCAGTCTTTAGGATAACCTTGTAAGGTAGGTATTGCTGTTCTAATCTTCCATATAAATTCACACCTCATGACAGGATTCAATCTCAGGTCCCTCTGACCTCATAGCCTATTCTTTCTTCATGAGTCTGACCTGCACTTTTGGGGCCAGATCCTGAAGCAAAGCCCTCTTGACACTGTCCAAGCACCTCTAACATTTAGTTAGTCCTGAAACCCTTGTTAGGTTGGTGAGTTGCTGGAAATATGGAGAACACAACATGAATATTGCATTTTCCAAAACTGTATCCTGGATTAAATTCAGATGTACCATCTGAGCAATCAGTAGGTGCGAATCTGTCTAGAGAAAGAAAAAAAAAAAAAAAAAAACGAGAAAGGGAAGAAAATACATCAAATCTGAGACATTCATAGCAACTTGTGCTAAACAGGTGTTAGCAAATAATTACTTTGTTCATGTGAGTTATAAAAATATAGGTTCTGAAACTGTAAGACAAACCTGTCATTTGAAGTATTGAACCTTAATATGGAGCCAGTGAATCAATAGTATGAAACCTTTCTTTTGTACTGGGTTTGCAATAAGCTTCATAAGGAAATTGGGGGAAAGAGACAAGGAATGGTCCCTGATGAGGAAGAAAACAAAAATAAAAATAATAAGATGTGTTTTATGTATACCTTATTTCATGGAATCTAAGATGATTTCAACTGTAAGAATCAGTGTTATTTTATAAGTCACAAAGACAGAAAAAAATGTTGAAAAGTACAGTTGGGAGATGCCATCCATTATAAGACATTCTGATTTTAGATGTGTTAAAATGAGAAAAGAGTGTTTCCTCAAACCAAGTAAATATCATACACACAAGAGAGAAGGGGAACACTCATTAATGTTCTCCTTGAAGGCCAAGAGTCAGAACAAATATTTAGACAACAGTGTCTGAATTCAAACTTAGTTGCTAATTTGTACACATCAACATCAGATTCATTTTGACACAATTCTTATGCTCTAGGAAAATATGGACCATATTTTCCCCATGAAAATGTTTTCAACTGTGGCAAAAAACAAAGATGTTTCAAACACAAATCTGCTCAAAGTTTTTATTTGTTAGTTCCTATCAGATTTTGTAAAGAAAATTAAAACCAATTTGTATGTTTCTTTTCGCTATTTTCTCCTTTTTTTCCCTTCATGTTCAGTGTGTAATCTAAAAGAAAAACTCTCCATCCATTTAAAAAAACGTCTTCACCACTTCAGAAAATGTCTTTCTATAGGTCATTCTTGTTCACCAGCATCATTCTAATCTTTCATCACAGAACTGAGAGTCTGAAAATGTCAACATTATATGTCAAGAACTTCAAAGGCACAGATTTCTACAAATTGACACTGCAGTTTGGAGACAGTGAAATGTGCTTTATAAAGAGAGAGATATACATTATAACCTTTGTGCAATGGACATCCGTAACTAACTCAGCAGGCTTGAATTGCCTTCTGGGAATCTAACACACTGTGCTTTGCTCCAGACTACCCTGTGAAACCTGGAAACACCCTCCTTGTAAATAATCTGCCCTCTTTATAAGCATTCAAGAAAGAAGTTTAGTTAAGCTAAGCGAAAATAAAGTAAAGGACCATTACATTTCAGCAGAAGACATGGTTACTGCAAGTTCTCCAACATGGCAGTTGCTTAAAACGTTGTAAGATGTATTCCCAAAAGAAAACCCTTTCCATGAGGGCTCCTCAGGGGTCCACAGCACCACACCCCCTTAGTGTGAGCTGTTTATCTCCCTAATTGGCTGGTGAGAAGTGGTGTTTTTTTTCCCCATCATTCTGGATGTCCCTGGCCAGTGGTTCTCAGTATAATTTTTGCCTGGTATATGGCAGTTGTTGGATGATGCTCCCATGAAAATCGTACTCTGTTCATTCCCAGGTTACTCGTTCAGCACGTCACATATTGAGCACCTACTACTTGCTAGGCACTATTCTGGGAACTGGAATTATGCAGCATTGGAAAATGCAAAATCTTCACGGTCATGGAGACTGTTCTGGTGAGAGGAGACAGAAAACAAGCAAACAAGTAAAGATAGAATGTAAGGGAAGGTTATCAGTGTTATGGGGGAAGAAAGGAGAGTCAGAGGAGTAGGAGAGCAGTTTACTCTCTTACTGTGAGAGGTGGGGAGTGGGTAGAGTACGGACAAACCAGAGAAGGCGTCATTAACATGAGTTTTTCTGCAGAGACTGAAAATGGAAAGTTTCTTTAGGGAAATGTTGATATGTAGAAGAAAATTTCAGAGAATAAAGCAAATGGAAAGCCCCCCGACACAACCTATGGATTGGACAGAAGATAAAGGAAAAAAAAAATCAAGGTAATGTGTGGCTTGGATGCAGTAAATATAAAACCTTTTAAAAATCCTTTGAATACATCAAAAATGTCTTTTTACCAGGAAAAATGAATTTATATGGATGTCCTAAGTTTTCAAGTTGTACTTCGTTTAATAAGTCTTGATTTTTAAAGCCCATTACTCCAAAAGGAATATTATTGTGGCAACAAATATGCAATGTTAAAGAATAAAAATAAAATGTATTCTGCTGATTATTGTACACACAGATCTCTAACATGTAGATATGAATCTATTAGAGATTTCACCTGCATCATCATCTCTTCGACACAGCCATGATAATTGTTGTATTTTTGCTAACATATGTTTATACCAGAGGTTGTCAAGCTACAGCCTGTGGGCCAAATCTGGTTCACCATCTGTTTTTGGATGGCCCACTAGCTAAGAATGGTTTCCACATTTTTGAATGATTAGAGGGGAAAAAAAAATAGAAGAAAAAGAAGGTTTCATGACGTGTGGAAATTATATAAAATTCAAATTTCAGTGTACTTAAAGTTTTATTGGAACACAGCCACTCCCATACATTTACTGATCTTACAGCTGCATTAGCACAACAAAGGCATACTTGAGAAGCTGGGTCAGAGATCGAATGGCCTGAAAACCTAGAATGTTTACTATTTACTGACTCCTGGTTCATAGCATCCTTCTCACATTTGTAAGATACAAATGTAGATTCCCTACATGTACTGCTATCCTTGCCTTTTGGAGGCAGCTTTATTAAAATAAAGTTTACATACAATAAAACTCATCTTCTTAAGATGTACAATTCAGTCAGCTCTGACAAATATGACAGTCCTGGTACCGCCACCAAAATAAAAGCATAGAACATTTTCCTTCCTCCAAAAGTTGCCCTGTGGCTCTTTGCAGTCAATCTCCTTCCCAACCCCTGGTCCTTTGCAACCACCAATCTGCTTTCTATTACTAGGATCTTGCCTTTTCTAGACAGACAGAATATAGACTATAATAGAATTATATAGATAGACTAGAACCACATACAGTATATAGTCTTTGTGCTTCATTTCTTTAACTTAGCGTGATGTAATATTTGATTATGTATCATAAGTTCCATTCCTTTTTATTGCTGAATAATATTTTATGGTACATATATATATATATATATATATATATATATATATGGATATACCACAATTTGTTTATCCATTCATGTGCTTACAAACATTTGGATTACTTTCACTTTGGGGATCTTATTAATAATACTGAAATAAACACCATTTACATTTAAGTCTTTGTGTGGATAGATGTTTACATTTCTCCTGGGCAGCTATCTAGGAGTGGAATTGCTGTATCATATCGTGTATTTCAGTTTTCAAGACCTTGCCTGCTTCTTTTTCAGTTCTGCTGTACTATTTTGAATCCCTAGCAACAATGTATAAAGTTAAAGTTGCTCTATAACCTTGTTCACACTTGGTATTATCAGTCTTTTTAATTTTAGTCCATTCTGTGGTTTTGCATTACATTTCCTTAATGACTTAATGATCTCTACCACCTTTTTCATATGTTTGTCTGACATCTGTATATCTTCCCTGATGAAGTGTCTATTGAAATCTTTTCCCATTTTTCTTTTTAACTTGGTTGCTTGTCTTCTGTTTGTTGAGTTGAAAGAGTTCTTTACATATTCTGAATGTAAGTCCTTTGGCAGATATGTTTTTGCCTATATTTTCTCCCCACTTATAGCTTCTCTTTTCATTTTCTTAATGGTGTGTTTTGAAGAGCAAATATCTTAATAAAGTTTAATTTAGCATTTTTCCCTTATGTTTCTTGCTTATTTAGTCCTATTTTGAAAGTTTGCCTAATCTCAGATCACTAAGCTTTTCTCCTGTTTTTTCCCCCTAGAATTTTAGTGTTGTATCTTACACATCAATATAGGATCTATTCTGAATTAAGTTTTGTATACAATGTTAGACAAATGAGATTTGAGGCATATGGATAGCCAATTACTTTAGCACCATTTGTTGAAAAGATTATTCTTTCCTCTCAAATCGTCTTGACATCTTTGTCAAAAATCAATTTGTGATATTAATTTGGGTACATTTCTATATTCTCTGTTCTATATCTTTTATCTATATATTCATCTTTATGACAAGGCCACACAGACTTCATTACTGTAGTTTTGTAATAGATGTTGAATCAGGTGGTGTAAGTCTTCCAACCTTATCCTTTTTTTTTTGTAAAATTGCTTTGGCTGTTATATTATAGAGCTTTCATATTTCTAAGTAAATGTTAGAATTGGCTCATCAGTTTCAATTTAAAAAATCCTGTTAGGCCTTTCATTAGGATTATATTGAATCTATAGACCAATTTGGAGAGGTTTGACATCTTAACAATCTTGAATCCTCTAACCATGAATCTGGTCTACCTCTCCTCTCATTAAGGTCTTATAATTTTCAGGATGTAGGTTTTAAATAGTTGGTTAAATTTATCCTGAAGTATTTTATTTTTTTTGATGCTGCCTTAATGATACTCTTTTAAAATTGAAATTTATATTTGTTCATTGCTAATATATCAAAGTATGATTGAAAGCTGCACATTAATTTTTATTCTCCAAACTTGCTAAGCTTACTAGTTTTATTAGTTTATTTTTTTTTTTTTTTGGTAGATCTCTTAGAATTTTCTACATAGATTATATTTTTTGTAAATAAAGGCAATTTTATTTTTCTTCTTTCCATATTTTTATGCCTTTGACTTGCAATTTTTGTCCTTGGCCCTGGATAAGACCTACACAACACAATATTGAACAGAAGTGGTGAGAGTGGACATCTGCGCTTAGATGGGACTAGCTTACTGCATAGGAGAACAAACTATGTAGGAGCTTCAAGAATGTTATTGGGTTTTTGTGTCTTCTCTTGACCCCACCTTTTTATGTGTTGGCATAACTATCAGCAAGATTTTTTTCACATGAGATCCCCTAGCAGTTTCAGGCACACATCACATAGTTGCCATTCTACTCCAGTAGTTTTCAACTATGAGTGATTGTCCTTTCCCACATCTATCCACTCCTGAGGATTTTTGGCAGTGTCAGGAGACCTTTTTGGTTGTCACAACCGGGAAGGGGAGTAGTCACTAACCAGATAGAGTCCGGGGTGCTGCTCAACATCCTACAATGCATGGGACAGACCTCCACAACGAAGTTATCTGGACTTAGGTGTCAATAGTGTCATCACTGAGAAATGGTATAGTGGAAAGAGCTTCTCCCGTTCAATACTTTTAACTTAAGTCTCAGGACTGACTCTTGCTGGACCAACTTCTGTCACTTGCCTATCTCTGAACCAGTCACTGTGGCCAAAGGGGTAAATACACCCGTACACTATTGGCTAGGTTTGGGCCATCTGTTAACTGCTAGAGCTGGGACTGAGATGTCATCACACCTACCCAAGTCACGTGAACTATGAACATGGCAGTGGATAGTTTGCCAAAATTTAAATTAATGTCTGACATTAGAGGAAAGAGAGAAACATGCTGGGCAGACAAGAAAATCAAATGTTCATGAGATCCTCCTTGGGAAAGGGGACTGCTAAGAGCCACAGTCAGGTGGATAGAGGTTAAAGTCTGAACAGCAACTTAGGGTGCAAGACAGGGAGATGGAGGCAGCTTGGACCTCTGGCCTGCACCACAAAGGGAGTCCTGGGGTGCTTTGATACTCATGGTATATTCTGAGGCACACCAGCCTTTGGGCAGCCTTCCTGCCATGAGATAGAACACTAAGGGAATAAGAGTGATGGACTCTATGGGAATTGGCGCAGAAACAAGGAGAGGTTAGGGTGGCCCATGGAGGGCGTCAGTGAGTCCAGATGTAAAGATACAGCAGAAGGGAAATGTACTACAGGAATCTCAGATCCACGCCACAGTCATTTGAGTATTTCTCATTCATATTCTGGTGAAAGGAGAATTTTCACTAATGAATCAGGCTAATAACAGTTATCTTTCAGATACCTTCAAAAACTGGCGATACTGTGATAGGTAGTGATTATGTTTTAAACTCCTTTTCTTTTTCTCCTGTGGAAAGAAAAGAGGCAGCACAGCATTTCCCAGTAGGTTCGATGCAAGTGTAATACTTAAGTGATTGCTCCATGGTAGGCCAGTTTGCTTTCATTTTGTGTTTTCCCACAAAAGGCAACCTCTGGCAGAAAAGCTCTGATCAAAGACCCAGAAGGTAATAACATCACCACCATTCAACATTTCTCTATGCAAAAAGTTAATAAACCTTCAGAAAAACACCATAAAGAAGTGTTCACACACACACACACACACACACACACACACACACTAAAGTAATAAAATACTTAGGCACAGGAGGAGGAAGTGATTTTGTGTGTGCATGTCATTAAGGGTTAGACAACTCTACAACTTTGGGGTCCATCTAGATTAAAAAGTATTGCAGAAATGTGAGATTAGCACCAATACATAATGGATATTTCTGACTTAAAAGGCACCGAAGGACAAACAAATTTGTGTAATGAAGGTTTTGATCTTGATACTAGTAAAATAGGCTCCTACCACTATTCATTTTCTTTCTCGTTTCCAAGGGGATTGGATTTTTGAATAAGGGAGCAGCTTAGAATCAATTTACAAGGCACATGCGAGGACACAGCAAGGTGGGCACTGCCCAAGATTATTACTGCACAAAAGAAACCTCAAAAGCAATTTTCCACCAACCTCTCTCTGCAATAGAAAATCAGAGGCTGTGGGAACATTTGAAGAGTTAAATTAGGGTAAGTGGATTAGTATAATTTCCTGATGGCTTTTAAAGTTTTATATAGAAAAGTTTTAGAAAAGTATTCATTAGCAAACCTCAGAAATTTAAAAGCATCACAGTCTGAGGCAACTTAAGGTTCTGTTCGGCATTATTTGACCACATTTTTATTTCTGCAATTTTAAAAAGGTTCATCCCTCATTTTCAACCCCCACCTACTTTTTCCACCAACAAGATTTTGAAAACAGGGTCTGGAATGCATTGTCCACAGAAGGGACTTTAGGAATGAAAATCAAATTGTTCTTTTTTAGTTCTTTATTAGTCTTTTCTCGATGGATAGATTCCCTTTTCTTCTACCTCTTTGCCCCCACCCCCACTAGAGGTATTTTGGTTTTCTCTTTCTTTAAAATACTGAAATTTACTGTGAAAAGAATACAACTCTATTTCCTTGGTGAAACAGCAGGCATGAACCAAGTCCTTGATCATGGGAGATGGCAGCTAAACTGTCAAGGCAGAAGCAGGTTTGTCATTTCTGCCCATTGTCTGCACATCACAGTGGGTTCCATGAGCGTGCCTGAAAGAGAAAAGGAGGGATTCTGTTGGCTTAGTTACTCTGTTAGCATCTGTGAAAGAGAAGATTCTGGCTGGGTGCTGTGGCTCATGCCTGTAATCCCAGCACTTTGAGACGTAGAGGCAGGTGGATCACTTGAGGTCAGGAGTTCGAGACTAGCTTGGCCAACATGGTGAAACCCCATCTCTACTAAAAATACAAAAATTAGCCGGGTGTGGTGGTGTGTGCCTGTAATCCCAGCTACTCTGGAAGCTGAGGTGAGAGAATTGCTTGAACCTGGGAGGTGGAGGTTGCAGTGAGCCAAGATCATGCCATTGCACTCCAGCTGCCAACAGAGTGAGACTCTGTCTCAAAAAAATAAAGAAATAAATAAAGAAGAAGAAGAAGAAGATTCCTATTTGAAAGGATAAAACCTACCCTAGGTTTAGCACGGGATAATTAACTGGTGCTGCCATGTCCATCAGGGAAAAAAGTAGTCAAGAAGTTTAATCCTGCAGACTCCCTTCCATCTCTATCTCAGCTGCTTTTCCTACAAGTGGCTCTTTTTCTCAAACCTGGTTTCTCCACAAGACTGGGCACTGGCTGCTCAAACTCCAGGGCCCCACATCTTTTTTGGCACTGGAGAGACAGCCCTCTCTTCTCTTCCTCCAGTGTTTAAAATCCCAGGACAGTCTACCTGTCCATTTTGGGTTTCATGCTCACATTCCGTGGGCAGAGGAGCAGAGTACAGTGATGGGTGACTTTCAGTGGGACCACAGGATGAGAGGGGAGAAGTAAATACTCCTCCAAACTTGTTTCTTGAAGAACAGAAAGAATTCTGAATCCGGGCAAATCACGAAGTGCTATATTGGTGGACGCGACGATTCCTTTCTTCCTCCACATTTTGACATCTCTTAAATCACGATCAACGTTATGTCACAGTTTAATTGGCAACATTTCTTCCTTTTTAGCAGGATATAAAATAGTGGCTCATCTTCTAACCGATGGTATCTTAGATTCAGTGAAATACGGCATGTCTGAAGGCACGTGGAGGTCAGAAGCAGAGTCAAATCATCACAGCAGACCCAAACGCACAGCAGTCATGGCTGCCTAGATCAAGGAGGAAAATACCGAGGATCAAAACCTCAATACTAAGGGAGGGACCTGGAGGTTAATGCTGTGCAGCGCCGTCACTTTGTTTTCTCAGACAGAGAACCTGAGCTTCTGTCGCCGGCTCAGACAAATTGCCTGGGGAAAATTGTTCGACTCCTGAGCCTTTGTTTCCTGGTTTAAGCACTGACAGTTCAGTAGCTCACCTGCCTCCTCGGAATGATGTTAAAGGGTTGATAACCCACTGGGTGTAGTCCTCTCTACCTACACGTGGAGTGTTCAGAGCAGTTACTGGAACGATAGGAATTTTTTTCAACTCCCATGGGTGCCTAAGGAGCCGTTTGTCAGAAGCTAAGTGTTCCATGCACCCAGCCTCTAAAATGTTCATGAGTCACTTTAATAACACTTTATTTTCCTACTTAAGTTTTAATTGCTCAGAAAATAGCAAAGGGATACCATGGAAGCCACAACCCAAATGACTTTGCAGGGCCTCCTGCTGTGCCCTCCAAGTCTGTTTTCAAGATTTATCTCCGCTCAGAATTAACTAGAAAGAGGAGGAGGGGGAGGAAATGCTAAATAGCTGCCTCCTGTTAAGACAAATGAAGTTCAGTTTCCACAATGGCAAAATACACTGGGTGCATATTAACCAGGGAGTTTATTGCAGTGACTTTTCAGGGGTTGTTTTTGGTTTTGTCTCTGAAAGTACTTCCAGATCTAACATCCTTGCAGCCTTTTGTTGAGAAATCCACGTTTGACTGAGACACGTTGACTGGGCATATTCTCCTACTTACTAATTCAAAAAGGCCAGCTATTCCCATGTGCCACGGCAAAACCCAAGGGTGGTAATGACAGTGGGAGATAATTTGGGCCGGGGTCTGAAGTACATGTTCTCCTTGGCATGCTGATGAGAGACAAAGTGAGACCCGATTAACAGCGATTGAGTAGGCATTCTGGAATGCCACCATTCAGGCTCCTGTCAGACCAGGACAATACATTCATTGCAAGTGAACGGATGCCACCATGCTGGCTTGCCATTCCACAGTGGGAATCTGGGAAGGAGAAGCAGCAGCCCATGAAGCATCTCTGTCTTGTAGACACTAGCCTGTATGAAAAGAGGGACCCATCATCCTTTATTCCCAGGGGACTTGTACGCAACTGCACTGTAAAAGCCCTGCCCTTCTGGAGACTGGCATTCTAGAGCTCATGTCATGCTGTGATTGACATGCGGTGAATGCCAACATTTTAGAAGTCATGTGTCATTCATTCAATAGCACAAAACTCATCTACAGGACCAGAGATTCTGCTCCCTATTCTAGTCTGTGCCTGCAGTGTACGCAACCTCTCATTTGTGCTATCCTGGACGTCGTATTGCAGAGGGGCATGTTTTGTGTGGTCTATCATTCATCCAAGAAGTGTTTCTTAAGTGTGCCTGCCAGATGTTCAGCCCTGTTCTGAGCCCTGGAGACACAGCGGTAAATACATTTAAAACAAATTATTCAAAAACAAAACAAAAACCCTACCTGTCTTTGTGGCATACATTCCAGCGAACATCTGTGGCTTTTGACCCTTCAGCCTCCCTTCCTATGGTGCCAGCACTTCCATGCGTTTAAGGGAAGCTGTGTTCAAACCCTGTGATGCAGGGAAGGCTGATGGAACTCTTGGTGGTGTGGGCAGATATGAACTCAAGGCCCGTGCCATCAGGGTGCTGCAACCCCTTGCTCACAAGATTGGTGAATTGCTACAACTGTTGGGGAAAAGGTCCACTGTGTCAGCTGGGGGCGGGGGTCCCAGCCTGGTGGGGAGAGGCTGCCTGAGAATTAAGCAGAGACAGAGGAAAGCCGAGCTGAGAGACGGAGAAAGAGAGAGATGGGGAGGTCTCCTGGCATGCTTTCCAGGCCTACAAACCAGTAGATCCCCATTTCCTGTGAGACTAGTTTGAGTTGAGTTTCTGATATTTGCAGCTGGAAAGATTTCTTGACAAATACAGGGTGCTAGGTGAAGTTATATAACGGGAGCTGGATTTTTTCTCTCTTCTTCAGTACTGCATACCCTCTCCCAAGGAAACCCTGCACATCCATGCCAAGGCAAGCCCGGGACAGTCCACGAACCTCTTGCTTTCCTTTAACCTTTTGACTAGGAAGATGCAAACAAATTTCCCTCTTTTTTCATGAAGCGATGACACAGTGCTGGAGAAGCTGTCAGGTTTTGGAGACGATGGAGCCAGCTTTGATCCTATCTCTGCAGCACGCCAGCTGTGGCCTTGGGCAAATCACATCACCTCAAGCTTCAGGCTCAGCATCCGTCGAATGGGAATAGGGGCTCCATTCTTAGAGTATCACATGTAGAAGGAGCAACACAAAAAAATAAGTTCTCTTTTTTCTTCTGTCATTTCTCCCCGATTAAAACACTTACCATGTTGGACAGTGTTGTGACAAATTGATTGGGCCACTGAGAGTCCAGGAAAGGAAAAAGCTGGAGTAGGGGGATCCCCAAGCAAAAGTAGCTGCCTCGCTAAAAATCCTTATAAGGGATTGACATTTGGTTCAGGCCCCTTCCAAAATGCTGGGCCTAGGAGTGTGTGCCAGCTTGTACTCCCTCCCCATCACCCCGAAAGTTAGTGCATGAAAGGTTCGTGACAGGACAGGCACAGTGGCTCATGCCTATAATCCCAGCACTTTGGGAGGCTGAGGCAGGCAAATCACTTGAGGCCAGGAGTTCAAGACCGGCCTGGCCAATATGGTAAAACTCCGTCTCTACTAAAATTACGAAAAATTAGTCAGCCATAGTGGTGCATGGCTTTAATACCAGCTGCTTGGGAAGCTGAGGCAGGAGAATGGCTTGAACCCGGGAGATGGAGGTTGCAGTGAGCCGGGATGGCACCACGGCACTCCAGCCAGGGCGACAGAGTAAGTCTCTGTTTCAAACAGCCAAACAACCCATGAAAGGTTCATGACAAAGTAAAGTGTGGTTCTTTCCAGGGATTTTACATTTCAAACTGGAACAATCTTTTACCATAAACAGATGGCTGTTGATTACAGGCATTAAGTTGGGATTGATGGCAGATCGTTTGTAGGTATTGAAGAGTTGGTCTACCCTATCAGCACAGCCCTGCCAGTTCTCTCAGTGAGTGAAGCCAGCCCTAGTGGGCGAACCCCTGGCACTGCCTGCTCTGAATTCACCTCTCTCCTTTCTGAAATAAACAGGTGTGGTTTTTGGTGGCAGTGTCTGAACCACCTTCCCCACTGCACTTATCCTGTGAGAAGCAAAGCCCCTTCCTGTCGGCTTCTCTTGCTGCTCATGTGTGGTAATGACCTAGATTCTGTCCAACAGACCCCAAGGCTGGGACCCTGACATAAAAGTTAAGAACAGAGGGGGATTCTTCTTGGGGATAGAGGAGGTGGGAGTAACAACTTGTCCGCAGGGGCCGTGCCAGAGGTGCCAGCAGAGGGCCTAACATCCCGCCTCCACAGGATTAGCAAGCCAAATGATGTCACCTGGGACTCAGCCACAGCGGCACAGATCTCTTTGCTGGCTTGTCCTGGGGAGTTCACTTGGCTCGGGTTCTGTCTGCAAAGCTTATTTGCCTGGTGCTCCAGATTCCCCTGTGAATTAGAAACTGTCCTTTCAGTAAATTTATTTGTATCTAAATTAGCTGGTAGAAGTGTCTATTTCTTGCAAATCAGAATCTCAACTGATACCTGCTTGTTCATGGACTTCCAAATCTACATCATTCATCTGACTTCTCACATTTTCTGAGCCTCATTTCTTATTTCTAATCAGGAATCGCCACTTATATCCGCCACCTCCAACTTTACTCAAGATCATGAATTTCTTTCCTGAATGTCAACTCTTCTTCAATTTCATGTAATCATCAATGGTGCCTCTGGTGTCCTGGTCCCTCGGTAGTCATTAGTGTCCTTTGATTCTAATCTTTTTTTTTTTTTTTTCACATTTTACATCCATTCTGTTTCTCAATAAGTCTGACTAACCAATAAATATTTATGGTATGCCTAGGAAGAACGAGGCACTGGGAGTGCTGTGGCGAGCCCCATAGCACTTGGATACTGCTCTGGCCTTCAAAGGGACTGGTTCCAGAGAGGGAATTCTCTTGTTAATAGGTTCCCAAGCCATGACAGATTCCTCCTCTCCAGAAGCCTATCTACCTTGTTCCTGAACTATTTACAACACATTCCTTGCCTTGGGTTGTTGTCTTTACAAATCTTTTGGTGTGTCTTTCTGTCACATTACGTCTCTTGTCAGACACCCACAGTGGCTCACTGTAGTGTTGCAAATTCCAACTAGAGGCATGGATAATGTGGCCTCCTGGTCCCCTGGCCAGGGCCACTCTCACTCCTCTCTTGTCTCACTGGAATTGTCTTACTTTCCCTTAGCCCAGGCAACCTGTGCTCTTAGCTCCCCCAAAGCCTAACATTCCACCTCCTGAAATGCCTCTCTCACCATTGAATGGAAGGATAATCCTGCAAGGTCTTCTCACACCAACACCCTCTGGCTCCATTCATTCTAGAGAGTCCAACATTCCCTGGGCACATTTCTCTTTACCATTTCAGTTGTCTGCACACTTTACACAGTTGGACATTTTTAATGTATGTTTTTGTGGCGTTTTGCCCATCAAACCTTCTGGATTATAAATTTCTCAAAAGCGTGGGCTGCATCTCTTATTTCTAACTCTTTTTTCATAAGGTTAGAAAAATAATAATGATATTAATATTTTGCTTTTGCTTTGTTGTTTACAAAGTGCCGTCACAAATATTATAAATGCTTCACAGCAACATTTAGAGGTGAGAATAGAAGCATGAAAGTGAAAGAGTTTAGGCTCTGGATTAGGCACACCTAATTAAAATCCTGACTGTGCGACTCAGCCCTGGCTGTGTCTCAGTTTATTCATCAGTCAGCAGGGAATAACAACAGTTCCGTATTCATGGGGTAGTTGTAAGAATTAAACTGAGTCCACATATGAAAAGTACTTAGCACAGTGTCTGGCATATAACATGAGCCTAATTAAGACTATTGTTGTTTTTGTTATTGTTTGTTGTCATAAATATCTTCATTTTACAAACGAGTTAGATGAGGTTTGGAGACATAGTCATTTGCCTAAGCTCTTGAGACTACCAAGAGGCAGAGCAGGATACAGAACAGGCTCTAAGATGCCAAAAGCATATGGCACATGGTACAAATACCAATAGACCATGGGCCCCCTGACAACTGAAGCATTGTATTCTACTCCCTGAAAGAACCTGATGGACGTTGTTGAAACTTGTGCAGGATCCCAAAACAATAGAGGACTGGCAGCTTAAAGAGTAGCTACTTAAAGTAGCCCAGGTGGATTACTCTGGGAGGAAAGTGTACATTCTCCTTATTCACTCATACCTTTACAAAATTAAGGCATCCCCTCTGGAGAGGTCAGACATGCTGAGTAATTCTCAGAGGCTGGCTGCCAGCCACTGCCATCAGAACTAAAGGGAAGCCACGGAGACACAGCTAAAAAGACCCCTCTCTCTTGGAAACTAAATTAGAGATGACTTTTATTTTTTTTTCTTGGTGAGGAAAGGAAGGTTAAGTCTCCAGGGCAACGTTTTTCCGGGAGCTCCTCCTCTTGGTCAATCCATCTGCTACTTTTCTGTCGTTACGACATAGGGTAAAGAATGACACATCCTCGCCAAGCACGGTGGTTCACCCTTGTAATCATAGTACTTTGGTAGGGTGGATCACTTGGGGCCAGGAGTTCAAGACCAGCCTAGCCAAATCATGGTGAAACCTGTCTCTACTAAAAATATGAAAATTTAGCTGGTCAAGATGGTGCACACCTGTAATCAGAGCTACTTGAGAGGCTAAGGCATGAGAATCACTTGAACCTGGGAGGTGTAGGTTACAATGAGCCAAAATCGAACCACTACACTCCAGCCTAGGCAACAGAGCAAGACTCCATCTCAAAAAAAAAAAAAAAAAAAAAAAAGAATGACACATCCTACCAGCAAAGAAAAAAGAATTGTCCACAAAGAAATTCTAAGTGAGAGGTCGATGCAGAGGGGGTGTGAAGGGAACACAGGGCTTGCCACATGATGAGCGGCATGCCCTTGGATCACCTACTGGGCCTCAAGGGCTCGGGCTCCCTGTCTGCCCCATGAGGATAACAGTTCCCCATCCCAGGGTTATTTAGGGGATTAGATGAGATGATGCACATGAAGCACCCAGCATTGTATCTGGCACATAATAGCGTTCAACATGAATATTTAAAACTGTGAGCTCAGCCAGGCACAGTGGCTCACACCTGTAATCCCAGCACTTCGGGAGGCTGAGGCAGGCTGATTGTTTGACCTGAGGAGTTTGAGACTAGCCTGGGCAACACAGGAAGATCCCATCCCTACAAAAATAAAATAAAAATAAAAAGTAGCCAGGCATGGTAGCACACACCTGTAGTCCCAAATACTCTGGAGGCGGAGGTGCGAGGATTGCTTGAGCCCTCCTGAGGCTACAGTGAGGCATGATCATGCCGTCGCACTCCAGTGTAGGTGTCAGAGCCAGATCCTGTCTTAAGGGAAACAAGAACAGTAACAACAGCAGCACAGTTCTTGGCTCCCTCAGGAGAGCCGGGCGCAATCTGTCCAAGGATCGCCATAGAGCTCAGCCGTGCTGGTTCGGCACTATAGGGTGTGTCTGCCCAGCTGCTGACAGTTCCACGTGACCTTAGAACCCTCATAGTCCGAGCATCATACCAGCTTCTGAAACCCTGAAGAACATCGCTTATTGTATTTTTACTTTCCTTTTAAAATTTGACATATAATTTTCCTGCTATAAAGTGTACAGCTCCATGAATGTTCACATACGTGTACACATGTGTATCACTACCCAGATCAACTTGTGGAACATTCCCAGCACCCTAGAGCTTTCTCCCTGCTCATCACAGACAATACCCAGAGATAACTGCTCTTCTGGTTTCCATTCACTCAGATTTGTTTTGCTACTTCTCTAAGAACTCACCTTGTTTTAAAAACAGAATAAGAAAAAGCATTTTAGACTTTGAAATCACCTTCAGACCATCACCAAGAATGATTTCCTTTTAGCCAAATGTGCTCCTGAGATTAGAGAAAGAAGTGGGAAAGAAAAATAAAACATACTGGTGAGGAAGGTGAGGGTGCAGAGGGGTGGGAGAGCTGAGAAAGAGTCCTGTAACCAGAGATAACAATTCATGTAACAGAGGAGTGTTCACAGACTGGAGGCTTATTCAGGCCTTCAAGGATGCTTAGGCACTCTGTTTATTAACCGCACAGAGAGGCTCAAGTCTAAACCTACCTGAAAGACAGCGGGATGAGTTAAAGAAAGTCCTCTGGGTAGAAAATCAGTTTCACCAGCTGCCTTTTTAGATGAACCCTTGCTGTCTTCAGGCCTATGCATGCCTCAAGGGTGGAGGGGGTTGCCCGTTTGGAGGTGTGGGTGAGTTGTCCAAAGCCCGCCGAGAAAGAAGGGAAAGAGGAGGGAGAGAGGAGATGATTCCAGAGGGTATTACTACAGCCTTTCATGTCTACAGAGCTCAAGGCTATCCTTGAGCTTGCAGATAAACTTTCCCTTAGTGTATTAAGATTTCAGGGGATCACATTAATTATTCATAATTCCTCTGTTGACACTTTCGGATTATCTGTGATAATAGAAGGGAAGGACAGGGCAGCCCCTCAGCCTAGGTGACGGAGGGACAATGTTGCTGGGGACCACGCTGAGCTCCACTGCTAGCACAGTGGAGGGTTAGGGTTACCCCAGCCTGTTCAGAGAGCTATTTGGAGAGTTCTTAGAAAACAGAGCTCCTCCCACTCATTTTTCTTTGCAAGCCTGGCCCCCTCTGACATGATGATAGGTGGTGGGGTACAGTCCATCTATGGGATTGTTTTGGGCCAAACTTCAGGGCCTCTGGCAGCAGGGGACCAACCTAAGGTTGTAGCTTCTTCTCTGCTGGCTAAACACAATTAGATTCCATTTATAAAATATAATTAACCTTAATATTTGTGAAGATCTAAAGCCTGTGGGTTGACTGATGCTCTTCAGTGCCTTGACTTCCTTTTCATTGACTGCAGGTCTAAAGGTGCTGGAAGCATTGCAGCAGGCTGTATCTCTAATGAAGCAAATGTTGAGCATACCCCACTATGTGCATATCTGTTTATAAATTACATAAATGGACTACTCTGCCAATGTATTCTGTAAAGTAAAAGCAACAAAAAAGAAAATTTGAAAATGAGGTAAAAGGTGAAGTAATATTCTTAAACTAATTTTTAATTGTATTTTCTAACAATGTAAAGATGTTTTGCTTCCATCAAAAAGAATTAACATGTTTTAGCAAGAGCAATGGTTCAGTGAATCTTTGTTAAACAGATTATGATAAAAACAGTTTGAGGAGCTGGTTCTAAACTTAGGAAATAACTCAAATCTTCGTTTTCAAGACTGTCGGAACTAAAAAATTTCCTTTGCCAAGGGACACAAAGACAAATGACAAAGTGCCTCACTGGTTGGAATTAATAAATCGTTATAGTTTATTTTCCAATCTTATTTGCAAATTATGCAAATTCATTGAATTTGGCTTGGAAATTTTTATCTTCCTTGATGTCTATCAATTGTTTTTACAAAGTAAACTTGCAGTGTTCTTCTACTGTTACCATTTTTAACAAATGGGTTCAAAAGCCATTGAAATTCTTTGTTTAGAAAATCTTTACACAGCTTAGAAAATTACATTTTCAACTTCTTAAAGAGTGCTGACATTCGTCACATTTATACTGTTTGTACCAACAGATGAATAACTCAAACCATTTCCAAAATGCTCTTTTCATATACAAGTTTCTTTAGAAAGACTTTACTTGTTAAAATGTCACCTTTACCTTGAAGGGATGGATGACGTGTGGTTTTTTTTTTTTTTCAAAAATATCTGCTTGGTAACATTTGTTATCACAGTGAAGGTCTGAAAATACAAAACACCTTTCTTGTAAAAGAAAAATGTGGAACTCACTTTTAAGTTTGACAAATCTATTCAGAACTTTTCCATGAGTCAACCTGTAAAATTCTGGGTTGTTCAGAAACTTTTCATGCGCACTTCCCAGCTCAGTGGAAGGTATTGATGCTTCTGCTGCCTTTAGACTATGTGTGAATATTAAGTAGCACCTCTTGATATCTGAAGAGGATGGAAGATGAAGGCCCCACTGCCAACCCTCTGACTTGGAGGACTGTGCTCTGCCTACAGGGTGTCTCCCATGCTGTGTGTGACAAGTGAGCATTCAATATTCAGACTTAGGGTGCCAGTGACAATTCACATAGTATATTTTTGGTTTCAGTGTTGGATGAAAAATAAATAGAGAAAGAAGCTTGAAATGTCCCAATGGCTCACACTCCATTTTGAAAACTTGTATTGCTCTTGAGTGAGCTTGACCTTGAATTCATACTTCATCACGAGTTTGGGTGAGATTTATAACCTTGCTGTGCACAGGTTTCTTCTTCAACCTTGGGATAATGACAGCAGCAACTGAATAGGATTGTTAGGAGGACTGTATGAGATGCTGCATGAAGCCATTTAGCATGGTGCCTGGTATGATGAAAGCTGGTTATGATCATGCTTGCACTTCAGGTTCTATTAATCAAGACTCTCATTTAAACCAAATTTAGCAAACTCAGGTCTCCCTAGAATAATTCATCATTGCTCCCCATGTCATTCTCCCCTTTCCCGGTCTGATTTGGGGCATGGCAAATACATTTCATCTCACGTGTTGGATCCAATCCATTGATAGTAGCTGCTCAGAGCACTGGGTTGAAATGGACGGTGATGTTGAGTCTGTTCAACAGAGGAAGAGTGCTGTAATTTTCAATGTCTGCCATGAGCCTTGGAGGTAGAAATTGTAGCAGGCCTTGCAGATATTACTAATCCTTTTCTAATTTCTAATTTTTTATTTCTTCTTCAGGACTGCCAGGATCATCCTTACATAACCAGTCCCTAGCGTGGTTTCCATATTATATCTAAGAGTCCGACAAGGTCTGTTGAGTAAAGTGAACACATCTTTCTCAGTATTATTGCTTCCATTAGCTTGAAGGAAATTATTGTTTTCTAGAAAAAGTTTGATCGGAGAGAGCTGCCCAGAGGGCTTCAGAGTTGGAACAGCAGATCTGACCGGAGACTTCAAGTTGAAGAAAAGGATACTGAAGGCATTTCGAGCTGTAGAGGAAGGTGATCCTGAATTCAAAATAGGAGAAAGTCATGAGGAGAGGGGAACAGAGGTGAAGTCAATGGGAAAATTCGTAGGACATTAACTGAAGGCTGGAAAACTGTAAGTTACATTATAACCACAGTGACTGTAGTTAATTCTTTGAATTAGATAAAGGAGTATATTGTATTCTCTTATCATTATTTTAAAAAAATTTTTGTTGGGTAAGCACAAATACAGTCATATTTCTGTGACCGTAAAGGGCTTAAGAATTTATAAGTGTACCTGGTTAGTTCAGTACTAATTAACCAGACTTAGATGGTGTAATCCTATACTGGTTTGTAAGATGAACTTACCCTGCGTTGTTTGCCCAAAGAGACAACTAAGAAGCTTAAGGATTTGTGGAAATGTGGATGGAAAGGAATCTCAAAGATCTGATGATGTATTCAAACCTTCCAATTACAGAGTAGAAAATGTTTCCCTATGATTTTTTGATATCACCTCCATTTTTTTATAGTCTGCCTCATCATCATACCACCAATGTGCATTGTAAAATATCGTGTCTTTTTTTTTTTTTTTTTTTGAGGTGATGTTTCACTCTTGTTGCCAGGCTGGAGTACAATGTCATAACCTCGGCTCACTGCAAACTCTACCTCCCAGGTTCAAGCGATCCTCCTGCCTCAACCTTCCGACTAGTTGTGATTACAGGCATGTGCCACCACACCCAGCTAATTTTGTATATTTAGTAGAGATGGGGTTTCTCCATGTTGGTCAGGCTGGTCTCAAACTCCTGACCTCAAGTGAACTACCTACCTTGGCCTCCCAAAATGCTGGGATTACAGGCATGAGCCACAGCGCCTAGCCCTTTGTTTTGTTTGTTATTTGTTTTTGAGACAGGGTCTCACTCTGTCATGAGGCCGGAGAGCAGTGGCATGATTATGGCTCACTGTAACCTCATCTTCCTCAGGCTCAGGTGATTCTTCTGCCTCAGGCTCTCAGGTAGCTGGGACTACGGGTGCATACCACCATGCCCTGCTAGTTTTTTGTATTATTTTTTTTTTTTAGAGAGATGGGGTTTCCCCATATTGCCCAGGCTAGTCTCAAACTCCTGGCCTCAAGCAATCTACCTGCCTCAGCCTTCCAAAGTGCTGGGATTACAGGTGTGAGCTACCATGCCCCACTGTCCTTTTCAAATTAAAGTGAGTTGACGTTAATTGAATTTTAGAAACTTAAAACACTGACGAAGCCCTGTGGACTAATCAAAGGTTCATTGAGTATTACAAAGCTTAAACTAAAAATGACTGCAATCTTTGTGTTAAATAAATACGGATTTATACATGTATGATATAATGAATGTATAATTATAATTTAATGTCTGCCATTAACTGTTGAGCAATGGTCGTCATTTAGTGTAAACAGGCAAGAGAAAACACCCACTCAAGTTGTTAAACATACTTTTGATTTCTGGACTCTAACTTCTACCCTTGGCTCAGGAAATTAAACTGTTTCGTGTTCTCTAGAGGAGAGAGATTTTCTTTCATTTGTTTTATAATGAACATTAGTCAACCGTTGACTAATGCTGGATATAAAGTTACATGGTCGCCATGTGTTAAACATTATCTGCTGTGTGTACAGAATCTGCTGTACAAAATGCAATTCTTTTGGCATTTGAAAGGGCCTGACAAATGGCACTTCTCATTCATAATCAAGTTCTGAGCCAAATGGTAAATAAGACAAAAGAATAAGACAGTCAGAAAACTAAATCACCTTTTTTTTTTTTTTTAACTGATAAAGTGAAAAAGGAGAATGGTCATGAAGAATAAGGCATATACAGGTAGGCATTGGGTTTCTTGATGCTAAACTCTGGAATTAGGCAAACCAGCCAACTTAGTCACAGACAGGTCAGGATGACCGCAGATGGCATGGAAAAGCACTGAAGAATGTGTGGACCTGCAGGAGAGAAGGGGAGTGTCTTAGTCCGTTCGGGCTGTGATTACAACATTCCAAAATCTAGGTGGCTTAGGAACAACAGAAATTTGTTTCTTATAGTTCTGGAAGCTGGGAAGTCCAAGATCAAGACAGATTCTGTGTCTGCTAAGGGTCCACTTCCTGGCTCATAGATGGTACCTCCTCACTTTGTCTGTACGTGGCGGAAGGGGAGAGAGGCACCTCTCTGGCCTTTTATAAGGCTACTAATCCCATTCATGAGGGCTCTGCCCTCATGAGCTAGTCACCTCCTTAAGACTGACTTGCTAGTTTCATCACCTTGATGGTTAAGGATTTCAAGATGTGAATTTGGAGGGAGGCGAGGAACAAACATTCAGAGCATAGAAGAGAGCTGGGCCACAGTCCCTGGCATCACCTTCCAGCCTCATCTATCAGATGAACCCACTCCTCACTCTTCTTCCCAGTGTAGCCCTGGTGGTGCAATGTGACAAGGGAGCCATGCCCAGGTCCGGGTTCAGGAAAGGGATTGCAGAAAGTCATCAAAATACTGCATAAGCTCAAAACATGCAGAAAACACATCACTTGGTGGAATAGAGATTCCATGAGGGCAAGAATTTTTTCCATTTGTCCATTGCTGTATTCCCAGTGTTAGGAAAATTACCCCAGCACACATAAGGTGTTCAACAAATATTAATCAAATGGACAATTATAAGGAGAATTAAGTAAGCAGGCAGGCAGAGCAGATAGGAGCTGCATACGTGTGGGGCTCCCACCTCAGGGAAAGAAACATTGTCCTCCCCATTTCTGTGACAAGTTGAATATGATAATTATAGTGATTCTAGGGGAAATTTTTTTTTTATTTGACAACTTTGTCGTTACATGACATCATAGAATTATTTGTGGGTAAGGAAAAAATACAATATTAATTACATTTTACAATAATATTAATTGCATCAATATTATTAATAATATTAATTACAGTAATGTCAATTACTAATATTTATTGAATGTATATATTAGGCACCAGATGCTGTTCTAAGCTTTTTGCAAGTATTGACTCCTCTAAAATTCACTGTAGTCATTTGATGTACGTACCATTACGGGGCCATTTTATGGATGTACACTGCCAGTTGTAAGAAGTTCAAATCCAGGTCTTTTAGTTCCTGAGCACGTACCTAACCACTACATTATGTTTTGCTATTGAATTCCACCCTTCTCTTCCTCCATCACCCAACTTTCTGTGTGTGTATATGTGTGTGAGTGTGTCTTTCTGATTCTCTTCCTGTCTCTTGGCCAAGTGTTCTTCCCCTCTGCATGGTTGAGTTTCTTTATCTATGGAATGATAATAACATTCAGCCATGAGGCTGAATTAGATAATGAGTGTTAAGCACATAGCACAGTGCCTGGTACCTCAGTTGCTGTTGTCTAATGAACAGTAGTTATCGTCCACATTTTTTGTATTGACTTTGATCCTATTGGGCAAAATCTTTGCACTAGGCCCCATATACATCTGCAGATTGGCTAGCCTTGGGCCAGGCACCCTCCTAGATTCAATCGGCTGCTCTGAAGAGAATGGGCTCCCATGGCCATTTCTGTTGGATGGAACTATGGACTTTCTGGTTTCTGAGAACTGCTTCTTCCTTAATATAGTAATCCGGACTTCCAGTTGATGGTTATCTCTGACTATTGATTTGCCTCACTTTCCCTTTTAGCAAGGAAGTCGACACTAGCCCAGCCTTTGTTCTCAGGGAAGTCTTAAGGGTACATACAGTGTTTTCTGTGATGGAGAAAAAGATGCTGCATGCCTGCAGGAGGTACAGAATGAAGTGGCACAAAATAAGCTTCTCTTGGAGTCCGGGGGAACCTGCACTCCTCTGTCCTCACCGAGTTTTGAACCAAGTGAGACATTAGACAAAAGAGTGACACAGCCTGGAAACCAAAATTTCCCCTGTATTTATTGAAAATGCTGATGTCAGAGAATGAGGCTTACATTTGCAGGCTTCTCGATATGCTGTTCCAAAACCAGGCAAGCCAAACCACCTAGTCAAAGACAGGGCTGGACCAGGGAGTCCCTGCAAAGATCTAGGTTATCCAAGTTAAAAGAGAAGATGCTTGTGAGAACACAGATACGTGCTTTGACTAACGTGAGATACCACTGTCATGTTTAAGGAATTTGATTTGCCAAATTACAATGAGGGAGCTTGATGTTAAGAGGACCACAATCTTTACGGACTGCCATATTTTCTAGACTGAAGAATAGTTTTTCCACCTCTGATGTGAAAAGCCCTGAATCTCTTGAACCTCGATTTTCATTAAGCCTCAAGGAAGTGGAAGAAAAGTAGAGGTTATTACGGTGAAAAAAGCGCAGGCCCCTTCCTAATGCACTAATGCACCCAAATGCTTTCCGATTGAATGCCATTGGGTACATGTCATTCCAAAAACCCTACTCTTCATTGACAGTCATTTGGGTGAGATGAGTACTGAGAAGGTGCGAGTGGTGTTTTATAGCGAGACTTTAAGGTAGCATTTTTGTTCCTTCTTTTCTTCCATCCACCCTTCTTCTTATCCTCTTTCCCATATTTCCTTCCTTCCTTTATTTTCTCACTGAGGAGCTGCGAGCTCCATGAATGGCTTGGTGCCCGAACAGCACCAAGGTGAATTAACACTGATTCCCCTAAGGGAAAATGTGAAACTGCTCATAACTTGTTTGCAGCGGTAGGAGGGGTGGAAAGTGTAAGCTTAATGCCTCCTGCAAGCTGCAGCTTGCTTTCATGAGCAAAGTGCTCTTTCAGAGTTCTAAATACCTTTGTGCATCGGTTGGCTGTCCGTTGGTGGAGTTCACCAATTCCTACTCTCAATTGCAATGCCTTTGGAAAGGTGCCCACAAGACTGGGTCTCATCTCCTGCATGGGGTGTTGGGACTTGTTTGTTGTGGAGTGTTTTCTCTTACGGTGAAGACCGCAAGACCCGACAAGAGAGAGCTGCCCGCAGGAGACCTCATGGCTGTGGGTCGTAGGAACACAAATGCAAACATTAGCGTCCCTGACGAGTCCATTGGAAGAGAGACCTCCTACCCATGGTCATTTATGTACCCATCTCACTTCATAGCTCTTTGGTCTGTCAAAGGTGATCTCGTTTACCTATTTGTTTATTCGTTATCTGTCTTACCACAAGAATATGTGTGTTCCCATGAGGACAGGGGCACAGAGGATAATCTGCCCTGTTCACCTTTGCAACATCTATGTCAAGGGCCATGCCTGGCTCATTTCAATTAGGAAATAAATATTTGCTGAATGAATGACTGAAGATATGAATCCTGTCCCATGTGCTCATTTTACAGAAGAGGACACAAAGCAACACCTCGATGTGCTGCTAGTCACACAGACGGAGTTAAAACCCAGACTGTAATCCAGTTCTTCATGTCCCTCAGCTCTTTTTTTTTTTTTTTTTTTTTTTTGAGACAGAGTTTCGCTCTTGTTACCCAGGCTGGAGTGCAATGGCGCGATCTCGGCTCACTGCAACCTCCGCCTCCTGGGTTCAGGCATTTCTCCTGCCTCAGCCTCCTGAGTAGCTGGGATTACAGGCACACGCCACCATGCCCAGCTAATTTTTTGTATTTTTAGTAGAGACGGGGTTTCACCATGTTGACCAGGATGGTCTCGCTCTCTTGACCTTGTGATCCACCCACCTCGGCCTCCCAAAGTGCTGGGATTACAGGCTTGAGCCACCGCGCCTCCCTCAGCTCTTTAATCAAAAGTCACTTTCTCACTGAGGTTTCCCCTGGCCAACTCTGGAAAATTCCATAACCTCCACTGTGAACAATATTTCACATTCCCTCCCCTCAACTCTTGAGAACTTTCCATGACAAATTTTCTCTCTCTATTTTATCTTGTTCATCATCTAGCCTTTCCTGTAGAATGTGGACTGTGAGAGGGCAAGAGTTTTTTCTGTTGCATTCATTGCTGTACCTCAAGCACCTAGCACAGTGACTGACACGGAGTAGATAATATTCACTGCTGAGGAGTGAATGAGTGGGACTATGCCCCTCAGCCTTTGGGGACACAAGGGGACACAGTTTCCATGGCAGCTCAAGAGAGTGGCAAATAAAGGCTGGACTTCGCAACTAAACCTGCATTCTCATGCCTTTGTCCCTGCCACTCATCTGTGTGGCTTTGGACAAGCTTGCCTGAGTCTCAGTTATCCCATCTGTGTTACAGGAAAGGACTAAGTGATATCATTCCGTCTGACACACGGTAGGTGCCCAATAAAATGTCTCCCTTGCTCCTGATCTGTCCTGTGAGGATCCACAACAGGGTTTCCGCATCTAAGAAGCCAAGGAAAACCTGAGGAGCCCATTGCAGTGAGTGCTGAGAGGGTAGGAGTGATGAGAAATGCGGAGCAGATTGCGGACTTGCAAGAAAGCACCTTGCTGCTCCCCTTCACTCTGCCTGAGCTTGAACATCAATTAGCACAGTGCGCACTTGACTCTGTGGGTGGAAGCCAATCTGCTAACCATGGCGAGGGGAAAAGCGCTGACATGCTGGGCTCTTCCCACTCCTTGCTCTAGGAGGGTTTGCAAATGGGGTGTAGGTCAGGAGGTGGATCTTCTGAGAAAGGGGGTGGTGGGCCCCTCTACAATTAGTCTGAGTGAAGAATACGCTACCTCTTTGTCTTCCTGTTCAGAGACTGATGCTGTCGGGTGACCAGGTGAAATGCCAGCCGAAATGGCAGGTTAGGAGCTTTGTGACAGCCTTGCTTACCAACTCTGATTTGCAGCCTCATTTGACTCCTCTGTGAGTAGAGCTGAGTCATAAGAAAAGAGCAGCTGCCTGGGGAGGGAAGACAGGGGGCTATTAGCTCTGCCGGCCCTGACAGCTCAGCCAGCCCTGCCCCCCGCCCCCCACCCCACCTCACAAAGGCTCCTGCTGAAGGCAGTTTAGAGCCTAGTGGTCAAAGACAGGACCTGAGTGTCAGACAGATCTGGCTTCTTGTCCCACCTCTGTCACTTCCTGGTAAGTACAAGTCACTTAACTTCTCTAAGCTCAGTCTTCCCATCTATGAAATGGGCATACTCACAACGTCTACTCCCTGGAACTGCTAGGGATTTACAATGAGATATTCCATGTCACTTGCCTGGCACACAGCAAGTGCTCAGTAAACATTAGCCATGGCCACTGGTATTGTTGTGGCTGGTGATACAGCAGCGAACACCGAGACAAAAGCCCCTGCCCTCCTTCAGCCCACATTCTGCAGGGAGGAAGAAATGATGAACGAGGTACAAGTAAACAGTGTCTTTCAGTCATGAGAAGAGCTCAGAAAGGAAAAAAGCCAGAAGGGAATGTGAAATGTTGGCTAGTGTAGGAGTGTGGAGTTTTTCATAGTTGGCCAAGGGAGTCCTCACTGAGAAGGTGACTTGATTAAAGACCTGAAGGTGAAGAACTAGATTCTACTCCAGTGTGACTAGAGGCAAGTCACGGTGTTGCTTTGTCTCTTCTGTGAAATGGGCCCACAGGAAAGGATTCATGACTTCAATCACTCATTCAGCAAATATGTGTTTGCTAGTGAAAATGAGCCAGGCATTGCCCTTGGCACAGATGTTGCAATGGTGAACAGGACAGACGAGGCCCCCATCCTCACGGGAGCACATTCTTCTTGTGGGAGGACAGATTATTAATAAATGAATATGTAAACAAGATCACCTGTGACCCACCTAAGAGATTTGAAGTGAGTTGGGCACATAAACGACCGTGGGTGGAAGGTAACTCTGCCGATGGGGAATACTGCATTTCCTGCCCTGCTTCTCACCTGCCCATGACGTCTTCCTGTGGACCAGCCCCATGAAGGAGCTCACCAAGCAAGGCCCGGCCAGTCTCGATCTGGGAAGTCACCAGCACTGAGCAGGTGTGGGAACCACAGAAGGTATAGTGGGGAGTAGGGCCTGCTCTTCCTCCTGGGTCCCGGGGGAGCCCCTGGCTCTTTCAAATCTTCATGACACTTATGGTCTGCAAAGTAGAGTGATGAAACACTCTATGAAACATCCCGCCACACTGCCATTTATCAATCGCCGTCTTTTGGCCTCAGGTTTTCAGATTCTTTCCAGGTATATATCTCTTTTCATGTCTCTATTCTCTGCCATCAGAAAGCTCTATTTCTGATTCCCTTTCTTTCTCTTTCTCTTTCTTTCTCTCTCTTTCTTTTCTTTTCTTTTCCTTTCTTTTCTTTCTCTTTCTCCCTTCCTTCCCTCCCTTCCTTCCTTCCTTCCTTCCTTCCCTCTGTCTGTCTGTCTGTCTTTCTGTCTTACTCTGTCACCCATCCTGGAGTGCAGTGATACGTTCATGACTGACTGCAGCTTTGAACTCCCAGGCTCAAGCCATCCTTCCACCTTAGTGCCCGACCTCATCCTGAGTAGCTGGGACTACGGGCATGCAACAGCATGTCTGACGTTTTGTTTTGTTTTGTTTTTCACTTTCGTAGAGTTGGGGGTCTCACTATGTTGCCCAGGTTGGTTTTTGAGCTCGTGGGCTCAAGCAATCCTTCCACCTTGGTCTTCCAAAGCGTTAGGATTACAGGCATAAGCCACTGCACCTGCCTGAATATTCTTCTCTTGACAGTTACAATATTACAATATTCCTTCCCTACTGAATCGCATCCTTTTGAGTTTTCAGCCCAGAGTCCTAACCTTGTTATATTAGCTTGGTTAGTATTCCCCTCTTTCCAGCCATGGCTCCCATTGCAGGCCTGGCTGCACTTCATTAACAAGCTGTTTTCACCACTCCCTGGGCATTAATAAAGATAGTAAATGAGCCCCAGCCCCTTGCACCCTTGCAGCCGCCTCCCTGCTGGGGACCTGCTTGCTATTTGCTGTGTTGCCTTGCTTATCGTCTCACAGCCAATTGTGACAGTAACAGATTTTTCTAGGGGATTTCTGATGAAGCAGAGGCATAATAATGCCAAAGTCTAGGAAAACTTACTTTGCTGGCAGGATCTGTGTCCGGGATAGGCCTTGTGAAAATGGATGTCTCAGGACAATGTTTCTTGGCGCCACAGACACCACTGCCCTCCTCCTCCCTTTTGTGGCCTGCCACCTCGTGCTAATTTAAGTCCTCATAGGAACTTGCTGTTTCTATTTTCTAGTCTTCTTGATTATCATTTTTATGGTTCTTAAAGTGTCAGTCAACTAGTTACTATTTAAAAATCAGTAGAAACTAATGACAACAAGCCTTTCTTCTTCCTTCCTTTTAGTGTATTTCTTCCTTTTAGCAACGTTCATCTATTTAATTCTGTTCAACACACACTGTTTACTGAGGGCCTCTCCATGTGCCAGATATAGTTTGGACACAGACGTCCAAGGACGATGAGGTGCTTCTGCTTCTGGTAGAATGTGTAATCTTCCAGCAGACCAGTCCTCTTTCAGGTAGCAATTATTGTGTCAACTTTGTATAAAATTTAAATAGAAAACCAAAAAAACACCAACAATTTGGAGACACTGGAATGGTATTGTCTGAATGTTTGTGTTCCCTGATCCCCACCCTGCCAATTCGTATGTTGAAATCTAATCACCAACGTGATGTTATTAGGGGATGGGGCCTTTGGAGGCTCTCCCCGTGAATGAGATCGGAGTCCTTGTAACCGAGATCCCAGAGAGCTGCCTTGTCTCTTCCACAGTGTGAGGCCAGCAAGAAAGTGGCATCTGTGAACCAGGGAGTGGGCCCACACCTGATGCGGAACTGCTGATGCCTTGATCTTCTTGGACTTCTGGAACTCCAGAACTGTGAGGAATAAACTTCTGTTGCTTATAAGCTACCCAGGTTATGTCATTTTGTTATAGCAGCCAGGTAGGCTAAGACAGAGAGAGAATAAAAGCAGAAAGATTCTAGAAAGGAATTGACCATGGAAGAAAGAAAAGACACTGGTTTTTTTCCTCCCTATTTTTATGGCTTTTAGACTTGGGTATCATGAGGGTAGAGTGAGTAAAGTCCTATAAAAATTCACTCATGAGTGAGAGGGAGATCATAGAAATGAGAGAATCAAAAAAGAGAGAGAACCCAAATTTTGTGTATAAACTCCTGCCGAATCTGTCTAACCCTTGAACAATGTGTGTGTCAGGCAGATTGCAGTCAGACAAGGTACAAATGAATGAACTGAACTGAGATTTGAGTTGCTGCCCCCAAAAGGCAGAGATTGTACTTTGAAACCAGCTAAATAAATTTCTTGCTAAATCAAATCAAATAAACACTCTTTGGAGGAATATAACGTCATCCAGAGTCACTCCAACATGACATTCATAATGTCCAGGATATGGTCCAACAGAATTACTCAACATATGAAGAAACAGAAAAGTGTGACCCCTGCTCAAAAGGGAAGGACAATTAATGAAAACTGACCCCAAAGACACTAAAAGATAATGAAGTGTGTTAAGTAAATTATTAGAATGCAATACAAACTATGCTTTAAGCTGATTCCTAAAGTTATATCCTCAGCACATAAGTGGCATATGGGACAGAAAAATCTGTATCTCTGCCTAGGACAGGAAATGCTCCTCAGAGGAGTGAACATCTGAGCTGGAGTATTAGGACCTGAAGAATGAAGAAGGCTCAGTAAGTAAGAGAAAGAGGAAGGGAGAGAGAGAGAAGAGAGAGAGTGTGTGTATACAGTGGGGAAGTATATCTAGAAAATGAGGGAGGGTATTTTAGAAAGAGGAAATAGCAGAAGTTCCCTTAGGAAAAATGACAAGAGCAGTTGAAACTCTCCTAAGTTAATTGGTTCATCAAAACTATTGGTTAAAATGAAAAAATTATAAAAAATTATCTATACATGCCTTAAACATTTGACTTAAAACATATTAATAGATATTTTTTACTGATTTTTTAATTTATAATCCAGATCTTTTATTGGAATATGGTCTTCCAATTATTGTTCCATGTTGAATATCTGAGAGAGCAAATATTGCATTGTACATCATTTTCAGTTTTGACTTTTTAAGTGAAGTGAGAAGTTAAAAACTGTTACAAAGCAACCTGAAACAGTTCAGTCCTTATATTTACCTTTTTCACACCTAATCCAACAGCATTTTGGGGGTAATTTATTGAGCCTATCAAAAGCATTCAGCCTAGTTTTCATATAAATATTCTTTCTCACTGAGCGTAATGGCTCATGCCTTTAATCCCAGAACTTTGGGAGGCTGAGACAGGTGGATCTCCTGAGGTCAGGAGTTTGAGACCAGCCTGGCCAACATGGTGAAACCCCATCTCTACTAAAAATAAAAAAATTAGCCAAGCATGGTGGTGTGTGCCGGTAATCCCAGCTACTAGGGGGGCTGAGGCAAGAGGATTCCTTGAACCTGGGAGGTGGAAATTGCAGTGAGTCAAGATCATGCCACTACACTCCAGCCTGGGCAACAGAGCGAGACTCCATCTCAAAAAAAAAAAAAAAAAAGAAAAGAAAATGAAATATTCTTTTCTCTCTGATATAGCATATTATGAAGTATTTATATATAAATTGAATTGCATGACAATGACAAGTACAGGGACAATGAACTCTTGGTAAATACACAGCTTTGGCTTGTGGGGGCAGAGGTGTTAGATCCATGAGAGAGCTGCCAAGCTTCTCACATGCTCATTATGTGGTGAGCATTAGTTAATATGTTTACAGTGAATGGAGAGCCTTAGTCAATAGAGTTAAAAGCAAATGTCCTAATTTTGTATAGCTGCTGCATAGCCCAAAATATATCTGCAATATTGTCTAACCCAGAACAATTATCCTAACCTTATAAATTAACTTCCAGGTGTAAATATGGAAATATAAAAAGAAAAAACATGTTAGAGTAGTCATTCTAACAGAACACCATCAAGAACTGGTCATTTTAGGTCATCTCTGGGCTCACCGTCTTCCTCTTTCAAGGACATCTCATCAACTGTGCTTCTGCTATAGGCTTCTAATTTCCTACTCTCAGAAAATAACATTGGCTAGTCTAGGCAACATGGTGAAACCCCATCACTAAAAAAAAAAAAAAAAAAAAAAAAAAAAAAAAAAAAAAATGCTGAGTGTTGTGGTACATACCTGTGGTCCCAGCTGCTTGGGAGGCTGAACTGGAAGAATCCCTTGAGCCCTTGAGGTTGAGGCTGCAGTGAGCTGTGATCACTCTACTGCACTCCAGCCTGGGTGACGAAGTGAGATCCTGTCAAAAAAAAAAAAAAAAAAAAAAAAAAAAAAAAAAAAAGAAAAGAAAAGAAAAAAGAAAGAGAGAGAGAGAGAGAGAGAGAAGGAAAATAGCAAGTGGGTTGCTACTATAAGATAAGTTTGGGAAATTCAGTAAACATCAGATGGCCTCAGTTAAGCATTTGCTAAAATCCAATTTGAAGAAGTCATTTAAATTTAGTTGAAACATTTTATTTAAAAATTGGATTGGAAATCACATGTCACCTGCCTTCTACAGCTACCTAGATTAAGTAGGTTGGTTAAAAAAAAAAAATCTTGGGTACATATTTTTTGGGGCCCTAGTCTAGAAGTCAGAGACATGTATTTCTCAGGATGGGAAGTGCAAAAAGAAAAAAAAAAACTTTCCTTTTCAGACCAATAGTCCAAAGAAATGGGAATAAGGGAAATAAGGCAAGATTTATAGCAAAAACACATTTCGAAAGATGATTACAAGAATTATTTATTTACATGCAGGTATTTGGCTGACTAGGTTGAACTGATTTGAGTAATCAAGTGAAAAATGAATAAGAACTAATGAAGAATTGGTGGACTTTTTCTAAAAGGACAAAGCTTTTAAATTACCCACATAGATTTGGTCTTTGGGTATAATACTGTGCTCTTCTGAGCTTTGGTACTGTAGTAATTTGCATTGGAGTTTCAAATAATGATTCATGAGCACTCTCACTCTTCTAGTTTCTGAGTTTGTGTCATCAACAAATATTTATTGAGCACCTACTAAGTGCCGCATGCTGAATAAAGAACTGATCATATGTTTATCTTTATAAAGATTATTGTTTGAGACATAATACTTTGGTAACCATTAGATCATTTAAAGAAAAATTAAGAGTTTCACAGTAGTCTTGGAGTGCCTCGAACTTCCAGAGTAACTATGCTTTTTGATCACTTATGAGGACTAATTCTTACCTATACATAAACAAGACTTCCAGTTATAATAGAATTGCCTCGTCAGAATCCATTTCCCAGCTGTCATTTCATGCAGAGGGCATGACAAACATCTTGACTTTGGCTGTTTATTTGAGAACAGGTGGGACCAAGTCATATACATCTTCTCATAACTATGAAAATATCATTTTAAAATATAGGTCAGTATTCTTACAGCATTACATTGTGCAGTATTTGGACTGTTGTTTTTGCATTAATATCTGTTTAAAGTCCCCAGTGTGTTAATGACCATTGGTCCACATCTTACTTATCAACACTGAACACACAGGACCTGACCATTCCTTCCTTCCTGAAAAATTCTCTTTTTTTTTTTTCAGGGGACAGGGTCTCACTCTGTCACTCAGGCTGGAGTGCAGGGGTGTGATCTCAGCACCCTGCAACCTCCACCTCCTGTGTTTAAGCATTTCTCCCTCGTAGCTGGGACTATAGGTGTGTGTCACCACGTTCAGCTAATTTTTGTAGTTTTTAGGAGAGACAGGGTTTTGTCATGTTGGCCAGGCTGGTGTCAAACCCCTGACCTCAGGAGGCTACCTGCCTTGGTCTCCCAAAGTGCTGCGAAGAAGTGTTCTCATTTTTTATTTTTGGTTATTGTACACTCTCTTGGGTTTCTTGTTTAACGGTATTTTTGAGGTACCTACTTCAGTATCATACAATTCACATATTTTGAGTGTCCACAATGCTTTTTAGCAACTTTGCCAAGTGGTGTAACCGTCAACATAAATCACTTTAGAATAGTTTCATCCTTTTAGTAAGAACCCTCAGGCCCATCTGCAGTTAACTCCCAGCCCCACCTCTCTTGGTTTTTCTCCTGCCTCCCTGGCTACTCTCTCTGTCCTTCACAGGCTCATTCTCCTCTATTGAGTCATTAGCTATTTAACATTCTCAGGGTACCACTTGGGCCCTCTCCTCTTCTCTTTCCTTGGCAGACATCATCATGACGTCAGCTTCAATTACCACCTAGATGCAGGCAGCTCTTCATGTTGTTCCAGATCCGTAGATCCAAAATGTCTACTAGACATTTCCATTGTAGATATGGAAACATCCCAAATCCAAACTCATGGCTTCCATTACAGTTCTCATTCTCAATCTTAGTAAGTAGAACAATTATCGATTCAATCTGCAGAGCCAAAAATCTTGGAGTCATCCTGATAAGAGCTCCTCCCCTGCCATCCCCATATTTAATCCACCCCCAGTGTCTTTGCTGTTTCATATCCTCAACGTCTCTTCTATATAACTCCTTATCCACATCACCACTGCCATTAACATGGTCCGGGGTCCCATTATCTCTCACCTGGAATGTGTAAGAATAGCCTCTGATCTGTGTCCTCATCTTCCTCTTCCCCCTCTGATCAGTTCTCTGTATTGTAACCAAAGTGAAATTGAAAACAGAAAGCAAATCTGATCTATTGACTTTCCCTTCTTCCTAGATTAACGTAAATGTATTAACACAATTCATCCCACACCACTACCCCTGCCTTCTGTTCTACAGCCCCTTTTTAATTTTCTTAGAAGTACAAACATTTCTTCTCGCCACAGGGACATTGCACCTTTGCTGTCTCTGCTTAAACCTCTTTTGTTACTCACTTCCATTCTCCTGGTGAAACTGCTACCAATCCTTCTGATCTCAGCTCAGTCCTCACATCCTCATGGAAACCTCCCCTACCCACCCTCAGCATAGCCAAGTCATCTGATATGTTTCTTTTAGTGGTCATCCCTTTTCCTTTTTAAAATAAAAATTATTTATTTATTGTTTAGAGATGGAGTCTCGCTCTGTCACCCGGGCTGGGGTACAGTAGTGCAATCTCGGCTCACTGCAGCCTCAACCTCCTGGGCTCAAGTGATCCTCCCACCTCAACCCCCACAGATAGCTTGGACTACAGGTGCTCACCACCATGTCTGGCTAATTTTTGGAGAGATAGAGTTTTACCATGTTGCCCAGGCTGGTCTCGAACTCCTGAGCTCAGGCGATCTGCCCTCCTCAGCCTCCCAAAGTGCTGGGATTACAGATGGTGGTGCCACCACGCCAGGTCTCCTTTTCCTTTATACAACCTACTACATTTCGTAACTATACACTTATTTCTGGCTGTTAGAGTGTATTTGTATTTTCTACTAAACCATAAGCTTCATGAAGGCAACAACCTTGCCATCCAAGAAGAGCTAATACAGTCTGCAGGAGGTACCCCCTAAAAAAGTGTCAAATGAACAGATCAATAAATAGAATGAATCAAACCAGTAAAACCAAGCAGAACGCAATGGCGAAGACCTGGAAATTGCTTACATTGTATAGCTTTATTCCCTCGTTTCTCTAAAAGAGCTTCCTTTCAAAATGTGTTTTTACCCAGAAAGGAAAGCTCAGTTTAAATTCAGGAGCTAGTTCTTGACTCAAGTATATCAGACAGTCAAGCTCTTATGACTTTTCTGAGAACATATCTTCAACTCTGGTATGTCTTTATTTCTGAAATGATGTAACCTCTCCCACTCCTTGGAAATGAAATTAAGAGGCAGTCTTAACTCTTAATTTCAGTGGTGCACTGGTTAACATTAATTCTACAACTGACTCTCAAGGATCAGTAGCCTTTGCCCATTTCTGTGGTGTGAATACTCTGACTGTAGTCAATTGCAAGCTCCCAACTTGCTGTCTCTCAAAACAATGCTGGGAAGAGATATGAGATGCTATTAAGGGCCATGCCGTTCAGCTCCACCACATCGCTAGATCTGAGGAACATTCACCTCCAAGTTTTTATTTTCTTTTCTTACCTAAAATTTGGGTTGCCCTTGCCTCTGTCTTCCTTTCTGCAACCTCATGGTTCTTTTTCTATTTTTAAATACTTTCAATAGTCAAGATTGCTATTTGGAATACAGAGACTCTGAGAGAGGTTTCATTTCCATTCCCCAGGCTAAATGACCATTTCTGTCCTGAACTCTAATCTGCCACAAGAATCAGGCAGAGGGCTTCCACCTGTGTTTGCAGCTTCACCAATATCTGCATCACACAATAAATTCCATCTCAAAAAGAAACATAGGTTCAGGAATCTGATCCTGAGTAAATGTTATTCACAACGACTGTTTACCAACAGTTTCACATGCCTTTGTGAACACTTCATAAAGAGTTTTCAAGGCAGTGTTTGTGCAAAGGATTAGTGAAAGGGCAAAAGTCCGAAGGGAGAGAAGTCACTAAAGTACATGTCTCTCCAAGCATTAAACTATCAACAAAATTAAAACTTGGCTCCACCCTAGAGCCCAGCTTCCCAGCCTACATTAGACACCCACATGTGTTGCCAAAGATAAAGTCAACAACAAAAGCACACATGTCACATCTCCTGCGGAAGCTTTACCACTGCCACTCGGGTGTGGCAACCCAAGCCTGCTGGAAATCCTCACAGCAAACACGCCACAGAGTCCATCTCTTGCTATGTGGCTGATGGCAGGGCACAGAACGTTGCTCCTGAAAGCAATGGTTGCAAAGCTAGCAAGGGCCCCAACTGTTTGTTAAATGCCTAATGATTAACAGAAGCCTCTGTCTCGGCCTTTGTGCTGCCACTCAGGGAAGTCTGTTTAGTAAACAGTCAACCACCAATATCTCGAATAGGTTGAACAGATGGCTCTAGAGTTCAAGCCAACTGTGTTTCCCTCGATTTCACACAGCTTTGGGTAATGAAGGCCATAAAATTGGAGAAAAGCATAAACACAAACACACCCATTCTCACCTCTCCCATGACAAGGGCTTCAATCTCTAGATGATAAAATCTGAGAAAGATGTGAGATTAGAGGGAGAGGAGAACCTATGTGGAGTGGATTTGAATTCATAAGAAATCGTCTGTTTGTGACTGAAGGTCAAGGAGAAGGAAATGAAATCTCCATAAACTTTTCTGCATACAGCACCTGAAGGAACGAATACAGTGAAAGAGAGTAGCGTGAGGCTCAACCAATGACTTGAAATCTGTAAGCAGAAACCCTTGATTCTAAAGTAGAAAAACCTTATGATAAAGTTGTAAATGGAACATTTGGCCTATCTACCACAGAGCTTTTCCATCACACCCTAACTCCAAATGCAATAAGCAAAAAAAAAAAAAAAAAAAAAAAAAAAAAAAAAAATCAATGTTAAAGGCTGAGCTATGAATACCACAAGTTCGACATGATTCTGCATTATTACCTACTTAGGTTGGGCACCTAATCCTTGGGAGGCCAAGGCAGGAGGATCACTTGAAGAAGCCACAGTTCGAGACCAAACTGGGCAACATAGCAAGACCTCCCCTATACAAAAAAATTAAAAATTAGCCAGGCCTGTCCCTGATTACCTGTTACTCTTTCTTTACATTTGTAAAATGGGTACATAACGCCTAACTTCATATATTTCACAGAGATATGGCTGAAATAAAAGAGTCATGTCTTCCAGGCAAGAAGGCATTGTAAATTCATGTTTTAAGGCCCTAATTTACTCCAAGTAAATGCTATAGCAAGCTTTAAATGAGAAAAATAAAACAGACACAGCCCTCATTCCCCGAGATAAATTTCTGCATAAATCAGAAGCACAAAGCAGGAGGTATGAAAAATTTATCTGAAAAATACATACAGGCCTGATAATCACCTGTAAAATATATCTGAAAAATATTCATGGAGCTAATACAAAGCTTGGTACATAGAGAAGAGGGAAAGGGCAGGTGTGACAGAATAGACATTATCCACATCACCAAAGGACAGGCACCCTGGGTTTCCACTAGACAGCAGAGTTCTGGAGTAAGAATCCAACTAACCTAATTTACATATCCATGGAGCACAGGAAGGAATGATATCAGAGAGAAAAGCAAAACTAAACAAAATCCTTTTGCTTAAGATGAACCTATACATCAAAATTCTAAAACCCAGGAGGAAAATTAAATCTGAGGAAGTTAGTCAATAACATAAAAATTAGGAAATTAATTTACTCCTGGAAATAACTAATCTGTTAAAATTGAGATGAAATACTACTAGTTATTATTATTTATTATGATGATTATTATTTCACAGTCACCTATTACTCAAATGGACCAACTTAAAAGTGACTGTGTCAGTATTGTTTAAGGACCTCTAACAAATGAAGAAAGGATTAGCATCTGAAAAAAAGAGTAAGAGGTCATGAGACACAAAGGAAGAAATAATAATAAGAAGAAATAGAATAGGGTTGGCATGGTGGCTCAAGCCTGGGAGGCCAGGGTGGGCAGATTCTTGAGGTCAGAAGTTTGAGACCAGCCTGACCAACATGGTGAAAACCCTGTCTCTACTAAAAAATACAAAAATTAGCCAGATGTGCTGATGTTTGCCTGCAATACCAGCTACTTGGGAAGCCGAGGTAAGAGAATCACTTGAAGCTGGGAGGTGGAGGTTACAGTGAACCGAGATTACACTACTGCACTTCAGCCTGGGTGACAAAGTGAGACCCTATCTCAAAAAAAAAAAAAAAAAAAAAAGATACAGAACAGATGAATGAAAAGAAATCCATTAAAAATCCCAGAAGACTTCCAGTTTCAGTTCTGACATATAACGAGCTTGGAAGTCATCATTTCTGTCCTAAAACCAGCAACAGCTAAACAAACTGAAAATCAGCAACTTTTCCTAAATCCATCAGAGAACTAGAGAGACAGGTGAATTCAGGGATCGGATTAGCTGGATTGGGAGACTTGGGATTTATAAACTGGTAAAAACACTTACACGGTAATTTTATTGAATTGCTGAAAACTGAGTGTGGACTAGCAAGAGAGTGAGAGTGTCTGGGGCCCAGTCTTAGGAGGCCCCCACAGTTTCATAAGTTTTATCTCCAGGAACCCTACCAGGTTCTCAAGGTCATGATCTGAGAGATTCCTTTGTAGATCTGACAAGGGAAGGGGGAGATGAATCCTTTGGAAATACTTCTAGACCTTTTTCACACAAAGGCCTCCTTTCCAAGGGAAAGACTTTACCAGAGCCACACCCTGGCTCAGAGGGGAGGGGAGGGGGTGAGACAGGGTGAAGTGGGCATTTCTCCCATTCCAGCCTACTCTATCTCTCTTGCTTCATCTAAGAGGGGAAGAAGAGGAAGGATGCTGAGAAACACCTGTGAAGATCTCAGCCCAGGGACAGAGGCCCACAAAAGATTGAGATTTATTTATTTATTTCTGAGACAAGGTCTCACTCTAGCACCCTAGCTGGAGCACAGTGGTATGATTTCGGCTCACTGCAACCTCCACTTCCTGGGCTAACACGATCCTCCTGCTTCAGCCTCCCAAGTAGCTGGGACTACAGGTGCATGCCACCATACCCAGCTAAAGGACTGAAATTTTATCATAAGATTATAGAACCCTTCCCCTCTCCCTCACCCTCCCACCACTTCCACAGGGCTCCAAAGTAATAACAGTGGCTTACAGCTAAAAGAGCTGCAAGATGCACTCTCTCTGAGAAGTACTAAGGGAAACCATAAATAAAGAGGGAAGATAAAAACAAGAATACTGAAATAATTGGAAACCTCTGGCTTCCATAGTTATAGAAAACATTAAGCAGTGCCCAATTCTTAGCCAGATTAATATAAAATGTCACACGAAAGACTTACTTATCTCAGTTTCTGTTACCTGATACCATGTGTATTTTTCTTTTTCTTTTTTTTTTTTGAGATGGAGTTTCGCTCTTGTTACCCAGGCTGGAGTGCAATGGCGCGATCTCGGCTCACCGCAACCTCCGCCTCCTGGGTTCAGGCAATTCTCCTGCCTCAGCCTCCTGAGTAGCTGGGATTACAGGCACGCGCCACCATGCCCAGCTAATTTTTTGTATTTTTAGTAGAGGCGGGGTTTCACTATGTTGACCAGGATGGTCTCGATCTCTCGACCTCGTGATCCACCCGCTTCGGCCTCCCAAAGTGCTGGGATTACAGGCTTGAGCCACCGCGCCCGGCCTCCATGTGTATTTTTCAACAAAAAGTTGCAAGACATGCTACAGGGCAGGAAAAACACAGGCTGAAGAGATAAAAGTAAGCCTCAGAGCCAGACTTGAATACGATACAGCTATTGGGATGATTGGACAGAGAATTTAAAATAACCATGATTAACAGGTTAAAGGCTTTAATGGAAAAAGTTAAAAACATGCAAGAGCATATGAGTGATATAAGTAGAGAGGTGTAAATGCGAAGAAGGAATTAAAAGGAAATGGTAGAAATCAAAAGCACTGTGACAGAAATGAAGAGTGCCTCTATTGGGCTTATCAGTAGATTGGGTAAGGACAAGGGGAGAATTGGTAAACTTGAAGCTATGCTAAAAGAAACCTCCCAAACTGAAGTTCAAAGAGAAAAAAAGAATGGGAGTGGGGCAGAATATCCACGTACTGCGGGACAACGTGAGAGGGTATAACATACGCAGAACTGGAATACCAGAAAAAGAAGAGAAAGGAGAAGAAGAAATATTCGAATAATGAAGAACTTTCCAAAATGAATGGCAGATCTCAAAGCACAGATCTAAGAAGCTTAGAGAATACTAAGCAGGAGAACTTCCAAAACATTAACACCTAGGCATAGCATATTCAACCTATAAGAAACCAAAACGTAACAAACCAAAACAAACAACCTATAAGAAACCAGACACAAATCTTGAAAGATGCCAGAGGAGAAGAATCATGTTACTTATATAGGAACAAAGATAGGAATTATAGAAGATCTCTTTTCAGAGACTGTTATGAACTGAACTGCATCCCCTCAAAATGCAGTCCTAACCCCAGTGGGACTGCATTTCTGTATTTGGAGATGGGGCCTTTAAAAAGATAATTAAGGTTGGCCGGGCGCGGTGGCTCAAGCCTGTAATCCCAGCACTGTGGGAGGCCGAGGCGGGTGGATCACGAGGTCAAGAGATCGAGACCATCCCGGTCAACATGGTGAAACCCCGTCTCTACTAAAAATACAAAAAATTAGCTGGGCATGGTGGCACGTGCCTGTCATCCCAGCTACTCAGGAGGCTGAGGCAGGAGAATTGCTTGAACCCAGGAGGCGGAGGTTGCGGTGAGCCAAGATCATGCCATTGCACTCCAGCCTGGGTAACAAGAGCGAAACTCCGTCTCAAAAAAAAAAAAAAAAGATAATGAAGGTTAAGTGAGGTCGTACAGGTAGGGTCCTAATGCCATAGGACTGGTGTCTTTATGGGAAAAAGAGGAGATGCCAAGGACTCAGGCACAGGAGGAAGCCCCATGAGTTCACAGTGAAAAGGCAGCCACCTTCAAGCCAAGGAGAGAGGCCTCCGAGAGATCAACCCTGCTGACAGCTCTTTTGGACTTTCTAGCCTCCAGGACTGAAAAAAAAAAAAAAAGAAAGAAAAAAAAAGAAATTTGTTCCCATTGTTTAAACCGTCCAGTCTGGCATTTTTTTTTTTTTTTTTTTTTTTTTTTTAACGGCAGCCCTGGCAGACTATTAATAGAGAAGCCACACAAGCAAGAAGAGAATGGAGTGAAACGTTTAAAGTCTGGAAAGAAAAACCCCACCAACCTAGAATCCTATATCCACAGAAATTATCCTTCAAAAATGAAAAAATAAAGACTTTCTCAGACAAACAAAAAATGAGATTTGTTGCCAGCAGATCTGCCTGGCAAGAAATAAAGTTCTTCACGAAGAGAAATTCTACAGGCCCGAAATTTATATCTACATGGAGAAGGGAAGCATGGCAGAGAAGGAATTAACGAAGAGAAATAAAACCTTTTATCTTGCATATATTTAATTGATTTAAAAAATTATTTGTTGAAAATAATAGTAGTAACCATGTACAGACGTTCCTTGATTTACAATAAGTTTACATCCCATGGAACACATTATAAGGAAAATATTATACACCTAAACTACAGAACATCATAGTTTAGCCTAGCCTACACTAAATGTGCTCAGAACACTAACATTAGCCTACAGTTGGGCAACATCATCTCACACAAAGCTTATTTTATAATAAAGCATTAAATATCTAATGTAAAATATGGAATATTGTAATAAAAGTGAAACACAGAATAGTTGTAAAGGCATTCAAAGTATACTTTCTACTGAATGCATATCTTTCACACTACAGTAAAGTAGAACAATCATAAGTTGAAGCACTGTACATTGGTGACTATCTGTTTGAGGTGATTATAGCATATGGGTAAGTGAAATAACAGCCATATCATAAGGAATGAGAGGGAGGAATTGGGAATACCCTATAACAATGTTCCTGCACTACCCGTGAGGTGGCATACTGTTATTGAAAGGTAGACTTAGACTAGTTAAAACAACATATTGCAAACTCTAGGGCAACCACTAAAAAAACGCTTTAAAAAAAAAAGGTACAAGCAATATGGTAAAAGAGGAGATATCATGGAATTATAAAGTGCTTGATTAAAACTAGAGAAGGCAGATCAAAGGAAAATAAAAGAAACAGAACAAATGCAACAGATAGAAAACAGCTACGAACATGGTACGTATTAACCTAATTATATCAATAATCACTTTAAATATGAATGATTTAAATAAGCCAATGAAAATGTAGAGATTTTCAGTGTGGAATTAAAAAACAAAAACAAAAAACACAAGACCCAACAATATGTTGTCTATAAGAAATACCAGAAATAGAGAGGTTTTTGAATGTTCTCAACACAAAGAAATGATATATACATGAGATATATATAATTTACTACTTGATGTACTGATACATGTATATATTGTATAATGATCACATCAGGGCAGTTAGTGTACTGCCTGTGCTGATGTGATCATCATACAACATATACGCGTATCAGTACGAAAAATAGTACCACATAAATATGTACAATTACGATATCTCAGTAAAAGTATTTTTTAAATTGTTAGTTAAAAAAAAAAATAAATAAACCGGACACGGTGGTTCATGCCTTTAATCCCAGCACTTTGGGAGGCTGAGGTGGGCAGATCACCTGAGGTCAGAAATCCAAGACCAGCCTGGCCAACATGGTGAAACCTGGTCTCTACTAAAACTTTAAAATTAGCCAGACGCGGTGGCGAGCACCTGTAATCCCAGGTACTCTGGAGGCTAAGGTTGGTGAATGGCTTGAACCTAGGAGGCAAAGGTGGCGGTGGGTCGAGATTGCTCCACTGCACTCCAGCCTGGGTGACAGAGCAAGACTCCATCAAAAGAAAGAAGAAAGAAAAAGAGAGAGAGAGAGAGAGAAGAAAGACAGAGAAAGAACAGAAATAAAAAATGCAAAGAAAAACTCAGTAGATGGAATAAACTCTAGCCTATTGAGCCAAGAGGGTACTAGGAATTCTGAAGATAAAACTCAGGAATAGCATACAATGCTAAGATTTTTTAAAAAGATTAAAAGTGCAGTTGAAAACATATTTCCAGTAAGAGTTTCCGAAGAGGAGGCTAGAGACATAAAATCCAAAAAGTAATGGCTAAGAATTTCCAGGACTGACAAAGGATGCGAGACCTAAGAAACATCAAGGGCATAGCAGGATAAATGAAAACAAATCCACTCATGGAAGAGAAACCGCAGCATATAAAGTGGTAGTTTTCAAAGCGATTGGACAGATCACCCTTCTCATTAGCTGTGATAGATAACAGGAAGCAAGGGAATCGCAGCTTCAAAACGGGAGGAATTGGATCTGTAAATTAGAATTCAGCTCAGCTGCAAGTAATCGAAAAACCCCAAATAGCAGTGACTTAAACAACAAATTTTTTCTTTCGTATCAAAATCTAGAATATTATGATAGAGAAGCTAACTGTTACGTTAGCTTTTTTCTACGCTCCTTAAGGATCTAGGTCTCTTCTGGTTTTCAGATCTGCAGTCTCCAGGATGTGTGCCACGTCACACAGCCCAAGAAAGTGCTTCAGCCGTCACACTCAGGTGCCCAACCACAGGATGGAGGAACAGATAAAGAAGGACACACTTTAGCTGTCCGTTGAGGAGGGTCCGGGCAGCATCACAATTCCTTGATGGGGATAGCATTGAATCTGTAAATTACTTTGGGCAGTATGGCCATTTTCAACATATTGATTCTTCCTATCCATGAGCATTGTTTCTCCATTTATTGTGTCCATCTACATTCATTGGCTAAATAGTGACTTGGTCATGCCTAGAGAGGATGGAAAGTGTAGTCTTGTAGTCTTCATTTTGGACAGCCACATGCCCAGTTAAAAACCCTATTTCTGTGTAAGAAACAGACAATAGACACTGAGGGGAAAGGGCCAATCTCTGTTATACTAAGTATGGAAAAGGTCTGAGGTTTTTTAAAAGACATTTTCATTCCAAGAATCATAACTACAGCAAAACAGCAAAGCTAAGCAAAAAAAGTAACTGAGATCTGGTAAAGTTTGGGCAACTATGGATAGCGACTGTCTGTAATAGTGTTGCTCCCTCATTCATAGAGCAGGGGGTTCTAGATGGATTAACCTGGCAGTTCATAGATGGATTTTAGGAGCTCTGTCAACATTTACAGCTATATGCAGACCCTTGCAGTTTCCATGCAGTTTCCTGACAGATGGTCCAGAGTTTTTGATAAGTTGTCAGAGGGAACTATAACATCCAGAGGAATTAAAATTAACTTCAGAAAAGGTGAAATCTTAAGAATTCTATGTAAGTGTTTACGGGCTTTTGAATACGGAGAGCAAACTTGTCCAACCATGTCCTGTAATATATAAGCTGCTCATAATTAAATGGTGTTGCTGGTGTTGGTAATGGGAAGATTTTCTCATTAGGAAAAATCTTCAAAACCTTCTCCATAGGCTTCTTATTTGCATCACTTATCCAGTACAGAAACTCCTCTATTATTAGTTATTTTTAAATGACTTGCCTTACAAGCAAATTACTTTCCCTTTTAAGACAGAATTTTGTTTCTTAGACATCTTTGCATATGATACCACGTGCAACTTCCAGCCCATAGTAGGCATCCTGCTGACAGCTAGATGTCCATTTCATTATTCCCTAGCGTGGTCCTGTTCATTTCATGAGCCCTAGAGGAGAGTCCATTGGATGATAAAAAGCTATTGTTGTTCTTTCAATGCTTAACTTTGTTTGCTGCTTCCTAATCTCTCCCTGAAATTAGGCTGCATAGATATGGTGTCTTCCTCTTCCTAAAAGTGATAATGAGCTTGAGCTTGGGTATGTTAATTACCGAATTTTGGATAAGGACCTCACAGGATAGGTTGACAGAAGCCAAATTTCTTAATTCCCTCTTCTGGTCTTATCCACTTAACCACACACCTTTTGCAGAGGGTGAAGGACAGACCATCACTTCTGCTGTTTAGATCTCACACCCAGTACCTTCATCCAACATTCAAGCAATATTCCCCAAGACCTCCTCTGTCATTGTCTTAGGCTGAGGAATAAGAGGAAGAGGCTTTGATCAACAATATGCAACCGCAGAGAACCTTAAGACCCTCAAGGCCTCAACCAGCATCCTTACAGCAATTACCTAGAGTACACGCCCACTTTTTTTTTTTTTTAAATAATAGCTGCTAATGTTTATTAAGCTGATTATTGTTGCTTTAAAAGGGTAGGTAGTATGTTTTCTGAATGAAATCCTTCACGTGACCCAAAGGGTTGTTGCTGTTATTTTTTCCCCATTTTACAGATGAGGAAACTAAAGCACAGAAATGTGAAATAGCTTGTTCACTGTCACACAATTAGTAAGTGAAGGAAACAGATTTCAAATTCAGGCAGACTGACTTCAGAGCCTGAGTTCTCAGCCACTGACTCTCAGCATACCCAGTGTAGACACCAACAAGCCAAGCACTCTGACGACCTGTGTAAGATTTTCAGTATGGCCGGGCGTGGTGGCTCACGCCTGTAATCCAAGCACTTTGGAGGCCAAGGTGGGCGGATCACCTGAGGTTGGGAGTTCAAGACCAGCCTGATCAACATGGTGAAACGCTGTCTTAAAAACAAAACAAAACAAAACAAGTAATAATAATAATAATAATAAAAGATTTTCAGTATGATGCAGTGGTTAAATGCCCATGCTCTGGAGATACGCAGAGCCATGTTTTAATTTCAGGTCCACTAGTACTGATGTAGGTAAGTTATTTAAACTTGATTCAGTGAATCATTTAAATCCTCTGAGCCACCTCTCATCTGCAGAGTATCCATCCTTGTACCTCTTTTACAGGATTGCTGTATGGATTAAGTGGAAATTGCTTAATGTAACACCTGGCACAATGCACATACTCAGTACATGCGCACACACACACACACACACACACACACACACACTAGACAGACACAGTGATGAAAATGGAAGAGCTGAAACTCCATCTAGATTATCTAACTCCTTTCCCATCACATTTTGCTATTAAAGAAAATATGGCTAGAGATACAGTTTGCTGAATCATATCTAACTAGGGCTGGTCACAGTGGCACATGCCCATAATCCCTACTTCGAAGGTTGAGCCAGGGAGGATTTCGTGAGCTTAAGAATTTGAGACTAGCCTGGACAACATAGTGAAATTCCATCTCATCGAATATGTTTTAGAAAAAGAAAAAGAAAGAACGAAAGTAAAAAGATCTCACTAGTGATAGGAGGAAGACAGGGAGCAGGAATAAGTTGGATTCTAGATCAAACTTTGACACATAAGACTTTCTTATAATACCCTCCCATGGCCAGGAGAATGGGCTGAGCTGTAAGTTGTTTTCTAAATACAGCCATTGTGCAAGTCTAATTTTGAAATGGCTCAAAATGTTTCATGAAGGAGCCTGAATGCAGAGGGATGAAAATGACCCACAAAGGTGACTTCCTGCTTCACACAAAGGACAGAACGAAGGAAAGCTTAAACTATGTAGCCACAAACTGGAAAGGAGAGGAGATCGGTCAGCAATAATGACTGTTGTCTGGTTCATTAGGAAGACAAAGCTCAACCCCAGACAAAGAATGTTTAGGAGCAGAAAATTAAATGAAGCTTTGCTCATTAGATCTCATTAATGACTCTTAAGACAAAGGCAAGAAGACTCAGGCGTCACTGGTAATATTGCCTAGTAATTAACATATTGATTATCAAATGCATAGTAATTGAAGGAGGAGTATCTCCGATGAGACCCTGGGGTTTCAAATATATTTTTGAAAGAAGGTGTTAAAAATTTGCAAGAAGTAACAGAGTATGATAAATACAAGATCACCTCAGAGGTCTTTGTTCGTCATTTCAGGAAAAGAAAACAAGCCTGGTAGTGGAAAATTACACTGGATGCTTTTAAATTGCCATTTTCAGTCCTTTCTTAGAGCCTAGAAAGGTTCATGCACTCATTCAGTAGGTTTGAATTGTTAAAGGATCACTGCAAAACAGTGTGGAGTAATTAATATGGCAGAAACTCATCAAGTTGTCTCCAGAAGGTCAAATGCGTGATGCACCGAATACAATTAGGCGGTCAAACTGTCCTGTCAACTTTTCCATCATTAGCTGTTTATAGGGGTCAATACCTTTCAAGGATATGAGCCCAAGAGTAAAATTTTTAAGCAGCTGGAAGAATTGTTGAACCTTTTTTGCATTTTCTTTAATCATCTAAGGCAACCGCATTTTAAGAGCCCTTAAAAATATTGAGAATCTGTAACAGCATGTTTAAACCAATAGTCATGAATAGATTAAGGTTCATTTTTCAGTCAGTAATAAGTGAAACAAACAATATAATAGCTCAATTGAAATCTTCAGTTCCATTCTGGCCAAATTAAAGTGCAACAAACAAAATTAGGCACAAATCTCTGACCTCTGTTGTCCCAAATCATGTCAGATGTTTGGAAAAAACAGTCACTTTCACAACAAAGCAATTTGTGAGATGAGATGAAAGGTTGGAAGAGAACTGAACCATCTGATACTTTGTTATGATAATCTAAGTTCAGAATATTTTTAAATTAAATTAAGCGTATATTAATTGTTCAAGCAGAATTTTTTAAAGTCAAATAAACTCTAAAGTGTATATGTGGGTGTGTGTATGTCTAGATATAAGGTCGAGGAGAGTTTGGCCACATAGCTAGAGAGAACTGGCTTACATGGATAAGTTTTTGGAGGAGAGTGGATAGAAAAAGAAAGATTGTCACACTGCGTTTATCTGCTAAAAATGCTCAAGGACCAACCATGTCCATCGACATAGTCCTCTTTAAGGCCAGATTGTCTATTATAAATATATATGCATTTATGTATCTACATATATGAGTTTGTATACATACGTACTATTTATTGAATACCAACTATGTGTTAGATATCATGGTAAGCATTTTTTTTCAATCAGGATATTTTTTATTTTATTTTATAAGATCTGGGGTACATGTGCAGAACATGCAGGTTTGTTACATAGGTATACACATGCCATGGTGGTTTGCTGTGCCTATCACCCTGTCATCTACATTAGGTATTTCTCCTAATACTATCCCTCCCCTAGCCCCCTACCCCTGACAGGCCCCAGTTTGTGATGTTCCCCTCCCAGTGTCCATATGTTCTGATTGTTCAACACCCACTTATGAGTGAGAACGTGCGGTGTTTGTTTTTCTGTTCCTGTGTCAGGTTGCTGAAAAGGATGGTTTCCAGTTTCATCTATGTCCCTGTAAAGGACATGAACTCATTCTTTTTTATGACTGCATAATATTCCATGGTGTATATGTGCTACATTTTCTTTATCCAGTCTATCATTCATGGGCAACTGAATTGGTTCCAAGTCTTTGCTATTGCAAACAGTGCTGCAATAAACATTCATATACCTGTGTCTTTATAGTGGAATAATTTCTAATTTTGGGGGTATATACTCAGTAATGGGATTGGTGGGTCAAATGTTACTTCTGGTTCTAGATCCTTGAAAAATCGCCACACTGTCTTCCACAATGGCTGAATTAATTTATACTTCCACCAACAGTGTAAAAGCATTCCTATTTCTCTACATCCTTTCCAGCATCTGTTGTTTCTTGACTTTTTAACGACCGCCATTCTAACTGGCATGAGATGGTATCTCATTGTGGTTTTGATTTGCATTTCTCTAATGCCCAGTGATGATGAGCTTTTATTCATATCTTTTTTGGCTGCGTAAATGTCCTCTTTTAAGTGTTCATTTCCATTGCCCACTTTTTGATGGTTTTTTTTTTTTTTCTTGTAAATTTGTTTAAGTTCCTCGTAGATTCTGGATGTTAGCCCTTTGTCAGATGAATAGATTGCAAAAATTTTCTCCCATTCTGTAGGTTGCCTGTTCACTCTCATGATAGTTTCTTTTGCTGTGCAGAAGCTCTTTAGTTTAATTAGATTCCATTTGTCAATTTTGACTTTTGTTGTCATTGCTTTTGGTATTTCAGTCATGAAGTCCTTGGTCATACCTACGTCCTGAATGGTATTGCCTAGGCTTTCTTCTAGGGTTTTTATGGTTTTAGGTCTTATGTTTAAGTCTTAATTCATCTGGAGTTAATTTTTGTATAAGGTGTAAAGAAGGGATCCAGTTTCAGTTTTCTGCATATGGCTGGCCAGTTTTCCCAACACCATTGATTAAATAGGAAATCCTTTCCCCATTGCTTGCTTTGTCAGGTTTGTCAAAGATCAGATAGTTGTAGATGTGTGGCATTATTTCTGAGGCCTCTATTCTGTTCCATTGGTCTATGTCTCTGCTTTGGTACCAGTACCATGCTGTTTTGGTTGCTGTAGACCTGTAGCATAGTTTGAAGTCAGGTAGCATGATGCCTCCAGCTTTGTTCTTTTTGCTTAGGATTGTCTTGGCTATATGGGCTCTTTTTTGGTTCCATATAAAATTTAAAGTTTTTTTTTTCTAATTCTGTGAAGAAAGCCAATGGTAGCTTGGTGAGGATAGCATTGAATCTATAAATTACTTTGGGCAGGATGGCCATTTTCATGATATTGATTCTTTTTATCTGTGAGGATGAAATGTTTTTCCATATGTTGTATCCTCTCTTATTTTCTTGAGTAGCGGTTTGTAGTTCTCCTTGAAGAGGTCCTTATTATTACTTGTAAGTTGTATTCCTAGGTGTTTTATTCTCTTTGTAGCAATTGTGAACGGGAGTTCACTCACGATTTGGCTATTTGTCTATTGTTGATGTACAGGAATGCTTGTGATTTTTGCACATTGATTTTGTAGACTGAGACTTTGCTGAAGTTGCTTATCAAGTTAAGGAGATTTTGTACTTAGATGATGGGGTTTTCTAAATATACAATCATGTCATCTGCAAACAGAGACAATTTGACTTCCTTTTCTATTTGAACAACCTTTATTTCTTTCTCTTGCCTTATTACCCTGGCCAGAACTTCCAATGCTATGTTAAATAGGAGTAGTGAGAGAGGGCATTCTTGTCTTGTGCCAGTTTTCAAAGGGAATGCTTCAAGCTTTGGCACATTCAGTATATTGGCTGTGGGCTTCTCATAAATAGCCCTTATTATTTTGAGAAACGTTCTGTCAATACCTAGTTTATTCAGAGTTTTAGCAGGATGGGGTGTTGAATTTTATCAAAGCCTTTTTCTGCCATCTATTGAGATAATCGTGTGGTTTTTGTCACTGGTTCTGTTTGTGTGATGGATTACGTTCATTGATTTGTGTATGTTGAACCAGCCTTGCATCCCAGGGATGAAGCTGACTTGATTGTGATGGATGAGCTTTTTAATTTGCTGCTGGATTCGATTTGCCAGTATTTTATTGAGGATTTTCACACTGATGTTCATCAGGGATATTGGCCTGAAATTTTCTTTTTTTGTTGTGTCTCTGCCAGGTTTTGGTATCATGATGATTCTGGCCTCATAAAATGAGTTATGGAGGAGTCCCTGTTTTTCTGTTGTTTGGAATGGTTTCAGAAAATATGGTACCAACTCCTCTTTGTACCTCTGGTAGAATTAGGCTGTGAATCTGTCTGTTCCGAAGTGTTTTTTTTTTTGGTTGTTTGTTTTTTTGTTTTTATTGTTGTTGGTAGGCTATTAATTACTGCCCCAATTTCAGAACTTGTTATTGATCTATTCAGGGTTTGGTCTTGGGATAATGTATGTTTCCAGGAATTTATTCATTCAATCTAGATTTTCTAGTTTATTTGAGTAGCGGTGTTTACAGTACTCTCTGATGGTAGTTTGCATTTCTGTGGGATCAATGGTGATCTCACCTGTATCATTATTTATTGTGTCTATTTGATTTTTCTCTCTTTTCTTCTTCTTTGGTCTGGCTAGCAGTCTATCTATTTTGTTAATCTTTTCAAACAAACAAACAAACAAAAACAAAAAAAAAACAGCTCCTAGATTGACTGATTTTTTTTTGAAGAGTTTTTTGTGTCTCTGTCTCCTTCAGTTCTGCTCTGACCTTAGTTATTTCTTGTCTTCTGCTAGCTTTTGAATTTGTTTGCTCTTGCTTCTCTAATTCTTTTAACTGTGATGTTAGGGTGTCAACGTCAGATCTTTTCTGCTTTCTCCTGTGGGCATTTAGTGCTATACATTTCCCTCTAAACACTGTGTTAGCTGTGTCCCAGAGAAATTGGTATATTGTATCTTTGTTCTCATTGGTTTCAAATAACTTATTTATTTCTACCTTAATTTCATTATTTACCCAGTAGTCATTCAGCAACAGGTTGTCCAGTTTCCATGCGGTTGTGCAGTTTTGAGTGAGTTTCTTAATTCTGAGTTCTAATTGATGGCACTGTGGTCTGAGAGACAGTTTGTTATGATTTCCATTCTTTTGCATTTGCTGAGGAGTGATTTACTTCCAGTTATGTGGTCAAGTTTAGAATAAGCATGATGTAGTGCTGAGAAGAACGTATATTCTGTTGATTTGAGGTGGAGAGTTCTATAGATGTCTATTAGGACTGCTTGGTCCAGAGCTGAGCTCAAGTCCTGAATGTCCTTGTTAATTTTCTATCTTGTCGATCTGTCTAATATTGACAGTAGGGTGTTAAAGTCTCCCATTATAACTGTGTGTCAGTCTAAGTAAGTCTCTCTGTAGGTCTCTAAGAACTTGCTTTATGAGTGTAGGTGCTCCTGTATTGGGTGCATATATATTTAGGATAGCTTTTCTTGTTGCATCAATCTCTTTATCATTATGTAATGCCCTTCTTTTTCTTTTTTGATCTTTGTTGGTTTTTTTTTTTTGAGACGGAGTTTTGCTCTTGTTACCCAGGCTGCAGTGCAATGGCATGATCTCGGCTCACTGCAACCTCTGCCTCCTGGGTTCAGGCAATTCTCCTGTCTCAGCCTCCTGAGTAGCTGGGATTACAGGCATGCGCCACCATGCCCAGCTAATTTTTTGTATTTTTTTTTTTTTTTTTTTTAGTAGAGACGGGGTTTCACCTTGTTGACCAGGATGGTCTTGATCTCTTGACCTCATGATCCACCGCCTCAGCCTCCCAAAGTGATGGGATTACAGGTTTGAGCCACCGTGCCTGACCCTTCTTTGTTGGTTTTAAGTCTGTTTTATCAGAAACTAGGATTGCAACCTCTGCTTTTTTTTTTTTTTTTTTTGCTTTCCATATGTTTGGTAAATACTCTTCTATCCCTTTATTTTGAGCTATGTGTATCTTTGCACATGAGATGAGTCTCCTGAATACAGCACACCAGTGGGTCTTGACTCTTTACACAATTTGCCAGTCTGTGTCACTTAATTGGGGCATTTAGCTCATTTACATTTAAGGTTGATATCATTATATGTGAATTTGATCCTGTCATTATGATGCTAACTGGTTATTTTGCCCATTAGTTGATAGTTTTTTTTCATAGTGTCGATGGTATTTATAATTTGGTATGTTTTTGCAGTGGCTGGTACCAGTTTTTCCTTTCCATATTTAATGCTTCCTTCAGGATCTCTTGTAAGGCAGGCCTGGTGGTGACAAAATCTCTCAGCATTTACTTATCTGTAAAGGATTTTATTTCTCCTTCACTTATGAAGTTTAGTTTGGCTGGATATGAAATTCTGGGTTGAAAATTATTTCCTTTAAGAATGTTGAATATTGGTCACCACCCTCTTCTGACTTGTATGGTTTCTGCAGAGAGATCTGCTGCGAGTCTTATGGGCTTCCCTTTCTGGGTAACCCGACCTTTCTCTCTGGCTGCCCTTAACATTTTTTCCTTCATTTTAACCTTGCTGAATCTGATGATTATGTGTCTTGGGGTTGCTCTTGTTGAGGAGTACCTTTGTGGTGCTCTGTGTATTTCCTAAATTTGGATGTTGGCCTACCTTGCTAGGTTGGGGAAGTTCTCCTGGATGATATCCTGAAGTGTATTTTTCAACTTGGTTCTATTTTCTTCATCACCTTCAGGCATACTGATCAAACAGAGGTTTTGTCTTTTTACATAGTCCCATATTTCTTGGAGGCTTTGTTCATTCCTTTTCATTTTTTTCCTTCTAGTCTTGTCTTCATACTTTATTTCATTAAGTTAATCTTCAATCTCTGATATCCTTTCTTCTGCTTGATTGATTCAGCTATCGATACTTGTGTATGCTTCATGAAGTTCTCGTGCTGTGTTTTTTTTAGCTCCATCAGGTCATTTACGTTCTTTTCTAAACTGGTTATTCTAGTTAGAAATTTCTCTAATCTTTTTTCAAGGTTCTTAGCTTCTTTGCATTGTGTTAGAACATGCTTCTTTAGCTCAAAGGAGTTTGTTATTACCCACCTTCTGAAGCCTACTTCTGTCAGTTCATCAAACTCATTCTCTGCCCAGTTTTGTTCCCTTGTTGGAGAGGAGTTGTGATCCTCTGGAGGAGAAGAGGTGTTCTGGTTTTTAGAATTTTCAGCCTTTTTGCACTGGTTTTTCTTTATCTTCATGGTTTATCTAACTTTGGTTTTTGACGTTGGTGACGTGTGAATGGGGTTTCTGTGTGGACGTCCTTTTTGTTGATGTTGATGCTATTCCTTTCTGTTTGTTACTTTTCCTTCTAACAGTCAGGGCCCTCTGCTGCAGGTCCACTCCAGATGCTGTTTGCCTGGATATTACCAGGAGAGTCTGCAGAAAAGCACAGATTGCTGCTTGTTCCTTCCTATGGAAGCTTCATCCAGAGAGGCACCCACCAGATGCCAGCTGGAGATCTCCTGTATGAGGTGTCTGTCAACCCCTGCTAGAAGGTATCTCCCAGTCAGGAGAACGAGGGTCAGGGACCCACTTGAGGAGGCAGTCCATCCCTTAGCAGAGCTTGAGTGCTGTGCTGGGAGATTTGCTGCTCTCTTCAGAACCAGTAGGCAGGAACGTTTAAGTCTGCTGAAGCTGTGCCCACAGCCGCCCCTTCCCCCAGGTGCTCTGTCTCAGGAGATGGAAGTTTTATCTGTAAGACCCTGACTGGGGCTGCTGCCTTTCTTTCAGAGATGCCCTTGCCCAGAGAGGAGGAATCTAGAGAGGCAGTCTGGCTACAGTGACTCTGTGAAGCTGCAGTGGCTCCATCCACTTTGAACTTCCCGGTGGCTGTGTTTACACCGTGAGGGGAAAACCTCATACTCAAGCCTCAGTAATGGCAGATGCCCCTCCCCTCACCAAGCTCAAGCATCCCAGGTCGGCTATGCTGGCAGTGAGAATTTTAAGCCAGTGAATCTTAGCTTGCTGGGCTTCATGGGGGTGGGATTCTCTGAGCTAGACCACTTGGCTCCCTGACTTCAGCCCCTTTTTGGGGGAGTGAAAGGTTCTGTCTTGCTGGCATTCCAGGTGCCACTGAGGTATAAAAAAACAAACAAACAAACAAAAAAAAACCCTTCAGCTAGCTCAGTGTCTGTCCAAATAGCTGCCCAGTTTTTTGTTTGAAACTCAGGGCCCTGGTGGTGTAGGCACCTGAGGGAATCTCCTGGTCTGCGGGTGCAAAGACTGAGAAAAACATAGTATCTGGGCTGGAATGCACCATTTCTCATGGCATTGAAGGGTTTTTTGTGTCTCTATCTCCTCTCAGCTTCCCTTGGCTAGGGGAGGGAGCTCCCCTACCCTTTGTGCTTCCCAGGTGAGGTGACATCCTACCCTGCTTCCACTCGGCCTCCATGGGCTGCACCCACTGTCTAACCAGCCCCAATGAGAAACGCTGGATATCTTAGTTGGAAATCCAGAAATCACTCAACTTCTGTGCTGATCTCACTGGGAGCTGCAAACCAGGGCTCTTCCTATTTGGCATCTTGTCAACCACCCCACCATGGTAAACATTTTAAATGCATGATTTCATTTAATTCACAAAACAACCAGAAGACAGGTAGGTATTGTCCCCATTTCACTGAGCAAGATACTGAAGCTGTAGAGATTATCTACCTTGCTCAAGGTGACACAGCTATAGGTACTATATCTGGGACTCCAAATATTTGCTTCTAACACGACACCATTCTCTTATCCAAACACCAAATGTCTTTGCTCTTACTGGGTTCACTGGGAATTGGGTTCACTTTAATCTCTTTATATCCTAGTTTACTTTGGGTATCACTGCCATGTCTAAATTGTTGTCTACAGGACACATCTTCAAGTTTCCCCACCTCTCCTTCCTCTGATTGGTCTTTTGCCTAAACCACTAAAGGAAATTAAACAAAGCCATGTAGGACAAAACAAAAGCAGATTTCATTCATTTCGTTAAAACATAGGCCTTTCAATGCAATGGGTGCCTCCACAGATTTTAGGCCAAAAATTGCAAGCCCCTGTGATCCTTTCTAAAATCTATGTTTCTGTTTAATTTTGACTGTGCTCATTGTCTTGGTAGGAACTGATTTCTACTGGCTCTCCTTGCCCTGATATCAGAGGGCCTGTTTTGAGGCCCAGGGTATTCCTGAGACCCTTGGGGTACATCCAGTTCTGACTCATAAAACACAATGAGGAATTTACAACTCCAATTTCTGCCATAGGCATAAAATTAGCCACCTAACTCCACATCGTTGTTTTTCTTAATTACTTCATTATTAAACTACTCATGTCACAGCAGGAGGGGATGTTGATGTTACTTTACTTCAGACTTTAGTGTGAGGGTGTGTTGGGTGTCTGTCCCTGTCCCCTGCACCGGGTCTTAAAAGACGGTTCCCCCTGGACCATCTCAGTAGACACCTTGCCCTCTGGCTGAATTTGGTCAATGGGCAGGAGGAGGGTTGAGACTAGAGTATCCATTTCCCTAGCTTCCTCTCTGCTGCGTTACTGCGGGTGCCTGTGTCTTTCTGGGAAGCCACGGCTCCTATCATGTGGAGCTCTCTCTCCAATTCCCATAACTTTTCTCTTTAAGTCTACAGGTGACGGCTCCCTGCTGGGGCTAGCCGTGGGATACTTCACTGCCTCTCGTGTGTTTTCCGCCACCCTGCTTCCATCTTTGTAAATAGTCCCTTTATTAAATACCCTAAATGTAATACCTATTTTGCATATACCATCTCCTGTCTCCTGCACTCTGACTAATAAAGATGAGATGAGCATGCATGTGACTTGAGATTTTCCTTGCAGGCATGGCAGCGAAGATGATTGCCTGCTTAATCAAGTGACATTGTTAAAGATTAAATCCTACCTGCGCTCTGCATTGCCTGTGGTTTCATCACAACCAGTTTCCTCCTCATTTAGGAAGAAAACACTTGCAAATAAGTGCATCAGGTGGTTACGGAGAAGCGATGCACAACTGGCTTCAGAATGAGGTTAATCTGGAGGTCAGATTGCCCACAAAAACCATCTGAGCCCACACTTGGTATAACCCTGTTAAAAAAACAAAGTGGAACAAACAAAAATGTAACCTCGACACCGAAGAAGTAAATAAATATGATCATTCTATGAAGTTTCTTGGAGGCAATAAGCACATTTTTCTGGAGATCATTCAGTCTCTGTTTTTCAAATTGTTTTCTTGAGCTCTTGCATAGACATACTTTACAGATGGGGGAACGTCCTAGGACTTATCTGTCCAAGTGTGAGATTAAACTATTTTAAAACCATACATTGAGCAGGAAGCCAATAAAACTGCTTACTTGCCTTCAAGAAGCAAAGCCAGTGCTGCTTTGGGCAGAACCTGGACCCAGAGTGGAGTTTGCTCTGCCCAGCATACAGGCCAACCAAACTTCTACTCTTTCTTGTGACCCAAAGAGGATGTCATAGAAAAAAAAAATAAGGCAACAGTTTGGATTTTGTTTTCTTTTTTTTTTTTTACATGAAGAGGAAAAATGAGAAGATGATACAATGTTCTAAAGTAGAAAGCATTGGCTAAGCATCAGGCAATCTGAGCTCCCAACCATCTCATTTTTGTTTTGTTTTTTCATCAAGACAAGGTCTCAGTTGCCTAGGCTAGAGTACAATGTTGTGATCATAGCTCACTGCAGTCTCAAACCTCCTGCTTCGCCCTCTCAATTAGCTAGGACTACTAGCTTGGCTATGTTCTTAAAAAATTTTTTTCTGTAGAGATAGGGTTTCACTGTGTTGCCCAGGCTGGTCTCAAACTCCTGGGCTCAAGCAGTCCTCCTGCCTTTGGCCCTCAAAGGACTGGGATTACAGGTATGAGCCACCATGACTAGCCCTGTAACCATCACACATTTGAGTTTTTGAAAGCCACTTAGCATCTCTGTATTTGTTTTCTCTTCTGTAAAATGAGATGACTGAACTGCTTGACCACGTGCTGGCGTAAATTAGATCATGAGAACAGAACACTGAACATCGTATACCATGCTGGTCCACAGAGCACAACTGAGGGGTGGGACTGGGAGGCCAGGCTGCCTGGCTTCTGCTCCTTGCCTCAGCCTTTGAGAAGTCTGCCCTTGGCAAATCCTCCAACTACTTTATCAGTCTTCTAATCTGAAAATTGGGATAATGCAGCACCTTCCTCACAAAGTTGTTGTATTAAATGCACCAATATGTGTAAAAATGTTTAGAAAAATGCCTCATACGTGCAAAGTGCTAAGTAGTTACCGGGTCTGTGGGTGGGAATCCTCCTTGTTACTTCTACCAAGTATTATTGTTTCCCTCTGGGGCATGAGAACTGTGGAAACCCAACTTTACACTGTAGAGTTGCTCTAATTATAGCATATCTGCTTGCAGACGCCATTTAACAACAGCTTTGTCACAGGGCAGTTTTGCAAGAGTGACACTGAACTCTATTGTTTTCATTCTCGTTATCTGAAACGAACAGTTTGCAACATGTGATAATACCACCGGCATCTGTTTCTGAATGTTTCCACTCACAAGACCCAAAACACTTCCACAAAGAAAAGACTTCTTTCCGTTGTTCTGGAGTCTTTCTAAAACAGCTTCTACTGGGAGATTAATTATAGAAGCCAGAGAATTTCCTGAAAATGGTAAAACATTTTAAAGTAATACTAAGACACTACACGATAAATGACTTGACTCTGTATTGCCTAACAATCCAAAAGAAAAATGCACGTGTGAAACAGAACAGGATGTAATGAAAATCTAAGCAGATGGACTGGAAAATGGATTTTATTAACTATTTACAGCGGCTGTGCAAGTTGTTTTTGTCTGTGCTTGAGAAAGTTCCGTCATTGTTTCTAGGCCTTTCTTGTTGCTTATTTCTCAGATTTTCAGCATAAAGGTGAGTGGTTCCAAATGTCAGTGATTGTCAGCTAGATCTCCAGGTAAGCCTCCCAGGTACTGCCAACCTTGCTTACAGCCAGACTGTGGACTTCAGAGAAAACATCCTCCATTAAAGAAAGGGAAGAACTGAGGAAAAAAAAAAAAAAAGGACCTTTGCATCCTAGCGAATGCCTCATGCCACCTTTGTTCTCAGTATTTTATCTTTATGGTAACAACAAAGCCAGGGTAAGCAGCTGAGCAGTGAGCTAGTCCTTTAAGACATAACATATAATGTGTCCCATTTGTGCATTTATTTTTTGAGGCAGAATTGCACTCTTTTTTGCCCAGGCTGGTGTGCAATGGTGCTATCTCGGCTCACCACAACCTCTGCCTCCTGAGATCAAGAGATTCTCCTGCCTCAGCCTCCCGAGTAGCTGGGATTGCAGGCATGTGCCACCATGCCCAGCTAATTTTGTACTTTTAATAGAGACAGGGTTTCTCCATGTTGGTCAGGCTGGTCTCAAACTCTCTACCTCAGGTGATCCAACCGCCTTGGCCTCCCAAAGTGCTGGGATTACAGGCGTGAGCCACTGCACCTGGCCCATCATTTGTGCATTTTTGAAAGTCCATTCCAGAGAAAAATACTCCTTATATTTGGAAAGAGTTTCAATTTACTTTTTTATAAGGTGATTTGATCTTGCCTCAAAATATTCAATAACTCTTTCATTCCTAGTGGAATTTACCAAATAGTTGATGAATGGGCAAGACCCCTGGCTTCTCAGCTGTTGTTCTAGCTTCTGATCCATTCAGGGGACAGGAGGAGAGCCCTCGGGGTAACACTGTGGTGCCAGGGCTAGATTACTATGTCAGTATACTAGATACCTACAAAATGAGGACACCTTGAAAAATATCACTTTGAAAAAAAGAATTTAAACATTGTTATGTCAAAAGAAGCACTAAGACTGTCATCACAGTAAGAAAAACAGAGCATCGCTCTGCTTCTTTATGCTTAATTATGTCTTAGCACTGTTTTTATTTTTAATTCTATATGGAAGTGGCAGCACCATGATTTTTTTAGTGCTTAGGGCCTCTAAAATCTTAAGCCAATGCTGATATGACTCTTACATGTTCATGAAGTGGCCCACACGTGACAGACTCTTCTACATTCTGAGCTTCATGAGTACAGGATCCTATGCTCTACTGCCTTTCTAGCCTCAGTACCCACAACAATATGGGGCACTCAGTAAGTACACAGTAGAGACTCCTATTAAGTCTGTGTAACAGAAATCACTATATCTGTTAGTAACAATTCCAGTTAATGTTGCTATTAAGGCAGCTCAGTTTAATTGACGAAGCCACTAAATGCCCAAGATGCTATAGCTCTTGCCCTTTATCCAGTAGGGGAGAAAAATGAATGTGTTTGAAACAATTAGTGCAGACCAGGAATGGTGTTGGGTGCTTTACATACGTCAATTCTCTTTAATCCTCTTATCAAACCCTGAAGTCAGCATCATCAGCTCCATTTTACATAGAAAGAATCTGAAGCTTAGATAGGTTAGGCAATCTGACGAGAAAGTCATTCAACGGTAAATGAAATAGTGGAGCATCAGACCAAGGTCAGCCTGACCCCTAAACTACTGCTCTTTTTATTACACATGTTGCCAGACCACTAAAAGTTCAATAGACTGATCACTGGTGTCCAAAAACTAAGATAGATGTATGTCAAAAATAGTCCAGCAAGTTACTATCAAGTCATGCTCAGCATTAAAAAAATAATAAAAATTAAGGAACCCGTAGTCAAGATTGCAGATGAGAGTGAAGTAGGGGAAATTTCCTGACAGTTTTAGGTCACGAGGTAGCAATCCCTGGGTGTATAAGTTTTAGAAAACTCCTGGCCTTTAGGACCCTAAGCCCTTAATTCACATTTTGAGAAGATCTGGATTTGGAATAGAGCTAAGGGCATGAGCCTTGGGATAGTTTCACAGGGCTTGGATTTTCCCCCCATTTTCTGAGCTGTGAAGGTGGGGTGGGGTGAGGAGGTAGTGACCCCCTAGGAAATGGTGCAGCAATGTCGACAGAGGAAAGAGAAAAGAGGGGAAACATTTCCTCAATTCTCTCCTTGTACCTCAAACCCTGGCTCAGTTCTAGACCATTTTCAGGAAATCCTGGAATTTTCACAATAAATCAAACCGTAGCAATACCCAGAGAAGCTGGAGAGCAAAGTCTATGGGTTGTAGGTGAGGAAGGAAGCTGGGAACTGAAGTCATCTCTCTTTTTTACCTGTTAGACGTCTGTATTTCTAGGCGACATGAAACTAACCAGCTCTGGTTTCTAATAACAGAAAGAAAAGGGTTTCACTAGAAGGGGAGAAGGTATTGGCTGCATACATGAAGAGCTGTCTTAAATGGAAGGCAGAGGCATGGATCCTGTGAAGTCTTTTGAAACAGGAGCCATAATTACCTGTCCCATCCATATGGGGTAGAGCTCAAGCGCAGGGAGGTGAGCAGAGAGCCTTTCGAAGTTCTTCTAGCCAGAAATTTCTATGATTCCATGGTTCCTTTGGTTAATTCTCCATTCCATCTTATTCTTTTTCAGTCTACCTTTTCATTGGCTCCATTTGCAATAGAAAAGCAAAAGTTATTCCCCAGTTGTAGAAGGCCGAGCCCAGGTCGTACACAATAATGAAAGGGGAGAGCTCACAGACCCTAACATTAGACGACGAAACAAGAAACTCAGAGACCTCTGGACATGCCATGAAATGGGAAAATGTGCATTTTAGTTCCTCCACGGCACATGGGATTTTGAAGATCCAGGAGAGAGAGGAGAATGGGTCATCATAGGTAACACTCATTATCTGGTTTACCTGTCTAGCTTGCTCTTTGTTTTCTCTGGTATCTGAATACAAACTGAATGGTAAAAGAGAACACCAAAGCTAAAAGTGTGAACTGAGTGTGAGGTGCAGGAAGTCATGACAAGGACATGGTCTATGAGGGTGCTGAAAAGAAAGGAGAAAACTCAGGCATAAAGTCATAATGAGTTGTGTCTACTAAGAGACACAGGGAAAAAAGGAGAATAAGATTTGAAAAGTAGATAGCCTATTTGGCAGAGAGCTAATTATCCTGACATCTAATCTTCCAGTAGGCTAACAGTTAGTTCACCTGCTAACAATCATCTAGGACTGAGGTGCAGAGATATTTTTAAATATGCCATTTTCATAATCCAGCATGCCTACATGTGATAGTCAAACCCTTAAGGACTAGCTGTTAGAGCAAAATATGAAATACTCTGTTCAGCTCTGTGCTTTAGACGCTGGGAGGTTATTAGCAATAATAAGCCCCTTACCACCATTTAAATGAGTTCCTGAAACTTGCTGCTAGACTTTGAAGGCCTACAGCACGTCTGAGTGAATCACCCAATTCTTTATTCTGCATTGCTATTTTTATCTGATGAGATTTAATGGTTTGAAGGCTGGATGTGGTGGCTCATGCTGTAATCCCAGCACTTTGGGAGGCTGAGGCAGGTAGATCTCCTGAGGTCAGGAGTTTGAAACCAGCCTGGCCAACATAGTGAAAACCCATGTCTACTAAAAATATAAAAAAATAGCTGGGCGTGGTAGTGGGCACCTGTAATCCCAGCTACTTGGGAGGCTGAGGCAGGAGAATTGCTTGAACCCAGGAGGTGGAGGTTGCAGTAAGTCAATATTGTGCCGTTGCATTCCAGCCTGGGCAACAAGAGGGAAACTCCGTCTAAAAAAAAAAAAAAAAGTTTTAGTGCTTTGGAAAAGTGGTCTGGGCAGAAGGTTTGAAAGATATGGAGGAAAAAAAAAATAAAGAGCAAGACCTAGGTAGGGTTCTAGTTCCAGAACACTTTCTAATTGACTTTCTTATCTTGGTCATTTAGGTAAATTGATAAAATTACACCATTCCAGGCACTTAATAGGAATTAGCTCCTAAAGCTCTGGAACAAGCCTATGAAATAGGTTCTGTCATTATTGGTCCTGCCCAAAGTCACACAGGAAGTAAACCAGAGGGATCTAATTTGTGCCCAGCCTTTCTTTTCTGAGGAGTCTATGCCCCCATGTACTTTGCTATATGGCATTTTTGAGCTTGTCTGTAATTACCATGTGTAGGCAAGGTACTAGACACTACTAGACACTGCTGGACACAGGGCCACATCTGAGGATATGGTGCAGCCCAAGTAGACATGGCCTCTGACTACATGGGTCGTACAGTCGGGAAGCAAAAGCAGATATTAAACAAATACTTAAAAATTCTTAAAAGATCTCAAGTGTGCAGAGTTCTGAAGAAGGAAGGGGCATTTGTTTTTTTTCTCAATAAAACAAGAAAACTAAATTAATACAATCTTCCTTCCAACTCTTACCATGCTCTTCTTTTCAGAAATTTGCAACCCCAAAGAGAATGTAAGCCAACAATACAAATTATTAGACCTACAAAAATTCTGTTAAGTTCACAAAGCTTGTGCTGAGCTATGAAAACCTCATGTTCTTCAATTTCAACAGCTCTCTTTATTTTTAGGCTTTCTTGGAGGGTTCTACTAGGTTTGTTCTAACTCAAAACATTGACAGAGTGCCTTAGAGTTGATCAACATTTTCCCATGTCCTAGAGTCTTCCTAACCATCTTGTAAGGTGGGTGCTGGTCTCTCCATTTGTGAATTATAATAGTATTCACTGAGCACTGTTATGTGCCAGACCCTGAGCTACACACTTCACATACTTTATCGGTCAATCTTCATATCAATCTTCTTGTATGAAGAAAGTAAATATCATGATACATGAAGAAGTTGAGGCTTAGAGAAATAATTTGTCTGAAGTCTAACAGCTGGGAGATGGAGAAACAGGGATTGTCTGCTCCGTAGCCTGAACTCATGGCACCTATGGGGAGATTTGGCTTCCCAAGGTCATGCAGCCAGTGAAGGGCAGCGTCAGCGTTTGAACTTGAGTCTTTTGTTCTTTTCTCTGTAAGCCAGACACCTCTATATACCTATGTCTGCTTTTGCGGTTTGAGCACACAGGCTAGTGGAAAGATATTTTGAAGTATCTGAAGTGTAGATAAATTGAGGACTATGTTCTATTTTATTTCAAAAATGACAAGGCAGGTATCAGTAGGCAAGATGGCCAAACAGGAACAGCTCCCCTCTCCAGCTCCCAGTGAGATCAGTGCAGAAGGTGCCAGAGAGATCAGTGCAGATGATGGGTGATTTCTGCATTTCCAACTGAAGTACCTGGCTCATGTCATTGGGACTGGTTAGACAGTGGGTGCAGCCCACAGAGGTTGAGCAGAAGCAGGGTGAGGCATTGCATTACCTGGGAAGTGCAGGGGGTTGGGGAACTCCCTCCCCCAGCCACGGGAAGCTGTGAGGGACTGTCCTATGAGGACAATGCCTTCTGGCCCAGATACCATGTTTTTCCCATGGTCTTTGCAACCTGTAGATCAGGAGATTCCCTCAGGAGCCTGCACTGCCAGGGCCCTGGGTTTCAAGAACAAAACTAGGTGGCTGTTTCGGCAGACACCAAGCTAGCTGGAGGAGTTCTTTTCATACCCCAGTGGCAGCTGGAATGCCAGCAAGACAAAACCATTTTCTCCTCTGGCAAGGGGGCTGAAGCCAGGGAGCCAAGTGGTCTAGCTCAGTAGATCCCAAGCCCATGGAGCCCAGCAAGTTAAGATCCACTGGCTCGAAATTCTCGCTGCCAGCACAGCAGTCTGAAGTCGACCTGAGATACTTGAGCTTGGTGGGAGGAGGGGTGTCCACCATTACTGAAGCTTGAGTAGGCGGTTTTCCCCTCACAGTGTAAACAAAGCTGCTGGGAAAGTTGGACTGGGCAGAGCCCACTGCAGCACCGCAAAGTCCCTGTAGTCAGACTGCCACTGTAGATCCCTCCTCTCTGGCAGGGCATCTCTGAAAGAGAGGCAGCCCCAGTCAGGGTCTTATAGATCAAACTCCCATCTCCCTGGGACAGAGCACCTGAAGAAAGGGGTGGCTGTGGGTGCAGCTTCAACAGACTTAAATGTTCCTGCCTGACAGCTCTGAAGAGAGCAGTAGATCTCCCAGCACAGTGCTCGAGCTCTGCTAAGGGACAGACTGCCCCTTCAAGGGTGTCCCTGACCCTCGTGCCTCCTGACTGGGAGATACTTCCCAGCAGGGGTCAGCAGATACCTCATACAGGAGAGCTCTGGCTGGTATCCGGCAGGTGCCCCTCTGGGATGAAGCTTCCACAGGAACAGGCAGCAATCTGTGCTGCTCTGCAGCCTCTGCTGGTGATACTTAGGCAAACAGGGTCTGGAGTGGACCTCCAGCAAACTCCAGCAGACTTGCAGCAGAAGGGCCTGACTGTTAGAAGAAAAACTAACAAACAGAAAGGAATAGCATCAATATCAACAACAAGGGCATCCACACAGAAACCCCACCCAAAGGTCACCAACATCAGAGACCAAAGGTACATATGTCCCTGAAGATAAGGAAAAACCAGCTCAAAAAGGCTGAAAATTCCAAAAACCAGAACACCTCTTCTCCAAAGGATCACAGTTCCTTGCCAGCAAGGGAACAAAACTGGATGGAGAATGAGTTTGACAAATTGACAGGAGTAGGCTTCAGAAGGTGAATAATAATATATTCCTCTGAGCATGTGCTATCCAAATGCAAGGAAGCTAAGAACCTTGAAAAAACGTTAAAGAAATTACTAACTAGAATAACCAGTTTAGAGAAGAATATAAGTGACCTGATGCAGCTGAAACACACAGCACGAGAACTTTGTGAAGCATACACAAGTATCAGTACCTGAATCAATCAAGCAGAAGAAAGAATATCAGAGTTTGAAGGTAAAGTTAATGAAATAAAGCATGAAGACAACATTAGAGAAAAAAAGAATGAAAAAGAATGAACAAAGCCTCCAAGAAACATGGGATTGTGTGAAAAGATCAAACCTATGTTTTACTGGTGTACCTAAAAGTGACGGAGAATGGAACCAAGTTGGAACACATACTTCAGGATATTATCCAGGAGAACTTCCCCAACCTAGCAAGACAGGCCATTGTACAGATACTCCTTGAGAAGAGCAACACTAAGACACATAATTGTCAGATTCACCAAAGTTGAAATGAAGGAAAAAGGGCAGCCAGAGAGAAAGGTCAGGTTACTCACAAAGGGAAGCCCATCAGACTAAAAGTGGATCTCTCTGCAAAAACCTTACAAGCCAGAAGAAAGTGGGGGCCAATATTCAACATTCTTAAAGAAAAGAATTTTCAACCCAGAATTTCACATCCAGCTAAACTAAGCTTTCTTAGCAAAGGAGAAATAAAATCCTTTACAGACCAGCAAATACTGAGAGATTTTGTCACCACCAGGCCTGCCTTACAAGAGCTCCTGAAGGAAGCACTAAATATGGAAAAGAAATAGCAGTATCAGCCACTGTGAAAACATACCAAATTGTAAAGACCATCAACACTATGAAGAAACTGCATCAACTAACAGGCAAAATAAACAGCTAGCATCATACACAATAGTAAAGACTTGAAACTGACCCAAATGCCCATCAGTGATAGACTGGATAAAGAAAATGCGGCATATATACAGCATGGAATACTGTTCAATCATAAAAAAATGATGCGTTCATGTCCTTTGCAGGGACATGGATGAAGCTGGAAGCCATCGTTCTCTGCAAACTAACACAGGAACAGAAAACCAAACACTGCATGTTCTCACTCATAAGCGGGAGCTGAACAATGAGAACATATAAACACATGAGGGGAACATCACACACTGGGGCCTGTTGTGGTATAGGGGGCGAGGGGAGGGATTGCATTAAGAGAAATACAATATAGATGACAGGTTGATGGGTGCAGCAAATACCCATGTAACAAACCTGCACGCTTGGCCCATGTATCTCAGAACTTAAAGTATAATAAAATAAAATGACAAGACGATTGTCAACTTGCTTTTTGTGGGAACAAAGAAGGTTTGCATTGATAAGGCAGAATCATCAGGAAAAGCATTTCCCAGGTATGACTGGAGCTGAGCCCTGCTGTTGCCTTACTCAGTTTTTGACGTGTTTATGATTGTGAGAAAAAAAGTCAAGAAATGCAGAAGCGTGGAAGGCAGACACACTGCACTTAAGCTCTGATGTAGTCGGAAAAGCAACCGACCGCTAAGCCAGTACAATCCTCAAATGCAGATGTTGCCTGAGAAAGTAGACTCTGAAATCTCCAACGTCCTTAGACGTTCCATTGTATTTTTCTGTGACTCAATCTTGCTTCTTTAAAGTGCCTATCAATAAAGGGCGTTTGGGGTCTTTTGATAAAATAAAATTGATAAGTAAATAATATTATTTGAATCAAACACAGTTTAATACATGAGTGCTCTTTAATGCTATTCAAGGAACATCACTGCCCACATTTTAAAATTAATATTTTAAAATAAAATCAGTGGGGAAATCTGGCTAATTTTAAGCAATGCTATATTTTCATAAGTTATCAAGAAAAAAGTATGCTTGGTATAGAAAGTTATTTATTCTTTTTTTTTTTTTTTTTTTTTGAGACGGAGTTTCGCTCTTGTTACCCAGGCGGGAGTGCAATGGCGCGATCTTGGCTCACCGCAACCTCCGCCTCCTGGGCTCAGGCAATTCTCCTGCCTCAGCCTCCTAAGTAGCTGGGATTACAGGCATGCACCACCACGCCCAGCTAGTTTTTTTTGTATTTTTTAGTAGAGACGGGGTTTCACCATGTTGACCAGGATGGTCTCGATCTTTCGACCTCGTGATCCACCCGCCTCGGCCTCCCAAAGTGCTGGGATTACAGGCTTGAGCCACCGCGCCCGGCCTTATTCTTATAAATAAAAATATAGGCCAAGAAAAAAAAAAAAAAAAAAACAAACCTCAGAAAGAAACAAAAGCACAAGGGTTTCGGCACAAATAAAACAATCTTAAAAATCAGATTAAAGATAAGGAAGGGATAATTATAGACCAGGTTTTTGAACAGCAATTTACTTCCCTACCACTAGATGGGGCTCACTAGTTGAGGTTATTTCCCTTCCAGATTTGCGTTTTGTGTCAGACAACGTGGAGAATTCAACTGGGATTTGAGTTTAGCATTTTAAAAGATAAGTTATTGGAAGGTATTCAATGGGAATCCTAATAAGATTGACTTTTTTGTTGACCACAATAGCCTTATTGAGCAAAGCTAGCTTTATCCCAATTTAACATGAAATAGGTCACTATTAGAAAAGACAGCTTTATTGTGTTTGTATTTGGGATTAACGGATAAAATAAATAGTTCTTTTCTTCCCACAGGGGTTGATGGGCCAGCTTTATTCTAAATGACTGAAGACTTCTGTTCTTTTCAACAAACACAGTCCTCCAATTAGGAGCTGCAAATAAGATTATATGCCCTGAATAAGTCTGAAAAGGTCCTTTTATAATTAGAAAGTTTGTGTGTGGGAAGTGGAAGCAGTGTGAAGTGCTCACTGTGGCTTTATTAAAAGAGTGACATGAAGATTTCCCCAAATCCTCATCTGACTGCTCTAAAATGATTAAATAAAATTTATGAAAAACAGTAAGTGTATTCCATTTCTTTATCTTTCTGCAAGCTTTCACATTTACACTATAGAAACAAGTCAATGGTTTTTAAAATTTTATCAGGCATATTCAAAACAGGCTGTCATTTGATAGTGTACAGATTGTTAAAATACAAGTGAAGATAATTTCAATGAAGGAATGAAGTTTAACAGCTCTTTAAAACAGTGCATATTTTATATTTTCATTTAAGTACTTTTATGATTGTCACTCCATCACTACGGTAACATAATATTTTTGTTAAATATGGTTGTGTTTAACTTATATTTAGCTTCCTAGTCTGTGGACACACAGGAGTGATTGTGCTCAGCTACTCTTCTAGATCAGCCAGACTTTAGTATGTAAATTGACATTTCCTGGATGAATCAATGCCCACATTCCGCCCCCCCCACACACACACACTCACACGCCACTTGAGACTCAGTTACATACAGCCCTTACAGCTTCACAGAAGAAAAATGCAGCCACACAAAGTTGCCTGCTGGACAGAGCTTCCTCTGAGCTAAGACGAGATGACAAGATTGGCAGGAAAGAGGAGGAGCTAAGAAACTGGATAATAAAAGGATAAAAACAATTCCAGCCATGGCGGACAGAACCACATCCAGTCTCGGGCTCGGCCACTTCCACAAATATATTTTGAATGCTTACGATGTGCCAGACGCTGTCCGTGGGCTGGAGATACAGCAGTGGATGGGACAGAGATCCCTGTCCTCATAGGGCTGACATTCTAGACTCTCTGAACTGTGTGACTCCAGTGGATTGTTACTTTTTCTAGTTTAAATTATGAAAAAAAATTATTATTCAGAGATAAAATTATGTAACAACATTGAACGTGCTCTTTCCATCTACATTCTCACTACCTCACTCCTATCCCATCCAGAAATTTAGACACACTCCTCTCTCTAGAAATTACCATGCCACACAGGCAATAAATATGGTTAGCTGCTGGCCTTTTCTACTGAGAGAACTTTTATGTCTAGATGGAACCATAGGTTTTATATCATAGCAAGGTGTAATTTTGACCAATGGTTCTAAGTCCTGGTTGCACAGTAGAGTCTTCTGGGGGAGCTTTATAAAAACACCTAATGCCTATGATTCCTTGAATATGACATCAATAGCATAGGAAACAGAAGCAAAACTAGACAAATGGGACTGAATTGAAGTAAAAAGTTTCTGCACAGCAAAGGAAACAATCAGCAGAGTGAAAAGGCAACCCACGGAATGGGAACAAATATTTGCAAACCATATATCTGATAAGGGGTTAGTATGCAAAATATGTAAGAAACTCATACAATTTAATAGCAAAAAACAAAACAAAGCAAAGCAAAACAAAACAAAACAAAACAATAGCCTAATTTAAAAAATGGGCAAATGACTTGAATAGACATTTCTCCAAAGAAAGTATACAAATGGTCAACAGGTGTATACAAAGATGCCTCAGCATCACTAATCATCAAAGGAACGTAAATTGAAAGCACAATGAAATACCACCTGACACCAGTGTGGACAGCCATTATTTAAAACAAAAAAGGAGAAGAAAAAACAGAAGGCAAGAAAAGAATAAATATTGGTGAGGAAATGCAGGAACTGGAACCCTTGTACACTGAGAGCAGCTGCTATGAAAAACAGTATGGAGATTCCTCAAAAAATTAAAAATAGAGCTACTGTATGATCCAGCATTCCCATGTCTGGGTATTTATGCAAAAGAACTGAATGAAATCAGAATCTTGAAGAGATATTTGCCCTCCATGTTTCTTGCAGCATTACTCACAATGGCTAAGAGGTAGAAACAACCTAAAGCTGATGAATGGATATAGAAAATGTGGCGTGTGCATCCAATGGAATATTATTCAGCTTTAAACCAGAAGGAAATCTGACACATGTTACAACATGGAAGAACTAGAGGACATTATGCTATATGAAATAGACCAGTCACAGAAAGACAAATACTGTATGATTCCATGGATATGAGGTATCTACTAAAGCAGTCAAACTCACAGAAGGAGAAATTTGAATGGTGACTACCAAGGGCCAGTGAGAGAGAGAAATGGGGAGCTGCTGTTCAATGATTATAGACTTTCAGTCACGTAAGATGAAAAATTTCTAGAGATTTGCAAAACAGATATGTGTAACGATGGGCATGTAGTTAACAATATTGTACTGTACACTTAAAGTTAGCTGAGAGGGTATATTTCATGTATATTGTTGTTTTCTTTACCATAATAATAATAATAAAAAAGCAAGCAAACAAAGAACGCCTAATGCCTGGCTCCACTCTAACCAATTAAATCAGAATTTCTGGGGGTTGGGTGTCGGGCATCCCTTTGTTGTTTCTGATGTCCTTGTTTTTCCTCTTTTAGCTGTGCACATTAGAGAGTCACATGCTAAGGAAAAATCTCTATAAAACATTATCTTCTTTTTCTTTTTTTTTGAGACAGGGTCTCACTCTGTCACCCAGGCTGGACAGCAGGGACTCATCTTGGTTCACTGCAGCCTCAGTCTCCCGGGTTCAAGCAATTCTTTTACCTCAGCCTCCTAAGCAGCTGGGATCACAGGCATGCACCACCACACCTGGCTAAAATTTTTTTGTATTTTTTTGTAGAAATGAAGTTTCTCCATGTTTCCCAGGCTGCTCTTGAACTCCTGAGCTCAAGCAATCCGCCCACCTCAGCCTCCCAAAGTGATGGGATTACAGGAATGAGCCACTATCTTCTTTTTTAAAATCTCCATCCCACGTTCCATATTTGATCTCTAATAATAACCATAATACTTAAAAATACCTGTTTTGATCAGTGGCACTATTGTCTTTCAAGTTACCTGCCTGGAAATGTGGGTGTTGTCCTAAACTCACTCCGACTGCCAGTCATCAATAGTGTTAATTCTACATCTTAAAGATCTATCCATCCTTCCACCCCAACCACGTCTTTAGGATGGATTTTACCATTTCTAAAATTGAAATCTAGTTGTTACTCCATCTTTGAAAAGTTTCACCAAATAGCCTAACTTTCAGAATGAACTTTAAACCAAAGCTAATGTGCCTCTTTTGCAGACTCGTATCAACTGAAACAGAAGGAAGGAGGGTCAACTGAAAAAGGGTAAGCTTTACATAGTATATTTTATATCCCTATCATTCACCTTTCTTTCTGAATACTAGTAAAATTAGGGTTTGGGTTTTGATTGGGCCTTGCTATTCTAAACGTTGCAATTGATTTCTATACGGCTATGCATGTTCTGCCGAAGTTTACATGATCTTACCCTTGCTGGCTGCTCAGCCTCAGCTTTACACACAGGCAATGCTCCATCATTTCCAATCTCCTCTCATCTCCTCAGATGGGCCATCTCTCCCTGGCATTTGAACAGTTGCACAGCTTGTTCAAACCGCCATCATCTTCCTCCTTCCTGCCCTTTGCCAGCTCACTAATTCCTCCCTAGACTTCAGGATCAGTTTACGTATTACATTGGCTTAGGGTTGGAAAAAGGGATGTCACAACAATAGGTGATATCACAAAGATGACAGGCAGTGCCCAGTGACTTTTGACGCTATGCACCTTCATTTCCAAAGCTGCCTTCTTGAAGTCATTCTGGCCAGCTTCATGGAGCTTATAGGACCCCCTCATCCCCTTTTCTTTTACAGGTTACCCAAAAAGGAATGTTCTAGAGGAAATGGCACAAAGCCATCGAATTTTAATTGCAGTTTGGAATTACAAATGTGAGTAAGCCAAAGTTTGCAAAATTTATAAAACTGAGAAATTACTATGTATTTTTTAACAATGGCAAGAATGGTTGCAGGTAGGTCCACACAAACACATGAGTTATATGTAAACACAGAAAGCAGCTTTTCTCACCCATCCATCCCCAATCACTGAAACCAAAGCCACTTTACTCCTGCGGGCTACTACCCACTAAAATAGGAGGGGGAGAGGTCAAATGAGAAGAGGTAAGATTTATACAGCAAGTTTTGTATCCCTGTAATTAATATTTCTTTCTGAGCACTAACCAAATTGGAGTTTGAGTTTTAAGTGGGCCTTGCTGTTCTAAATGGTACAATTGATTTGGATATTGCTATTGATTTGCTTTTTGGGCTATTATCTATTTGACAACCAGGAAGAATGATCTTCTTTGAATCTGACCTGCCAGATTTGATTCCCAAGGAATGATGAACATCCATTAGAGAGTCCATATATATTGATGAGCAAAAGGGTGCTGAACTGCATACTCTGTAATTATATCCACAATTGCTTCCACATTTAAAACAAGTTTTGATATTATTTGCATGCATCATTGAAAACCAATTATTTATACATGTTGCAATTTTGACTCATAAAAAATGAACATTTGTTTTATACTTTTTGAGCAGGGAAAAATGGAATGAATAGAATATAATCAGTTCCCTAAAATTACCAGTTACCAAAAATATTTCTTTTTTATTCAAGGTCTGTGAAATATGAATGTTTGCATTATTTAGTTTGTTTACTTGCTTGTAGTTATTCTTGTTAAAATTTACAAGTCCAATTATTTGACTATGACATAGGAATTAGGTCCAAATAATTAGAGACGCATTTGCCCATTGGTAATTAAAGTTTCTGGGTGAAAGGAATTTAAAAGATTACATAAGAGATAATAAGTAATATTATCTTCCAGTGAGTAACTGTTCCCTTAGTTCTTTTGGAGAGGGAATATTAACTCTTCAGTCTTTATTTTCTCTTATTTTATTCAAGTGTGACTTGGAAGGAAGGGTTAGTTGTAGTTAATAGACACCAACTGCATGCCAGACTTTGCCATAGAAACTCAGAACACAAAGACAAGTAAGAAATACCTCCTTCCTCAAAAAACTTACATTTCAGTGGGATGCAGTGTCTGGAAGTTTAAAATATCACATATAGGAAGTTATCTTCAATCCAATATGCTCTCCATCAACACTGCGGAAGCCAAGCCCTTGCATTAAGTGTAGGAATGATCATGAATATTTCAGAGGTTACAAAAATGTCTGCAGGCTCACAAAATTTTGGAACTTATGGGGAAAGATTAAATTTGCTGATGGAAACACACAGATGAAGCCAAGCTTGCTCATTTCTTCTGCAGCCCCTTCACATATGGGCGACAGGGTAGTAGGGAGGTTTGGAGAAGTTGCATACACTGGGTCTAGAGTTAAGCTAGAAACAGTCTTTGCTGTCTTTAAGCTTATGACTTTAAGCAACTTACGTAGCAACCCCTTGCCTCAGTTGACACTGCTGCAAAATGAAAGTTGACAATTGTCCTCACCCCACTGGACTACTGTAAAGATTAATTGATAACAGGGTCAAAAGGGGCTTAATCAACACAAGCTAGTATAATAATCTCATTCACTTCTCTCTCAACCCAAATTCTTCTATATCGTTGGAATTCAGCGCTAAATCTATCTCCATTAGGTCCCTTAAGATGAACTCTAGACATTTCCTGAGGCTGGCTTGACAAGGAGAGAGCGTAGAGGATAAACGCTTTCTCACCCTCTGCCGTCAGATTTGAAATAACTTCATTAGTGGCTCATTCTGGTTTTGTTTTTGCTTGTTTTTTGTTTTTGTTTTTGTTTTTTACATACTGCAGGCTTTGGGGGATTCGAAGAAATCCATCTAAAAATGCAGCTTCTCCTGGGAGTGGCCTCTTCCAGTTCTAAGGAGAACAGCGGTGGCAAGTGTATGGCTCTGTGTTGAGGGAAGCGAGGGCTTCGCAGCTGCCTTTGTAAACACTGTATTTGGAAAGAAAAAAAAAAAATCCCGGCCCAATGCCACCTTTTCCCCCTGTGCCCTGAGAACTGTTGCAGGTCCCTCCCCAAAGCCACATCTGTGAAATGCAGCACTGGCAAGAACAATCCTCCATGCACAAGCGCCTGGGAAGCCAGACAGATGACAAGCTCAAGGGAGCCAGGAGAAGGGCAGCCCATCCATCCTTCTGCTGGCAGAAACTTCAAGGAAGCAGAGGTTTGTTCAGGCCAGAGTATTTTTTTCCCTCTGTCTTAGATTGCCAAGGTGAGGAGAATGAGGCACAGTGAAGTGAACACAGAACCAGGTGGCACTTCTCTTCCGTCACTGATGTTCTGAATCACATCGCTGCAGTGGGTGACATTGCTATCTACAGGAGAAGAGATGAAATAGAAAAGGTGATGTTTTGTCTGATTAGACCAGTGCTGCTCAGCAGAAAGAATGTGAGGCACAAATGTGAAGGTGTCATTTTAAACTTTCTAGTAACCCATACCTAAAAAGAGGGGAAAGAAAGAGGAATTTATTTTAATGAAGTATTTTATTTAACACAACATATCCAGGATACCATCATTTCATCAAGTAACCAATTGAAAAAATTGTTAATAAGAGCTTTTACCTTCCTTTTACTTAGGCTTTAAAATCTGGTGTGGATTTTATACCTACAGCACATTGCATTTGGGACCAGGCACATTTCAACAGCCTCATGTGCCTAGTGGCTATCATTTTGGACAGAAAAGGACTCAATTCATCTTTGAAAATTAAGATAAAGCAGAAACGTCATGATCGTTAGACCAATATAGTGCTCTCCAGTCGAGTGCATTGGGACAATCTGAGATTCATCTTATAAATTAGAGGCTTTTCAGCCCCAAGCTATGAACTGTCACTTGCTCTCTCTTCTGCCAGCAGGAGGCAGCGGCCACTTGGATCCCAAACCCCTGGTCCTCAGCCTCACCTAAGAAGTATGTTTTTCGTCAATTTCTTTCCGTTTCTTAGAGTTCCCAAGGAGTTCAGTGTTACAGCTTCCTGGGGCATTCACACCTGTTTTTAAGGCCACGCGGGTAAGGGTCAAGAGCTGGAGAAATGGCAGATGTACTTTGTAAACAATGCAGCAAATACAGAGACTGGGTTGTGTAAGCAAGTCCTCGCCAAGGGGCAGGAATGGGCAGAGGAGGCCTTCACTCAGTGCCCCAGGCTTTGCTTTCCTTCCCTTCCAAATGATCCCACACGTTCCTCAGGAACCCGTAATCTATGATGAATACCTTTCTCCTGATCACTTTCCCAGTCTCAGAGTGGTCCCTTTGAGGCCATCTGCTCCGGACTCTGGCTTTCTCTATAGCTCACAGAGAGGTTCCTCATTTTCCCGTACCTCCAGAGATCCTACTGGTCCCAGCCCAGAGGTCTCCGCCTTAAGGAAATCTTTTATTGATCCACAACTAGAACAGGTGTGAGATAACTGTGCATTCTTCTGAGCTCCCAGTGGTTTTCTCTTAATTGTAGCACCTCTCACATTTTATAATTATGGTCAGTTTAGGTGATTGTCTAATTGTACAATGATCTATTCCCCAATACGCTTTCTGTAAACAGAAAACGGACCTGTTTTGCCCATGTTTAATAGGGACAATATGAAATGTTAGTCCCTCTTCCCCAGCCCACCAAGCCCCATCATGAGTTTATTTATTCATTTATTACAGACAGAGTCTTGCCCCATCACCCAGGCTGCAGTGTGATGGCATCATCATGGCTTGCTGCAGCCTCAGCCTCCTGGGCTCAAGCCATTCTCCCACCTCCGCCTCCCAAGTAGCTGAGACTACAGGTGTGTGCCATCATGCCTGGCTACTTTTTTATTTTTTGTGGAGATGGGACCTTGCTATGTTGTCCATGGCAGTCTTGAATTCCTGGGCTCAGGTGATCCTGCCACTTCAGCCTCTCAAAGTACTGGGGTTATAGGTGTAAGCTACCTGGCCAGGCCCTTATCGTGAGTTTAATACTGTCCTAAACTCAGAGCAACTCAGTCCCCACCCTCAAAGACATATTCATTCAACTGTTTTTCTGCTTGTTTTATGTTTATATTTAAACGTACACAGCTCTCCTCTGGTTCCTGAAGGTGCCTCGCCGGGTGTGCATAGCCCCCTTTGCACTGTATTCCTTTCCCTTCCCCCAGCACCCACGTCTTCCCCTCCTCCACCAAATCCCTGCTGAACACCTGCCTCCTACCTCCTGGCTCCTCTGATATTTCAGAGGCCCCCTGGAATTTTTTCTTTGTCCTATGGATAGGCCAAGGACTCTCTGAGTTTCCATTGCTATATTCTTGAAGGGAAAGAAGACATACCCTGAAATCTCTACCTTTTATTGGGAACAACTGCAAAAATCACATCAAAATGCTTAAGGGAAAATATCGGCAAATTAAAAAGACACACCAGGAGCAACCTGATGTCAAGGCAACTACAAGTTCCTGTATTTCATGAGTCAGCCTGGGCTTCATTTTTCACTATTTCTACCTGTAGCTACGACTTGTTTCAAAATCCTACCAAATGCATTAAGAATTTAGAAAGCCTCACGCAGGCTTCCTATTTTCCACAGATGACAGTAAACTAAAAGTCCTCCAGAGACATTTTGGTCATAGAATATTATTGCAAGAGAGTCATTCAGCCTACTGCCAGCAAAGAGCTCTTGTCTGGAAAGACCTAGTGCCAGAGACAGTGGCTTTGGATGATGGTCCTTCTGGTTTCAATGAGCATCATGAGCCACTGAAAATCAATCTCCGGGCAGCTTAAGGGGTCGCTGATTGCATGTAGATCCATGCTTGTGAATGCCAGTACCAGGGAGGATGAAATGTGTGTCGGCTACATAACAAAAGGAGGTTGGCTGGATGAACAGGATGTGCTCTTGGAAAGAAGATTTGAAGGTTTTCTTGGTGGTTTGCAGAGAAATCGACAACAAAATGAAACTCAGACTGACCTGCACAGACCTATTGATAACAGGCAGTACTTTTAGAGCATTTTCACATCCATCTTCTAAGACAGACAGGGTAAGAACATCGTAGCCATTGCACAGATGGGGAAACTGAGTCTAAGACCTGTTGAGGGACTAAGAGTAGCAAACAAATATTTATTCAAACTTGAAGTATTTTTCTACTTCATTCACTATTTAATATTGTCTTATCTCTGAGTTTTACTTTTACACTTAAAGCCAAAATTTCTTAACATAGAATGACTGTATGTAGAGGACTGCTCACACACAGAAAAGGTGCTGTCTTTTAATTGCATTTTGCAAGTGGTTTGAAAATTTCCTTAACCTATTAATATGATCTAGGAAGTTTGCTGAAGGGTGTAGTAATCATGTGTGTTTCTGCAGATTATGAGACTGTTTTTATACACGTACAATGGCATAGGACAGGAAAATATAATTCCTTGTAACCAGATCTTTTGTTGTCTTGATATTTTTTTCAGCGAGTTGTCCTACAAAGCAGGCAAAGGGAGAAAAAGAGAATGTGTGCAAAGAAAATACCTTTTTCACTCAGAAAAAAATTGGCAGCATTATAAGGATGAACCAAACACACACACACACACACACACACACACACACACACACACGTATCCCTTCTTCTTTTCCTCTATGACTTAATAAAAACTCAAAAGCGGCTTCTGCAAACAGTAGACCATTCCAGGGGAAAAGCCAGTGCCCAGAGCACTCCCAGCCTGATCCATCAAACCCTAGACCTAGAGCACAATTGAACCATTTTCTTTTTATTACAACAATTCATAAAATTTGAAAGAGAAAATTCCATCTGTAATCTTACCAGCCCACATGACTATTTTCAGTTTTGCAAATTTCCTTCTAGTTTTTCTTAATATGTATATTTTTTCTAAAGTTCCTAACATGTAGTCATTTTTTTTTTTGAATTGCGTCAAGTACTTCAGAAGAAATTTAAATGTCATCACACTCTTGCATCTGTGGTGACCATTTTGTATTTACTTTGGAAGTTATTTCAGAACTTTTTTTTTGAGGCAGGATCTTGCTCTGTCACCCAGACTGTAGTGCAGTGGTGTGATCTCGGCTCGCTGCAACCTCCACCTTCCAGGTTCAGGTGATTCTCATGGCTCAGCCTCCTGAGTAGCTGGATTACAGGTGTGCACCACCACGCCCAGCTAACTTTTTGTATTCTTAGTAGAGACAGGATTTCACCATGTTGGCCAGGCTGGTCTTAAACTCCTGGCCTTGAGTGATCCACCCACCTCCGCAGCCCAAAGTGCTAGGATTAAGGTGTGAGTCACCATGCCCCACCCATTTTAGAACTTTATCTTTTAGGCAAAAGTTTCTGCTTCACAAGTTGTACTCAAGTTAAAGAGAACTTATTACTTTGTCCTCAGGTCCCACATGAGGCCCAGTTTGGTCAAAATGCAAATTTATGTGACAACATATATTCCGTAATAATTTCCTTCTCTCACATTTAAATTATTTTAATACATAAGGCCCATCATTTGTATTAACAAATTGAAACTTATTATCATTACTTCAGAGTAAAGTGTCATCCAGGTAACATTACTAGATGCTGTGTATACATGACTGATGATTGACAGTTTGTACCGTTGGACCATACTGTTTGGTGTTTAAATAGTGCCAGGGTCCAAGTGATTAAATTCCACTAAAGACTCGGTCATTTTAAACAAAGTGGCCTAATGTACAGCATCTGGTTAGCACGATCACTCAGCCCCTCTCATGTAGCATTCTTGAGAGCAAGATTAGGGGACTAATAATTGCATTCCCAGGTACGACATTTCAGAGTTGAATTTGATACTTGGATCTCACAAATGGATTCTCAAAACACATGTCAATTGTTTTTTTTTTCTTTTTTGTTTTTTAATTGCATTTTAGGTTTTGGGGTACATGTGAAGAACATGCAAGATTGTTGCATAGGTACACACATGGTAGCATGATTTGCTGCCTTCTTCCCTGTCACCTATATCTGGCATTTCTCTCCATGCTATCTCACCTCAACTCCCCACCCCCAGCTGTCCCTCCCCTATTTCCCCCTGACAGACCCCAGTGTGTAGTGCTCCCTTCCCTGTGTCCATGTGTTCTCATTGTTCAACACCCGCCTGTGAGTGAGAACATGCAGTGTTTGATTTTCTGTTCTTGCGTCAGTTTGCTGAGAATGATGGTTTCCAGGTTCATCCATGTCCCTACAAAGGACATGAACTCATCGTTTTTTATGGCTGCATAGTATTCCATGGTATATATGTGCCACATTTTCCCTGTCCAGTCTATCGTCGATGGGCATTTGGGTTGGTTCCAGGTCTTTGCTATTGTAAACAGTGCTGCAATGAACATTCGTGTGCATGTGTCCTTATAGCAGAACGATTTATAATCCTTTGGATATATAGCAGTAATGGGATTGCTGAGTCAAATGGAATTTCTATTTCTAGGTCCTTGAGGAATTGTCAATTGGTTTTTTTGTTTGTTCTTTTGTTTTACCATCTCAAAATATGTATATCCTAGTGGAGTTTCCCATCAGAGTAACTGTCGTGGACGAGAAGAAAAAGGAGATTTGAATTTGTCCTTGAAAAAGAAAGGAAGTATAACAACTCTACTTAAAAAATACAACCAAAATCCAATTCTGCTCTTGCTGGCAAACTAACTTCTCTGTTATCAATGTGCAGGTCACATCTGGGATTTTCTTCAAAAATCAAGAGAGAATTACTTTTCTAATGACCCTGAGCATAATTCTTCCCAATAAGTAGCAAAAGAGGCAGATTGACAACTTCTATATTCCAAACATGTTTGGAAGGTAGACTAATTTTTGCAATTGAAGACTTTAAAAAGAAAGAAGCAATAGATGACTTTAGTCCTCACTTAAAAAAGAAAGTATTGGAAACTTTTAATGATTTGTGATGGTCCTTGCTTTTCTAAGAAATCGGCATACATTATCTCTCTGCTGCTGCTTTAATTTTTTATAATTATCTTTGAGGTCTGTCATGCCCCTTTGACCTTCCTAAATTTTGAATCTGTTGTTTCATATGTCACGTTTTCAATTTCCTTTTAGTCACTCACTTGGGCATCATTTATTCATAGCATTTTAGAAGTTACAAACGTGATGTAAAGTAAGACGCAGACCCTGGCCTCAAGAAACTTAGAATCAGTCATTAAACTTAGAATCAAAATGTATATGCCAGGAACTATATATTGCTGGAGAGGCAAATTCTCCCAGGTGAAGTTCCTAGCTATGTGTAAATTGAGAGGTCCATAATTTTAAGTACATTTGGAAATAAAACAGGGGAAGAAAAGAGGGCTAGGTTATGGGGAGTGGAGAACTGAACAGACCGCCTGATCTCACAGATACAGTGTACTATTTATTTATCACTGTGGGAGAGTTGTTGAGGTGGAAATTATTGTCTTATTAAATAATGAATTCATACTGATTAAATCTCAGTTCTGGTTGGCCTGAGATTAAATTCATTAGGCGTTTTTTGTTGTTGTTTTCTTGGTTTTTGTTTTTTGAGACAAGGTCTCACTCTCTCACCCCGGCTGGAGGGCAATGGTGTGATCACCACTCACTGCAGCCTCAACCTCCTAGGCTCAAGTGATTCTTTAGTCTCAGCCTCACGAGTAGCTGGGACTATAAACCCATGTTATCACACCTGGTTAATTTTTGAATTTTTTTTTTTTTAGACGGAGTTTCATTCTTGGTACCGAGGCTGGAGTACAATGGCACGATCTCGGCTCACGGCAACCTCCGCCTCCTGGGTTCAGGCAATTCTCCTGTCTCAACCTCCTGAGTAGCTGGGATTACAGGCACGTGCCACCATGCCCAGCTAACGTTTTGTATTTTTAGTAGAGACGGGGTTTCACCACGTTGACCAGGATGGTCTCAATCTCTTGACCTCGTGATCCACCTGCCTCGGCCTCCTAAAGTGCTGGGATTACAGGCTTCAGCCACTGCGCCTGGCCAATTTTTGTATTTTTTGTATAGACAGAGCTTTGTCATGTTTCCTAGGCTGGTCTCGAACTCCTGAGCTCAAGCCATCTTCTTATCGTGGCCTCCCAAAGTGCTGGGATTACAGGTGTGAGCAACCTTGCCCAGCTTTCATTAGGTTTCGCAGGTTTGTTAGTTCTACTGGGGATTTCCAAAGCCTAGAGAATTTAGGAAAGATTAAGGGAGTGGTGGCAGGTGGGAGTGAAATTTACCTTTTATGATCCATGTGTGAAATATTTAAATTAATGGGTGCCTAATTGAACTTCCAGTACCATCGCCATCAAAATACTCTTGGGCAGGTAAATGATAAACAAAATAAACAGTTGGTTTGTACTTACCCTGACCCTAATGCAGGAGACTCAAGAAGTCAGGCTTAGAAAGAAATTGAGAGCATCCTGGGGCACAGAAGGACTCTTGAGGCTTTTCTTTGACTTTTGGAATTTTCATTTGCTTGTTTTTATTTTAGTTTTTTATTTTTTATTTTTTAAACAAAAATAGGCATACGGAAGAAACACCTATGGGTAAGCATTGTAAACAGATTTTTCTATTCTTGGTTTCATGCTGTGACGTGGTAATAAGAGTGTCAGGACAGCCAGGGAAATATGAGTGGTTCCCTGAAATCCTGATGACTATGTAGATTTTGTTTTTAAAATAACTTTGAAATTATTTTGCAAAGCTAGAGCAAAGGACTTTGGTGGTGCTTTCTCTGAAGTTCCGTAGGGGTAGAGTCTGACTTCCGTGGTACATTTGACCATGCAGCTCCCTAATCTGTCCTTCCACGAGCTGGTCACATGCCAGCTTAGAAATGGGAAACTTGGTCTTGGGAAGCCTCATCAAAGGTCTACGTGTTGTCTTCACTCACTTCTAATGTGCTCTCTTTTCTCGCTCTGCTCTCTTTCCTGTCTGTTGCTGGTGCTGTCATATTTCCGTGCAGGGGGCATTTCTTGTCAGTAAATTCAATGTATTCATAGTTGTAAAGTGACAGCATCGATAAAGTTGGAAACATTCATTTTCCATAACATGAAACCTCAAATTTCATCTGTACTCAGATCGGATTACATCATGCCACAAACATACTGTAAAAAAAAAGTAGGAAGGGAAATTGGAAAAGGAGACTTACTTTCCACTACTAAACTTTTTTTTTTTTTTTTTTTTTGAGATGGAGTTTCACTCTTGTTGCCCAGGCTGGAGTGCAATGGCGTGATCTCGGCTCACTGCAACTTTCGCCTCTGGGTTCAAGCAATTCTTCTGCCTCAGCCTCCTGAGTTAGCCAGGACTACAGGCATGCACCACCATGCCTAGCTAGTTTTGTATTTTTAGGAGAGACAGGGTTTCTCCATGTTGGTCAGTTTGGTTTCAAACTCCTGACCTCAGGTGATCCACCTGCCTTGGCATCCCAAAGTGCTGGGATTACAGGCGTGCACCACCATGCCCAGCCACTAACCCTTTTTTTTTTTTTCCATTTGAAAACTTTACTATGAACATGTATTACCTATTTTTTAAACTTGATATAACAAACAAACAAATAAGTAGATGCCACCTGTGAGCTGTTTTTCAGCAGTGTTAGTTGAGATATCTATAAACGGGCTTCTGAGGCTCAGTGTTGTTCTCATGCAGATTTAGAGCAGCCAAGGGGAACGACAGAAAAGCTGAAATACTCAAGGGAAGCAAGATTTCGTTTACATAATTTAAATTTATTATTAACTAACAAAGACCAAAGATGTGCTGTAACAATTGCAGAGGCAAAATAGAGCAGCATTTGGATGTCTCTCAGTCCGCTGTCAACAAACCAGACAACAAAGCTAATGACAATTACAGTTAACAGGTGACAGAGACACAGTTCTTATCAATTCAGTCTGTTTGTGCAGCATTCGGTGGACTATAATTCTTTAGAGTTTGCTGTTCACAAACCCCGAGGCTAAGACTGAAGGCAGCTTCAACACATTCAGCCTTTCCTCTGTAGAAGAGAAGCCGTCCCTGGCAGCTTCAGCAGGACCAGTTGAAGAGAACAATGGGACTGAATCTGTCCCAGAAACAGAAATGGAGCCACTCAAAGACCAGGGAGAGGAGGCTTGGAAATTAGTTTTAACACAGTCCCAGTGTGAAACCAATAAGTACCAGAGCATGCTGTGGGACACTGTCTAATGCATTGTATGCGCAGGGATGAGTGTGTGAATTTCTTTTTATTGTTGTGTTGTTTTTATATTTTGAGACAAGGTCTTGCTTTGTTGCCCAAGCTGAGTGCAGTGGAGTAATCACAGCTCACTGCAGCCTCAAGCATCTGGGCTCAAGCGGTCCTCCTGTAACAGGGTGTTCCAGGTTCTTGGCCCTCGCCCCCCGCACCCCCCACACCCTGCCATGAATGGGGAAGAGGCCCTGGAGGTGCAGTGTGCTCGTTCAAGTAAATATCGGACCCAAAGAGTTTTTGCAGAAAAGTGATTTATTAGGCAGAGAGAAAGTAGGGAGAGAGAGAGAGACAGAGAGAGAGAAAGAGAGAGGAGAGAGAGAGAGAGAGAGAGAGAGAGAGAGAGAGAGGAAGGAAACCCACGGTGTCGTGGGAGGGGATCCAGAGAAGAAGTCCGCACAGGTAAGGGGCAGGGGGACTTTTAATCTGGGAGTTATTCCCGCCCCATTCAAGTCCTTGTCCAGTGAGAGGAGTTCTTTCAAACTTCCTCTGGAGTAATGGATTTTTGACTCTAATTCTGGATTGGTTGCCCGGCCCACAGTCCTTCCATAGCTTTTCTCTGGCCTTCTAAACAAGGGAAGCTCACCTGGACAGTCTACCTTTCCAGCCAGCACCATAGTTAGACAAAGAACTCTAGGCTTGGGGATGGGGGTGTGTGTGGATGAAGGTATGGCACTGGGAAGTTCTTGCCTTTAAAACCACGCCCCTCGTGGACTTGGGGAGAGAAGTTAACACAAGTCCCTCACTCCCACCTTAGCCTCCCAAGTAACTGGAACCACAGATGTGCACCATGTCTGCCTAATTTTTTTTTTTTTTTTTTTTTTTTGGTTGGAGACAGAGTTTCGCCATTTTGCCCACACTGATCTCAAATTCCTGGGCTCAAGCGATTCTCCCATCTCAGCCTCCCGCTGTGTTGAGATGACAGGCATGAGCCACCACACGCAGCCACGGTGTGTGAATTTTCAGTGAGTCCTTCATGCCCAGCCTCATGACTTCCCTGAGTTCCTTTTCCAAAAACTCTGAGCCAACAAAGCAATATTCTTGAGTCTTATTTCCTTTAACTTTTGGTTCCTCTCTGGCACTTGTCACTGTTGATCGTATTCTTAAAACTTTCCTCATCACTGAGACTTCTTAGAGGCCAAGACGGTGTCCAGTAATAATAATAATATTAATAATTACTACTAATTATGAAACATCTTGCATACACCTGGCACATTGCGATAACCTCTTCCTTGATCCTTACAACTACCCTTTAATATCTCACTGGTTCCAGGCCTGGCGTGATGGCAGCTCACTCCTGTAATCCCAGCACTTTGGGAGGCTGAGGCAGGCGGATCACGAGGTCAGAAGATCGAGACCAACCTGGCTAACACAGTGAAGCCCCATCTCTACTAAAAATACAAAAAATTAGCTGGGCATGGTGGCACGCGCCTGTAATCCCACCTACTCAGGAAACTGAGGCAGGAGAACCGCTTGAACCCGGGAGGTGGAGATTGCAGTGAGCCAAGATCATGACACTCTACCCAGCCTGGGTGACAGAGTAAGACTCCGCCTCAAAAAAAAAATTAAAAAAAAATTTTTTCATAGGTATGATCATCCCCAGGAAAATGCAGTTTCGAGAGGTGAAGGGATGTAGCTTACATTTCTGACATCACAGTTGTATTATGCACGTTATTTCCTAATAATGTGACATTACAGTAAGTGACCCAAGAGTTAGTACCATGCCACAGATGCTGCACCAGTTAACAAGAAGTTGTGTGTTTTAGGAAGTAGTGTTAGAAAGAGTGTGAGTTTTAGAAACAGACAAATCACTGATTCTGAGAACTGAAAGATGCTCAGTAATGGGCGGTTATGACCCCTGCCAGCATGATCTACAGCTGCATCACTGGCTTATCATCATCAGACTCAAACTGTCTTCATCAGGAACTCTTGCTCATTCCAGTATGCTACACTTCCTTGCAACTGCCAGGGTGTCAATAGCTTGCTAGATACCCTTTAAAATGTTCTCAAAATACTTGTTGGTGGATTAACTGGTTGTAATTTATCTTTCCAAATATAGTAACACTGAGAAAAGGACAGATCAGTAAGGTAACAAATTGATATGCAATTGTATTAATTAAGCTGTGAGCAGATTTGCTATTAGGCTGTTTTCCCAAAGTTTTTCCACCCCAGGACCTGCAGGGAAACTAGCAGAAGGGGAGAGCCCCCTGCCAGGTGCCTGCAGGTCCTGGGGTGGAAAAACAACCAACCACCATCTCCAGCTACAAGTTCAGATAACAAGGTGTCACCAGACAGCTTAACCCAAAGAAATCAGGACAATCTTTTAGAAGCAAGAAAACCCCAAGGCAATAAATATGACCCCAGCTAAATGCTTTGTCAGACTGAAAGGAACATGACCTTGTATGTTTTAATCTTTTGACTTTGTTAAGGGAAGGCATGAAATAAAATTGTGTTTACCTGAATTTCACTGCAGCAGAGCTAATGGAAATCAGCTAACATCGGAAGTTAGGATAAATGTCTTAAAAACTTTATCTTCTAAAGCCAATTGTAACATTGTAATTCAAACGAAAATGAAAAAATAAGTGCTTCTAAACACTAAGAGATTTCTCTCTTCTCATCATTTTGAGAGCAATTGCTATAAAATATGTTCTAAAACAAACACAGAGCACTAAAAATTTCACTGTTTAAGCTAAAAGTCAAACATCTGTCTCACTGTCTTTTAGTTTCACCTTGGTTTCTGAGGGTCTCAACTAAAAACTGCAGAAATTTGGAACTTTTCCTCCACACATTCATTTTAAAGAGTTAGTTCTGAGATTTTAAAGTCATCTTTATTAGTTAATGATGCCTATCTTTCTTTTCAGCCTAAACAGACATGGAAAGAAGGACCATCTATGGAGCGGAATCAGTCTCCAGACTCCAAACGATGTGAGAGAGAGTGTAGAATTGTAGGGAAAAGCTGGATACACTGGTTGCAACCCTGCCTCTGTGTCTTACTTTCCAAGTATCCTTGACCTTGGTATGTTACATAAACTTAGTGAGTCTAAGTTTCCTGTTTATGAAAAATGATGTCAATAATATTCAGTCCATAGGGTTGTTGTGAAGATTCAAAAAGACTGTTTATTAAGTTCTTGCCTGACATCTAATAAAGGTTCAGGGTTGGGTACAGTGCATGTTTTGGAAGGCTGAGGTAGGAGAATCCCTTGAGGCCAGGAGTTCAAGACCAGCTTGGGCAGCATAGTGAGACTCTGTCTCTACAAATAAAAAATAAAAAACTAGCCAACCATGGTGACGTGCACCTGTAGTCCTAGCTACTCGGGACGCTGAGGTAGGAGGATCACTTGAGCCCAGGAGTTCAAGATTACAGCAAGCAATGATTATGTCACTGTACTTCAGCCTGAGTGACAGAGAAAGACCCTGTCTCCAAAATAATAATAATAATAATAATAATAATAATAATAATGGCTCAATAATGGAAGCCAATGTACTATTATTGTCCTTCCTTAAATAGATGGAGGAAATTTATAAAGACTACCACTCACTGAGCACCGACTATATACCTTTACATACCTGCATCTAATTCTTAAAACCATGCTGACAGAGCAGTATCATTACTCCCATTTTACAGACAAGCCAAATCACCATGCAGTGGAGTTAAGGTTCATTTCGGGTTTGTTTCCCTTGACAACTCAGGTCCTTTCTACCATCTTACACTGCCTCCTCACCCCAAAACCAGATTCAACTAGTTATGTGAATGTTGGCAAGTTTCAATATGGAATTCCTCTGGAAGAAGGTTTTTCTGACTGCCAGCCTCCTGGAAGACAACTTTCACAATGTGATCATAATTGATCGTGAACCAGGGACACTATCTCAGCATCTCACTAATGATATTCATAAGCCTTAGTCTTGTCTGGGTTATTCCACACACCTGGTTTTGAGTGGCATACAGGTGTGAAACCCTCTGATTCAGAAACATATCACCTAATGGTTCTAGCCAAAAGTTTGATCCCTGTCAGTATTTGCCAGTGTAGAATCAGCATGCTATCCCCAGTGGAATTGTTTCCTATTCCTTTCTGATACTAAACCTCTCCTTCCTCTCCGTTTCTGGTGTGCGCTCTTGGCAGCATGAGTATTACGTGAATAATGAAGAACACATCATAATTACACATCGGCCAAACTACCCACCCCTAGCTCCCATGTGTAGCCTGACACTTTGCCCTTGTGTTGGACTCTGGAAAGTTCAAAAGTGGTTGGTTTAAAAACTCAGCAGAGGCAATTATGTGTAAGTTACTCCAACTGCCATCTCCAGGCTGAACATTTCTGAAATTGTCTTTGTATATGAGGTTAGAATGGTCAACAAATCACTTAACCTTTATGAGTCAAGTCATTTCCTGTGTTAAATGAAGGACTTGGATTATGTTGAGTTCTTTCCAGCTCTCCGATATTATAGTTACATTTTTCTGTATGATCACACAACCCTCTGGTCTCCTCAAAAATAGAAGATAATTTTGGAATACATGATGATAAATTACACTTATTGTATTAGGGTTCTCTAGAGGGACAGAACTAATAGGAGATACACATATATAAAGGGGAATTTATTAAGTATTAACTCACAGGATCACAACGTCCCTCAATAGTCCATCTGCAAGCTGAGGAGCAAGGAGAACCAGTCCGAGTCCCAAAATTGAAGAACTTGGAGTTGGATGTTCGAGGGCATGAAGTGTCCAGCATGGGAGAAAGATGTAGGCTGGGAGGCTGGGTCAGCCTAGTCTTTTCATGTTTGTTTTTCTGCCTGCTTTATATTCTGGCTGCGCTGACTGCTGATTAGATGGTGCCCACCCAGATTAAGGGTGGTCTGCCTTTCCCAGCCCACTGACTCAAATGTTAACACCTTCACAAATACACCCGGGATTAATCCTTTTATCCTTCAATCCAATCAAGTTGACACTCAGTATTAACCATCACACCTATATTCAAGAAATATTTATGTTGATTATTTTTTAATCCTGTTGAATTCTATGAGGTTGAATAGATTACAGGCACTTAGAGTAAAAATACATCTAGCCATAAATAAGAATGTGAATGATACATATGTGTACCACTCAGTCATCATAAATATTGGTGATAATGCGATAATGCATCACTAAATAGTAACCTCTCATCATGAGTGCCAATTTATTTCATAAAAATAATAAATGTATAACAACACAAAAAGAAACTAACATATTTTTAAAATACTTAAGTGCACTATGAGGGCAAAATTTTTTTTAAAATTTCATTTCCCTATAACTTACATGATTTCAAGGCTGATTTAAAAGACACCTTTAATAAAAGCAAATCTTATTTTAAATTTGTTCAAATTGATTCCTGAAATCCTTGCTCATGTAGGAAAAAAGAAAAAAAAAAAAGAAAAATTTGTTCAGAAATGGTTTGTTTTTCTAGCTAAAATTGATTATCTTAAACTTTCCTACTAATCATTTCTCAAGGAGAGACTTACGTGAAACATTCATTAAAAGAGATTTGCAGTGGCATTTTTGTGAAGCAGGGGATTGAGGTAAGCATACTTAATCTACTATTTTGATGGAATCCAAAGGATTTTGTTAAAAGCTGAAGTACTTTGAACTCAAGTGTTTAAGCTTCAAACCAAGCCTTAAGCAGTAGGGGAAATGTAAGTCAAATTTTGATTCAAGTCAACCTAAGATCCTTAGCTGAAAAAGTACTTAGGTTCTTAAATATACATATCAGATCTGATTCTTCAACGTATTTTTGTGTGCACACAAACACATGTACTGTCTTCTGTGAATTCTGTTAAACCAACTGATCACTCATTTTGAGGCATTAAAAAAATCACTGTTTCGACATTTATTTAATGAGTATTTTTATTCAATATTTATCTGTGCCAAATGCAAACCCCAGAACAACACAAAGTAAAACCACCAGAAAACATAAAGAACAACCAAGCTATCAAGCAAACAGAGAAATTTTAAGGGGAGGAAGAAGCCCCATTGGGCTATTGGAATTGAGTCATCACAGAGCCAAAACATTGACCTCTTCCCTGGTGTCACAAACACATCAAGCAATTGCAGACTAGATCATCCTAGTTTAGGATTGAGTCATTTGTCTGTATCTCTCCAGCACCCAAAACACTGACCAGTGCATAGCAGGTGCCCAAAAGAAATGTGCCTTCTTTTGGGATCATAAACCTGACGCTGAAATACACCTGAGACACAGGTGAAGTTGTTGCTTACTGGCCCCATTATCAATAAGACTCAGAGTATTTGGGGCTATTTCTGATTCACAAATTATCAGGTCTGTCTGATAGAGGTAGCTGGCACCAAGGGGTGGCTTTCAAGGATTTTGCCCTGTTTTCTATTTCTCCCTGATCAACATACACAAATGCACACACACAGACACACTTCTATTAATATAGATAATGGTTGTTTTCTTAACCTACTGACATGGATTCCATAAAAGCAACCTTAAAGCTCTCCACTCCCACTTCCACTACCACTTTGCTGTTCTCTATGCCTTCATCATTGGCTGGGGTGAATACTCATTCTTAGGGGCAGACTTTTATTAAATAACTGGTGACCCATGGAAACCGAATGTCCAGTGAGCAAACGGCACCAGATCTTGTTGTGAGAACCAACAGGCCAAACTTGTCAAGAGAGTCACAGGTTTCCTATTACAAAGAATAACTCATTTTTAATGATCAAATGAAAATGCAAATTTGGGAAAAACAAATCAGGTTATTTCGAGGACAGGATGCTCTCGCAGGATATTAGTGTCATTGTGGTTTCCTGCGAAAGGACCTCTATTTTGCTTGCTAGCAAAATGCCAATTCTAATTATTCAAACTGACATCCCTCAGGAACTTTTATGAAAATTGAGGTAGATCCAGAAGAATGGGTAGGAACCAGGCTTTTCATTTTGGAAGATGGGAGAGGTCAGCAACTTGCAGATTGTTCTGATGAAGAGAATTCTTGGGAGGCTGAATCCAGGTCTCCTGGTAGCAGAACCTTGTTGAACAACTTGAGCGGGTCTACTTCCTCTGCCACCTTGTCTTCTATTAAATTAATTAAATAAACCCTTTCCTTAATAAAGGCCCTATATGCAGCACCTAGTAAAATGTGAAATACAAAGATGAAAAGTTATTTTTGAGACTACCAAGTGAGACAGTCTTTGGAAAATTGGTATGTATTTTATTATAATGATTATTATTATGAATTTTATTAATGGCTAAATATCCTATTTGGTATATACATATATTATCTATTGCCACAAAAATTCTCCATAACAAACAACTACAAACCCCCATTGCATATAAAAAGATTTATTTCATTCATGATTAGCAGGTTGGGCAATTTGGACTGGGCTCAGCTGAGTGGTTCTTCTGATATTTTCTAGGGGAGTTGGCTGTCTGCCACCAGGTCTAGGATAACCTTGGCTGGGAGATGGGGGCCATCTCTGTCCCCAGCTCTGCACCATGTGAGTCTCATTCTCCAGCAGGCTCACCTGGGCATGCTTTCACAATGATGGCAAAAGCCTAGAGCAAGAGCAAGCCTAATTTCACAAGTGCTTTTCAAGCCTCTGCTCACATCTCATTTGCTAATATCTCATTGGCCAAGTCAAGTCACAAAACTGAGAGCAGGGTTAGAGTGAAAATGTACTACAAATTTTGTGGCAAAGGCTGTGTATAAAGAGTAGTAAATAATTAGGGCCAATAGAGCAATCCATTTACCACGTGGGGCATGCTATTTTTGTTTATTTGAGAATATTCATTTATGTTACTTTATATTTATATAATTAAGACAATGTTTTATTTTATCAGAACTCTTTTTTATCTTTTCTTTGTATTATTAATGATTATTATTATTTTAAAGACTTGCTCTGTCACACAGACTGAAGTACAGTGACGTGATCATAGTTCCTCCTGAGTAGGTAGGACTACAAACACATGCCACCATACACAGCTATTTTTTAAATTTATGATAGAGATGGGGTCTTGCTATGTTGCCCAGCCTGGGTTTGAACTCTTGGCCTCAAGGGATCTTCTCACCTTGGCATCCCAAAGCACTGGGAATACAGGTGTGAGCCACCACACCTGACCTATCAGAACTCTTAAGAGCGGTGTCTCTCAGATTTTTTGACTGCAATCCACGGCAAGTGTCAATCTAAATAACAAACCAAGAGAGGCTCTCTAAAAGAAAGCAATGTTTCTTTGTGAATAGAGTATTACAATGGCACTATGTGAACCAAAGTAAACTATGTGTGTATTCAGGGGGGTAAAGGAAGACAAATATTATTAAAGGAAAAATGAGGAGGATTATGACATTATTGTTTTGAAATAATTATCCTTGGCTCCAAAGATTGATAACTAGAGTGGTGCCAGTCCAGACGGACAGGCAGCTGATGAGTAGGTAACCTTGCAGAAGTATTTTTTCTGTAAGTTTGCAATGTCCTTTGTGCAAGGTTGTAGTTTTTGCAGTCTTTTGTGACAGTTTTTGTTACCAGTTATAAGAACCGTCTCTTCATAGCCTTCCTTGGCTCTATTTGTCAGGGCTGTTTGGTTTGGTTTGGTTTTAACATTAGCAACTCCATTTTGATTCTAACAACTTTCACATAAGAAACACATCGTATACACAATGTGACTCATTTCATACAAAAGTTTCACAAAATATGATTTCCTCTAACTCTGCATATTTCTTTTTATTATACTATATAATTTTTCAAAGTGTCAGTTCTTCACTAAATTAATTTCAGGAGTCACTGAGTCAAAACTAACAGTTTGAAAAATACAAAATAATAGTGTCAGAGGCATGTGAACCAAAGCAACTCCATCTTGAATAAAAGCTGGATAAAGGCTGGGCACGGTGGCTCAAGCCTGTAATCCCAGCACTTTTGGAGGCCAAGGTGGGTGGATCACAAGGTCGAGAGATCGAGACCATCCTGGTCACCATGGTGAAACCCCATCTCTACTAAAAATACAAAAAGTTAGCTGGGCATGGTGGCACGTGCCTGTAATCCCAGCTACTCAGGAGGCTGAGGCAGGAGAATTGCCTGAACCCAGGAGGCGGAGGTTGCAGTGAGCTGAGATCTCACCATTGCACTCCAGCCTGGGTAACAAGAGCAAAACTCCATCTCAAAAAAAAAAAAAAAAAAAAAAAAAAAAGCTGGGTAAAATGTGAGGCTGAGATCTACCAGGCTGCATTCCCAGATGGTTAAGGCATCTAAGTCACAGGATGAAATAGGTTGGCCACAAGATACAAGTCATAAAGATCTCACTGATAAAACAGCTTGCAGTAAAGAAGTCAGCTAAAACCCACCGAAACCAAGATGACTAGAGTGACCTCTGGTCGTCCTCACTGCTACAAGTGCTACACTCCCACCAGTGCCATGACAGCTTACAAATGCCTTGGCAATGTCAGGAAGATACGCTACATGGTCTAAAAATGGGAGGCATAACTACTCCACCCTTTGTTTAGCATATCATCAAGCAATTACCATAAAACTGGTCAACCAGCAGCCCTCGGGGCGGCTCTGTCTATGGAGTAGCCACTCTTTATTCCTTTACTTTCTTAATAAACTTGCTTTCACTTTACTCTGAACTCACCCTGAATTCTTTCTTGTGTGAGATCCAAGAACTCTCTCTTGGGGTCTGGATCAGGACCCACTTTCCTGTAGCAATAGGGCTTAAGCCTTCCTTGATCCCTCTCTAGCTCTAGGGAATAGCCTACAAATGCCTGCAGGAGTCAAAGAAAGCAAGTAGCATATCTGAACTGGGATGTCCCAGTAAAACTACAAATAATCTCCAGAACTCAGAAACATGGGCATGAATAGTCTGGGCTGCATCTTCTTCTGTTCATCCCTGGAGTCAAGGTGGCCTCTGGTATGTTGAGGCTAAGAGGTGGTAGAAGCAAAAACAGGAGAGTCTTAACATTCATTGAGACACATTGCCGAGTTCTTTAATATATTAACATTTTTACAAGGAAACTGAAGCTTAGAAAAAAGAAGTTACCCAAGGTCACACAATATTTGGCAGAGCACGGATTTAAAGATCTCCATTGCCACATATTGCAATGAGACTTCAACCCCACCCTGCATCAAAACCCTCATTTATAGCACAGTAGGAAGAGGGAGGTGTGAGTTAAATCATGCTCACACTGATATGTGACATTCAACCTACATTTAGCAAGTGTCCACTAAGAGTAAGACACTGCTTTGTGATAGCTTAACAAAGGTATGTGAGTGGTGTAGTAGATGAAATGTTCTTATTAGAAAATATATGAATGCAGCAGCTGGAAAAATTGCCATTTAAAGAGCGGCAGCTTTTGGTTTGTAAATGTGTGTCTGGGAGAAGGAGGTCCCAGGTGGAGATTTGAGTTTACTTTTGAGGCTGATTATTGTTTCCATTTGTTTTTCTGGAACACCCACCACTTCGGGGACTCTTAGTTATGCAAATCAAAGGCATGTTACTGCCCATTCCTTATGGAAAAAACCTAAATGCAGTGAAAGAACCTGAATATTTAGTGTTCTGTGTAGTCAGGTAAACTGGGTAGATGTCTTAAAGACAGCTGCATCACTGAGGATTATTTGTCCCTTAGAGAGCAGTTATTCTTCTAAATGCAGCTTTAGACTGCTTTGTGCCTCTTTTGTGTTATGCATTTCTTGGGCAAGTTTGTGTATGTTTATTATCTAAGTTGTTACATGGACCAGGCTCAGTGCAGCCTAAACTGAGATGAATTGGTAAAGTCTTACAAATGTCACTCAAAGACCTAGACCTTGAGAACGATGCACTAGTCTCAGACTAGTTTGACGTGCATAGGTTAGGGCCGTCTCTCTCTGGGCTTTTCTGGGCAAAAACAAAACAAACCACTCTCCTGCAATGACTATGAGTGGCCGTCATTCCTGGCAAAGAGAATAGGGACTGGGAAGGTGAGGATGGGCCTGGGCAAAGAAGCATAAAAATGTCCCTGTTTAGGACTTTGAATTTTAGCCTAGACTCCAAAGCCCATCAGTGAGTAGAGGAACTCAGGTGTTGAAAAGTAAACTAGCCATTGACCCATGGCAAGGGATGCAGAGAGGCAGGTCAATCAGAAGTCCTAGTATGGGTCTGGCCCTGGGAAGCATTTGTAAGCTCATTTCTGTGTTACAATGCCCTCTCTCATACCTTCTACTCTTTAGAGAATCGAGGACAAGGGCCTATCCGATATTTGGCCTGAAGTAAAAAAAAATAGAACAATGTCTCTTGCCAAAAATAGTAGTGACCGTGGCAGTCACCACCAAAGGACAGCTTTGCCAAGCAGAACGATAAACTAATGAGAGTTATAAGCAGCAGAGGCATGAGGGTCATATGAGAAAGATAGAACAGAGCAGAGAGGATCTGAATCGAAGAACCACTCTGCTATGGTGTGGATGTCTGTGTCCTCTGAGAAATTCATACATGGAAACTAATGACCAGTGTGATGGTATTAAGAGTAAGGCCTCTGGGAAGTGGCTAGACCCCTCATGAATGAGATAAGTGCTTTTCTAGAGGAGGCCTCCGACAGCTGCCTTCCCTCCTCCACCACGTGAGGAAATAGCCAGAAGGCACCATCCATGAACAAGAGAGCAGCTCCTCACTGAGGCAGGAAAATAGGGTCTGGAGGCAGGGAACATATGGCCAATTCACACTTCAGCGGTAAAGAAATATCCTCTCTATAGGGTGAATACCATAAATGACCTCGTAACTTTACTTCATCGTCTTCATTTACGTAGGGGATACTCCAAGCAGAGGGTATTTAAACTCACAAAAACTCTGCAAAGGACCTTCGAGCCCCTATGCTCAGACCCACTTCCACACTGCGGAGTGTACTTTTATTTTCAATAAAACTCTTCGTTCTTTCCTTGCTTTGTTTGTGTGTTTTGTCCAATTCTTTGTTCAAGACGCCAAGAACCTGTATACCCTCCACTGTTAACATCCCCAGACACTGAATCTGCTGTCCTCTTGATCTTAAACTTTCCAGCCTCCAGAACTATGAGAAATAAATTTCTGTTGTTTATAAGCTACCCAGTTTATGGTATTTTGTTAGAACACTCAAATAAACGAAGACAACATCAGATAGCTCCCTGAATGGGAAGCTCTCAGGAACAGCTGGGAGACACTGTGATGAAGGCGAATTTCTGGCAGCAAATCAGGTGGAGATTAAATCATAATAATTTGGATTCCTTCCTCTTTGTAGGAATAATGGCAGCACAGGAGATATTCTGAGGAATCCCAGTAAAGACCATCTTAAAGTGCTGAATGAAATATTTATAATACCATTTTAAATGCTTAGCTGAGTAGAATACAGTGAAAGAAATCCTCATAGGATAAAAGTAGTAAAAAGGCATGAATCCAAGCCATAACTGAGCATTGAAATGAAATCTTGTCTTCACGAAATCTGCCAATACATGATCATGAAGAGTTTTTAAACAGAGTACAGGCATGTGCAGAAAGACAAGCGACAATGCCTGGGTTTATGCAAATTGAGACCCTTGCATAGAGCCAGTTCCACAAAAAGCAACAGCCTCAGTGAAGGCAAGATGTAAAAATAAAATTAATATCACTTCAATAGACCATAAAAAGTCTTGACTCTCTCAGCTTTTACTGTGGGTAAGGAAGGAAAATAAAGGCTCTTCTAAGAATTACGAATCACAAGGTGACAGTCGCATAAACTTGGTGTGAAATTTACACTTTAGGCTGAAAAACCCAACCTGAGAATTGAATTATCAAAATTACAGATTAGTATGGGCTCCAGGTGCCTAGAAGAAGCAATCATAAATCTCTGGGGAAATGAACATTAACCGAAATCTCAAAGAATTCCTATGGAGTTCCAATAACCATAAGCTCACAATTAAAAAAAAATATATCACAAATGCATGAGGGAACAAACTACCATGAGCAAGAGCCAGCAGAAAAAAATATATACATCAGGCCCACAAGGACTAAATACATTGTAAAAAATATATATATATAAATTTAATGCATTTACTGTGTTTGAAGAAATAAAGGAGGATATTAAAAGTATGATTGACAAACTATAAAATATTTTTTAAAGACTGTCCAATATTAAAGAATTACAGTGGACTTTTAGGGGGTATGAAAATGGTAGTATTGTTTATTTAAAGGAGAATCCTTATCTACGAGTCATACATATAGAACTATGACAGATAAAATAATATGATGTCAGGGATTGTTTCAGAATTATCCAGAGAGGGAGAGGAAGTAGGTAGGGATACAGAGGAAACAAGATTAGCTATAAGTTATTCATTGTTGGAGCTGGATAATGGGTACTAAGGATTTACCACACTATGCTTTTTACTTTAATATGCTTGAAGTTTTTATCTTCAATAGTTATCTTTTTAATACATAGGGAGGTTTGAAGAAAAGCGAAGTTGAAAAATAAAAAAAAGTAAACTAAGTAAAATTAGAGATGTAGTGGACATATTATACACCATATCAGATACAATTAACAACATAATTCATGAACTGGAAGATAGATCTGAAGTAATCACCAAGAAAGCAGCACAGAGTAACAAAGAAATGAACTACATCAGAATTTAAAATGCCTGGAAGGCAGACTCAGAAGGCTAAAAGGCATCTAACAAGAGGACCATTGCTTGGTATTATTGTGCCATTTATTGTGCCTTTATAAGGAAGGCCTTCAACAGCTGCCTTCCCTCTTCCACCATGTGAGGAAATAGCCAGAAGTCACCACCTATGAACAAGAGAGTGGACCCTTACCAGAAATGACTTTTTAAAAAAGTATCATTTTTTAAAAGGGACATATTTTAAAAGTATTATTTTAAAAAGGAAACTAGTGGAGAAAATGGACGAGATATAATATTGAAGAGATATTAACCAAGAATTCTCCAGAACTGATGACAGACACAAATGCTCAGATTCAGGAAGCTGAACAAGCGATCAGCAAAGAAATCTAAACGTGGATACATCACGGGAAAACTACAGATCGACAATAACAAAGAAAGGATCCTTTGAGAGAAAGGATGTATGACATGAAAAGTAATGTTGTAATTGACTAATCAGCAACAGCACTGAAAGCCAGAAGACAGCAGAGAGAAATATTTTCAAATTGCTGAGAGAAATAACCGTCAATATATAAGAGTAGACTAAACAAAATGATTTTTTCCAAAAGCAGGGTAAGGGAAAGTCATTTCATATAATCAAAAGGAGAGAGTTTACTACCAACAGTTAATTGAAGGAACTTTTTGCAGGGTATACTTCAGATAATGATCCTAGAAGTATGGTTTGACATGCAAGAAAGAACGGTGAGCAAAGAAGCCATGTTTAAAGAGACATTAACTATATAAAATAATAAATAAATAAATAAATAAATAATCCTATAAATAAAATTAAAAATCCTGGATATTATATAAAAAATAAACGTAAGAAGACCTGAATGGTGGAGAAAAGAAGGCAGATCAGCCAGTGACCTCAGGATCTGAGGGACAACACCAGGCGTCCCCAAACTTTTTACACAGGGGGCCAGTTCACTGTCCCTCAGACCCTTGGAGGGCCACCACATACTGTGCTCCTCTCACTGACCACCAATGAAAGAGGTGCCCCTTCCTGAAGTGCGGCGGGGGGGGCTGGATAAATGGCCCCAGGGGGCTGCATGCGGCCCGCGGGCCGTAGTTTGGGGACGCCTGGACAACACAGTGGTGACAACCCGAGGTTTCCTTCTTGCCTCATGTATCCCAAAGTGAATGCTGAAAAAACTGGCAATCTGAAAATGTCAAAAATGTAGATTAACAAAAAAGCACACTTGAAGATATACAAGTAGCAATTGCTAAATCTAAACAATGAAGAGAAAATAGACTAAAAGAATAAAAAAGAACAAAGCTCCAGGACATGTGAGATTATAGAAAAAGATCTAGGATTTGTGTCATAGAAATCCCAGAAGGCGAGAAAGAGAGTGGGGCTGGAAAATATTCAAATAAATAATGGCTAAAAATTTCCCAAATGAGGCAAAAAGCAGAAAGCTACATATTTAATATCCAAAAAGGATCAACTCAAAGAAATCATACCAAGACATATCATAGTCAAACTCCTGAAAACAAAAGACAATGAAAAAAATCATAAAGCGGCAAGAGATAAGTGACACCTTACTATAAGGGAAAAATAAAAAATTACAGCTAATTTCTTATCCAAACTATGGAGGCCAAATGGAACTGGCCCATTTTTCAAGGCCTGAAAGAAAAGAATGCTCGATCAAAAATTACCTGTGAAAATATGAAGGTGAAATCAAGATATTCACAAATGAAGTGAAACAAAGAGATAGTGTCACCAGCAGACCTACTATAAAATAATGGTTTAAAGGAAGTCCTCTAAGTAGAAAGAAAATAATAATAAAAGAACATTTTGGAACATTAGGAAAGGAAAAAAGAACAGAATAAAATTGCATAAAAAGATACATTCATCTGCCTAAGAAAGCTCTGTAATGATAAGTGGGAAACTAACAGTGATGGCCTCCAGATAAGAAAATTGGGTATCTGGAACGGAAAGACTCTTCACAGTATCTTTCAAGAGTTTTAAAATTTTAAATCATCTTAATGTATTCCTAAATTAAAAGTAAAATGTAAATTTGATTAATTCTACAAAAAATGTAGAATTAAAATATTGATCGTGAATACCATTTGTGATGGCTAGTTTTAGTTGTCAATTTGACTGGATTAAGTTATGCCCAGATAGCGGGTAAAACATTATTTCTGCGTGCGTTGGTGACGGTGTTTTTGGAAGAGACTGGCATTTGAATCAGTGGATCGAATAAGGAAGGCCTGCTCTCACCCACCGTGGGGAGGCGCCATCCAACGCATTGAGGATAAAAGCACAGAGGAAAGGTGAACTCGTTCGCTCTTTTGGAGCGGGGATAGCCACCTTCTCCTGCCCTTGGACATCAGAAGTCCATGTCCTCTGGCCTTCAGAATCCAGGACTTGCACCGGCAGGCCCCAGTTTCTCAGACCTTCAGCTTTAAACTGAGAAGTATACCACTGGCTCCTCTGTTTCTCCAGACTTCAGGCTTAGACTGAGCCACAGTACCAGGGTTCTCCGGTTTGCAGATGGCCTGTTATGGTACTTCTCAACCTCTATAATTGCCACAGCCAGTTCCTATAATAAATCCTCTTTCATCTATTTATCTATACATCTAGATCTAAATCTAGATCTAAATATTCTTTTTTTTCTTTCTTGATTTTAAAAAATATGGAACGCTTCACGAATTTGCGTGTCGTCCTTGCACAGGGGCCATGCTAATCTTCTCTGTATGGTTCCAATTTTAGTATATGTGCTGCCGAAGCGAGCACTGATCTAATATTCTACTAGCTTTGCTTCTCTGGAGAGCTCTGACTAATACACCATATATGTCAGAAAAGCAAATTGGCTTAAAGCATTCTAAGGTCTTTTTGTTTTTTGGAGGAGATAAAGATATTAATTAACTTTCAATATTTCTAAGTTGGTAACAACAAACTTTGGAATAATCCTAAAATAAAGCATATATTTCCAACTAGAATAGGGGAAAACTGAAAAAATAAAAAGACAATTAATTCAAAGAGGACAAGAGGAAAGAAACAAATGGAAAAGAAAAAGCAGAACCATTAGGAAGCACAGAATACAGTGGTAGTGATACATTTAAAAATAAAATTAATTATATTAAATATTAACAAATTATACATTCTAGTTAAAAGGCAAAGATGATCATATTAACTTTAAAAATAAGATTATCATGCCGGGCGCAGTGGCTCAAGCCTGTAATCCCAGCACTTTGGGAGGCCGAGGCAGGTGGATCACGAGGTCAAGAGATCGAGACCATCCTGGTCAACATGGTGAAACCCCGTCTCTGCTAAAAACACAAAAAATTAGCTGGGCATGGTGGCACGTGCCTGTAATCCCAGCTACTCAGGAGGCTGAGGCAGGAGAATTGCCTGAACCCAGGAGGCGGAAGTTGCGATGAGCCAAGATCGCGCCATTGCACTCCAGCCTGGGTAACAAGAGCAAAACTCTGTCTCGGAAAAAAAAAAAAAAAAAAAAAAAAAATTATCTTAGTCTTTTTACAGAGGCACAGCTAGAACATAACAAAAGAGAAATACTGAAGCTAAGAAAAAATGGTCCAGGTAAATATTAATTTTTAAAAATCTGGTTTAGTCACATTAATGTTCATAAAGTAGCCTTTAAAGCAAAATTTATGACTGGAGATTACATGATAATAAAATGTAATTTAATTAAGAAAAGACAATGGTTCTAAATGTATATGGACCTAATAATACAGCTTCAAAATGTATAAAGCAGAAATTGATAGAACTACAAGAAAAAATGATAAAACTCCAACCATATTGGAAAAGTCTTACATACCTATTTTAATCGTTGATAGATCAAGCAGACAAGAAGGTTTATCAAGTCTATACAACATTCGAGTAGCATAATTCACAAGCATGATCTAATGGACCTACATACGGTGCTGCATTCAACATTTAAAGAATTCGAGTTTTTTTCAAGCTCTTAGGAAACATATGAAAATTAGCTTCATAAAAGACAATAAAGAACATATCAACTATTTCAAAAAATGAGTACCATATAGGCCATCTTTTCTGATTATTAAGTAACTAAATGTGGAACTGATAATAAGATCATTTTTAGAAGTCATAAACATGAACATTTTAAAACATCTTATTATAATATAACATATAAAATAAATTCTTTTACCTTTGAGTTCAAAAAAATCACAGGAATAGTTATTCAGTCTAATTCCATTTATATAAATTCAAAAATAAAGCAAAACTGAAAATATATTGTTCAAGGATATGTTTGCGTGTGGTAATAACTGTAAAGAAAACAGGAACAAATAACTTTAACATTTAGAATAGTGATGACCACCAGTGAAAGGATGAGGGAATCTCACTTAAATTGTGTGATGAGTGCAGGGGCGTTGCCTTTATAACATTTGCTTTACGCTTTCATGAGAGAAGGATCTAGTACCCAATGTGATCTGACACGCAATGTGTACGTAGAACATATATGTGTATATACGGAACGTATACTTACAGAATATATGCTCACACCTTATTTACTATATCTGTGGTAGACTTATTACAAAATAGGCCTAATTTTTGCTGTTTCTGTATATTCTCCTTTTGCAATGTAAATCTGCAGCTTCTTCCAATAAGTCAATTTCCTTACTTCTTGAAACTCTTACTCCCAAGAAATACATCTTCCCATTTGTTTTTCATACTAAGCAGCCATTTTCCACGGGTCTTAATTAGCATTGCTTTTCTTGAATTCATGCAGTTTTCCTTGTACTCTCATGACCTTCTTAAAAATTAGGCATCCTGGCCTCCATTTTTTAACATGTAAATTGTCTGGCTTATAGCTCTTTAATTATTATTTTATTAATAACTCTTGAAGCTTCCTAAAGGTATTTGCCTTCTTAAATAGAGAGTACTTGAAAACCCTAATAGAATTCACCCACCAAGGGAAAAAAAAAAAAAAAAAAAAAAAGCATGTGGGGAAGGCAGATCTCAGAGTTGAAAGCCAAGAGCAATTCATTTCTATCAGTGGCCCCTTAAAAATAGGCCTGATCCAGTGTTCAAGTATATTATATTTTAGAGGAGGAAATGAGAGGGAAACTATCCTTCTTTAAATAGTCTATATAAAAAGATTTTCTTAAAATAAGGAAATGCCATGTAGACGTTTCTCTGCACAGGACTGCTGACTTCCTAGGCTTGTCCCTTGGCTCATGTTCATGTAAATTATTTTTGTTAAAACACGTTCTGTTATAAAAACGGAGGTGTTTTTCACTTCCCCTTTGCAGTTAATGGCCAAGAATCTTAAAATAACATGACTGAGCTCCAAGCTGAAACCTAAACATGGCAAAACGTGTAAATCCTCAGGCGATATCTGATACAGAGCTAATTAAACAACTACGGGATTTCCTTCATGAGAAACGACAGGCTTTATCTACCTGCCTTGCTTATCAGTAACAGGAAAGGGAAGGAGGGTACTGAATTGTGATGAAATGTTTCACTAAACATGACATACCTCCAGAAGCAATTCCTTTTCCCTGCTATGTAGAGCGCTAATAAATTTGAGGAATAGCAACTTTTAAAATAATCTTTTTATTTTAGAACATCATTAGATGTACAGAAAAAGCGTGACGATGGTATAGAGAGCGTTCCCATATGCTACCCCCACCCTACAGTTTCCCCTAGTATTAGCACCGTATGTTAGTGCAGCACATTGCTTGTAATTCGTGAACCAAATTGATATGTCATTAACTAAAGTCCTCATTTTTTCAAGTTTTCTAATTCTTTCCTTAATATCTTTTTTCTGTTCAAGCATCCCATCCAGCAACTCACATTACATTTAGAGCTCACGTCTCTTTCGGCTACTCTTGCTTGTGACACTTCCTTAGGTTTTCCCCATTTGTCATGACTTTGACAGTTTTAAAGACTACTGGTCAGATATTTTGTAGGACATCCCTCAATTGGAATTTGTCTAATATTCTTCTCATAATTACACTCAAGTTATGCATTTGGAGGAAGAATATCACAGAGGAAAATGGCAATCTCATGAAGCGTCATTGTTTTAAAATCCCATTTTCCCTTTTTCTAAGGTAGATATGAGCATGTAGGAGTGAACATGTACAGAAAAAATGACATACAGAGGAATAAGTCAAAATGTCACCCATATCACAAGGAAGTGGCCCTCTCTGAGCAGAGTCAGAATATGCCTCCATCCCGTATTACAGCTGCTACTTGGTCAATCATCAAACCTGAGGGAAAGCCAGGGGAGGAGGTCTGCAAGGGAATGAGAAAGATGAAAGATTTGTCACAAGAATCATTTCTACTTCGCAGAAAAAGCTTTAAGCGTGGTGGGTCCACCAGAGTGTTCCTGTCTTCTTTCTTTCTCTGTCTGCTTGTCTTATGTCTCTCTCTTTCTCCTTGATTCATTCATTCATTCATTCATTCATTCATTGTTTTATCCTCTCAACTAGTATTACTGAGTGCACTGAAAATTGAGTAGACACCGAAAGACATTCCTATCCTCAAGGTACTTACTTTCTAATGGGATAGAGGTATCTGGTAACAAATAAATGCCATGAAGAAAAATAAAATAGGATAAGAGGAATCGATCTGGGTGGAGAAAAGGGAATTTGCTATCTTAAGGAAGGGTAAACTTTCCCTCTAGCTTTTAAGGGTTTGGATATTGAGTCGGAAATAATTGATAGTAGGCAGATTAACAAGAAAAAAGAATAAAGATGTATCACGTGCATGGGGGGATCACAGGGAAAAACACTGAATATCTACCAACCCACTGAGAGGTAAAAGCTTACACATGCTCTTCACAGGGAAGAGAGGTTGGGGATGTAGGCAACTTAGGGGAGAGGAAATAATTTCTGGAAAAGATGAATAGGCCCTGAGAAGAACAGGTGGTATCCTGTGTCGAAGTCTGTCTGGGTGTGGGGTCAATTCCCAGTCTCCTCTCCTGGAAGGTGAGTTGAATCTTCCCTGGTTGATGAGATTCCTGGGGATGGGATTCATGACAACTGAGATCTTTTTGAAGTATCTGTCTTTAGGCAGATAAAGAAAGTTCAGAGAAAAGCCCATCAAGGCATTTGCTGTTCCCTAAGTGCCCTGAGTTTGAAGTTCAAAGTGGCATATTTAGGGGTGGCATTTCCTGAACACCTTTACTATTTTAGAGAGTGATCAGGGAAGTCTTCTCTGATGAGAAGACACCTAAGAAGGGATTATGGTTCCAGACAGAAAAAAAAAACAACAAGGGCAAAGGCCCCGAGGTAGGATTTGAGATCTTAATAGGTGTGCTGGAGACGGGGGCAGTGACAGACATACATCTTTGAGGGTTTTATTCTGTTAGATAGAAAACCACTGGTGGCTTTTTAGTTGAAACAGTGATGTCATCCCAACTAGGTATTTAAAATATTACTTTGGCTTTGGTTTGGCGATTTGTTTGGGAATGGGAGAGCTGGTGGTGCATCTTGGCAGGAAAACTTCTTAGAAGATAATTACATTAGACAAGGCAACAGAAGACCACCAATTGAGCCAAGGTGATAGCAGTGGAGGTGGAAAGGTGTAGGTAGATTTTGTATATAATCTGAAGGAAGGAAAAAGGGATGTGCTAACTAATTGCATACAAAATGTGAAAGAGTTTCCAGGTTTCACACATATGAAATTTTTCTCTACTAAAAAAAAAAATACATTGCTTCACCCAAATTTTCAGCCTTTAGATATGTCAAGACCTGACAAAGTCTCACATGTACACTCTCTTTGAGGCAATAAAGACTTTTTTCATTTATTTTTCTTTTCAGTTCTCTTCTTTCTCCCCCAAAAGTCATCTACTTTAATATACTTATAATTTTAAACATGCTTGCATCCTTGCTAAATCCTTTGTGTTATTTTATGCATATTGTATTTCTAATGTACCAAGAAGTATTGACTCCAGGATCTCATTTTCTTTCTTTTTCTTTTAAGAAAAACACTGTGGTTTTAGGATCTGTTCAGGTTGCTGTTTGCACATCTAGTTCAAAGATTTTCCCTTACTGTGCAGTATTTTACAGTATCTATGACCTTACTGATAAATAGCTAGGTTGTACACAAATTATATCGCATTTAGAAGCATCCTTGTGCAGATTGCATTATGGACCACTTTGTGGGTATCTCTGTGATAAGGAATCGATCATTCGCTATTCCTTTCACATCCTTTACTGTTTATTTTATTTTACTTTTGGAGTTCCTCATATTCTAGATACTAATCCCAATCAGTTAATCACATATCACATTTATTTCCAGTCTGTCGCCAATCTGTTAACTTTATCTATAATTTGCTCTATTTGAACTGAAATATTTAATTTTAATGTGGTCAAATATTCTGTGATTTTTAAAAAAAATCCTTAAAGCGTAGAGTTCAGAAGAATCTCAAGAAAGGACTTAGACTCACGGTGGAAATGCGACACAGTCAAAAGTGCATGTTTAAAACTGCCAAGTTGAATTTCCATTGAATAGGGTATGATGTGAAAAACATCAGTATTGTAAATTTCATCCACTTACAGAGTTGGTTATGTTCCACCCTATTCATCTTCTTCCCTCTCCATACTTTCACCCTTGAGGGGTCATGTACTCCACTCTCTTATCCATTCCACAGACTCTAGCCAAGATCTCTTTTAAAATTCCAGACTCACATTTTCAAATGCCTGATGTAGGGTGCAGTAGAAATATGTGTCTCGCTTATCTGTCACTTCTTCTCCCTTCTTCTGACTAACAGAACATAATTACAGTAGTAAACACTTACATACCGTGACAGACATATTTTCTGTGCTTTACAGATATAATTCTTTCAAACGTTATATTAACCTTGTTTTAACAACCCTATGAAGTCACACTCTTATTGTTCCCATTTCACTGATGAGAAAACTGAGGCTCAGAGAAATTGTGACTTGTTCAAGATTATACAATTAGTATGTGCTGGAGCCAGGATGTCTTTTTTTTCTGTGCGGAACCAATTCCATATTTCAGCAGTGGAGTTGACACCATCACACCCCAGGGGTATGACCCAGGTTCCCCAGTACATGAGTGGGTCAAGAATAGGCACGTGACCACACTGAACCTATCAAAGTCTCTTTATGGAGGCTTTTTTGTCTAAGCCCTGGGGAAATTCTCTATTTCTGCTAATGAAATTGTATTGGTATGTGAAACTGCCAAGGGTCCATTATGCTATCCACTCAAAAGTACCTGAGGACAGAAAGAGATTGATACCTGATGACATCATTTGAGTCCCTGGATCAGTTACGACAAGGGCCGGTACCAACCGAGCCCATTCATTCCCTCTTTTCCTTAACCTACTTTGCATTGGATTTCCTTTACATGTATTCAAAACAAGTCCTGACTGCTGTCAATAACCTACAAGTACTTTTGTCAGGTTCCTTGCTGTCCTTATAATTTTTTTTTTTTTTTTTTTTTTTTTTGAGACGGAGTCTCTGTTGCCCAGGCTGGAGTGCAATGGCGTGATCTTGGCTCACTGCAACCTCAGCCTCCTGAGGTCAAGCAATTCTCCTGCCTTAGCCCCCTGAGTAGCTGGGATTCCAGGGGCCATCCACCATGCCTGGTTCATTTTTTTGTATTTTTAGTAGAGACGGGGTTTTACCAGGTAGGTCAGGCTGGTCTTGAACTCTGGACCTCGTGATCTGCCCCCCTGGGCCTCCCAAAGTGCTGGGATTACAGGCGTGAACCACCACGCCCGGATATTTATCATTTAAATAATCTTCTCTACTGAGGGAAATTCCCACATTATGAATTCAGCCCCATCAGTGCAGAATTCAGAACCCAAATTTCCATCCACTGGCATGTGACCCAGGCTCTGGCAGCCATCTGTCTGCACACAGGGTCTCACATATGCATGCAGCCTCCATCTTTGCAGATGCAGGTAGCAGCTGGTAAGTTCAGCTTTCAGGAGCGGCAGGGGTTACGAATCCAAGTCATTGGCTCAGAAGTAGCTCTGGGGCTGGAGCAGTAGGAGCTACACTAGCCGATTCCTTTCATTTCCTGCTTGGCAGCGACAGCAGCAGTAAAGGTGGCTACCTCATCAGGTCAGTTCTGCGATGTGATTTGGAGTGTTGCTCATGAAAGCTTAGCCTTGAATCTGTTTCTCCAGCTCTCCCAACAATTCTGGGGAACAATTCCCGGGAGAACTGTCCTTTAATAAATCACATTTCTACTTAAATTAGGCAGCATGGTTTCTGGTTGTTTGCAACTATAGTTAGAATGCCAGCTGATATATCCAGTCATAAAACACAAGCTCTAGGAGATCAAAACATAATAAAGGGCTTGACACATAATAGATGATTAATAAATTATAGATAGAATATAACTATGATCATATACTATTCTGCTCACAGTCTATGAAGGAAGAAAAATAAAAAAATTACCCTCCACCCCATCACAATAGATAATGATTATTAACCCTTTGGTGACTCTACTTCTAGGTTTTCTTTCTCTGTAAGTACAGACATAGACATATAGATATATATAAAGAAATAGAGTATTTTAAAGTAAAATGTGATTATAAGACACATATTGTTTATAATCTGCTCTTTTTTCCCCTCGTTTCTTACTTTTTTTTTTTTTTTTTTTTTTTTTGAGACGGAGTTTCGCTCTTGTTGCCCAGGCTGGAGTTCAATGGCGCGATCTCGGCTCACCGCAACCTCTGCCTCCTGGGCTCAGGCAATTCTCCTGCCTCAGCCTCCTGAGTAGCTGGGATTACAGGCACGCGCCACCACGCCCAGCTAGTTTTTTGTATTTTTAGTAGAGACGGGGTTTCACCATGTTGACCAGAATGGTCTCGATCTCTCGACCTCGTGATCCACCCGCCTCGGCCTCCCAAAGTGCTGGGATTACAGGCTTGAGCCACCGCGCCCGGCCTCGTTTCTTACTTTTTAAAATTTCAGTACGTCATTGGCATTATTTCATGTAAACAAATATTTTCTCTTTTTGAGACAGGGTCTCACTTTGTCGCTCAATGGCTTAATCACAGCTCACTGCAGGCTCAGGTAGGCGATCCTCCCATCTCAAGCTCCCAAGTAGCTGGGACTACAGGCACACACCACCAGACCCAGCTAATTTTTTGTATTTTTTTGTAGAGACAGGGTTTTGCCATGTTGCCCAGGCTGGTCTTGAATTCCTGGGCTCAAGCTATCCTCCACCTCAGTCTCTCAAAGTCCTGGGATTAACAAGTGTGAGTCACTGCATCCCCACTTCATGTCAACAGATTTTACCTCCATCATCATTCTTACCAGCTAATAGCTGCAGGTATTCCATTGCATAAAACAGATTAAACCAGTTTTGCATTTTGATGTGTTTGAATTAAGTCTCAGTACCTGTGTATTATATATGCAATATGTTTTACATATGTGTTAAATTATTATACATGGCAGTGATGCATCTTGATTAGATATAATTGTGTGATAATCAATTCTCTTAGAGAAATATTCTTGACAATGTATCTCTGCTCACTTGATTGGGGACTTCTCTCACTTTCTATTTCTTCCCAGAATCAAGGCAACAAAAATGTGGAGTATGTCAAATTATCCACACTAAATATTAAAGGTTTGGGAAGACTATTTGTTTATTTGCCTGCTTATGAGCCCTGCTTATCCCATCCCATCTTATCCCTAAGGCTTTTTTTGTTTTTTGCTTGTTTGTTTGTGAGACAGGGTCTCACTCTGTAGCCCAAGCTGGAGTGCAGTGGTGCAATCATTGCTCAGTGCAAGGTCAAATTTCTGGGCTCCATTGATCCTCCCTTCTCGTCCTCCCTAGTAATTGGGACTACACAAATAAATGAGGTGTGTAACACCACGCTCATTTATTCATTTATTTTGCTAGATTTGTAAAAACCAAAATTCATTACATTTTAAGCCTAGCTTTCCCATTACGTCTTCAAGGTCAAACAAGACGTTTTCTCAGGTAAGTTTTTTAAAAGCCATCTTAGTTTTGCATATAGTGGCATATTTTAGGTGATTAAGTATAATAAACCATGCATTATGAGAAAACCCTGAATCAAAAAGACAAAGATCTGGTCAAGAAAAAAAGAAATGTCTGCCTATTCCTGAGAACTAAGTTTGCTAAGTGAGACCTGCCCATTTCCCTATTCTGTGGCTAGCAGAACATCTTCTTGGATAATGAAGATTTCCCTCAGGGCCAGGTGGAAAGAGACTACGGCCCTGGTGATCGGCAAACATATATTTCCAATTTGGGGCATTTTGTGGTTAATTGTCTCTTTTGTCCAAGGGGTAGCCTTCCTGACTCCTCCCCAGATATATATCATTCTCTCCAAGACACCTCAGTATAAATAATAGAATAATTGTAAAAATGAACAAATGTACTCCTCTGCATTCAAGCGGTTACCATGGCAATGAGTGAATCACCAGTGTAAATTTCCTCTGAGCCAGCCACTCGGTGAAGGACCCAATGCTGCCTGTCTTAACCAGAGCCTGCCTCTGCAGCTGAGCTTGTCAGGCCCTCTCTTCATGGAGTTAGAGGACACTCAAACCTATCAGAGAAGAGCTGCCCACCTTCTAAATCACAGATGTCTCAACATTTCTCTCTGTAATCCCACTCAAATTGCACGCCCAATAGGCTTCCTAATGGAGTCAGCAGAGAAATGATTCATATCAGCCCTAAGTGTTCATTAGAAATATTGGTACTAAATGAACTAAGATAATTTATCTGAAACGTGCACTTAAAATTATTCTTTTTTCTATTTCCAGCTTAGTGAACGATTTTCCCTTTATGAAACCTTAGGAGGCTTTCCATTCAATCGCCATAATCCTTTATATTAATATATTTCAGAGCCGGTTTCATACTCTACCGTCTTTATTCTCTTAAATCTTTGTCTTTCTTCTCTTCTTCCAGCTTTTCTTCTTACTCTATAACGTTGACTACTAAGTGTTTACCTCCATGTCACCCATTAATGGCCAGAATACATTAAAAAAATCATTGTTGTCAGGGCTCATAACTGAAATAGCCATTAGAGGCACAGTCCTGGGGGAAGGCCAGTGCTAAACACCCTGCTTGGGTTGTATTTGATAACCACGAGGTCCTCTGCGTATAACTAGGCCCCAGAGTCTTCTAGTAAAATTGGACTTGGATCTTTGGCCAACTCAGCCCTCCTTATCCCATCCCATCTCATCCCTAGGGCGCTTGTCTGTTTGTTTATGAGACAAGGTCTCACTCTGGAGCCCAGGCTGCAGTGAATGATACAATCATTGTTCACTGAAAGGTCAAATTCCTGGGCTCAAGTGAACCTCCCTTCTCAGCCTTCATAGTACTACAGGCATGTACCACCACGCCCAGCTAATTTTTCTTTTAAATTTTTTTGTAGAAATGGGTCTGGCTGTGTTGCCCAAGATGGTCTCAAACTCCCGGCCTGAAGTAATCCTCACAACTCAGCCTCCCAAAGTGCTGGGATTACAGGTGTGAGTCACCACAACTGGCCTCTAAAACTTTTAGTGATACATTTTCTCGTGTCTGCAAGACCCTGACTGATTCCAAAACAGTCTGAGTCCTGCCTGACCAACATGGAGAAACCCCATCTCTACCAAAAATACAAAATTAGCTGGGCGTGGTGGTGCATGCCTGTAATCCCAGCTACTCAGGAGGCTGAGGCAGAAGAATCGCTTGGACACAGGAGGCGGAGGCTGCCGTGAGCTGAGATTGCCCCATTGCACTCCAGACTGTGCAACAAGAGTGAAACTCCATCTCAAAAAAAAAAAAAAAAGTGCTGAGTCCTCGCACTTTCCTTTTTTGTTTTATTTTATTTTATTTATATATTTTTATTGCATTTTAGGTTTTGGGGTACATGAGAAGAACATGCAAGATTGTTGCATAGGTACACACGTGGCGGTGTGGTTTGCTGCCTTCCATCCCCTCACCTGTATCTGTCATTTCTCCCCATGCTGTCTCTCCCCACCTCCTCACCCCCGTCCCTCCCCTGTTTCCCCCCAACAGACCCCAGTGTGTAGTGTTCCCCTCCCTGTGTCCATGTGTTCTCATTGTTCAACACCCGAATATGAGTGAGAACATGTCCTTGCACTTTTCATCTGCCAGCACCAAGGGGAAGGAAAGAACTCCTTCCCGGGGGAGAGAAGAAAAAAAAAAAAAAAAAAGAACTCCTTCCCTGAGCTTTTGAAGATTGAACCCCTTTGACTGATGCAGGCTGCAGACTGGGCAGGTGCACACACCATACATCCACACATATTTTCTCTCACACACAAACACACACTCAATTTTTGTTCTGTTCATGGATCCCCAATGAAGGTTGGGGTGATAATTGCTGAGCAAAATGCATTATTCAGGATGAAAGGGTACAACAGCAGATCCTAGCATCTGGTTTCTGTTCTAACATAATTCATCCACGAGTGCTCGTTAAACACTTCTTTTATGCCCCGATACTCTTATCTCTCGCTAGGTACTTTGAAATGAAAAACAAACGAAAAATATATAATCCTTGTTCTGTAGTATTCTGTAAGTTAGCAAGATAAATGAAGGGAGACAAATACATGAATGAATAAATAGAAAACATAGGAGGATAAAAAGAAAAGATAAATCTCTCTCTCTCTCTCTCTCTCTCTCACACACACACACACACACACACACACACACACACACACACAATGCAAAAAGGAAGACAAGGAAGGAAGAGAAGAGAGCTTGTGGCTGGAATTAGTCACAGATGCCTTCAAAGAAGTAATTATTGCATGAAACTCCAGATTACAGGTCACACTCCAACCACAAATGGGAAGGAAATTGGAAACTCTAAAGTAGGCTCTCTGAGGTTAATACTGTGATCACACACCTACTTCCTTATTAACTCCAGTGTTAATTTTTCCCACATCCAGAACTGGGAAGGAGAAAGGATGTACAGTCGAAAGAAAATAAGGACCTCTCTAGTCACCTGAAAGTGATGTGGTTCTGCATATTCTCTCAATGTTTTAGTTGTGGAAAACCAGCAGTGCAAAGAGGCTGTCCTTTTCTCTCTGTGGGGTTACTGAAGTCAGAGAACTGCTCTGTTATGGGAAGAGTTCATGAAAGTATTTCTTAGGCAGAGAGAAAAATAACAAAAGCGGTTTTTTCAACTTAAAATATTTATACGAACAGGAATACTGTGCTGTATCACTCAAATGTTATGCTAAACTGAGAATCCAGGCAATCTTCCCCAGGACTGTGCCTCGGCAAAGCAGCTGAGCTATGGAAGATCGAGTTTATATAAAAATTCATAGCCAGCACTGGATGTTCCAATGTAAGGGTCTTAAGAATGAGGGTCTTGCATATGAAGTATGTGCCACTGGCTTTCCAAAACAACAGGAGAGGATGTATACTTTAGATAGCATGTTCTGGTTTCTATCTTTTTTTTTTTTTTGAAAGATTTTAATACAACTGTCAGAACTGACCAATTATTTAAACAAATCTAATCATGGCTGTAAAAAGAAATCATTGCATTTTAGAGTCTCACACTAAGTTCGCATATCTAAAGTTCAAAAAATGACATTTAAGAAACATGAAATTTTCATAGAAATAGAGGCAAGTGCGCATCCAATCTAAAGTCCTCTGAGGCGACAATCTGCTCCCAAATTGTGTGGATTAGAGCACTATTAATAGCTACAGGAATAACCTAAAATATCACATGGAAGCAAAGTGAGAAAGGGAACGATTTCATTAGAACCTGAACATTTCTGTTTTCTAACCTGATATTTACATTATTGTAAACATGACAATTTGGGAAAGAAGTCACTCCTTAGTGTTGCATAAATGCACCTATTTGATTTTGCATTTAATTACAATTATTTGTGATTATTTGCTAATTATTTGGATAAGGAAGTGGAAAATAGAAAGCCATTCTGATGGAAGGGATGGGGGCGCTGCAAGGAAGTTTTCATTCCTGCCGCTCCCCAGGCTCACTGCCACATTAAGTAAGCCTTTGTGATCCTCGGTCTACTCAAGCCCTCTGCAGCTGCTGGTACTATTACTGCTTTCTTGAAGTTACATTTCATAGCCTGTCTGCTACTGCCTTTTTTTTTTTTTTTTGAGACAGAGCCTCACTCTGTTACCCAGGCTGGAGTGCAGTGGTGTGATCTCAGCTCACTGCAACTTCCTTCTCCCAGGTTAAAGTGATTCTTCTGCCTCAGCCTCCCGAGTAGCTGGGATTACAAGTGCCTGCCACCACACTTGGCTAAATTTTGTATTTTTAGTAGAGACGGGGTTTCACCATATTGGCCAGGCTGGTCTTGAACTCCTGACCTCAGGTCTGCCTCGGCCTCCCAAAATGCTGTATTACAGACGTGAGCTGCCGCACCCAGCCGTGCCACTGCTATTTATCTTCTCTCCATCTATTGGCTCATCTTAAATCCCTACCTCTGACCTCAGATGTGGATTTTCACCTGTCTCTATTTTCGACCCTTTCCCCTCTTGTTCCACAATTTCACAGGTTGATCTGAACCATCTCATAGTTTCAGCCGTCTTACAGACCAACATGTTCAAAACTCTACTCAAGCCCAAATTTATCTCCTGAGTATCAGGCCCCAGTTTCCATGTTCCATATGAGACATCTTCACTTGAATATTCCCTAGGCTGTTTAGGTTCAACATATCTAGAATAAAAGTATTATCTTCATCTCCAGATTTGCTGTTCTCTATCATTTCCTTCCTAGTGTAATGTCACCACCATCCATTGATTCATTCAACAAATACTTACGGAGCCCTTACTATGTGCCAGGCACTGGTCTAGGTGCTGGGGATATATCAATGCACAGACCAAGTCCCCTGCCCTGATGGAGCTGACATTCTAGTGGAGTGACCCAAGTAACACAAGCCAGAGGCCTTGGAATCTGCCCCCACACTCCCCTCTCCACGCCAATGTCCCAGCAAAAGTTATTTCTGTATCTCTACCTCACGTCTTACAACAGGCCATGACCGTGTCCTGTCTCACATCTCTTCCTGCTTTCATCCGTCCTCCACCAGAGAGACCTTTCTCAATTAAGTAGCTTTTCATTGCTCATAGGATGAATTCATCGTTAAGGCTTGTGCAGCCTGGCTTCCTTCTTCTCCCTGTGTACTCCCTAGTCACTCAGCAACCTGTGTACCCGTCCCCAAACACATCAAGTCCTTCCCAATCTCTCTGTCTCCTTTGGAACAGGGACAATGTCCCCACCGTCATTGTCTTTCTTAGCCCAGAAATGAATTACCACAGTAATAGTTACGGTGCATTAAGTGCTTACTGAATTGCCAGAGACTATGTTAAGCACTTCGACATACATTACTTAAACCCATAATACAAGTCTGTGAGGTAGGTTCTACAATTATTAACTTGGTTTTACAGAAGAGGAACTGATGCTTCAAGATTAACTTTCTCAGGTGACACAGCTACAAAATATTCCAAGTCCCTTGCTCTCTGCACAAGGCCGGACTCCCTGCCACCCACTACTTTGTACACATTAGACTCTCACTTAATTCTAATTAAATTATTTAATTTTGTTATATCTGCATCTTTTGTTGGAAGCTGCTAATGAACATCTTAAGAAGTAGATACATAAATAAAGAAATTCCAATCAAGATAGGTTTCATAACTAGGGATGTCTTAGTACTCTGTCTTCAGATCCCAGAACGACAGCTCTTTTAAGGCAGATGCAGTTTTTTTCTTTACGTTTCTCCTTTCCTTATTTCTCTTGTTCTCTTAACTTCAGAGCTTGCTTGCGGCGGTAGTGACGGTCAGAAGCCAGAGACGATGGAGATAGAGAATGCAGAGGACACCCCAGAGACAGAAGAGGAGGAAGGCTCCATCCTACGCCCCAGGAACGATAAACTCCTGTCTCGTGGCCTACACTAATTTTCTCTCTTTGTCTTGACTACTGTCTCCTCAGTCCAATCTGTCTGGGTGGCAATAACTCTGGGCAGAAATGGCGAGGACAAACTATGAGTTTCTCCCCACCCAGTTTGAGAAGCCCAGGTCCCACTGATGACACCCAGAAGGACCCTCTGGGAATGTAGTCAGAAAAGATCCAGCAGCTCCAGATCGTAGAGTTTCTGTAGTAACATCAAATCCCGGTATTTCGTTCTCTTTTCACTCGCTCTAACACAAACATGATGGAGTCGCTTATGGCCCTGTAAGCAAGTCAGGAGGCAGAAACTGACTGTCTGTCGTTTTCCCAACAGAGAGTGGGTGGCAGCACTTGGCGGACGTCCTGGAGGATGAAGACTATTTGGGGAATTCAAAAATAATAAAATTAAAGATCAAAAAAAGACACACTTGGAGGAGAGTGTCTCCCAGGGCATGGCCACGAGAATACGGCCTGAGACAGCTAGGGCAGGGGGGAGGCATGCCCGGGCAGTGTCAGGCACCGTGGGTAGGGGTTTCCATGCCAAGGTAAGGATAGGGATGAAGGGACCGATCCGTTTCTCCCTCTTGATCTGAGTAATTGCCACAAACTAAGATGGAGCTGAAGAGAGGGGTCTCCCGCCTTGTCCACCTTGTCCCCTGGGACTTAGGCTATGTGTAGATGTCTCATTACTCAAAGACCCCCCTGCTCTTGCAGGCTGGAGATGAGGCTGTAGCCAGTGTGGAGGCAGCAGCCCTCGGGGAGTGTCCCTGCTGCTTGTCAGGAAGGAGGAGGAGGCACGTACACTCAACCCCCCCGGTCTGACAAACCAGAGGGCAAGGGTCAGCCAAGAGGTGGTGGCAATGGTGTGAGCTTTATTCTGTGGCACACATGAGCCACTCCAGAAACCCCACACAGGCACCAAAGTCTCTATAGGTGACCTTACCCATGGCTCTGAGGCACAGGCCTCCTCTTCTTAGGAGTCAGCCCCCAACACTGAAGGAATGAAACTCTCATCCTCCCTCCTGTGCTCTCAGCCTCCCCTGGCATAGAACCTCATTCCTACCTTTGCCAGCCCACTTTCCCTGCTTCAGGAAGAAAGACAGGGGGTTTCTGGCTTTAAGGGAGCGTGTACAACAAAGATGGGTAGTGGACAGGGCGACACTGAGGAGGCCTAAGCCTTCTCCAGGTGAGCCCTGAGAGGGTGTCCTGGCGTGGCCACGCCTCCTTCCTCTGCTACATGCCATCCTTTCTGAGCAGGTGGCCCAGTGCTCCTGTGATTACAGAGAGGCCCTAGCAGGGGCCAGGGGGTTGAGTCTAGTTTCATCGGCCCCCAGAACAGTGGGTCTCAACCCAGACTCTGCCACATAGACACCTTCCTCATTGCAGCTTCTTGGAGAAGCGAGAGAAGGTGCAGGAGAGGTGGTGAGCAGCACTGAAGGACCCAGGAGAGGAGGGGATGGGACTGGGACAAGAACTTCACCGCCGCCCAGACAGGCAGGCAAGGCCAAGCAACGGTTGAACATGAAACATCTATAGCGTTCCGGGCCATCTCATTTCATCCTTATTTTGTTGCTCCCCTTTTACAGCTTGGGGAATGAAGACTTTAAGAAGCTGAGCTTTCATATCTGACGGATCATCGCAGGTCTTGAGAACCCAGTGTCTTCACCTGCCGTGAAATAGCACATTCTGACTCACGTGCCACAAGGAATGTTCCATAAGGTTGAGGCTTTTGCCTAGGCCCCATGGTGTCATCATGTCCACCATGCTTGTTTGCATGACCCTGGAAAACACATTCCATGAGGCCATGCCCCGTCCCCCTGCCAGGGACAGAAGGGCCCCATCGCAGCTTTCACAAAGCTCTTCTTAAGGTAGGCGTGTTGAGGCCAAGAAGCTAGTTTCTGTCTTTCATGTTCAGTGTCAATTTTCCAGTGTACATGACCTCTCTGCGGTCTGGGGAAAGGAATTCAGACTCTTCAGCTTTAAGGAAGGGAACATAAAGAGAAAGCAAGAGGGAAAAGCAGGTGATTGTGGCAACAAGAAACATCCAAGACAACTAACGTCTTATTTTGAAAAATTAATTCAAGCATGGTGTAAGGGTTATTGCCGAGTTTAAAATGAGGAAACTTAGGCCAGTATAAGAAAATGAAAATCCAGTTTATTCTGCTCCCAGGTGAGGTGCCATGGTCCCGGGGAGAGGGGCCAGGGAAGTCGCACACGGCTTCCCGAGGCATGGGGTTTTATAGGTAGGAGGAACGAGCAACAGATTGACTCCAAGGGAGCGGGATTGAGATGGGGTGGGTTTTCCGGTGGGAGAACCGGCCAGGAGCCTTGCATCAGCTGGAGCCTTCCAGGGGAGCCATGCGGCAAAGCTAGGTGCCAAGTGCAGAACCTGGTGCTGGATGCAGAGATGGGTGTGTCCAACCTCCCGACGAAGCAACCGGCCTTACACATGGGTGAATAAAATAAATATTTAGGCTGGTAATCCTTTAATCCTATCAGACCTGTTTGAGATTGGGGTGGGCCAAAATTAAGACAGTATTAACAGAATAGTAAAACTTTCACTTATGTTTTCTGATCATTCTTCAGCTTCCAAAGAGTTAAACATATATACAAGTATATGGTTTCAGCTACTCCTTGGCTTTATTAAATAACCAATTGATGGAGACCTTTACTTATGCTGACATTCATGGTAGCTGTGCTTTGAACACAGGGTTGCCTTGGGCCCTGGGAGAATCAACATTACATTATTATTTTTTTTTGCTTCAATCTTTTATGGATATCATCATGCTGATTTTTAATATAGATCTTTTTATGATGAGTTTGAGGATAGCAGAATGACTTTTATGAGGACAAACCTGGTTACTCTGTATGTAATTCATCGGGGCTGTTAAGATGTAGAAATTTGATTGCCTGCCTAGTGTGGGGGCTTCTTTTTATTGCCCATTCAAGTTTGTTTATGAATTTCTCTGGCATCAGATAATATCGCTGTATGATAAGAACAGGGAGTGTTTGTTTGACCTTGGGATGATGGTGGTGGTTGTGATCTGAGGGTCTCTTCTCTCAAATTCTCACTTTGCATAGAACATTCAGTCACTCCCTGTGAAGATTATATAATTTGATTGTGGTTTAACAGATCCATAATCACAGTGGACTGAAATGGAGGGTGCTGGTGTCTTCCTCTTTCTGGAAGCCTGGAAATCCCATGCCCACCACACCATGAGGCAGACCAGACTCCTACCCCCATCATGGAGGTGCAGGTGCCAAAAGTCAAGTGAAACGTTCAAACGGGCAAGCCCAAGATCAGTCGGACAATTGTATGATGGAAGCTGTAGGCAGCATTTCCTTGGCTCACCAGGCAACATCTGCAGGGCCAAGGATGGTAACTCCGGAAAAGGCGCATTTCTGGGCTCTGCCCTCTCTCTCCGATAAAACGTCCACTATCACTAATGGGGCACTTTTCCTGTTTCTCAAGCTCTATGTTCAATACTGTGCACGCCTTACCTCATTTAATCCTTACACAGATCCCTACAGAAGGGGACACTGAAGTTTATGGAAGTTAAGTAGCTTGCCTAAGGTTGCAGAGTGCCTGTGCTTCCAAAAATTAACACTTCACTAATTTGGTTTCCTGCTGTCAAATAGCAACCTGGTTATCTATCTTCTTCAAACTAACTATGTGTACAATCAAAGGCACCATCTTTCCTGCCAATCTGGCAATTTCTTATGACTTCCCTATCGTTCAGGGTCATACTCATTTCCTGCATCATCACCGCAGTTCGAGCCCTTACCAAAACCTGGACTTTTACAGTCACTGCCTTCTCAGACTCCCCGTCAGCACTCTCTCTTCTCTATGCCAACGTTTCCTTGATCTTCTTCATGTGTTGTATAACTACGTCATGTTCCAACCCACAGTCTTCACAGTCAGTGTGGTGTGACAGAAGAGGCACAGCTTTAACACCAGATAGTCCTGGATCTGAATTTCAGCTCTATCCCTTATTACCAGATGACCTGTGAGCCTCCATTTCCTCTTCTATAAGTAGGGTTATTCCTGCTAACCTCTGAGAGTTGGGATGAAGATAAAATATGTTAATATGTGCAATGTGTCCAACTTTGGCCCTTAAATGGTTAGTGCTTCATAAATGTTAATTTGCATCCTTTCAAAGGCTCTCATTGCCCCTTGGATAAAGTCTGCACTGGGAGTCACATTTTTCTTCAATGTGTTTCCCACCAACCTTCCGTTCTAACTACCACTCACCTATACAAAGTCCCTGTTCTAGTTAAACTCTACTTGGGCCTTTCATTTTCCTTTCTAAACACCTTTGTATGTGTCATTTCCCATGCTGTCCTTTACCTCCACCAACCAAAAAGGTAGCCATCTTTCAGGACTAAAGAGAGTTTACCTCTTCTGTTTTCACTCCTGGACTTATTTTACCAGGGGAGCTTGCTTTTCCTCTGCAGCTGCTGCAGGATGTGCCTGAATCACTCACATAGGCACTCATTATTATTAGGTTTTGATGGTGATATTTTCCCTGCATCTCCCTTAATTCCTTATAAGCACCTTGAGGGCAGGGCTCAGCCCTTTGTTTTGCTGTATTTCCCATGCTGACATCCCTGTTTTGTTGTACTGGGTGAGCACCCAATAAGCATCTGTGGTTGAAAGGCTGGATCATGCTGGAAACGAATCTTATCAAGTGTGAGTGTAGCCCAGGCCTGTCTCCTCCCCACTCCCCTCCACCCGACTGTGCGTGTGCCTCCCTGGTTCCCAGGCTCCCTGTGCGGCAGGATTTCATCTGCTGCTCACTGGGCCCCTCACACAGACAGATAGATATTTAAATAAATGATGGGGCCGGAGATGACAGCCTTCACTGGAACTTTAAAAATGATGAGCTATTACTACTCTGGTTCTCGTCTCCCAAATAACATCTTGACAGTCCCTGCCAGGCCCCTGGTAATGAATTTCTTCAGTGTTCACAGCAGTGCCATGGGAATGAATCACTCTGTTCATCCTCTAGGCTCAATGCAATGCTGCTGGAAGCCCAGAAATGTTATCTGCTGTGTTCTACCATCTGCTGTCCTTATCCCTCCTGCCAGATAGTAAGTAACCTGAGGACCAAGGTGAAAGGGTATGTATCATCCTGTCTTCTACTGTGCCTTGCACAGAGCTTTGCATTGTGGTTGCCGTGGTAGTCAAATATGGCCAGTTGTTCCCCTTCTGGGATTTGCACTGCCATATTCCTTGGGCCTCGGTGGGGCAGGTGACAAGGGTGGTCAGTAAGTAGTGGGTAGAGTGATGAATGCCCTCCCCAGGCCGAAGTGCTTACCTCGTTGCTGGATTGAAACCATTCACAGCTCTTTTCCCTCTGGCCATGGGGAACAACAACATTTCAGGTGATGGCCGCCCCGTTCCCTAGGGCCACTGAGGGACTTCAATGGGCAGAGTCCCCTTTCTAACCCCAGGCACATATCATGAACAAGAAATAAACCTTTGATGTCTTAAGCTGCTGAGATTTACAGAGTGTTTGTTTTTGCAGAATTACCTGGATCATATCTCCACTCTCCTTGAAAGTGTTTATTGAAGGAAGGAAGGAAGGAATTTGGGTTAGGATGCAGTGGATTTGTTTGTTTTAAAGTCTTTTAGAAGAGTTAAGGGGGCAATTCACATCAAGGAGGTTATTTGTTGCAATGCTTCCTCCTGCTCAAGTTACCATTAAAATATCATCCTCGGGAGTCAAGCAATTAGACAAGGTGACAACTGGACTCAGTAAATAATAAAAGTTAAATTATAATAATTGTCATCATTTACAGAATGTTTATTATCTTCCAGGTGCTATACTAAATGCTTTGCATAACTCTGTCATTGAATTCTCACTATGACTTAATGAGGCAGTTCCGTGTGCAACTAATTCCCATTCCGCAGATGATAAAACGAAGAGATGGAGAAACTAACTAACTTGCTCAAGGAGAAACAAGTAGTAAGTGACAAGACCCTGTGTTGAGTTGTCAAGAGAGAGGATTTCCCTTCGGATTAAAACTACTCAGAACTTCCCTCTGGCTAGATCTAGAGAACATGAAGTTGAGCAATAAGGTTGATGCAAGGTGAAGAACTCACCTGAATAAGTCAGCTCTAAATAGGGTGTCAGTTTAACTAGATGGGCAATCTGCAGTAAACTCTACCTTTAAGTAGTTCCAATTTCTATATCCTTGGGTTTCCCAGACAGAATGATTCTAGTCTGAGATGTTAAGGACAAGTAAGTGTCGGTCAAGGAAAGAGTGAGACAGATGGGGAACAGCAGGAGCGAATGGAGGTGGAATTCTGGGTGGAAGACACGCACAAGAAGAGAGGCGCCTGCAGACAGGAGTTTATGAGCCCATTGCTTCTGGAGGCAACCTGAGTGAGAGATTAGAACAAGAGCCAAATGTGGAGTCTGTACCTCTGTTTTCTCAGCTGTGAAATCAACTATTAGATAGTAATAGCCAAGATTTGTTGAGTGTATGCTATGTGCCAGCCGTTATTCTAAGTGTTTCACATGGATTAATTTATTTATCGTTCTAACAGCCTGATGAAGTAGGCACTATTTTAAACCTTCATTTTACAAATGAAGAAACCAAAGCACAGGAAATGTGCTTGGGAAAATAACTTTCCCAAGGTCTTAGAGTTAGTAAGTGATGAAACTAGGAATTGAACTCAGAGCCCACTGTAACCACTACACTCTGCCTTCTAAAATATAAGTTCCATGACAGTAGGAATTCTTATCTGTTCAGTTTGCTGCTGAATCCCTGGTGTCTAGAGCAATGTCTAGCACATATTACGCCTTAAATAAGCAATTGTTAAATTAATAACACAAGTAAATCATCAAGTAAAATAGTGCAGGTTTTATACACCAAGAATTCTACAGTTTCTTCCTCAGAGTTTCTTATAACTATATTATATGGTTTAAGTCTGTGTCCCACACAAATCTCACCTTGAATTGTAATAATCCCCATGTTGCGGGAGGGACCTAGTGGGAGGTAATTGAATCATGGAGGTTAATTTTTCTTGTGCTGTTCTCATGATAGTGAATAACTCTCACAAGATCTGATGGTTTCATGAAGGGGAATTCCCCTGCAAATGCTCTTTTGCTGGCACCATGTAAGACGTGACTTTGCTCCTCATTCACCTTCTGCCATGATTGTGAGGCCTCCCCAACTATGTGGAACTGTGAGTCAATTAAACCTATTTCTTTTATAAACTATCCAGTATCACTAAGCAAAAAGAACAGATCTGGAGGCATCACACTATCTGATTTCAAACTATACTATAAGGCCATAGTCACCAAAACAGCATGGTACTGGTATAAAATTAGGTACATAGAGCAATGGAGAATCTAAAAATAAACCCAAATACTTCACGAACTGATCTCCGACAAAGCAAACAAAGACATAAAGAGGGGAAAGGACACTCTTTTCAACAAATGGTTCTGGGATAATTGGCTAGCCACATGTAGGAGAATGAAGCTGAATCCTCATCTCTCACCTTATACAAAAATCAATTCAAGTTGGATTAAGGACTTAAATCTAAGACCTGAAACTAAAAATTCTAGAATGAAACACTGGAAAACCCCTTCTAGACATTGTCTTAGGCAAGAAATTCATGACCAAGAACCCAAAAGCAAATACAATGAAAACAAAGATAAATAACTGGGACTTAATTAAACTAAAGAGCTTTTGCACAGCAAAAGGAACAGTCAGCAGAATAAACAGACAGCCCTCAGACTGAGAGAAAATCTTCACAATCCATACATCTGGCAAAGAACTAATATCCAGAATCTACAATGAACTCAAACAAATCAGCAAGATAAAAGCAAACAATGGAATCAAAAAGTGGGCTCAGGACATGAATAGACCATTCTCAAAAGAAGATAGATGAATGCCAACAAACATGAAGAAATGCTCAACATCAGTAATGATCAGGGAAATGCAAATGAAAATCACTATGCAATACCATCTTACTCCTGCAAGAATGGCCATAATCAAAAAATGAAAAAATAGTAGAGGTTGACGTGAATGCGGTAAACAGGGAACACTTCAGCAATGCTCATGGGAATGTAAACTAGTACAATCACTATGGAAAACGGTGTGGAGATTCCTTAAAGAACTAAAAGAAGAACTACCATTTGATCTAGCAATCCCACTACCGGGTATCTACCCAGAGGAAAAGAAATCATTTTACAAAAAAGATACTTGCACACACATTTATAGCAGCACAATTTGCAATTGCAAAAACATGGAGCCAAAACAAATGCCCATCAATCAATGAATGGATAAGGAAACTGTGATATATATATATGTAATGGAATACTACTCAGCCATAAAAAGGAATGGATTAATGGCATTTGCAGTGGCCTGGATAAGACTGGAGATTACTATCCTAAGTGAAGTAACTCAGGAACGGAAAACCAAACATCATATGTTCTCATTCATAGGTGGGAACTAAGCTGTGAGGATGCAGACATAAGTATGACACAATGGACTTTGAGGATTTTTGGAAAGGGTGGGAAGGGTGTGAGGGATAAAACAGTATAAATAGGGTACAGTGTATACTGCTTGGGTGATGGGTGTACCAGAATCTCACAAATCACCGCTAAAGAACTTATTCATGTAACCAAACACCACCTGTTCCCCAATAACCTATGGAATTTAAAAAATTAAATAAGTAAATAAATAATCCAGTCTCAGTTATGTCTTTATTAGCAACATGAGAATAGACTAATGCACTATATATTCCTATTCTAAGTCTCATCAGAAAATACCAATGGGCCTTATCAATAGTTCATGGATTTGATATTACATCTTTTCTTTAACATATAATTCCATTCTATTCAGTCCAGCAAATGCTTATTGAGCCCCTGCTATGTGCCAGGGTTTCTATGAATATGGTCGTATATCAAGACCAGAACTCAGAGTCCAGCAAAGGAGAGAAGTGTGGGTAAATAGTAACAATACCATCTAACAATGTTATAATATAGGAATTGATGAAGACTTTTGTAATACACATAGGCAAGCATGAGTTCTCCTGCAGTGGTTTCTCTTAGAGGGGGCTGGATGTGAAGAATGAGTCGGAGGAGGCCAGGTACAGAATGCATGGAACAGCATTCCAGCAGAGGAACAGCATAAGCAAAGACATGTGGTATTAAAATACATGAGAGTCCCAAGTGGTCAAATGTAATTCACACAGGCCAGCAGCTGACAAGGATTCTGGGCAAGTGTGATGAGATGTTAGGTAAAGGGCATGCTAAGGAAGCTTTTTTCCAGTGAACACTGAGAACCATCAGAAGTTTTTAAGCATTGAGGTGACAGAATGAGATCTGACATGTTCAGAGGAGATATATTTGGAAATAAAGATATTAGCAATGACTCTTTCTGTTCAACTTCTTTTTTAAAACATCTCCTTGGGAGACCAGAAGGCACTGATAAGCACTGTCAGCAGATCTTCATGGGGTAGGCCCAGGCAGATTACAGGACTTCTGGCCATTTCTGATAGTTTCTTAATCTTACAGAGAATCAAAACAGTCTTTGTCTTCGTCATTCACCGTATTTTCAATTCCCTGCTTTGGTGCCTGATTCTGTGCCTCCCTTTAATCTTTTGAAAGATTTATGGCACCAGCCTTTTGCATGTGATGTGCTCATCTGATGTCAGTTACGGTAGATGAAGGTTGGCAGAGAGATAGTCAGTTACAGTTGAGGACGTGTGACACTATGTGAGGGAAACATTTCTCTGGGGAAATAACTTGGCATTTCAGCTTCATACGAGGGCCCGTTGGGGAGAAGAGAGGATGAGATGCCAATTTGCTAATGGGAATCTACAACCTTGAGCCCCCCTCTCCACAGAGAGCTCAAACGCGCGTTGGTGGGGATTGTTTGCATTTACTTATATCTCAGAGGCTCTGGTGGAAATACAATCTCTAAATATTGAAGGCAGAGCTGGAGACACAAAAATCGCTTTGCTTTTATTTGCCCCAAACCACATACACTCAAACAGATGAAATATGTATGAACTGAGAACCATCTGTGGCACGTAGAGAGTGCGTCCCACGGAAGCATCCGGCGGCCTCGTTCTGAGGCTTGGATACCTGTCTGACAGAGCCAGAGCCAGTGGCAGCTGCATCTTTGATTTGGGCTTTTTCTGTCTTTCACGCAGTTTCTCCCATGCAGTCTTGACAATGCCCTTTAAAAATGTGTTTTCATCTTGGATCTGGCTGTCCACAGCATGCTCCTTTGAGAGAGTCTCTTTTGGACAGAGGACTTGCAAAGTAAGACTGGCACAGTTGGGGAGCACTGGTGACAGGCAAATGTGGCCATGCAGGTTGTTGGCAGCAGGTGGCTACCGAGTGGCTCAAGGCACGGGTGTCTACCTGCTTTGCACAGGCACCCAGTAGCCCAGCAGTGGGGCTGGGGTTTTTCACACCACATGGGGTCCTTATGGTGGGGAGCCTCCTATTACTGTTTCTGCCAGTCTGGCATCAGAAGGTAAAAGGGAGAGCTGGCTATGGAATCATGGCCGGTGTATTGAAGGGTTGAGGGTGTGTATGGCACAGGGACAGGGAGGTAAGATTTTTTACACATCCAATGTACGCAATGGGTCTGAGGGCACTGCCATCCTCCAGAACAGACTCCTGGCCTCCCACCGTCCTCATGGCTCAACTCACAAAATCCCATCTTCTGTGTTGGTCTTTGCTGGAGGTGCGTGGAGCTCATAAATCTCTCATGTCCCCCAGCCACTCTCAGGGCAGCTTCAGATGCTGTTCTTCAGCATCCTCCACTGGCTCGAGGGAGACGGGGATCCCAGCACCTCCTCCAGGCTATGCTCTACACAGCCTCCCTTCACCTTGCCTCAGGCCCACCTGAGAGTTTGTACAGTCTCCTACCCCGCAAACCCCACATTGGTGCGTGCCACTCAGAGAGGAGCTGAGTAGTTTCAGAAAGTGAGCAGCAAGGACTCTGGGTGTGTGGGAGAATGACAGAGTTAAAAAGGAAAGAGAAGACAGCCTGTCCCTCTACAGCTCTGCCTGAGGACAGGGTAGTTAGTGGTGTTGGCGGAGGCGCGGGTTGAAAAACTCACGTCTGCGGTGACCCCAGGCATCTGAGACCAGACACTTCCCTGCAAAGTCACATGACAGATAAAGAGAACTACGTTGGATGCAAATGGAGGAAACACAGGCTAAGATCTGAAGACCCGCTTACCACTCTGATTCTGCCACCTGCCGGCAACTCTACGATGCCATTGCCCACAGAGCCAAGTGCACCATACAGGGCTCGCATGATCCCACCGCGGTTTATCTCTCCAAACTCACCTCCTTTGTGCACGACTTCCTTCTACTCCAGCCAGCTTCTTGACCCTCCTCACTACCCCACCCCGCTCCCTCACCCCACACAGACCCCAACAATATCAGACCATTTAGAATCTTTCAAACATCTCACACAGCTTCTGGCCCTAGGACCTTTGTACATGCTGTTTCTTTTGACCCCTGTGCTCCTCTATGCATACACTCCATAAAGCACCAGGGAGGTGCCAGGCACAAAGAAAAAGAAGACCTGGTTCCTGCTCTCATAAACTCACAGGAGAACTTTCTCTCTCCTCACCCACTCAGTGGACTCCTATTCATCCCTCAGAACCCAGCTTTAACACTCCTTCCTCTGAGACTCTTTGCTTCTGCCTGAGAAAGAGCCTCCTCCCATCTCTGAAGCCCCTGTAATGTTGCCCTTCTCATAGAACCAAGAAATTCTCTGACTCCCAGAATTCTATAGACCCTTCAGTTTCAGTCTCCGTGAATAAAACTTGGCTCAAATTTGATTTGAGGCCAGTGTTTATGTTTCCTCAACCATTACATGCACATAGATTTACATTTGGACATGCTCCCGTACTTCAAATCCTTCTTATGAGGATCTGTTGATTTTTTGGGTTGGCATTAGATGGTAGCCTTTTTTTTTTTTAATCACAAAAGGAACTTGAAATGTAATAAAATTGAACGAGGCACAGCATACAATTCTCCTTCTCTTTGACGTCTTTTCAGAAACACTGTGGCCATGGAGTTCAACCATCCATCTTAATCTGTTGGGCTGCTTTTAAAAAATGCCTTAGACTGTGTAGCTTAAACAACGAACTTTTATTTCTCACAATTCTGGAGGCTGGAAAGTTCAAGACCAAGGTGCTTGCTAATTGGGTTTCTACTGAGAGTCTGCTTCTGGGTTCACGATGGTGCCTCCTCAGCATCCTCACACGCTGGAAAGAAAGAGAAAGAGCTCTCTGGTGTCTCTTATAAGGACACTAGCCTTATCACATCACAGCTCCACCTTTATGACTTCGTTTATCTTTAATTACTTCCTTACTCCAAATATAGCCACACTGGGGGTTAGGGCATCAACACATGAATCTGGGGAAGACATCATTCAGTCTACAGCACACCTGTGTTTTTTATTCTTTTGAAGCCCTTGCCTCACAGAACCTGATCCCATACTATTCAGTTTTCAAATAGAAGGACATGCATACCTAGTGACTTGAATGTGATTCTATACTAAGTTATTTTTTAAGGGAGTTCTTAAAAAAAATTACTTCTGGAAAACTTGAAAAATACAAAATGTACCAAAAGAGAAAATCAAAAGTCACCAAAAAATCCCTTAACCAGGAGGCAACATTTTGATATGCATCCTTCCAGCTAATCTACATAACTATCTAGTTGTCTATCCATATTTTTAATAAATATTGTATCATCCTTTACAATCTTGCGGCTACAGATGGCCTATATACTAATTACAGTTCAGTTTCGGTCCTCTGTGGATGGATTGTGAATCAAATAACATAACCAAGGTTCTGATAAATTAAAAACTGTCTTTATCATTAGACTCTTAAACAACTATACAGACTCACTTACTTTCTTCCTTCCTTCCTTCCTCTCTCTCTCTCCCTTTCTTTCTCTCCTTCCTTCCTTCCCTTCCTTCCTTCCTTCCCTTTCTTCCTTCCCTCCCTCCCTCCCTCCCTCCCTCCTTTCTTTTCTTTTCTTTCTTTCTTTCTTTCTTTCTTTCTTTCTTTCTTTCTTTCTTTCTCTTTCTTTCTTTCTTTCTTTCTTTCTTTCTTTCTTTCTTTCTTTCTTTCTTTCTTTCTTTCTTTTTCTTTCTTTCTTTCTTTCTTTCTTTCCAGGGTCTCACCCTATTGTCCAAGCTAAAATGCAGTGGAATTTACTGCTCTGCTCACTGCAGCCTCAGCATCCTGGGCTCAAGCAGTCCTCCCATCTCAGCCTCCTGAGTACCTGAAACAACAGGTACATGCCAGCATTCCCAGCTATTTGTTGGATTATTTGCAGAGACGGGATTTCATCACGTTGCTCAAGCTGGTCTAAAACTCCTGGGCTCAAGAGATCTACTTGTCTCAGCCTCCCAACATGTTGGGATTATAGGCATGAGCCACAATGCCTGGCCAAGACTCACTTTTTTCTCATGACTTCTGTCACCAGGGACTCGATGTGGATAAACAATCATACCCCTGTCCTCCCCCCAACACACTTAAAACATGGCTCCCAGTCACTGCTTTGGATTAAAGCATTTAAAAGACCAAGTATTTACCATGCTCTGGAAAGCTCTGCGTGGGCACGAGCTGGCCCCGTCTACCTTCGAGCTCCATCACACACCACTCTGCACCCATCTTTCAGTCTTTCAGCTGACAGCATGAAGGGCCCTACCCTAGAGAAGTCCACCCTGAATCCCTAACTAGCTCAAATTCCCTTTGTATGTACTCCTAACCTCCCTTTCTTAGCATTTATCTAGGTTGTGATTTCACATTTTTGCTTGTCTTCCCAGCTGAGCTATAAAGTCAAATATAATAGGCACTCAAGATGTGATAAAGGAACAACTGAAGAAAATAATGCATACTTGATTTTTTAAATTAGTGTTTTCTGATGAGATAAAGCAAAACTGAAGCCCTTTGTTTATTTCCTCTCTGAGATCACACAGCCAATTAGACACGGGAAGCTTTTGAGACCGGGGCCGGGGGCATCTCCAGCTGTTTATCTGTTGCAGAATGAAGCTTCCTCTCGTAAACCAATGACTGGGGACTGGACTCGGGAGCTGGTTTCCCAAACTGAACTTTTTAAGCAAGGTCAGGAAACTGGGGCTTATTTTCTCAGGGAAATGTGGAAACTGCAAAATTATCGTGAACGGGATAAAAAATTATGGCTTATGTTGGAAGGAAATTGCTTTTCACTATAGAAATTTACTGCATGTTCTCTGTCTCTGAACACAATTCTTTCTATGATTACAAAATCATCTTCTTCTCTATGTATTTTTTCCCTTTGCTTCTGTCTGAGGTATACATCAAATAAAAGATTAAAAAAAAAAAAAAGGGAAAGAAGGAGAGAGATAAAAAGAAGATACAATGACCAAGCAAGTTATTTATGAGGGTTCACCATCTGTTTCTTTCACAAATGCAATCGGCTTCTTTAATATAACATTTATTAATATTGATACTGGTCACACTGAACAAAAAGAACTCAAGGGGAGAGAAAAATCAAGCAGCCAGTGATAAGCATATGCTAGAAAACAACTTCTGGCGTGATCAGGATTTGGCTTGTTGAGAGGGGGAGCAAAAAGAGAGGTACAGACACTGATGAGAGGTCTAGTGGCAGGGACCCTGGTCAGAGGTGCAGCAGCAGAAATCTTGCTGCATGTGCTCAAGTGTACAAGAAACATACCTTCCAAATCATCTCTCATAACTTTCAACAGTAAACCTCACTTCTTTGTGAGGTAAGTGTCCCCTCTGTGCCATGTTTGTCCCACAGTTCTAAGTCTCCAGGGTGTCAGGGTATCTGGGGGTTGGAGTCACGGTGCACAGAGAAAGCACTGCAATCCACACAGGTTGGCCCTCAGTGACCTGTTGACATGACCACTCAGGTCCTGCACAGCCTGTGGTCTTTCAAACTGGATGCCACATCGTTGAGGCCCTTCTTTCTTGGGTCTCACAGCCATCTTTCCAAATACCGGGAAGCCCGTAAGTCCAGGAAAGAGGAGCTCACTGTTATGAGTTGATTTGTGATCTCCAAAAGAGATATGTGGAAGTCCTAACCCCCAGTACCACAGAATGTGACCTTAACTAAAAACAGGGGGACTGGTAGAGTGGCTAACACCTGTGATCCCAGTACTTTGAGAGAGGTGGAAGGATAGCTTGAGGCCAAGAGTTCAAGACAAGCCTGGTCAACAGAGCCAGATCTCATCTCTATAAAAAAAAAAAAAAAAAAAAAAAAAAAAAAAAAAAAAAAAAAAAAGTGGCTTAAAAAAAATAACAATAATAACCAGATGCAGTAGTGTGTGCCTGTAGTCCCAGCTACCCAAGAGGCTAAGGCGGGAGGATCACTTGAGCCCAGCCAGTAGTTTGTTACCAGCCTGGGCAATATGAGATCCTATCATGCATATACACGATGCTTATGCACGAGAGAGACAGAGAGAGACAGAGAGAGAGAGAGAGAGAGAGAAAGAGAGAGAGAGAGAGAGAGAGGAAAAGTAACAAGTAGAAGGAGGGGAAAAGGAAGGAAAGAAGAGAGGGGAGGAAAGAGAAGAAAGGAAGAGCCAGGGTTGGGCACAGTGGCATATACCTGTAATCCCAGCACTTTGGTAGGCCGAGGAGGGTGGATGGCCTGAGCTCAGGAGTTGGAGACCACCCTGGGCAACATGGTGAAACACCATCTCTATTAAAATACAAAAACTGGCCAGGCCTGGTGGCTCACACCTGTAATCCAAGCACTTTGGAGACCAAAGCGGGCAAATCACCTGAGGTCGGGAGTTCAAGACCAGCCTGACCAACATGGTGAAATCCCGTCTTTAAAAAATAATGATAAATAAATAAAATAATAACTAAAATACAAAAACTTAGCTGGACGTGGTGGCGCACACCTGTAGTCCCAGCTACTGGGGAGGCTGAGGCACAAGAATCACTTGAGCCCCAGAGGCAGAGATTGCATTGAGCAGAGATTATGCCACTGCACTCCAGCTTGGGCTACAGAATGAGACTGTCGCAAAAAGCAAAAAAAAAAAAAAAAGAAAAAAAAAAGAAAAAAGAAAGGAAGTCTTTACGAAGGTTATCAAGTAAAAATTAAGTCATTAGGGTAGGCCTTTATGCAATATGATGGGTGTCCTTATGAAAATAGGAAACCGAACACAGAGATACATGTAAAAAGGAATAAGATATGAAGATACATGGAAAGAAGACAGTCGTGTAATTGAAGTGATGCATCATCAGATCTCTTGGAGAAAACAGGAATTGATCATTGGAATAATGAGTTGTCTCATGGACTCTAAGAACAGGAATGTGCTTTGGTTTCAGGAGTACTTAGATCAGGGGTCATATTAGTCTGCTAGGGCTGCTGTAGCAAAATACCATAGACTAGGTGACTTAAACAACACACGCTTATTTTCTCACAGTTCTGGAGGCGAGGCTCAAAGTCCAAGACCAACGTGTTGGTAGCGCTGGCTTCTTCTGAGGCTTCTCTCCCTGGTTCCCAAATGGCCGTCTTCTATATGTCTTCACATGGCCCTAATCTCTGCGTCCTATAGGACACCAGTCAAGTTGGATTGGATCCATCCTGATGATCTCATTTAACTTTGATTAACCCTTTGGAGACCCTATCTCCAAATATAGTCACATTCTGAAGTCCTGGGCATTAGGGGGTAAACACATAAGTGTTTTAGGTGGGGTGGGAGGCAGAGGCGAGGCATAGTTCAGGCCATTCTGACCCTCCATCTCTAGCCCCTTCTTCTCCATTCAATCCTTCTGTCTGAAGACTTGCAGACATGGCAGCCAACAGCCCAGACATTTTCATCACAAGGCTTCAGTCACTAGAAAGACTCTCCCAGCTTTCTCATCCCAAACCCAGAAAGTCCTGGGAAAGATACCCACTGGCCCAGTTGAGATCAGAGCTGTAGGGTGCTATTTCCAAACTCTGAGTTTCTAGGGAAATATGATGGAAGGGATCCCCTGGCCAACCCCAGTTTTGTGCAACATACATGTAGAAAAACTTCAATTCCTCTTTTTCTAATTGTCTCGCCAAATCCAGCTTTTATTTTTGGCTAATCTCAATTCTTCCTTTCAGCAAAATTGATTAAGAAAACATTCATGCTGGGCGCAGTGGCTCAAGCCTGTAATCCCAGCACTTTGGGAGGCTGAGGCGGGTGGATCACGAGGTCAAGAGATCGAGACCATCCTGGTCAACATGGTGAAACCCCGTCTCTACTAAAAATACGAAAAATTAGCTGGGCATGGTGGCGCGCGCCTGTAATCCCAGCTACTCAGGAGGCTGAGGCAGGAGAATTGCCTGAACCCAGGAGGCGGAGGTAGCGGTGAGCTGAGATCGCGCCATTGCACTCCAGCCTGGGTAAGAAGAGCGAAACTCCGTCTCAAAAAAAAAAAAAAAAAAAAGAAAGAAAGAAAGAAAACATTCATTTCTTGTGTGGGCTGTCTTGTACAATGTTTGTTCCCTGAGGCTAGGTTATTTTAATTTTGACTAAGCTGAGAAGATGGAATCTGGGAGGGAGGAAGATATGCCTCCAGGTGCTCACTCCAGATAAATGTTCTCCACTTGTAAAACTAGTAGAAAAGATTCTCTCTCCTACCACAGAGACCTGCTGCCCACCCCCAGCTCATAGTCTTAGAGCCCGTGGGACTTCCCAGTCAGGTTCTGTGAGTCGTTCCTTGTCACCTGTGCCACTCCCCACACTGTTTCTGTCCTGCTCTGAGGCAGAGTGACTGCTCTGAAGAAGATAAGCTTTTCTGGACCCAGAACAGACAGAGAACTGGCCATCCCTGAGTTGTTTTTATGGACTAAATCTTGTCTCTTTAAAATTGAATCCCTCCCAAGGCAATGATATTTGGCAATGAGGACTTTGAGAGACAACTAGGTTTAAATAAGTCATGAGGGTGGGGTCCTCATAGTGGGATTAGTGCCCTTAGGAGGAGAGATATCAGAGCTTTCTCTCTCGCGCTCTTTCTCTCTGCCATATGAGGACACAGAGAAGTCAGCCATCTACAAGCCAAAAAGTGAGCCCTCATCAGAAACCAGCCATGCCAGCACTCGGATGTCAGATTTCAGCCTTCAGAACAGTGAGGAGTACATTTCTATTGTCTGATCCGCTCAGTGTGCGGTATTTCATTATGGCAGCCAGGGCAGGCTAATACAGTTACTTTTTTTCTCTTCCTTCTTTTTACTTTGAAGGATTAAAGAGTTCTTTGGGGATAAAGGAAAATAAATGTAATATTGAATTGATTTCAAGTTTGTGTGTGAGAATTTTTTGTTTTAACTCGTTTAATTCTAGATTGTAAAAAAAGAAGAAAGGAAAAAGAACTCAGGTCTCAGCGGAAAGACAACACTCTTCCCACAGGGCTCAATGTAACTTTTTTGTTTTCTTGGATTATTTTTTGTTTGTTGTTCGTTTGTTTGTTTGAGATAGAGTCTCACTTTGTCAGCCAGGCTGGAGTGCAGTAGTGCAATCTTGGCTCACTACAACCTCCGCCACTTCCCCCACCCTCCCCCCACCCCCCGCCAGTTCACATGATTCTTCTGCCTCAGCCTCCTAAGTAGCTGGGATTACAGGTGCATACCACCACATCAGCTAATTTTTAAAAAATTTTTAGTAGAGAGAGGGTTTCACCATGTTGGCCAGACTGGTCCAGATTCCTGACCTTGTGATCCACTCACCTTGGCCTCCCAAAGTACTGAGATTACAGGCATGAGCCACCATGCCCAGCCTTTTTGTTTTCTTTAAAGCAGAGGTCAACCATTGGATGAGTCATCAGCGGTCAGATCATTACCGTTAAAAGGCAGAAAAGCACAGTGTTGGGCTCTGGATCTGGACTAGTTGGGTTCAAATCCTAGCCTGGTGAGCAACTCTCACTCTGTGACTGTTTCCTCATCCGTAGAAGAGATAGCATTAGTAGTATTTTAGAACATGGCAGCTCCTGTAGGCACCTCATGAATGACACAGGGAACATGGTGAGTCTTGGGAGAAGAAAGGGGTGTTTGATTGGCTGTCCTTGATCATTCCCTATAAAGGCTGAGAGTACCTAAAACCTACTTCAGGAAGCCTTCCGGCATTCAGAAAGGAGTCCTGATGACCAGACCATAAAGCCCCACAGGGCAGTTATCCAAAGACACAGGAAAATTGTATATATGCATCCTATTAGTTTACACAGGTTTCAATTATTGCAACCCAAAGTGTGGTCTAAGGACCAGCATCATCAGTATCTCTTGAAAGCTTGTTAGAAATGCAGAACCTCAGACTTACTGAAATCAGAATCTGCCTTTGACAAATCCCCGTCATTCATTTGCATGTTAAAGCATGAGAAGCATTGGTTTCAAAGTTACCCTCTACGTTGATAACAACCATTTATACCACCACTCTAGAGGAAAGTGGAAGGAGTCTCTCCACTCTTTGCAGCTGATGAGGTTTCTCACACCTGCAGTCACTGGCCACTGTGTGTCTGTGAAAAGAAAACCAAGGGACACCAGGGGAGCTCCTTCAAAAACATCTTTTTCCTGTAGGTTTTTGTTATAGTCTCAGCAAATCCAGTGGCAAGATACTGGATTCTGAACACTGCAGTATGTATAAGACCGTGACATACGTGAAATGTGAAAATCGAATACGCAATGAAGCTTGATCATTTGCATGTGATTCAACCCAGCGAACCAGGTAGGGCGCACTATGTCTTCCCTAAGCTTGATGCCCTTCCCCTGAGCCTCCATACACAAATTACAACCCACTTAAACCTCCGTTCTTTCATTTATTGTTCTGTTCTCTAATCCCTTTTTACTTACTCTTTGCCCTCAAGAGAGTGAGATCATGGATGACTGGGCTTGTGACTTTCATTTCACCATCTTTCACACAATGCCAGAGGCACTGAGATGCCTCAGGGAGTGAGCAGGCACCTAAATTCTGGTTGAAATGAAAACTGTCAACATAGAGTATCAGAAGACTAGACCACACCTTGTAAAATGTGTCACAGGAACCCTAGAATTTGTATTTTTATGTAGAAAATTAATCTAGACATGTCTATGTTTAAATAATCAATTTATTAGGAATCTAAGGATACAGAAAGAAATGTAGCATAGGGAAAAGAAAAAAAAAACAGGAATATACAATGTGGCAGGGTCAACCAAAGAATTTCTGGATGGAAAGTTTGGGGAAGGGAATGCAATGGAAAACAGAAGGGAGGTATGTGGTCTGTCTCCAGCCTTGGGAAGTGCCACGAGGCAGAGTGGAGTATGCCCATGCTGGGATCGTCCAAATTATCCCAGAGTGTACAGCTGCTTGCCCACATAGGCAGGGAGCAAAGATTGATCATGGAAGCACTTCAGCAACACACAGCCTTCCTGTGACGCATGTCCTGAGCTTACAGGTTCTGGATGAGTCAGGGATTTCTTGTAGTCATTGGGATTGTCTCCACTGCTGCAAGGACCACGCTTAGAATGACCGGTTACAACCTTGAAACTGTCTCCTCTACCTGCAAGTAAAGCCAAACCCCATAAGGGTCATTCAAGCAAAGTACACACTATGATTTTTCTATAGAAAAGAGAACAAAAGGTAACACATGAGTCAGACAGATGGGGTTCACCGATCCAAAGCTATGCTGGAGGATGTGGCCCAATGTCTGACCAAGTGGGCCAGCTCATGGACTCTGCTTCCTTGAATTCAACCAATCTACCAGCCATGGGTAGTGAGGGGGCACACCATATCCTCTGCATGGACTCAGGACCTGCCTTGCCACAATTACCTGTGGCTGTGCGTACATAGTAATGTACCTTCTCAGCAGGCAGGTGGAGTCCAAGAGAGAAGAGCCTGTTCCCAAACTCACCACTCACACAGAGCAGAGAGGAGCTAGCCTGCTATTCAAGGAAAACAGCATCCTGGAGTCAGTGTTCTTTCTGCTTCCATGAGGCTGTGCCCCAATAACCACCCACCACTTCTCCTTTGGGGACCCTTCTGGGTCTGCAGGTTAAAGTGCAGATTTAGCCACCGCAAGGTTCACGAGCATATCTAACCAACACGGGAATCAAAATCCCAAATGGGGCATTAATCTAAAGCTGAAAATTCACTCCCTCTTGTGCTTCCCATAATAAAATATGTCATCCAACACAGCTCATCAGAGGTTCTAAAATTAGACTTACTGACAACACAAACATATTCCAGTAATAAAAATGATTCTTTATTACTAAATTCTTGGGAAGAAATTTAAGTCCAAGGACTAAACCCTCCTGTAAATAAAAGTCCAAAGGAAACAAATTTTTAAAATAAATCATGTAGACCTTATGAGTCCCAAGTCCCAAATTCTTAATTCAAAATTAGGGAGTTCTTGATTCAAAAAACAGAAATGTGGGTGAGGGGCAAGGAGTGGATTCTGGTTCTTTCTGCAGCGATTCCCCACCTTCCTGTCCTTGAGATGGATACAGTTTCTTCAAGCCTCAAAGTCTTTCATGAATGTCATCTTTTTAGAGACTCCAAAGATGTAGTATGACATACAGCTATTATAGACTAGCTTCCTTCCCACAACACTTAGGGAGCAAAAGCACTCTCGGCGATTCCTGGAAAAAATCAGGTTCCTGGAATTAGTGTGTCATGTTGGCAAAGATGGTAGCAGAGACTTGGGGGGGTATCTGAGGAGGAAAAAACAATTGCAGAGTTTGTCTTCCCAGGATCTGCACTAAATGCCCAGGGCTGGAATTAAGTCTCAGTTGAAATACTCTTCCATGCAGGGCCTAATGTTGACACAGCTTATTTACCATGTCTAGGGAGAAAATATCTCCACTATGAGCAAGACCATGTTGGAAATGTGCAGTGGTGGTAGTCTTATGCACTGGGTCTTATTTGAGAAGTTTTTTTTCCTTCCAGCATGTTCTGAATTTTTGTGTCCCTTTGAGTGCTAAGTTTCTGACATCTCAGACGTGAATGGAGTATATGCTCTTAGGGACACTGAGCGCCAGATTCTTTCTGAACAGTGAGTAGGGAGTCAGAACTGGGCCCCAGTGGTTCTTCACTTGTCTCTCACTGCAGAATTGTTGAGGCCAGAAAACCTGCTTCCCAGGAGATCCCACTCACCTTCATGTTTGCCAGAGTTGGGACTTGGACTCGGGAACTCCTGCCCCTCACAGTTCTGGGATGTGTCACCTCTGTGGGATCTTGGGTTTAACCAGATGACCTCCGAGATAGCCTCAAGAACCAGTGATTCTGTGGCTGCCGAGGTAACAGATCCCTTCTGTTTGCTCTCCAGGCCTGAGCAATTTCCGAGTCTCAACTTTTGCCAGGTAATTCCTGAAGCTGCAAAGGCCCCCATCCAACCAGCTTCTGTTCAGAAGGCTTCACACCTTCCACTTCTACCTCCTGTTGCTACCTCCCAGCCTAACTCAGCCTCACTCACTTTTCCCTGACTCCTGCCTGCCTTTACTCTCTTTCCTCTCCTTTCACAGAGGTCTCTGGCCCCTGGAGGCTGGTCTCCCCCTAAATTGAAATCCTGGCAATCTCAGATCCTACTGCTCCACTCCAGGAGCCCCTAATACTTCCCCATCCCTTCCTCGGGTCACATAAACATCACAGAGCATCTCCAGGCCTCAAGGCAGAAAAGGGATTAACCGAAATCCACATATTACACATGCCACTCATAGGAAGACATTCCTTTTTAATCCATCAGCCTGCCTAACACTGCTTTGTCCCCTCTCTGATGGCTTGCCCTGGGGATAAAACTGCTAGCTTCTCCAGTGACGGCAGTTAAACTTTAAAGACCCTCTCATCTGCAGTGATGTTGTGACCTGGGGGAAGCTATTATGATTTAACTCGAATCAGGGGCCTTCAGCTCCCTCATGCTTCCCACCGATCTCACTCTCACTAGTTACAGGCTTTATACATCCCCTGCTGGCATTTCTGTATGGTATCACCGCCGTACGGATGCTGATAAATGCTATATAAAAGTCTATTAAATTAATCAAATGGCTGCCACGCTGGTCCCCTAATAACACAGAAGATAGGAGGGTCTTTAAAGTGTAAGTGCTTCTAGGAAGGCTCAAAATTGTTTCCTCCACTGGACTGTGGTTGAAATAAGCAACGTATAGCTATTAAGGGGATTTTCTCAAAACCCCAATTTTTTGTGCCCAAACTAGAGGATCCATGCAGAGAACCACTTCTCCAGGTTCCTGAAGACAAACTTGCAAAATATTCAGATCTATTAAATTTTCCCTTCTGTGGTTTCTCACACCCCTTCCTGTGCCCTTCTCACCCCTGTCATCTTCTCCTTCCATTCTGCCTTTTTATTAATCTACTTTCTGCCTCTGTAGATTTGCCTATTCTGGGTATTTCATATACGTGTAATCATACAGTGTGTGATCTTTTGTGCCTGCCTTCTTCCATGTCATATATTTTCAAGGCCAATCCATGTTGTGGCATGTATCAATACTTTATTCCTTTTTATTGCTATACAATATTGCACAGTATAGCTATACCATATTTTATCTATCCATTTTTCAGTTGATAGACATTTAGATTGTTACCATTTTTGGCTATTACGAATAACGTAGCTATGAACATTTGTGTACAAATGCTTGTGTAGACATCTGTTTTCATTTCTCTTGAGTGTAGACCTAGGTGCAGAATTGCTGAGTCATATGGTAACTCAATGTTGAACATTTTGAGGCACCGGCTTTCCAAAGTGGCTGTGTCATTCTGCATTCTGACCAGGAGTGTTCAAGGGCTCCCGTTCCTCCACATCCTCACCAATACTTGTTATAATCTGTCCTTTTGGTTCTACTCATCCCAGTGGTTACGAAGTGCGAGCTCACTGTGGTTTTGAATTGCATTTCCCTGATGGCTAATGACTTTGAACATCTCTCCTTGTGCTGATTGGACATTTGCATATTTTCTTTGAAGAAACGTCTACTCAGATCCTTTGACCATTTTGCAATTGTCCTTTTAGCTCACCTCTTGAGTCCATCCATCTCTTTCCATCTCCCTAGTCTACGATGCCATCATGTTTTAGCTGGACCACTTCATAACCATTCCAATGATCTTCCTGTGCCCACTCTTGCTCCCTCCAACCTACTCTTCATACAGCAGCCAGAAAGTTATTTTTAAACTATACATCTGATCTCATCACTTTTTATTAAACACTTTTTGGTCATTTCCCATTGCTTTTGAAATAGAGCACCAAATCCTTCACGTGGCTCAAAAGGCCCAGGGTAACTTTTCCGTCCTATTTTGAACCTTTCAACCCCCTATTCTGTGCTCATCAACAATGACCTCCTTTTCGACTCTCAAATGCTCCAAATTCCTTCTGAGCTTCCACATAGGTGCCTTCAATAGGTTCTAACTGAGACCTCGCAAGTGCCAGGCACTAGGATGGACACTGAACATGTTGCAGTAACCACGTCTAATACACTCCCTGACCTCTTGGGGTGATTAGACTGGATAAGGAGATACAGAGTCCACAATAATTTAATAAATGGCTACATAATGCCAGGTGCAAAAGGTACGAGGAAGGAAGAGTACAGTGCATTGTTTTCTCTGCCTAAAACGCTCTTCTTCCCCACCCTGGCATGTATAACTCTCCAGGTATTGTGTCACATCTTCAGAAAATGCCTCCATGATTTCCAAGATAGGTCAGTTTCCTATATAATGCACCTTGTAACTCTTCTTCATAGCTTATATCAGAAACATAAATGAATGTATACATTTTTATGATTATTTAACACCCTTCTGCCCCACTGCATTGTAAGTCTTCTTCCCTCCTGTGTCCACGGTACCTAGGACTGTCTCTAAAATGAATATTAAAGGTCCTGAACAGATATGGGTTGAATGAATAAATGAAGGCAGTAATGGAATAAGTGAATGTCAGCTAGAACCCTAAGTGCCCAGCAACTCTCCAACAGGACATCTGTTGTCTTAGACCCCGACTTCTTTCATTCCTACTGCTCAAGTTCTGGAGAGCGCCTTCTTTAATTTAGTCACCGAAATTCAGATTGTTCCTTTCTTTTTTTTTTTTTTTTTTTTGAGACGGAGTTTCGCTCTTGTTACCCAGGCTGGAGTGCAATGGCGCGATCTCGGCTCACTGCAACCTCCGCCTCCTGGGTTCAGGCAATTCTCCTGCCTCAGCCTCCTGAGTAGCTGGGATTACAGGCACGCACCACCATGCCCAGCTATTTTTTTGTATTTTTAGTAGAGACGGGGTTTCACCATGTTGACCAGGATGGTCTCGATCTCTTGACCTTGTGATCCACCCGCCTCGGCCTCCCAAAGTGCTGGGATTACAGGCTTGAGCCTCCGCGCCCGGCCCAGATTGTTCCTTTCTATTGCCTCGTTCCTAATATGTGCCCAAGGCAATACGGTTCACCTGTCCTCTTTGGAGATGGCTCATTAGTAACATCACACTGAGATGTCCATTGGGGTAGGGGATCAAGGACAGCATTGCAAGACTGAGACAGACACTATATATAGTATTCATCACAGTTGGAGATCCCAGTACTTTCCAGAAACAGTTATGAACATGACCTGGGCTCATCAGCCTGGCTGGCCAACATGTCATTAGCCTCTTTATCTCTTATTTCCTCATTATTTTGAGTCCAACCCAGAACCCTCTGTTGGCAACTGTGTAAATAAAAAAGCCAGGATTCTTCCTGCCTAGGTTTTCAGGCATAATTCTTAGACCAAGACAAACTGGAACCGAGGTACTCATGTCCTTCTCTAGGTTCGCCCATCCTCATGCCCTGAAGCCTAGCTCTTCCCTGGCCTTCAGCGTCCTCACCCATTTAAGGCCACCATGTAATGCCCCTGGCTGGAGCCTCCCCATCCGCTTATCCCCAGCTAACCCGCAGTTCCTCCTGTTCCCATTTCTCTGTTTCCTCATGGCTTTTCTCACTCCACATTTTTGGGATCTCAAAGTCATCCATCTTTCATTAAATTATTTTGATAAACCTTTCTGGGCTATTTTTGATGGATATTACGGTGAGTTTTAGCATAACAGAAAAATAAGATTGGGCAAAAATAACCGTGATATGAGTATATTTGTTCATTGGGCACCAACTGCATACCTGTTCTTCCTACAACCTGTCACTGCCATCTCAACTTCTGCTGATTCTGAGAGTTAAGAGGCCATCTTTAGTCTCTGCTCCCCAGTACCACGCACATTGCCTGAAGGTGGTAGGTACTTAGTGCAAGTTTAAGGGAAGATAGACAAAGGATGGAAGAGATGAAGGGGAGAGGTGGGAGGGAAGGGACAGTCTTAAGCTTATACGGAATTCTATTTCTTTAGTACACTGTCTTGAAACAGTGTAGCTAGTATAGCTATCCAATATGGTGGCCACTAGCCATCTGTGGCTACTAATACTAAAACTAACTGAAATTTAACTCCATTTATCATCACCAGTCATATCTCAAACGCTCACTAGCCGCAAGCAGCGAGGTCTACTGTATCAGACAAAGCAGATGTAGAACATTTCCATCATTGCAGGATGTTCTATTGGACAGACCATAGAAACTTCCTAAATGCCTGTAAATGTTTTGTTTTGGGGAAATAGGGAGGTGCTTGCTGGTGGTTTTTCTAAGGATGTGGTGAGAAAATGAAGACCCCAGATCTTAGACCCTGAAGATAACGTAGGCAATTGTCTTTGTATTTCTTCAAGAAGATAAGATTTTTAAAAAGAAAAACAAACAGAGAAATAGTCAGCTTATCTAAATTTAAGAAGGTAAAATAATCTTATGATTTCATGGACCTAAAGCACAAACTTGAAAATAGGTAAGCAAAAAATCTCCTTATGATGAATTACTTCTATTACTCTTAATTTTAACCTATGTTTGAAATACCATCACCCTGCCACAGAGACCATACCAGTTAGGCAAATTAGCAAGCCCTGCAATAGCAAGGGAGCATCACGCATAAAAATCTCATTGATTCTAATCTACTAACACAGACTTTGTGAAATTGCAATATTTTTAATGTACCAATTTAGTTAATTATACAGAAACTCTAAAGGAAATTCTCTTTTTAGAAAATCTTTAAAAAGCACTTAATATGCACACATATATTTTTTACACTTATTAAAGTGTATTCCAGCAGAAATTCTGCTTAAGGAATTTTTATTAGCTTATTTTTTGTTGTATTTACTCAAAAGAAATAAAGTAAAAACAAAATTCTTCAGCTCAGAATTTTTACAATTAAATTAGGGATTCTCTACCTCCAGACCCCTCTCTCCTATAAGATCCATTTTGAAATAGTGAGATTTTTGGCTGGGCATGGTACTCACGCCTGAAAACGCAGGACTTTTGGGAGGTTGAGGCAGGAGAATCACTTGAGCCCAGGAGTTCAAGGCAGCAGTGAGCTGTGATCACAGCACTGCACTCCAGCCTGGGTGACAGACCCTGTCAAAGAGGGAGAGTGAGAAGGGATGGGGAGAGAGAAAGAGAGAAGAGGAAGAAGAAGAGAAGAAATAGATTTTATTGTTTTCCCAGACAGTGAAAAATCTGCTAATTCAATTGGAAAGCAGTGTACCATTTTCTTTTAGTCAGTATCTTCAACAATAGTGAAGTAAGAAGAGCCTCCGCTGAAAGTTTAGGAAGAGAGGAGCAGCGGAAACCACACACCAAATACACAGCAACACATTCCCTGCGGAATAGCAAGAGGATCTGTGACGAGGAAACCAAGAGAGCAGTCTTAACAACATATTCCAAACTTCCTGAGGTTGTTTATATCTTCAGACAGATGAGAAGTTTCTATATATAGCTGTGCTTCAGCAAAATACTTTTCAGCTCAGGCTCTATCCAAAGAATGATAGGTAAAGCATAATGGACATTTTGCAAATGGAGAAAATGAGTTATTTTCAGTTTGATAAATAAGATATGCAAGTCATTCAAGTGTCAGGTTCTTCTCCAAACTATGCCTTTCTCTTCAGTGGAGTGAAATAAAACATAAAATAATTAAGGTAAATGTGAAATCATAAATAGTTCCATATGGACCCAAGGCTGTGGAGATCAGAGATGTGGCTCCAGCTCATTGCTTTGATTCTAAAGGTCCAGAGACACATCCTGTTGACCTTTCTGATAGGAAGAATCCAAAGTTCAAGGTAACCACTGACCCTCACTGAGATAAGACATGCCTCGCCCTCCGTCTCAAACCTAAGAACACATGACCTCCTAGAATATATCTGTGCCCCAAGGTCCTCAGAAGTCTTGGCAATGCTTCTTTTCCCTGGAGTCATTGGAAGACCATTTATATCTCCATGACCTTAGCCATTAGCTCCTTCCTGCATTTTCTGAAATTGTATAAGCAATGTAACACATATACTTAGCTCGAGTCCAGAGCTCTTATGTGAGCTCCAGGCTGCCCTGGAGTTCCACCAATGGTCTTCCCAATCTCAGTCAATGGAAACTCCATCCTTCCCCTCACTCAGGTCAAAAACCTTGAAGTCATCCTTGATTCCCCTCTCATTCCTCATGCATAAACTCAACAAATCCTGAATCTGATCACTTCTTCCAGCTTCGCTGCCATCACCCTACACCAGTTGTTCTCAATCCCATTTGGCAATTTTGCATCTCAGTGGATATTTGGCAATATGTGGAGGCATTTTGGATTGTCACATGGAGAGGGTGCTACTGGCATCAGGTAGAGGTGCGACTGGCATCTATCCAGTGGGTTAGGGCCAAGGATACTGCCAAACATTGTGCAATGGACAGGACAGCGCCCCCCAACAAGTATTATCCAACATAAACTATTATTAATAGTGGTGGAGAACCTGCCCTGGTCCAAGGCACCATCTCTTGCCTGGATTATCTCTGTGGCCTTCAAACAGTTTTCTTTGCCTCCATTCTTGCCTCCTTCTCCACAACTATTCCCTGAATAGCAATCAGAGTTATCCTGTTAAATAAGTCAGGTATAGGGTGTAAGGCCGTTTCCCTCTCCGGGAGGCCGGACACACCCACCTCTGCACATGGCACCAGGCTCTGCACTCGGCACCATGGCTCCCCTGGAAGGCTCCTGCTAATGCAACCCTGGCCGGCTCTCGCACCGGAAAACCTGCCCAACAACCAGCCAACCAATAGCACCCTGCCCCGTCTCAATCCTACTCCCCTGGACCCAATCAGAACACCCAGCCATTGCTTGTTCCTCCTAGCCATAAAAACTCCACGCCCCAGGAAGTCAGTGCCACTTCTCTGGCCCCCTTTCCCCGGACCAGAGAACCTGGCCTGGGAGCTGAATAAATTGGCATTTAATTTTTTTATACTGGCCTCAGTTTCCTCATTTTAAACTCGGCAATAACTCTTACATAGGGAAGTGGTAGGAATCTGCATAAGTGAAACAGTGCTGAGGTGCATAGGGTTTCAGTACTTTGCACTATCAAGTTTCTTAGAGTCTCTCTCATCCAATCCCACCCACTCACGTACCTAGAGCTCTAGTCCCCAAACCCAATCCTACACTTGGGTCCCTTGGCTGTTGGAGCCAAGCTTCATAGCCCTCCCCGCCAATCCCAACCATCTACTCAGGGGAAAAGAAAGTGTCAGATAGTCAGAGAGACTAAAGGGGTTGAAGAAGTGGCTCTCCTTTAATACTGCTTCATCTTGGATCACTGGGGACCAGGTGAGACTGGAATGTCCTGAGAATGGACGACTAGAAGGGTCAGGGGCACCCCATCTTCCCTCTTATCCACTACTCCTGGCACAGGCTTGCTAGAGACCCTCTAAATAGTGTGTTTGCTGCCAGCAAGGCTCTTTAGCTGTCTCCGTGAATAATGTAAAATGGAACATTTCCATTTCCGTGACATCTGTCTCTCCACAATTCGCACCCTCTTGTAGGATCATTACATTTCTTTGAGTTCCTTCAAAATAAAAATGAAAGTTATCGTGTTATTTGGGGAGTCACTGGAAAATTAGGGAGATCCCCGTAAATGCTGCCACCCTCAGGCAAGTTATAAGAAACACCCAGTAATAACTTATAATAACAAATGCTTGATAAATCTCCCAACTCTTGCGTTTTAAAATAACTTGGAAAAAAAGAAAAAGGATCCTTTATAAGCTGCTATTGAGTTATTGGCATGTTTCTTAGAGATCTTTCCTGGGTAAGTAAACACCCAAATTAAAAAGAGTAAGCTGAGGTAGATGTGTTCTAGCCACTCTATGAATATTTTAACTGTAAATGATGAGAATAGATGAACCTGCCCATCCACAGGACTTTGAAAGAACAAACGAAGAAATCTGCATTGATGGCCCTGCTGTCGGCCTCAGCAAGCCCTGGACTTAATGTGGTTTGGAGGCTCTGGGCTGCTTTCTCCTTTCTCCATTTTCCCTCCAGGAGCAAGAAATGGGAAGAGAAAACAAGAAACTACCTTCCTCCCCACTCCTGGCCTTTGAGGTGACAACAGGTGTGGCGCTCCTGCCACACAATGGCAGAATGATCCTTTTCAGGATTTGCTGCTGGAAGGAGCTGAGGAACTGCCCACAGCAGCCCAGGGCTCCGGCCAGAGGCAAGGTCCTGAGCCTTCCTTCAGGGAGGCAGTCTGTGCCTCTCCTTAGGTCCTGGAGTGACTGATCCCATAGGGCACACTTTTTTTCTCTCATTTCTCATTTTGCTGTATGATATTCCATCTACTTCTCCTTCCCTTATTCAAAGCATTGTGAGCCAATGCTTGAAGTACATACTTCATATGGTTCGTTTTTTTTTTCCTCAACATGTAGATGTAATGAGTTACTGTCATTACTACTACTACTAATTAAAAAAATAGCTAACTCTTTTGAACTTTTACTAAGTACCAAGCTCTGTTCTGAAGACTCATTTCATCCTTATACCAAAGTGAGGAAGGAGACCCTTAATCCTCTTAAGCTTCTAGGAGCCCTTCCCTAGACTCGTACATTGCATGTCAACAGGAGAAGTAAAGACTGGCAGACCTGGGCGCCACCCTTAATTGCACTCCTTGGACTACAGGACCGTATGGAGGAATCTTTCTGGAAGCCATTGTTTTTACTTAAACATGATCAAACCCCGGCCCAAGTCACGTACCCCATGCCTACTTCATGGATCAAGATCCTTTCACATGTAATTTCTAGAGTTGAAAGTCCAAGAGCCTTTTACATGTAGTTTCTGGAGTTGTAAGCCTTTAAAAGGGCAAGGATTGTCTTTGTTAGTGGAGTTTGGCTGTTAGGCATCTATGCGGCCGCAGCTCCCAACCAAATAAATCTCCACTTCCTTCCCAGTCGGTGTTTGAGAGGTTTGTTTCAGGGACCTTCCTGCTTCAACTACTAATAAAAAAATAGCTAACTCTTTTGAGCTTTCACTAAGCACCAAGCCCTGTTCTAAAGACTCATTTCATCCTTATCCCAGTGCTATGAAATTGGAACCTCCCTGTTCCCCACTGGAGTTGAGAACTAATTGATAGACAGACATGAATATCTGGAAAATGAGATCAAAATCTCCTTTATGGCAATGCAGCCAATAAAGAGAGCCTGGCTTAAGGCTTAGGCTTTCTAATACTGCAGCCCAGTATTGACCTCCCCACTCAAGCCCAGGCAACACAGGGTTATCACAGCATTGCTTCCAGAGGCCTGGCCCCATAAAACTTAGAGCAGAGCTGCATGTGTCCTTCCTGTGAGCAGCCAGATTAGGAGCAGGCAGGGGGATGAGTGAATAGCAGGCAGAAAGAGGGCAGAATTACCTGCTCCATGGAAACTTGAAGACTTAGCGAAAAACATTCCAACACTATTGCTATCCCCAGGGCCATGTAGCTGATAGGCTACATACAATGCCCTTTTCCTGGCCAAACGCCTTCCTTCCTGAGCCTTGAGGGGAATCCCCACTCTTGAGTTGAGTGGGAGATGAATCAGGATGACATCTCCCTATGCTCACTCACCTGGTTGTCAGAAGCCCTGGGGCTTCTTCTGAACCTGTTCCTGTGTCTGTGCAAGTCCACAAGCATTAAATAGCTCCTATCATTCTGGAACTGTGTTGCTGGATATTTCAGTCATACTTTAAAGAATGAATGAATCTCATGGAACTCATCATTTCTGTCCCTTCGGTTTTTCTCATTTATTTCAGCACTCCCTGTGCTAAATCTTGTTATGACCCAGCCCGTGTCTTGGTCGAAGAGCACACTGCAAATACCAGGACTTGCTTGAAATGAAAATAAGAGAAAAGCGACGGAGGCAGCAGAAGGCAAAGCTTTCTAGCAGCCCAGACCCAAGGCCAAGAGGCGCAATGGACTCAATTCTGATGTAGTGCATGACTCAGGTCTGAGCCAAAGGTGTGGGACATGGAGAGGGCTTCTGGCAAAAATGTGAGTGCTTCTTATTTAGCATTGTGTGTCAGGGAAGGATCAGAAAGCTGAGGCCAGCCCTAGTAAAAGGAGCTGAAAGATGAGAAGGTCAAGGCACCAACTGACTGGAGATCTGAGACACCTGGGAGTCCTAGAGGAATTTGGAATGGAACCTGGGAAGCGAGGATGGACTGAAAGCTAAACAGGTGGATGAGCCAAGCACCCTGCTATGATAGGGAGGGAGGCGGGCTGCACCAAATTGAATGGGAAGGGGGCGCCCCTCCCTGGCCCTCTGAGTGTCCTGCTCTCCTGCATAAATAGGGATGAAAGCAGCTCCCAACTCTGCCTTCTTGGATCTCCTTGGCTTAGAAGATTCTAAGCTAGGGACGTGATCCCAGGAAACAGAAGTAAGTGAGTAGAGGAAGTGATTTGGGAAGAGAAAAGTCCATGAAGGGCACATTAGTGAATGAGCTGCTGCTGTGGGCCAGTGGTCTCTGTCCGCCGAAGGTCCCCTGCGGAAGCTTGTGCAGCCTTCACAGAGTCACCTCTTGGCTCTGAAGTTGCTTTTTCTTTCTTCCTTTCTTTGTTGAGACAAGCGTCTCATTCTGTGTCTCCCAGGCTGGAGTGCAGTCACACAATCTTGGTTCACTGTAACCTCCGCCTCTTGGATTCAAGCGATTCTCCTGCCTCAGCCTCCCGAGTAACTGGGATTACAGGCACTCGCCACCACGCCTGGCTAATTTTTGAATTTTTAGTAGAGCTGGGGTTTCACCACGTTGGCCAGGATGGCCTCAAACTCCTGACCTAAAGTGATCCACCTGCCTTGGCCTCCCAAAGTGCTGGGATTACAGGCATGAGCCACTGTGCCTGGCCCAGCTTCCAAGATTCTTGGCTCAGAACAGAAGTGGACACAGAACACACGTTCAGCAAGCTCTTAGTGATGGGAGTGGGAGGGGGTGGGCGTGGTCACAGTTATTGTCTATGGGTATTGTGATAGTTTATTGTCCAAAGCAGAACTCTTTGGAGAATGGAGGTGTCATTAATAATAACTAAAACTAATGACTAAAAATACTGACCTTTCTTGTATCTTCCCAAAAAGATTATCAAGCCTGCCTCAAAGAAAGAGACTGACCTTAGAGCAGAGGTTTTTCAATGAAAAACAATGGTTTTGTGCTGCCTTTCCCTCCTAATCCAGGAGGGTGGGGTAGCAGAGTCCCTTGCTGCCCACCCCTGCCACAGCCCGAGCTGCCTGTGTCCACCTGGGTCCACCTGCATCCACCTATGGCAGAGGTGGACAGCTAGTTTCAGCCTGCTGACAGTTTCCCACCTCTGGCCTGCTGCACTCTCTGCTTCTCTGCCTGAGGGCTTCTCACATTCCGGAGCCTGCTCTGATGTCAGGAACAACCCAGAAGTGTGGCAAATTAAGTCCCCAGGGAGGCAACCTTGTTTTTTTATATTTTTATTTTTTTGCCTCGTTTCACCAATGAGAATGGAGTTGGCGAATTTGCCCCCTCCTCCCTGTGTTCTGGTGGGTGACTCTGTGAAGGCCGCACCGGCTTCCCCAGGGACCCCTCGACAGGCCTGAGCCCACTGGCCCACAGCAGTGACTCATGCAATAACGTGTCCTTCATGGACTTTTCTCTCTTCCCAATATCACTTCCTCTACTCCCTCCCTTCTGCTTCCTGGAATCACATCCTGAACAAACAACCTACGTTCAAGTCTTGTCCTAGGTCTGCTTTGAGGAGAATCCAAGCTAAGACACTGGGTAGCTGTGGAAACCCCATTCTAACCTACATTGATTGAGGTCCTGCCTGTGCTGGACCCTGGAGATACAAAGTCCCCACTCTCTAGAGAAAAAGGAGGCAGCCAAAGCAAATATACATGCCGGAACCAGTCAGCAGAGCTGGGTCTCCCAGATGGCCTGCAGATGGCCCTGCTACCATTTCCTTACCAAAGGGTAGTTATGGTTACAGATGACACTCTCGTTGCTAAGACCCAGTCGCTGTGGGCATCCTTCAGTCCACTTCCTTGGGGAATGCTGGGCAGATCCTCCATCCACTGGATGTTCGTCCCACTCCCACCATGCACAACACTGCTGACATACAGAGAAAGACAAAAACAGCCCTGCCTGCAGAGCTCCAGCAGTTAAACACACCAAACAAGTGGAACCAGTGCGAGCCCAGGCCTGAAGCATGTCTGATGCATCTATGTATATGAGCTGATTTGCATGGCAGAAGGGGTCTGCTTGAAGGAGATTAGGGCTTGGAGAAGACAGCAGGGTTCCCATTTCCCAACCCAGACTCACAGACTATCCATATCAATGAAAGGTTAGGTCTTTTAACAAAATAGGAGTTGCAATGATATGTACCCTAATCACAGCAGTGACGTCCTATCACCTTTCCCATAGTCTATTGGTTAAACCAGGTCCGGTGGCTCAGGCCTGTAATCCCAGCACTTTGGGAGGTGAGGCAGGTGGATCACTTGATCTCAAGAGTTCGAGACCGGCCCGGACAAGGTGGCAAAACCCTATCGCTACAAAAAATACAAAAATTAGCCAGGCGTGGTGGTGTGCATCTGTAGTCCAAGCTACTTGCAGGGCTGAGGTGAGAGGATCTCTTGAACCTGGGACAGCGAGGCTGCAGGTCGCACCATTGAACAGCAGCCTGGATGACAAAGTGAGACCCTGTCTCAAAAAAAAAAAAGCCAATCCCACATACTGCCCCACACTCAAGGAGAGGGATTCCACAAGAAGGTAAGCACCAGGAATCACTGGGGTCATTCAACAATCCACCTGCCACAAGGGTTAGGGAGGTAGTGCCTGGGATTTTTACTTATAAATGGTGCCATTTGTCAAAAAAGTGAATTAGGCTGTGTGCAGTGGCTCACACCTGTAATCCCAGCACTTTGGGAGGCTGAGGCAGGAGGATTGCTTGAGGCCAGAAGGTCAAGATTACAATGAGCTATGATTATGCACCTTCACTCCAGCATGGGCAACAGGGCAGGATCCTGTCTCTAAATAAACTGAGAAATTAATTCATTATTTAAAAAAAAAAGAGGGGGGTCCAATTTTGAAGGGCAAAGAGCAGGGTGGTGAATCGTAGAGTCAATGGAGATCAGAATAGGATCTGCCGAGAATTTTGGAATTTACTTCAGTTTAACTGTGGAAAAGAGACGAGGCTGTGGCAAATGAGACTTGTGTTTCTGGGACAGAGGACAGGAGGAGGCCTCAGGGACTCTGAAGATAGTTCTGCTGATTCTGTTCATTTGTTAGAAAAACCAAGTGATAAAATGGACCTGTGATCAAATCTCTGTAGCAGGGATGAAGGGGAGAAAAACACAGTTGTATTTTCAAGAGCAGAAACTGTGTGTTTTCATGGATGTGTTTCCACGTGTACTGAAAGCAAGAAGCGGGCCAATCGTCTCAAGTGCTGGATTTATTTCCTGAAGAAATAGGAAATTTCAGGACTTCAGCTTCTTGTGAGAGAAAGCAGATAATCACAGGAGACTTTCGAGGGTGTACGGGTGAGGGCTTTGGGTTCAGAAGCGAGGCAGCTGGAGGGCCGAGGAGGGTGTGGGGTGAGAGAAAGCCTGTGGCCTCACCTCCTCGAGCCTCCATCTCTGGGCCTGTTCCATGGAAATGTCATGGAATGCTTATTTTTTTGAGCCATACTGCGGACCAAACAAGAGCATTCATCCCACAGAATTTTAGAAGGCACCAGCAAAGAGAAATATGACTCAGGCCCATCCTCCTTCAGCTCACAGGGCTGCTGATTTGCGTGAACCTGCTTTATCAACTAGAGTGTGGCCCAAACATGTGAGAAGTTCCCAAAAGACTACCTGTTCCATAGCACTGATACCATTCCCTATCTTGAAACCCAAAGCAGGAGTGGGTGGAAAGTTAACTGAGCTGTTCACAGGAGTTCTCTTTACCAGGACAGAGTCTAAAGTTTTCTAACATGACCACAGTTTTCGTTTACCAATACTATCCATTCATTTAACAGATATGTCCTGATGTAATTTTTAAAATCCATCTTGCCAGGCATAGTGGCTCACACCTGTAATCCCAGCACTTTGGGAGGCCGAGGTGGGTGGATCACCTGAGGTTGGGAGTTCGAGACCAGCCTGACCAACATGGCGAAACCCCATCTCTACTAAAAATATAAAATTAGCCTGGCATGGTGGTGCATACCTGTCATCCCAGCTACTCTGGAGGCTGAGGCAGGAGAATCGCTTGAACCTGGGAGGCAGAGGTTGCAGTGAGCTGAGATCATGCCGTTGCGCTCCAGCCTGGGCACCAAGAACAACATTCATCTCAAAAAAAAAAAAAAATCAATCTCAATACTATGGAATTAGAGATGGCAGAGAACCACCTACCATGGATGTGTCCTTAAATCATACCCATGATCTCTTTGCATCTCGGTTTTTTTTCAGCTGTAAAATGAAAATAATAACAATTATGCAATAATAATCCACCTCAAATGAGAGGATCAAAGGAGAGAATGGCTATACGATTGTTCCCTCAACTGAAATGAGAATATAAGCGGGAGTGAAGTGTGCTCTCTGCTGTGTCTGTTTCAAGTCAGTCTAAGGATCCTGCAGATCCTAGCGCTATGCAGCTGTAGTTGACATTTGCAGAGAACTTCATGATTGTTGAGAGTTATTCTTTCCCCAAAATACTGTGGCATCCTGCTTCTGGCCTTTATAATAGAAATGGAAATGGAAGCACGAATGCTGAAATGATAGAGGCTACAAAGTTTAGCAATGGGAGAGCTGGAATTAGGAAACCTAAGGCCTGACACCCCGGTCCAGATGCTTTGCCTGTGAATGTACAGCTTTCTGTTCAGCCACAGACGCCATCAAAGGAGCACGTTTCAGTTTCTGCACTGACCCTAAAAATAGCCAAGGGTCACGGGGGCCTCCTGAGCTGCAACATCTTGGTTCTCAGTTTTAGACAAACTTCAGCTGAGTTCTAAAGCAACCTGGATTCAATTATCTAATTATCAGATGGATTCAAATGTACAAAACAATTAAAATACAAAACGGGGATGATATTATCTTTGGTTTTGTTGGATGACATCCATTTTCTTTTTAATGGTAGGAAAAAAAACTATGTACTCACTATTTACTTAAAACCCACCGCCTGCAGGTTGAAAGGAGGCTCTGGGCATCTGCCAGCTGCTGCTTTTCTCTAGTGGCCACGGGCTTGCCCTGAGCCAACCAGTCACACCAGGAGTGTTAAGAAGTCTACTGTCCCCCACCTCATATCCATGGTCCTCTTTTTCCTTTTAGTGATAGACCCCTATTTACCAAGTTCTCACAGAGCCTATGACCACTCAGGTAAAGATGAAATTTTGTAAGCACCCTTGGAGCCAGGCACAGTCACATGACTAAGTTTGTGCCAAAAGATTAGGAGTAGAAGCAGTTAATGCAACTTCCCTAAAAGGAAAGGATAAGCTTTGGACTTCTCTCTCCCTTCTTACCACAATATGGATAGAATGGTGTTGCTCTCCTTTTGATAGTGTGGACAAAAGTGTCATCCTAGGGAATAGCAGAGCCACAAGAGAGAAGGAACCTGGGCCTCTGGATATTCTTCTAGATCAGAGCCACAAATTCAGCCCAGCCACCGATTCCCAGATTATTACGTAAGAAGACATAAGTTTATATCACTAAGCTACTGTGTTTGGGGGTTTTTTTTTTTTTTTTTTTGAGACGGAGTTTCGCTCTTGTTACCCAGGCTGGAGTGCAATGGCACCATCTCGGCTCACCGCAACCTCCGCCTCCTGGGTTCAGGCAATTCTCCTGCCTCAGCCTCCCGAGCAGCTGGGATTACAGGCACACGCCACCATGCCCAGCTGATTTTTTGTATTTTTAGTAGAGACGGGGTTTCACCATGTCGACCAGGATGGTCTCGAACTCTCGACCTCGTGATCCACCCGCCTCGGCCTCCCAAAGTGCTGGGATTACAGGCTTGAGCCACCGTGCCCGGCCTGGGGGTATTTTTGTTATAGCAGCTGAGCCTAGACTTTGACTAACACACCTGTGCACTGGTGAAGATATGGGCTGAATTACAGTGTGACTCCAATACGAGAAAAATATTAATTGATCAGTTATTACAGATATTAGGTCTGTGACCAGGACATTGAACATCAAAGAACCTAATAAATGAGAATGAACTCAAAGATCATAGGTTTTATTTTCATAGTCCTCACAATTTCCAGGCACGTATTAATCTTGCAGACCACTAAGTACATGAAAACTACCTTTTATAATGGCAGATGTGGAGGAGGGCTGAGGAAGAAGAAAAATGTTTAACATTCATTGAGCATTTACTATGTACTAAAGACTCTACTCCACATGTTACATCCTGTCAATGGTGGAGGTAGATATTATCCTCCCATTCCCACTACCCCACCCTCATCTTAAATGAGGACATGGGCTCAGCAAGCCTTGATTTGCCCAAAGTCAGCAAGTATGAGAGCCAGAATTTGAACCTGAATCTACTGGTGTCAAAGTTGCTTCTCCAGAATGAAGAATCAATAAGAATAAAAGTGGGTTGCCATCTCATGACAACTGTGAGCCTTCAGATTATAGGCACTTCACACTGATTTTAAAGCTCCAATAACACCAAAGAAGTCTAATTCTGAGCAGGTGAAAGGACCCTGTATTTTTTCCTGCAGAGTGTTGGTGAACACTACCTCGCTACCTTTCTTGTCTCTATCACCTCTGCTTCAGGGTGGGGACCAGGAATACAAAGCCAGGGCTCTGTATTCCCAGCGCCTTGTCCATAGGCCATTCTGAGTGGTCACACATCTCACCCTGTCTCCTAGGATTCTCCATTCCCACCACAGTCAGAGTCTGGCACTCCTGTGAGACAGATGACTGACTTGGAGAAACTTAATCTAGAACCAGACGCACTCACTAAGACAAGCACCAGGAGGCCAAACTGCCCGCAGGCATTGGGATTCTGGATAAAGCCCTCACTCTCCTCTTTCAGTGGGGAGGGAGAAACAATAAATAAACCCATATATGTAGCGAAGAAATTACGTGGGTAAAGGGACAGAGGCTGCGATAGAAGGTGGCTACTTGACATCGAAAGATCAGGCAGCGCCTCTCTGAGGACACAAGGGATGTTTCACCTGAGTGAAATGAGGAAGTAATTTGTGCAAAGTCAACAAGTTCAGAGTGACCCGAGGTGAAGGTGCGTGGTTTGGGAGACGTCAGGAAGACCGCCTTAGCACCAGGGCTGAAGGAAGAGCTCCTGGATTCCCTGTTCCAGTCTCTCGTCTTCAGGGTCCTGTAGCCCCCGGAGGGTATGAACTGGGAGCAGTCTCCAGCCCAGATCGGGTTCCATGACAGGTCCCCATTCCCAGGTAGCAGCTGGGAGAGACCAGGCTACAGAGCTGGTTACGGACACAGGGAATGAGGCTGGGACGCCAGCACCAGACCTGAGCGCAGGGTGGGGACTGGGGCTCAGGAACCAACAGGTAGGCCGATTAGTAGAACTGGGGCATCAGTGCAAACAAACAGCAGAGCAGATAAACAGCGGTATCTGGGTGTGGAATTTCTAAGGAAACACAGGACTATTTCAGCACAGTTCACACCTCCCTCACTCCCACACAGAACGTGCGTTCCCTCTGTCTTTGCCTCTTGCTTCTCTCCCTTTTGTTTCCTCTATTCCAGGCACACCTGCCACCTGGCCCGGCTCACGTCTGCCTCCAACACTTGAGCTTGCTATTCCATCTTTCTGGAGTTCCCTTCCCTTGGATGCCCTCGGGGCTCATGCTGTCACCTATGTCACCCTCTCAGTCAGGCCACCCTGATTGCCTTCTCCCAAACTGCAAACATGAGGTGGAGGAAGAAGCTCCCTGGCCAAAGGAGAGGACCCCTGTGAGGGAACCTGGTTCAGCCAAGGATGGAAACAATATGTCACTTAGGTGCAAGTCAGGCAGTTGAGGAACCCATCCTGGCACCCAGCATTCCCTTCTAATTGCCCTGGGGGAGTTGAAGAACCAAACTACAACTCCGGCATTGATATACCACTAACCCTGAGGTCTGGGCACATGAGTTTTCATTTTGTGTGTGTGTGTGTGTGTGTGTGTGTGTGTGTGTGTGTGTGTGTGTGTTGTTTTTAGGGAAATATAGACAATACATTCCCAAAAAGGTTAAAAATTTAAAACATACCAAAGAACATTCAACGAAAATCCCTTCTGTTCCTCTTGCCTTTCAACTACCTGCTCCCTCCACTGAAAGCCACAAATGATAGCAGTGTCTGGTGTATCCTTACAGAAATACTTTACAGATAACCAACCAAAGATGTTTCTACTCCCCCTGCTCTTTAACCAAATGGTGGCATCCTATACATATCCTCTTTGCTTTTTTCACTTGAATGTCTTAACGACATCTCCCTCTCAGCTTCTCTGCTCGTTACAGCAGCTTAGTGATCTCTTTAGGTGTGCTATCGTGTTTTATTTAAGCAGTTCCCTTTTGATGAACATGTGGGCTATTTCCAATCCTTTGTTGTCAAAAACAGTACTGCAGAGAATAACCTTGAACGCAGGTCATTGCACCGTGGGTAATTCCCGTGGGGATTGCTGTATCCAGGGTGTGAGCCTTTTCAGTTTTGATCAGCAGCACCAATCTGTCCTTCCTAAGAAAGACCCCCTTTATGAGCAGGCATGTGGCTTCATTTTAACCCTTCCCAGGGAAGAGAAGTTAAGGCAACTAACATATGACTGTTTCAGCACAGAACCCACACTTCACTGCTCAGGGCTTGGCACAGAGCTGGAGCTTAATAAATGTTTGTTAGGTGAGTATATGAGAGGATGAGAGGATGATTAGATGGGAGGTTGGATAGAGGGATACATAAACCAATGATGAAATTCAACACAACGCCAAGTACTGCCTCCTTCTGAAAACCAGCCTATACCTACTCCTCTCCCTTTTGTTTCCAGGGCCGCAGGGTTTCATTTTTCTCCGCTTCCTATGTGTCCCTTTCGTGTCTTTAAATTAAGGGTAAATTCCTGGAGGCTCAGGACTATAGAGACTGGCAGGAAACAGCAGAGCAGATGGAATCCCAGCTCTGCCGTGTGCCAGCTGTAGGACTCGGGCACGTTGCTAAATCGACTTGGTACCAGCTGCCTTGTATGTCAAATGGGGGGATTTCACTTGTACCTACCTACCCCATAGGTGGTGGTGAGAGAATTAAATATGCTAATGAGAGTAATGAGCTTAGAACATGCCGGGCCAACAGCAAGCCCTCGGCAAATGTTCACTGCTGATGATGTTCTGTTGTACCTCTTCCATTGCTTACAGTAGTGGTGCACATACAAAGAAGTATGGCGCCAATATTTCACTGATTCCATACACTTTCATGAACAATCAATTTTAGTTGAACCATGCCATTCTTCCGGCATGCACATTGCTTTTGAATGCTGTTGAATATCTCAGATCTTATCTTCCTAGCTTGAGTCAACACAAGTATACATTAACTTATTCCATGAATATTTCATTTTATCTACCAGGAGCCATGAACAAGACAGCAAAATCTTTACCGTCATGGGGGCTTCATTTCATGAAGGAGACACAGCCGAGGGAGCTAAGTGAAAGAGGCAACCACTCTGGGGAATTTGCTGCATGAAATGACTTTGTTTTGAAAGTTTCAGAGGCAAAGTTACCCAGATTGCCTGTCGGTGTCTCCCCAGTGTACCTGGCTATTTGCTTTGCTCTCGAGTTTATTCATTTTAGCTATGAAGCTTTTACCCAAGTGCTGGGAATTTTCTTCCTTGAACATCTCTTTAATCAGATCCATTCCCCTCCTCACCTCCTTGATCATTCTTCTCCAGCATAGCTGCTAATGATGTGTGCATGTGCCAGACTTGCTCAAATGTTGGGCTGCCAACCACTCTGCGCCTGTTAATTTCATCCTCAGCTCAAGCCGGGATCCTTGAGTTACAACAGATGCTGCTTCCCCGGGGCTTCAGTGCCCATCGATCAGTTTTGTTGATGAGGAAGGAAAATTTCCTCCTTGACTGTCATTTGAATATAATTTATTGTGTTCTGAAATAAAAGTGGAAAGATGAAACGGTACGGATGGGCAATAATACAAATGAATTGTGATGGATGACACTCAGCTTTCGGTTTCAAAGGAATATGCTTTTAAGTCAATAAATGATTGCAATGGTGAGAAGACGTCTCCACAGCTGTGCCACATGGGCTCCTTCTAAATGGCCAGCATGCCTGTTGGAGTCCACGAGGGAATGAGATGAACAATTATAATAAAGAAATAATAAAAGAAGCACATGGCCGGGCGCGGTGGCTCAAGCCTGTAATCCCAGCACTTTGGGAGGCCGAGGCGGGTGGATCACAAGGTCGAGAGATCGAGACCAACCTGGTCAACATGGTGAAACCCCGTCTCTACTAAAAATACAAAAAATTAGCTGGGCATGGTGGCACGTGCCTGTAATCCCAGCTACTCAGGAGGCTGAGGCAGGAGAATTGCCTGAACCCAGGAGGTGGAGGTTGCGGTGAGCCGAGATCGCGCCATTGCACTCCAGCCTGGGTAACAAGAGCGAAACTCCGTCTCAAAAAAAAAAAAAAAAAAAAAAAAAAAAAAGAAGCACATGGTGTTTAAGAGCGACACCATAAACACACTGTGGATTTTAATCCAGGCTCTAGTCTTGAGCAAGTTACTTAATGGCTCTGCGTCTCATTTTCTCAGGTGTAAAATGGGAATTCTAGTACCTGCTTCTAGCAGGATTATTGGGAGGATTAAATGAGTTAAAATACAGAAAGTGATTAGAACAGTTTCTGCCATGTGGTAGGCACTAAATTGATGTTTGCTCTGTTTGTTGCGGTTAATGGTGAATCTTACACTCCACCAGTTCCTGAGCTAAGCCTGTCTGTCCATGACTTCACTTCACTATCACCACCACTCTCCCTGTGACACCATCACTGTGTTCATCTTTTACAGGGGGAATGGATGGAGGGCTATGGGCTTGTTCTCCAATATGATTGAATTTCTGACTTTGCTCTTAACCTCACTTAGTTTTTTGTTTTGTTGTTTTTTGAGATGGAGTTTTGCTCTCGTCTTCCAGGCTGGAGTGCAATGGTGCAATCTCGGCTCACTGCAACCCCTAGCTCCTGGGTTCAAGCGATTTTCTGCCTCAGCCTTACAAGTAGCTGAAATTACAGGCGCGTGCCACCACGCCTGGCTAATTTTTGTGTTTTTTTTTTAGTAGAGACAGCTGGTATCAAACTCTTGACCTCAGGTGATCTGCCCACCTCAGCCCCCCAAAATTCTGGGATTACAGGCATGAGCCACTGTGCCCAACCTCAGACTTAGGTTTTATATGAGTGTCTTCTGTTTATATATTTGCAGTTTTAATTAGGTATAGGAAAAAATTTTCAACACTGGAAATAAATATTCCAAGCTGTTCATAGTGATTGTTTTCCAGTGATAGGATTATGAAGGACTAGTTTTCTTCCATCTTTCTGTATTTTGAAATTTCTAAAACTAGTTATGTGTGTGTATATGTATTTATTTCCAATAAAATGTGTAAATGAACATTTAAATATGAAAGATGAGCAGATTTAGTTCATTCTTTCTTTTCCTGAAATAACTCAATCAACTTCATCATCAGAGCATATTAATAAGAAATCAGGAACTCAATGTCCCATGGAAGACCAAGACTAGTTGATGCTGGGCCTGGTTGTTGCAGAATTGTTTCTCTTTCTGGGGACTTGTTGCTCTGTGAGACACCTAAGCCCCTACAACAACATGATTTTATATGATGAATTGGTTAGTTCTATACATGCTGTACTAAGAAATGCTACATCTGAGATAAAGGTGAGTATAATATTATAAATAATTTAAAATTGGAATGACAATAAATAACAAAAGCAACAGCATATTTCCTAAGTAAAGAGTTGTTGCTTACATTTCAGGTGGTTTGTGAGTTCCTTTTGAAATGGGCACTTCCGTTATCAGGGTCCTGGCCTGAATCTGAGGTTAATTAGATGTTACTTTACAGCTGTAGAGACCTTTGTTCCTTCAACAATACCACTCAATTTTTCATTTATCTTTCCTGGTTTCCTGCTCACTTGAAAATCGGTTGAGAAGACATTATAGGTTTGATAGATTGGATTGAAAGGGGCAAAAAATTAAGTAAAGGTAGTCCTACTTCACACTAACCTTATTTACGAAAGCTGCATGAAAGCTGTAAGATAGGTTGTCTGAGCTCAGGGGCAGTTAGAAGTCCTCCTCATTCAATCTACAGTCTCTAAATATAGGTAGTGGCAATGGGAGGAAGGCGTATTTTCCCTCTATAGCCCCCACCTCAATTTTGCAACTTATGGTTACAATAGGAACCCAGGAGGAAAAAAAAATAATTGTCCAAAATGTGATAGAACCTTTTGTTAATATATAGCACCAAAATAATGCTGTACAGTAAATCACCCAATTACTTAGTCACTTAACAAAAAAAAAAAAAAAAAAAAAAAAAAACAACCAACTATTGACAAGGATGCAAAGGAAAGAGAACACTTACACATGCTGGTGGGAATGTAAATTAGTACAAGCTCTGTGGAAAACGCTATGGAGGTTTCTCAAAGAATTAAAAATAGAACTACCGTAAAATCCAGCAATTCCACTACTGGGAACCTATCTAAAGGAAAAGAAATTCTTATATTAGAAAAAGACACCTGAACACACGTTTACAGCAGCAATGTCTACAACAGCAAAGTCATGGGATCAACCTAAGTGTCCATCAATGGATGATTTGATGAAGAAAATACAGTATGTCTACAAAATGGAACACTATTCAGCCATTTAAAAAAATGAGACTATTATTATTATTATTATTATTATTAGTTTGCAGCAACATGGATGAAACTAGAGGCCATGACCTTAGGAGAAACAATTCCGACACAGAAAGATAAATACTGTATATTCTCATTCGTAAGTAGGAGCTAAATAATGTGTACACACGAATTTCGAATGTGGAATGATAGATAATGGAGACTCAGAAGGGTGGGAGGGTAGGAGGGAGATGGATGATGAGAAATTAATGGGTATAATGTAAATTATTTGAGTGATAGATATCCTAAAAACCCTGACTTCACCACTATGCAATATATCCGTGTAACCAAAATTAAGTGTACCTCATAAATTTGTGCAAATAAAATAAATAAAAAAATAAATGCACATAACTTATTTAACCACATTAGACTATTTCTTGTATTTTTTTTTGACATAAACAGTACACCAAAGACATTGTACTTTGTCATGTCAGTATATATATTTGTAAATTCTAGATATGGCATTTCTGGGTCAAAGGGCATATAGATTGAATGTGTTTTATTAACAAAATAATGGAAAAATAAATAATTTTTTAAAAAACAACATAGGCTGGGTGCAGGGACTCACACCTGTAATAGCAGCACTTTGGGAGGCCGAGGTAGGTGGATCATTTGAGCTCAGGAGTTCGAGACCAGCCGGGGCAACATGGCAACACCTTGCCTCTGTAAAAAATACAAAAATTAGCTCAGCATGGTGGTGCACACCTGTAGTCCCAGCTACTTGGGAGCTAAGGCAGGAGGATGGTTTGAGCCTGGGAGGCAGAGGTGTCAGTGAGCTGAGACTCTGCTACTGCTCTCCAGCGTGGGTGACAGAGTGAAACTCTGCCTAAAACAAAACAAAACAAAAACCTACTTGCTTCAATACCAGTTATGTATGATTTCTCAGCTAGATGGTTCTGCTTACCTGTACTGGGCTTCACTAAATTTGACTGGACTCCCCCATGCATATGTGGTCGGCAGGTCTGGGGTCTAGGCCTCAGTTGGGTTGACTTGTTTCTAATCCACGTGATTCTCCAGCAGGCTAACACAGTCTAGTGGACAAAGCAGCTAGATAGTGTTCCACCAGTGAGAAAGGACGTGGGCACACTCTCTTAAATTCTAAACTCAGAACTGACCCTCCATCACTTCTACTGCATTCCACTAGCCAAAGCATAACACAGGCCAGCCCAAATTCCAGATGGGGAATAGCCACAAAGTCATGCTGCAAAGGGTATGGATACAAGAAACGGGGGGAAATTGGGGCCATGTTTGCAACCAACCTACCACAAACTGGAAACGTAACGGTACAGGAAATAAGCAACAATCACGAAATATGCTTCATTGTTGTAATTATCCTGAGACGGTGTAGATCATAGGATTTTCACCAAGTTGGAAGCCAAAAAATACTCAAAATTTTAAGCAAGTACCATTGAGAAGACACAAGAGATACCAGCACATCAGATCTTGTCCCTGACCCACCCCCTGAGAGGCATTTCCCGCTCTGGAAGAAGAGTCCTTTGATTCCCAATGATTCTGTGGCAGATTACTCCAAGTCTGGGGCCCCTTCAGAATGAAATCACTGCAGCCCTGTGAGGGGCTTGTTAGGTACCCAAGGTGATCAATTATTTCTGCAGTCCTGAAGGAGCACAGAGGAGTGACATCACTGAAGTTGTTTCAGAGGTCTTAGCAAGGTCTCCTGATCTCAGGCTTTGTCTGACATAATCAAGTTTTGACAAAAGGTAGAAACATAAAATTATGCCGTAGCCTAAAAAAAAATTCTCTTTTAAATGAAACCCTAAATTTATATTCAAAATTGTACACATACTGTGTTCAAAACCATGTAAAGCTATGCACATAAAAAGACAAAGGTAGACCAGAAACACGCAAAAGGGAAAATAGTATTACATTCAGATGATGCCGTGGTCGTGTTTTTCTCATTTTTCAAAATGTTCTTTAATGCTGGGGTTATACTATCTTACCGTAAAAGAATGGGGGACTGTAAATAAATGGAAAGCAAAGATTAACAAGCATTTATCTTCAATTGTATACACATTGTTGAACAGTGAAAACTTAATATTGTCTTTTTATTTTATAATCTTGAGGTTGACAATGAAATATTCTAATGCCAAGAAACACAAAAGCAGTTCAGAATTATACTTGAGGAATAGTTATGTGACTCCACTGTCATTACTTAATTCATACAAAGTGCCTTAAATAAGTGGTTTTATCTTTGTCTTGTGATCTTTTTTTTATTTAGTAGATTTCTATGAATCTGTCTAATGATGACAGGCCAGCAGGGCCCATGTGCTGAAGCACATCTAACAGTGCAATCACAGTGATTTGAAAAAATAACAAAAGAATAATCACAGCTACATATTCTCTGGCTGGTTTTGAATGCAAATGCAAAAATATGGATAAATGTTCAAAATTAATATATCTAAAGCCAAAAAGAAAACTTGGCTCAGTAGGAAACATTTTAACTTAATAATAAAGTTAACTCAACATCAGAGCAAAGAAAACATGTTTTGTGTTTTGTTTTCCAGGGTTAAAAACAGGGTTGAGCTTTTAATATCAGTCAGAAGTTTGATGAAAGATGCAGCACTATCTGCATCAGAAAAGTAGTTTTTGCTCTTACCACTATTGAGTAGATTGTAAGGAATGAATTGATGATTCCAACCTATTCTTAGAGCCCTCCCCTGCCTCCTACTTCCCTACCGAGACCAGAAATAACCACAATAGAAACATTTTCTATCCATGCCATACTGGTTCCTTTCAAGTTATTTTTATATACATTTTCTCATTTAAGATTCTTCCAAACGAGTGGACTAAATAGCACAGACGTTGTCATCCCCATTTTACAAATAAGAAACCAAGACCCCCCCCCAACAAAATAAGTAATTCTGAGATGACAAATATGTTAAGTACCCCGATCCAATCACTATACATTATACGTATTGAAGCATCACTATGTACTCTGTGAGTATGTAAAATTATTTGCTGCTAAAAAAAAAAAAAATTTTTTGAATTTTGAGAAGTTAAAAAAGAATAAATGTAAGTAACTAGTTCAAAAACATACAACTGGTAAGTGGCAGGTTAGGTTCACCCTTGCAGAAAAGGAGGGCACTTAAAGACGCTGCCTATCATTAGGAAAAGACGTATAATATTAGTTTGAAATGTGAAATATAAAAGCAAAAAATGATCATTTAAAATGCCCATAATTCCACTTAATCAGAGACAGCTACTTTTAACACCTTGAAATAGATCCTTCCAGCTTTAATGGTCTAGCTTTGTATTTCACTGAGCAAACTGAAACAGTAGGAAGAGAACTTCCACATTCTCCTCCACCCGTCTACCAGCCCCGCATCGCTGTCTGTATACCCTGCCTTTCCTCCTGGTACAAGAGATGAACATACCGTGTTCCTACTGTTTATTCTGCACTTGATCTCATTTTCTTTTACCTACTCAGAGATTGATTCTGCAATTAGCTCCCAATCAGTGGTTCCCCCATGCCAAATGATTTCCATCAGTAAGCAAAAATACTGTAATCTCTCCCATCCAGAACAAAGAAACAAACAATGAACAAATCTTTGTGGACCCCCACATCCTTCTCTCATGGCAGCCCTATGTCTCTGCTCTCTTTTTTAGCACACAATCTTCAAAGTTGTCTAGACTGCCTGCCTCCCGTTGCACCTTGAACACACTCCACATAGGCTTGCATTTCTGCCACTCCACTAAAACTGCCCTTGTCCAGGCCAGTGACCTCCCTAAGTCCAGATCCAATCATCAGTCCTCAGTGCTCTTCTTAATCCCACAGCAGCACTTGACATCTATCCCACTTGCTTGAAAGCACGTTCTTCTTTTGGTTCCCACCACACCATCCTCTCTTGGTTTTACTCCTATCTCCATGGCCACGTCTCACTTTTGCAAGTTCTTTGTCTCCCCAACCCTAAGATTGGCCCAGTGCTCGACCTTCTCACTTGTTTACCTCTATACCCGCCTGCTTGGTGATCTCTTCAGCCTCATCCTTAAATTACCACCTTACGTTGATAATTCCACATTTTATCTCCAGCCCTGATATAAATTTCTCCACTGCACTCTGGAATTACATGTCTCCACTTGGACATCTAATAGGCAGGACTGATACTCCTTGGTAGGCTCCAATATGGCCTTACTGTTTGTTTATAGGTGGTATCACCTATAAAATGAGAATCCCTTCTGATCAACCAGTCTCCTAGACACCAGTTGATACATTTTAATATTGTCCTGATGAAGGCATCTCAACTTTAAAATGGCCACACTGAAACCTTGATTCCAGCCCCCCAGTACTCCATCTTCTCACAATCTTTCCCATTTCCATAAACATCCTTGGACTTACTGTTCCCTCTGCCTGGAAATCTCTTCCCGCAGATACCTGCTTAGCTTACTCCTTCACTTCGTTCAAGTCTCTGCTCAAACAGCAGCTGCGAAAACCTCCGTCAGTACCTGCTTCAAAAAGGTGCTCCCCATTTCCCCATTGTGCTTCATCTTGGCCTTTTCTGTTTTGCTGCGTTGCTCTTTTCATTAAAGCACATATGAGATGATAAAATGTGGAAGGAGGTTCTACGTGAAATGGTAGATTTGATTATGCATGATATGGCAGTCTTTCCCCACTAAAAATTAAGCCTCAGGTAGTCAGGGACATATTTTATATTTTGGTTTGGTGTTTGATACTCAGGACGTAGAAATATGTTTTATGCACAACAGACTTTTTGTCTTCTCGGGGGAGACAGAAATTGAACCAATGACTGGGCAAATGTATCTTATTATATATTATATAATTGAGTGATTTCAGCTCAGAAGAAAAAAGAAGCAGGGAAGGGACTAGAGAATGAGAGAGAAACTGGATTATAAATCAATACATAATTTAGAAAAATAGTACCAAAAAGGCCATTTGGTAACCTGCTTTTTAAAAAACAGAATACACACACACACACACACACACACACACACACACACACACACTTGGCCAGGTGTGGTGGCTCACACATATAATGCCAGCATTTTGGGAGGCCGAGGCAGGTGGATCACTTGAGGTCAGGAGTTGGAGACCAGCCTAGACAACATGGTAAAGCCTTATCTCTACAAAAAAAAAAAAAAAAAAAAATACAAAAATTAGCTGGGCATGGTGGTACATGCCTGTAATCCCAGCTACTCAGGAGGCTGAGCGAGAGAATTGCTTGAACCTGGGAAGTGGAGGAGGCAGTGAGCCAAGACTGCACCATTGGACTCCAACCTGGGCAACAGAGTGAGACACAAACAACCATCCAGTATTTCTAATGACAATATAAGATTCCACGGTGTAGAATATTGTTTATTTAACCAATCTGGCCTTGCCAAGTATTTAGATGGCTTCCTTTTTCACCTCTCTAAATACTAATTGGTTTATTTTCTTTTTTAAATTTATGGGTAATTTATTTTATTTTATTAAGCTTTTTATTTTTTCGATAAGTTATTGGGGTATAGGTGGTATTTAGTTACACGAGTAAGTTCTTTAGTGGTGATTCCTGAGATTTGGATGCACCCATCACCCAAGCAGTATGCACTGCACCGTCTCTGTAGTCTTTTATCCATAGCTCCTCTCCCACTCCACCCCCAAAGTCCATTGTATCATTCTTACGCCTTTGCGTCCTCATAGCTTAGCTCCCACATATCAGTGAGGACATACGATATTTGGTTTTCCATTCCGGAGTTACTTCACTTAGAGTAATAGTCTTTAATTTCATCCAGGTCACTACAAATGCTGTTAGTTCATTCCATTTTATGGCTGCGTAATATTCCATTGTGTATATGTACCACAGTGTATTTATCCACTTGTTGATTGATGGACATTTGGTTTGGTTCCACATTTTTGCAACTGTGAATTGTGGTACTCTACACATGTGTATGCAAGTATCTTTCTTGTAAAATGCTTTCTTTTCCTCTGGGTAGATACCCAGTAGCGGGATTGCTAGAACAAATGATAGTTCTACTTTTAGCTCTTTAAGGAATCTCCATACCATTTTCCATAGTGGTTGTAATAATTTACATGCCCACTAGCAGTGTAGAAATGTTCCATGTTCGCTGCATCCATGCCAACATCAACTGTTTTAAAAATTTTTTATTGTGGCCATTCTTGCAGGAGTAAGGAGTAAGGTGGTATCGCATTGTGGTTTTGATTTGCATCTCCCCGATCATTAGTGATTTTGAGCATTTTTTCATATGTTTTTGACCATTTGTATATTTTGTTTGGAGAACTGCCTATGACTAAGCCCACTTTTTGATGGGATTGTTTTTATCTTGCTGATTTGTTTGAGTTCATTGTAGATTCTGGATATTAGTCCTTTGCCAGATGTATAGGTTGTGAAGATTTTCTCCCACTCTGTGGGTTGTCTATTTACTCTGATGACTGTTCCTTTTGCAGTTCAAAAGCTCTTTAGTTTAATTAGGTCCCAGCTATTTATCTTCGTTCTTATTGCATTTGCTTTTGAGTTCTTGGTCATGAAATCCTTGCCTAAGACAACATCTAGAAAAGATTTTCTAATGTTATTTTCCAGAATTTTTATAGTTTCGGGTCTTAGATTTGTCCTTAATCCATCTTGAGCTGACTTTTATATAAAGTGAGAGATGAGAATCCAGTTTCATTCTCCTACATGTGACTAGCCAATTATCTCAGCACCATTTGTTGAAAAGGGTGTCCTTTTCCCACTTTACGTTTTCGTTTGCTTTGTCAAAGATCAGTTGGCTGTAAGTATTTGGGTCTATTTCTGGGTTCTCTATTCTGTTCCATTGTTCTATGTGCCTATTTTTGTACCAGTACCATGCTGTTTTGGTGACTATGGCCTTATAGTGAGGGAATGTATTCTCTTCGCAGGTTCACAAGGGGGCATAGTTTCAAAGGCAAGAATTTCCCAGCTCCGTACCTCCACCCACATCTCCATCGGGGATTGTAGAGGTCTTTGTTTAACTTTCGAGCGTGTGGGAATAAATCAAAGATCAGTCACTCCGGCAGAAGTTTAAAGGAAATCCTTTCATAGGAGAGAAAAAATTGAATGGGGCAGGAATTCCTCCTATGTTAAAAGTCCCCATCCCTCACATCGGGGCAGACTCCATATCTGGATCCCTTTCCATGACCTCGTGGAAGGTGGTTTTCTCTCTATCCATTTCTCTCTCCTTTTTTCTCTCTCTCTGCCTAAATAAATCACTTTCTGCAAAACTCTTTGGGTCCGTTATCCACTTATAACTGCACTGCGCCTGGCGGGGTCCTCTTTCCCATTCTTGGGTGAGTGAGGGACCAAGAACCTGGAAGCACACAACCCACTGGGAAGTGAGCTGAGCCTCCCCTGGTCCTGGAACCCAGTCTCAATAGTATAGTTTGAAATCAGGTAGTGATACCCCCAAGATTGGTTCTTTTTGCTTAATCTTGCTTTGGCTACGCAGGCTCTTTTTTGGTTCCATATAAGCTTTAGAATTGTTTTTTTTTTTTTTTTTTTTCTAATTCTGTGATGAATGATGGAGGTATTCTTATGGGGATTGCATTGAATTTGCAGATTGCTTTTGGCACTATGGTCATTTTCACAGTATTAATTATGCCCATCTATGAGCATGGGATGTGTTACCATTTGCTTGTGTCATCTATGATTTCCTTCAGCAGTGTTTTGTAGTTTTCCTTATAGAGGTCTTTCCCCTCCTTGGTTAGGTATATTCCTAAGTGGTTTTTGTTTGTTTGTTTGTTTGCAGCTATTTTAAAATCTCGATTTGATTCTCTGCTTTGTAGCGATGGGTGCATAGAAGAGCTACTGATTTGTGTACATTAATCTTGTACCTGGAAACTTTGCTGAATTCTTTTATCAGTTCTAAGAGCTTTCTGGAGGAGTCCTTAGGGTTTTTAAGTTAGACAATCATATCATCATCAAACAGTGACAGTTTGACTTCTTCTTTACCAATTTGGATGCCCTTTATTTATTTTTCTTGTCTGATTGCTCTGGCTAGGACTTCCTGTACTTTGTTGAAGAGGAGTGGTGAGAGTGGGCATCCTTGTCTTGTTCCAGTTCTCAGAGGGAATGCTTTCAACTTTTCCCCATTCAGAATTATCTTGGCTGTGGGTTTGTCATAGATGGTTTTTATTACATTAAGATATGTACCTTTCATGCCGATTTTGCTGAGAGTTTTAACCATAAAGCAATGCTGGATTTTGTCAAATGCTTTTTCTGCATCTATTGAGATGATCATGTGATTTTTGTTTTTAACTCTGCTTATGTGGTATATCACATTTATTGACTTGCATATGTTAGCTCATCCCTGCATCCCTGGTATGAAACCTACTTGATCATAGTGGATTATCTTTTTCATATGTTGTTGGGTTCAGTTAGCTAGTATTTTGTTAGGGATTTTAGCATCTACGTTCATCAAGGATTTCAGTCAGTAGTTTTCTTTCTTGGACACATCCTTTCCTGGTTTTGGTATTACAGTGATGCTGGCTTCATAGAATGAGTTAGGGAGGGTTCTTTCTTTTTTTATCTTGTGGAATAGTGTCAAGAGGATTGGCATCAATTTTTCTTTGAATGTCTGGTAGAATTCTGCTGTGAATCCATCTGGTCCTGGACTTTTTTTTGTTGATAATTTCTTAATTACCATTCCAGTCTCACTGCTTGTTATTTGTCTGTTCAGGGTATCCAATACTTCCTGATTTAAGCTAAGAGGGTTGTATTTTTACAAGAATTTATCTATCTCTTCTAGGTTTTCTAAGTTTATGTGTGTAAAAGTGTACATAGTAGCCTTGAATTATCTTTTGTATTTCAGTGGTGTCAGTTGTAATCTCCTGTTTCATTTCTTAGTGAGGTTATTTGGATTTTCTCTCTTCTTGGTTAATCTTGCTAATGGTCTATCAATTTTATTTACTTTTTCAAAGAACCAGCTTTTTGTTGCATTTATCATTTGTATTTTTATTGTTGTTGTTTGTTTCAATTTCACTTAGTTGTGCTCTGATCTTGGTTATTTCCTTTCTTGTGCTGGGTTTAGGTTTGATTTGTTCTTGTTTCTCTAGTTCCTTGAGGTGTGACCTTAGATTGTCTGTTTGGACTCTCAGATTTTTTGATGTAGGCATTTAGGGGTTTGAACTTTCCTCTTAGCACTGCCTTTGCTGTATCCCAGAGATTTTGATAGGTTGTGTCATTATTATCATTCAGTTTGAAGAATTTCTTAATTTCCACTTTGATTTTGTTTTTGACTCAGTGCTCATTCAGGAGCAGATTATTTAATTTCCGTGTATTTGCATGGTTTTGAAGGCTCCTTTTGGAATTGATTTCCAGTTTTATACCACTGTGGTCTGAGAAAATGCTTGATATAATTTTAATTCTCTTAAATTTATTGAGGCTCATTTTACGGTCTATCATGGAGAAAGTTTCATATGCTGTTGAATGGAATGTGTGTTTTGCGGTTGTTAGATGAAACATTCTTTATGTATCTGTTAGGTCCATTTGTTCCAAGGTATAGTGTAAATTCATTGCTTCTTTGTTGACTTTCTGTCTTGATGACCTGCAGCGTGCTGTCAGTGGGGTACTGAAGTCCCCCCACTATTATTGTGTTGCTGTCTATCTCATTGATTAGGTCCATTAGTAATTGTTTTATAAATTAGGGTCTCTAGTGTTAGGTGCATATATGTTTAGGATTGTGATATTTTCCTGTTGGACAAGGCCTTTTGCCATTATATAATGTTCCTCTTTGTCTCTTTTACCATTGTTGCTTTAAAATTTGTTTTTTTTCTGATATAAGAATAGCATAGCTGCCCCACTTGCTTTTTGCATCCATTTGCCTAAAATGCCTTTTCCCACCCCTTTACTTTAAGTTTACATGAGTCCTTATGTGTTAAGTGAGTCTCCTGAAGGCAGCAGATCATTGGTTGGTGAGTTATTATCTATTCTGTGGTTTTGTATCTTTTAAGTGGAGAATTCAGGCCATTTACATTCAATGTTAGTATTGAAATGTGAGGTACTGTTGCATTCATTGTGCTCTTTGTTTCCTGTGTACTTTGGTTTTTTTTGTTTGTTTGTTTGTTTTTTGCTTTTGCTTTATAACCCGTATTTTTGTTTTATAGGTCCTGTGTGATCTGTGCTTTAAAGATGCTCAGTTTTTATGTGTTTCCAGGATTTGTTTCAAGATTTAGGGCTCCTTTCAGCAGTTCTTGTAGTGGTGGTTTGGTAAGGGCAAATTCTCTCAGCATTTCTTTGTCTGAAAACAACTACATCTTTCCTTTATATATGATGCTTAGTTTCACTGTATACAAAATCCTTGGCTGAGAATTGTTTTGTTTGAGGAGGCTGAAAATAGGGCCCAATCCCTTCTAGCTTGTAAGTTTACTGCTGAGAAATCTGCTGTTAATATGATAGGTTTTCCTTTATAGGTTACCTGTTGCTTCTGTCTCACAGCTCTTAAGATCCTTTCTTTCACTGTAACTTTGGATAACCTTATGACAATGTGCTTAGGTGAAGATCATTTTGCAGTGAATTTCCCAGGTGTTCTTTGTGCTTCTTGTGTTTGGCTGTCTAGGTTTCTTGCGAGGTCAGGGAAATGTTCCTCCATTATTTCCCCAAATATGTTTTCCAGGCTTTTAGGATTCTCTTCTTTTTTAGGAGCATCAGTTATTCTTAGTTTGATTGTTTAACATAATCCCAGACTTCTTGGAGGCTTTGTTCATGTTTCTTCTTTTTTATTTTCTTTGTTGGATTGGGTAAATCTGAAGACCTTGTCTTAGAGCTCTGAATTTCTTTCTTCTACTTGTTCAATTCTATTGCTGAGACTTTCCAGAGCATTTCACATTTCTAAAAATGTGTCCAAAGATTCCTGAATTTCTGATTGTTTTTCCTTTAAGCTATCTATTTCCTTGAATATATGTCCCTTCACTTCTGGTATCATTCTTGGATTTCCTTGCATTGTGTTTTGCCTTTCTCTGGTCCCTCCTTAATTAGCTTAATAACTAATGGCCTGAATTATTTTTCAGGTAAATCAGGGATTTTTCTTGGTTTGGATCTATTGCTGGTGAACTAGTGTGATTTTGGGGGAGGTGTTGGCGAGCCTTGTTTTGTCATATGACCAGGGTTAGTTTTCTGTTTCTTCTCATTTGGGTAGGCTCTGCCAGAAGGACGGTCTAGGGCTGAAGGCTGTTCAGATTCTTTTGTCCCACAGTGTGTTTCCTTGATGTAGTACTCTCCCCGTTTTCCTATTAATATGGCTTCCTGTGAGCCAAACCTCAGTGACTGTTGTCTCTCTTCTGAGTCTAGCCACCGAGCAAGTATACCTGGCTCTGAGCTGGCACTGGGGATTGTCTGTATAGAGTCCAGTGATGTGAACCATTGATGGGTCTCTCAACTGTGGATACCAGCACCTGTGCTGCTGGAGGTGGTGGAGGGTGCAGTGGACTCCGTAAGGGTCCTTAGCTTTGATGGTTTAACACTCTATTTTTGGGCTGGTTAGCCTCCTGCCAGGAGGTGGCGCTTTCCAGAAAGCATCAGCTATAGTGTGTAGAGGGACCAGTGGCGAGCTGGGCCTTGGATTCCCAAGATTACATGCTCTGCGTCTTACACTACCAGGGTGGATAGCGAAGAATCAGCAGGTTGGGGTGGGACTAAGTGTGTCTGAGTTTAGATTCTCTTTGGGTGGGTCTTGCTGTGCCTGCTGTTGGGAAAGGAGGTGAGATTCCCAGGTCACTGGAGTTGTGTACCTAGGAGAATTATGGCTGCCTCTGCTGAGTCATGCAGGTTGTCAGGGAAGTGGGGAAAAGCCAGCAGTCACAGGCCTGATCTAGCTCCCATGCAAACCAAAGGGACCTTCTCACTTCCACCGGGTCCCTGCATCAACATCCTTGAGTCTGTTTCCAGGTAGAGGGTGAGTCGGGCTTGAAAACTTGCCCGAGGCCATCCTCCTCCCAGCTGTGGAAAGAAAGGGAAGTGGGGGGTTAGTTCTTCCCCTGCCTGTTAAGTCTGCACTTCAGATTTGCACCCTACCCCAAGTTCTGACCAAGAAGCTTCCCCGCCTAATCCAGCTGTTACAAAGTTCAGCTAGAGAATTCCTTCCTCTGTGGAGTTTTATCTCCTGCTCCTCTGGCCACCCTCCCGATGGATCCCTGTGGTGCCAGACAGGAATGGGTTGCTTGGGGATCCAGTGAGCTCCCAGAGCCTTTCTGCTGCTTCCTCTGCCCCTGTATTTTGCTCTGCTCTCTAACCTGACTCAGCTCCAGGTAAAGTTGGAAACTTCTCTCACAAACAGAACTTCAGCTTCTCCAGTGGGGGGCCTGTGTTCAAGAGAGGAGGGTCTACCTTTCCCCCTTCCGCAACTGGAGCACTCTCAGTATTTGAGGTGTCTCCCCCATCCTACAGGAGCAATCCGCTTCCTTCAGAGGGTCTGTGGGTCCTCTTAGGATTGCTGGTTTGTTCTTGCAGTCAATCTGGAGCTAAAATTTTCAATGCGAGCCTCCACATGCTGCTCTCTCTGGATGTAGTCTAGCCTGCCTCCCATCCACCATGATCCTCTAGTTCCAATTTCTATTTAGGTTTATTTTAGAGTCCAGACCTCCTGCTGTTCAATATGTATCCACAGCCCCACAAGGTTACCGAGCACTTGAAATGTGGCCAGTTCAAATTAAGATATGTTATAAATGTAAGATGCACACCAGATTTTCAAGACTTGATGCCAAAAAAGGAATATAAACTATCTCATTAATAATTTATTATGTCTATATGATAAAGTGATATGTTAACATCTTGCGTTAAATAACATGTTATTAATTACATATAATACAAAATTAGTTTCAACTGTTTCTTTTTACTTTTTAATTATGCCTACTAAAACAATTTAAATTGTATATGTGCTTTTATTATATTTCTATTGGACTAATGCTAGTCTAGACTCCTAAGCAAGGACACAGAATTTCCATTAATTATTTGCTACTTTGAGCTAACAAGCCCTTCTTTTAGAAATCAACACAATTCATAGCTCTGGCCTTTCAGATTATAGCCTTAATTTGTTTGATTTGATGCTTCCTTTCAGTTACCTGGGGGAAATAAGATTTTTATATTGGTATATATTAAAAGTGATTTTCACATTTCATGTGCCTATTCTGATGCTGTTTGATCTCTCGGCATCTCCAATCCACAGTCCTGTGGTCCTTTCCAGACCAGCTGGGTGTTCCCTATATTGATCATTCAGGAAGAGGTAGATAGACTGGCAGGAGGATGAAACCTGGAATGTGGGCCTTGTGGACGGATGGGAGACTTGGCTATTTCTCACTCCCAAAGATACTCTCCTATCAGAGGATTAACCAAGGTCAGAGAAAGAGGCATCTTTTTATGGAGTCACAGCTGAATATGAATAACCTGTAATTCACAGGCCAGTCTGTCTAGTTCTCATTATTCTCTGTGTTTGTCTTTTTCCTTTTCCCTAAACCTATAATATGATCCAGTTAAATGCTAGAGTTGTATCTTAGCTCTACTGTGGGGTAGCAAGGGAAGGATAAAGTAACTAAACCTGAATAAGAGTAGAAACTGGTTCTTTGTACTTTAAAAATACATCTTCTGCATTTCCCTGTTATTATGTATTTTTTTCCAAAGAGTGAGTTGTAATCACTGCATAATATTCCATTGCATAAAAATACTAGGTTTTTAAATCCCCTACTGGGTTTCCTGCCTTCCTTTTCTCTTTTCTTTTCTTTTCTTTTTTAATCTGTAGATATAACTACAGTGGCCATCCTTATCTGGAGTTCAACAATCTTGAAGTGGGCTCAAACAATACATTCACTTCACCCCCCCGAGTAGCTGGGACTATAAACACAGGCCACTGCACCTGACTCATTTTTATTTTTTATTTTATTTGTTTTTTTATTTATTTGGAGACAGTCTCGCTCTGTCGCCAGGTGCCAGGCTGGAGTGCAGCGGCACAATCTCGGCTCACTGCAACCTCTGCCTCCCGAGTTCAAGCAAGTCTCCTGCCTCAGCCTTCCGAGTAGCTATGACTACAGGTGCACACCACCACGCCCAGCTAATTTTTGTATTTTCAGTAGAGACAGGGGTTTCACCATGTTGGCCAGGATGGTCTCGATCTCTTGACCTCGTGATCTGCCCGCCTCAGCTTCCCAAAGTGCTGGGATTACAGGCATGAGCCACTGCACCTGGCCTCAGGCATGATCTTGATTATCTATTTGCCTTAAGAATTGCAGAGTTCTAGGATAAAAAGATTTCTGAGTCTCTTATTACATCCTGGAAAATTGACATTCTGAAATATACCAATTTATTCTGCCACTGGTATCCCTAATGTCTTATAATTTTCGGATTTCGAAGAACTGGGCCCATATCAAACGCGTATCAGCAAATGGAGGAAGTATATGTGGTCCCTACTGGGCCACTGTTTGCTCAGTGCTTAGTGTACCCAAGAGCCCTCAGTAACAGCTTGTTGACATCTCTTGCCTTGACCCTGCATTTTTGCTGCAGTAGGAATGACGTGGGCTTGGGAGTCACTGAGAACTAAGAAGGAATCCTAACACATCCATGTGTGAACTGTGTCACCATGCGCATGGTATCGAATCACTTGCACCCTTGATCTCATCTTTCGCATGAGGATGGCCCTACCTACCTCACAGGACTATGGTAAGGCTGAGATGAAATCACACATGTAAAGCATCTGGGAAGAAGCTTGTCCTTAACCAGTATTAATATTCCACTCAGCACCCCACCCGATCCCCCTTTTCCATTCCTCAAGCTCCTCGATCTCATCCCTGACTCCAGCTCATAAACAACAGTGGCTTCTCTAACATCTTAGGATTCTGAATTTGAATAAATTACTAATATTTTTATTTGACTTGATGTTCAAAGTCTTTGACTGAAAGTGAACAATTTAATATTTTATTTTATTTCATTTTACTTGAGGCAATGTCTCCCTCTGTTGCCCAAGCTGAGCACAGTGGCTCACTGTGAGCATCATTATGGCTCACTGCGGCCTCGACTTCCCAGGCTCAAGCAATCCTCCCACCTCAATCTCCCAAGTAGCGGGACTACAAGCACCACTGTGCTTGGCTAATTTTTTAAAAAATTATTTAGACATAGGGTCTCACTATTTTGCACTATGTTGTCTCACTAAGCTGGTCTTGAACTCCCAGGCTCTAATGATCTTCCCACCTCAGCCTTCCAAAGTGCAGGGATTATAGACATGAGCCACCACACTCAGCCTGAAGGTGAACAGTTCACAAATCAAGGAGAGAAACTGTCCTTTCTGTGATATTGCCAGACTGCCCCTGGCTGGAGGTTACTACATCAGCCCTGAGTGATAACCAGGTTGTTTGGGCCAACAGCCTCTCAAATGAAACTTCTCTCTGGTTTGGAAAGAGCCTTTTTCGGAGAAATGCCAGCATGAATATGTGGTTTTCTGTACTGAACATCTATCAACAGCAGTGAAATTAAATCAAGAAATTTTTAGCAATTTATAAAGTCATAACTGAAATTTGCATCACCATGCCTTTCTATTTGCAGTCATTTAATGCATGAGTTCGTGATGAAGCGATGACCAAATTCTTCTTGAATTCATGATTTGTTTGGACTGGAGAGGGTAGATTTTGCTCAATATTTATTACATTTTTCATTCAGTGAGATTTTATTTAGCACTTGCTACATGCCAGGTACTGCAGATTAGGGCTGAATAAGGAAGACATGGTTTTAGATTCAGAAGCTTCCAGTCTACAGTAAAAACAGACAAGAAGACAAGAGATGGTAAATAAAAATGCTACATCAATTACTGTATAGTATGAAATTATGATAAGAACCACAAACGAAAAGAGGAATGTCGTGGCTGTATTTGTGTCTGGGGTGCCTAACCTAGGGAAATGGGTGAAATGTAAGCCAGACTCTCAGAAATGACTAGTTAAAAAAAGAGTGGCAGATTGTACTTTCCAAAAATAGTCACAACCATATGTCTGCCCCACATGCCTTCCCGGAACCTGCCCCTCCTCCATCAAGTGCCAGAGTCCGTGTCCCCTCCTTCTGTCCCTGGACAGGTCTTTGTGACTGCTCTAACCAAGAAAGCATACTTGAAATGATGTTGTATAGCTTTGGCGGTAGGTCATAAAAGGCGATGCTGCTTCCGCGCAACCTTCTCTTTGGAACCCAGCCACATGGAGAGGCCCCTGTGGAGATGAACTGAGACCCCAGTCCTCAGCCGTGGCTGAGTTGACAGCGGGCAGATTTTCAGGCACGTAAAGGAACTGCCTTGAGGGGATGCTGTGATCCTTAGTCAATCCACCCCAGGTGATGCCGCATGGAGCAGACTAGCCTGTCCTCCAATCCCTGCAAACTGCAGCTGCGTGAACAAAATAAATGATTACCGCTGTTTTCCAACACTAAATTTGGGGCGGTCATTTAGATAACCAGCAATAGATAACCAGAAGACAGAGTATACAATGAGCGTGACAGACTGGAGGCAGGAAGAGCTTCGCCTGTCCCAAGACATGAAAAGAAGCCGGTGTGACTGGAGCACGGTGAGGAAGGAAGGGTGTGGGGTAAAAGGAGACAGAGGGGCTGGAGGAGGCAGGCCATAACATCCTTGGAGGCAGGGCTACCAGTCAGCTGATATACACTGGGCTGGATGTACACAGTGCAAAAATACCAGTTCCTGTCACTCCCACAGCACAGGGCAGCCCTTCCAGCCTCGGGCTGCTTTTGTCACATCCATCACCAGCCCCACTACGTCCCACCTGAGGTGCCAGCACAAGCAGGCAGGAGGAGTCCCTCCTCTGACCTGCTACTTTCTGGCCCCACCTCTTCCCTTTTAATTGCTTCAGTCCTAGGAATGGTAGCTGCTTCCTGGAGCTATTCATAGCCAGGCATCTGTGTAACAAATTTTCTGATGAAATCCCCTGTGTTTGAAACACCTAGGGTGATTTTCGTTTTCTAAACTGAATGCTGACAACGAATAGGATGACTCTTCCCCGCGCCCTGCTGCTGAGGCCCTTCTCAGAAGCTCCCTGGACTCCCTGGGATTGAAGAGGTGACACCACGGGCGCCCCCTCCAAATCTTGCTCAGCACTGAAACTAACCTCAGTTCTAATTGGTTGGTGCTTTTGCTGTATAGGTGAGTAAATATTTTGAATATCATTCCTGTGTAGAATATGGAAATCATTTTAGACTTGATTCTAAATTCAATGAGAGGCCACTGGAAGATTGTAGACAGTGGCCTGACATAATCAAATGTACATTGTAAATGATTACCTTGACTACTGTATGCTGAAAATATTGGAAAGAGGGAAAAAACGAATGCTAAGAGGCCAGTGAGGAGGTTATTACACTTGAGAGAAATAACAGTGGCCTAGACTAGGTTGATGATGTGGGCATAAGAATACAGGTTCTGGGTCAGGCATGGTGGCTCACATCTGGCGAAGGTGGGCAGATCACAAGGTCAAGAGATAGAGACTATCTTGGTCAACATAGTGAAACTCCATCTCTACTAAAAATACAAAAATTAGCTAAGCATGGTGGTGCACATCTGTAATCCCAGCTACTTGGGAGGCTGAGGAAGGAAAATCGCTTGAACCTGGAAGGCAGAGGTTGCAGTGAGTCGAGATTGCGCCACTGTACTCCAGCCTGGGTGACAGAGCAAGACTCTCTCAAAAACAAAAAAAAAAGAATACGAGTTCTGCTAATCCCATTTAGGTCATCAGTAACCTTGCTTTTTCTCTCTGTCTGTCTCCCCTACATGAAATATAGGGATTGATCTACAAAGGCTATAAACTGGTAAAGCATAAGAAAAAAATATTTAAAGAGAGAGATTGGGTGACTGTCACCTCAAAGGGCCAAGTCCAATTAAAATGGAAATAGGTCTCATAGCTTCCCTAGTTTTTATCAACTATTAGCTGGCTTCACATACCAGAAGGTATTCCAAGGAAGAAGGTACTTCCTTCCCCACTCTTCTCCCTGGGAAACTTGCCCAGCATATCAGTCACCAGGTCTTGCTATGCAAGGTGACAACCATCGCTGCCCAGGCCAATGTTAGTAATTCTCCATATTCGCAGTATCTTCAGCACTCAATTCTCTCCTTCTTCCATGGAATAACTGTTGTCAGAATTGGCTAGACAATTCTGTGAGCTCAATGTTCACCTACCTCCTGTCCTATCCTTTTGGAGTTCCTGCACAGCTCTGGCATTTACTTCTGATCCAGAAGTTTCCAGGAACTTACATGTGAGCTACTAGGACCTTCTTGAGAACTTGGGACCCTGAGTTCTTTATGGAGGACCTTCAAGGGTAGATATCAACATGTGTTGAAAAACACAAGAGGCTTGAATGAATAGCTGTGTGATGCTGGGAGACTAACAGACCTCTCTGAGCCTCTGTTTTCTCACCTGTAAATAGAGAAAACCATGCCTACCTGCCTGGGCTTTTAGGCAGTTCAGATGCCATTAGCAAAGCTGTACCTAGCTCACATTAATTGCCAAACAAATAAGTCTTCTCATTAAAAAAGAAAAAAAAAAAAAGAATACAGGTTCTGGACAGATTTCTGAGGTAAAGCAGACAGTATCTGGGGACTCATTGAATGTAGGGATGAGAAGGAGGCCGCCATCAAGAAGAACCCTAAGGTTTCCAGTGTGAGAAACCTGGGGAATGGAGTTCATTTGCTGAGACGAAACTCAAAGAAACAGGTGGAAGAAAAGGCCATAAATTTCAGGTGGGCCATATTTGGGTAAATGATTATGAGTCATCCAAGGGCAAACGTTGAGTAGATGCTTTGATCTATAGATTAGAAGTTTGGAAGACAGAGATCTTTGCAGGAAATAAAAATGTCCGAATTATCAGACTGTAGAGATGGTGTGTAGAGCCTTGGAAATGGGTGAAATAATCTAGGAAGAGACTGTGGAGGAGAGGAGAGTCCAGGATTATACCATGAGGAAGATCCAGGAGGGAGGGAGGGAGGAAGGACGGACGGACGGACCGGAAGTGTGGTGTGGAAGAAAGGTTATAATTTTTTTTCCTTTTTTCTTTTTTCTTTTTCGTACAGACAGAGTCTCGCTATGCTGCCCAGGCTGGTATTGAACTCCTGGGCTCAACTGAGCCTCCTGCCTCTGTCTTTCAAACTGTTGAGATGACAGGCATGGGCCACAGTGCCTGGAGAGTAGGATTTTCATTGGAAATTTCAGGCAGGCATTGGGATTGCTGCACTCTCCTTGGCCCACATTTTCAGTCTCACTCCTGCCTTAGTCTATAATATTCTAAAGGTTAAAATGGAAGAGAAGATGGTGACATGGAGAGAACGCTTTGGTTCAGGCAGCCCTGACCTGGGAACAGGGCTCAGCTGTTCCCCCTGAGTGACTAAGGCAAGCCTTCTGTTTTCCCACTTTCCACCTCTGTTTTCTTTTTTTCTCTCCCTTCTTTAAAAAAATAAAAAATTGTTGTAGAGATGGGGGTCTCACCATTTTGCCCAGGCTGGTCTCAAACTCCTGGCTTTAGGTAATCCTCCTGCCTGCGCCTCCCAAAGTGCTGGGATTACAGACATGAGCCACTGTGCCCAACCCATTTTCTTTTCGCTTTATCAACATTAAAAGAGTGTTCTCAAAATTTAATAACTTGATGTGTATAGATATATTGATATACATTCAGATATATATCTGAAATATATATAGCTATGTATCTGATATACATAAAACATATAAATTGCTATGTATGTATGTATATATATATATACGTATTTATAGATAGGTGACAATTATATACAAGATATGCATGAAGTTCTCAGCACATGGCAGATACACTACAAATGTTGGCCCATCACACACACACACATGCACACACACTCCTGACCACGCTCCTTCTTTCACACTTAAGAAAATAAGAACCAGCTGATTTAAAAGATAATCCTCCACCAGTGCTCACACCTGAAGAATTGGTACTTTCAGAGCCTGGGAAGGCTTCTCAGCCGGCCAGAAGACAGAACCCGCAGTGTGCGGCTCCCCAGCGCATGGCTTGCATCATGCAGATGCCCACAAACCCTTCATTCAGAGAGAGCTGGGGCCGGGGCTGGGCAGCCATGCAGGCGGGAAAGAGCCGGGTCTTGCATGCACTGAGATCCTACAGAGAATTTCTGTAGGTGGTGGTGGTGTTTTGTCTCTGGAAAGGCTGCTCTTGACTTTCTGGCAATAAAGAGAGAAATAAAGATAGATGATTGATAGATAGATAATGACAGATAGATAAATAGATGATAGATAGATAGATAGATAGATAGATAGATAGATAGACAGATAGATAGATGATAGAGAGATAGATAGATTTAGAACATGTATGGTCCCCGGGTTTCCCCAGTGGATATCCTAATTGGCCTCATTACATCTGTAAATTAGAACTGTTGTTATTCATGAGGCACTGGGCACAGCAGCTAGGAGGCCACATATCTCCACTGCAAATACTCTGTCCTGGCAACCCCGCTATTTCAGACATCCTGTAAGGCTGTGTATCAGGCTCGGTGTCCTGGTTTGGTACTTTGAAAATATGGTCACCATTTAGAGACACAGGCAAAAGTAAGACATTCTTTTTTTCCCTCCAACTTAAAAGGAAATTATTTATTACAAAAACACATCATAACAAGCAACATGACCAGACGTTTTACGGAAAGAAAAATTTACCCTTGAACCCTGATATACCAAGAATTTGAAATGTTTTCTTTTTTGGTCGCACCCTTCACCATTCCTAATTCGTGAAATAGTTATGATTGAAACACTAAACAAAAACAAAACAAAACAAAACAAACAAACAAAAAAACAGGCGGTGCCAAAGCTGTGTGAGCTCCCAGGCCTGCACTCTCCCAGCGTCTTTTCCGACTCCTCTACACAGATACATAGAAGCAAACCGTGGGAGTCCTTCTCCTGCTACCCAGCCCACCTGCAGATGGCCCAAATGAAACCCCCCAAACCCTCAATCAATCACATTTTCCAAACATTACCTACTGTGTGTTCAGCTCTCTTCCAGACACAGACAGGGTAGGGAGGAGGGATACAGGAAAAGAAACAGAAGACCTGGTCCTTACTCTCCGGGGCGTTGCTATGGCAACCGGAAGGGGGGCACCGAAGGGGTGGAAAAAGGGCACAATTACCAAGAGAGGCCAGGGCCTAACTGGGGTTCTTGCCCCATTTCATGTGTGCAGGATGCAGCTGCCTTCTTTGTTCTTTGTGAATGAAGCCACTGATTGTAGTTTCTGGGGCAGTTTCCCAAAAAGTGTGTCATGAGAAAGAGGCAAGACGTTAATGTGCTAAGCAGCAAAGAACAATTCTACTGCCAGATGAGTTGGGGATGTGAGGGTTAAAGAAAAACAATAAGTTTCTTTCTCCAGATCTCAAAGCATTTACTCTACTCACAGGCAGCGTGAATCTCAACGGGGGCGCGGACGCCTGCTGCATTTCCCAAGCTTGCGTGGACAGGGGAACACCTTGAGGATCCAGCATCTGAGAAGCACACTTTAGAAAATGCAGCTCCAGAATATTCTCCTTTGTGTCTGCTCAAGGACCATATAGCAGATTCTCCCAGATATTTCTAGGCCAAAGGAAGCCATTCCCTCCTCTTCCTCTCATGCCTGGAAAATGGAAGAATTGAAGAGAAACCCATGGTTGCACTGGAGGGCTCACTGCTCAGAGAGGCTGGGGTGGGGGTGGGGCGTGGTGCAGGGAAGGGAGAGAAGGCGAAGGATCCAGTGAGAGACACCAGCTACGGAGCACTTTTGCTGCTTCCAGTACTGGACTCAAGGGGGAGTTTTGAGTAACAGCTGCTGTTGGAACCAAGACGGAGTCAGCTCCTAAACAGTAGGCTCCACGACTCAGTTTCATGGTCGCCCTCCTGACATGCAATAGAAATCCCAGGCTTTTCCCGTTTCCTTTTCCTTGTGAATCCCTTCTCCGCAGTGTCTGTGGGAGTCAGGCAGATGAAGTCACAAAGGCTCTGTGGTTCAGCTGTCTAGGATTACTTAGGCTGTTCCAGGTCCCTCCACTTCCTCCCCAAGCTTCCTCTTCTAATTTCCTTAGGCCACTCGATTCTTCCACCCTCTAGTGCAGCGGCTCCCGACCTTGGCTGCACGTTAGAATCATCCGGAGGTTTTCTGTGTATGATTGTTTTAATCCCAGTGGCCAAACCTGATCTCAAACGAATGAAATCAGAAGTGAGTGAGGAGTGAGACTCAGGCATCAGCATTTTTATGGCTTCCCTGGCGATTCCAACTTGTGACATTAAAAACCACTGACAGTCCAAGGGTAGAATTCTCTCATTTAGCAACATTGCTCTCCCAGGATACAGGTTCCTTTTCATCCGAAACGCAACTCTTCCTTTATTTAAGTCAAAACTCTTCCCTCTTAAGTACACAAAATCTAATTTACTGGTGTCTCTTAATTATGGTGTCTCTCATTTATGACCGGATAATTTTCTGGAATCATCGTGTTCTGGGCTCTAGGGGATCTAGCTTCACTTCAATTTCTCTAAGTATCTCCACAGTCCGATGGATACATTACTGTGTGTAGTTGAAAGGCAGAACACAGTGCCTACTTCCAACAGGCTAACTGCTAATGAGCATTGGCTCTCAATCATTCTTGCCAATCCCCGGGTTCTTTTACTACCCCCAACGTCACCCTCTTTGTGCTATTAACCCACATTTCTGCTAGGAGTGACTCTCCCTGCCCACTCCAGACACTCATCTCCTCCCATTTCTCTTCTCAGAGAAACCTGAGTCTGAAACATAACTCTCCTGCAAGGCTTCAGTGCTGAGAAGGCTGCAGTGGGCTTCTCTCTGGAATCCTGGGAGAGAAACAAGAGATGTCACCTCAGCTAAAATTGAAACTAATGGAATCAATATACAACAGATGAGGTAGCCCTTCTGCTCTCTTCTAAATAGCCTGCCTTAAAAGATAGGTTTCTAAGGCTGGTACAAATGAAAGTAAATCCAACCAAAAGAGCGTATGGTTAAAATATAACTGTAGACCTGAGATGGGCTTAATGCAAGAACAGCAACAAAATCCAAAAGAGGGATCCTTACATGGGGGGGACCAAGACAATTCATTTATTTATTTACTTATTTATGTATATAATTCATCTTGAGTTGACTTTTAAAAAAAAATTTATAGAAATAAACTTTCATCTAATATATAAATTAATATACAAATTAATTTTAGTGCATATATATAATTTAGAAATAAATACATATGGGATTAACACTCCCTGAAATGCTTTTGGATATTACTGTTCTAAATAATTGTGTCATAAATCTTCCGCATATATAAAAGGCTAGTGCTCAAGTTGGAATGAGAAGGAGATGGTGAAAATGGCAAGAGCTGCTTAGTGTTTATCCAGTACTATTGAGAAGCAGTGTAATGACCAGATGAAAGCTTATCAGGCACATATGGAAGCAGGTCCAGCTGTTATAGCTTACATGTCAATTCTTTAAAGTTATCCAGTCCCCTATGCCTTACTGCAAGGCAAGCATCTGATGGTAACTGACTTCTCCTGTACTCTTTCCTGCAGGAAGGTCATATATAAATCAGTCAACTCTGGCCTCCAGGTCTATTTGGAAACATCGTAAAATCATAAATTAGACTCCTGGTTTACAAGGTGGTTTGGCTTTAGGTTGGGGTTTCAGATGAGTTTGATATGAGTCAGACCTCCTGAGCCTGATCACCTCTGAGGGAATGTCAGACTCTGAACCTCTCAGGTTCTGCCAGGATCACCATTGTTACAAAACACTAAAAGGTACTCCCTAAGCTTCTCTCTTTGGCATCATCTCAGGTATCACTCAACACATATATAATTTGATTTGTCTGAATTCTAAAGGGAACAGGGTTTCTTAGTCCACCTATGTTTTCAGAAAAGGGGAGTCGGTCTTATTGTTAGGCACTTGGTAGTAAAATCCTCGACACCAGGGAACACACAAAATGTGGTACAGGAGGAAACAATCCAAATGTTTATATTTGATAAATTGATAAAAAAAATGTGGCATATTCATACCATGGAATATTATTTTTTTTCATAAAAAGAAATAAAGTTCTGATGGATGCTACAACATGGATGGATATTGAAATATTATGCTAAGTGAAAGAGGCCAATCACAAAAGGCCATGTATTGTAGGATTCCTAAATATAAAATGTCTATAGAGACAGAAAGTAGGCCAGGCACAATGGCTCATGCCTATAATCCCAGTGCTTTGGGATGCCAAGGTGAAAGGATTGCTTGAGCCAAGGAGCCTAAGGCTAACCTGGGCAATATAACAAGACCCCCATCTCTACAATATTTTTTAAAATAAGCTGGGCATGATGGCATGGGCTGGAGCTCTAGCTGCTCAGGAGGCTGAGGCAGGAGGATCACTTGAGTCTAGGAATTTGAAGCTACAGTGAGCTATGATTGCACCACTGCACTCCAGCCTGGGCAACAGAGCAAGATTCTGTTTCTAAATTTAAAAAGTTAATTAAATAAATTTAATTTAATTCAAGTAAATAAAAAAAAATTTAAGTAAATAAAGTAGATTAGTAGTTGCCTAGGGTTGGGGGAGGTAGGTCGGGAGAAGAGAAAAATTATAGCTACAGCATCATGGGGCTCCCTCTGGGTGTTATGAAAATGTTCTGAAGTTGACTATTGTGATGGCTGCACATCTATGAATATACTAAAAACCATTGAATTGTACCCTTTGGGTGAATTGAATAGTATATGAATTATACTGCAATAAAACCCTTTTTAAAAATGAAATGTAAGATGAGGCAATAATCAGCAGTTCATATGGGTCTCCCCTTTGGGATTGTCTTTCCTTTCACAAAGAAGGAATCCCAAAGGCACTCATGCTGTCAGAGTTCTCACAGTAGTTCACACAGGTTATCTGTGTGAAGCTGACGACCCACCCTTACCCCACAATAGAAAAAGGGGTTGTGAGCACAGGAATGCTGATCCCTACCTCACACCTCTCTGCAGTGCTTATAACTCCAATGTGGCAAACACTTCACAATCAGAAGAAACTCAAAAAATTTTCAGTAAAACCAGTAATCCAGATTTCCAAAATATGCATCCAATCTGCATAGGAAGATTTATCATCATAGAATTTCAGGGCTGAAAGATCACAGAAAAATTTAAATGTTAATTTAATTCTCTTACTGCATAGGCACAGGTGTTTGATGAGCTCCATCCCCACTGAGTTTCAATCAGGATATGGTGCAGAAATTTCCTCTGTCTTCTCACCCTGAAACCTGCCTAGGGAGTGTCTACTGCTGACCTTCTCCCAGGGTCATTTGCCTTTTCTTGCTTTCTCCTCTCCTTTCCCCACAAACTCCTCTTCTCACTTCAGAAAGTTTAAAATTGCCTTCCTGTGTGGCATGAAATTGAATTTATCATATCCTACATTCTTTTAGCTTTTCGGTTTATAGTAAAAAATTTATGCTTGGTCCTCCAAGCTCTGTTACTAAATATTTAAAGAAAAGCTTCGGGAATTTGGAAAATATGTTATTTTTCTCTCAAGTGTCTGGCTCTTGCAATTCAATGTGTGGCTTTCCCAACTACCATTCCTGAAATGGGCATTGAGAATGAATTCTGGTTGTCAAAATATTCAAATTGACCCCTTAATTCTCACTGTATCTCAACTATAAAAATCCCAATCCTCCTTGAGGCACTACACCTCTGGTTGAATATCTGGAAATAATGTACAATATAAACATGGTGCCATTTACACATCTAAAAATTGACCAACTAAAACTTTCTACTTCAAATGTGCTATGATTCTATTACTTTAATCCAACCACCCTTGGGTCTTCAGAGTGCCTACCAAGGGAGTAGGCCCCTACCACCACCAATATTTTCCATTCTTCTCAGAAACCGTGATACTTCTACCTCCTTTCTCCCTTCGCTATCCATTTTCTCCAAGTGGTTGAGTACTGGTCTTCTACTCTCCCAATGGATTACCAATGATAGAAGAGAATGGTCACATGGCCCCTGAGTCCTGTGGCACAGGCTAAATCAAGCCTATAAATTCTCTGAAAACACTTGCTTTTGTCTCAAAAATTCATGTGTGGTTCCATTCACTTCCACAGCTGATCACTGTTCCTTTTAAATATTACAAATAAGCTTTAAATTACAAATCAGGTCAGGAGTGGTGCCTCACACCTGTAATCCCAGCACTTTGGGAGGCAGAGGTGGAGAATCACTTGTGATTCAGGATCCAGGAATGCAAGACCAGCCTGAGCAACGTGGGAGATCCTGTTTCTAAAAAAAAAATTCTAAAAAAATTAGCCGGGTGTGGTGATGCACCTGTGACCCCAGCTATTCAAGAGGCTGATGTGAGATGATTGCTTGAGCCTGAGGTCAAGGCTGCAGTGAGCTGTGATTATGCCCCTGTACTGTAGCCTGGGGAACAGAGCAAGATCCCATCTCAAAAAATAAAAATAAAATAAATCACAAATCAAAAGTACTTAGCTTTTTCTAACAATCTTCAAATAAAACTGACTCTCCAGTATAAAGTGTTACTTTGATTCTGTGACTTCTAACTGGCCCTAACACACAGCCTAGTAGCCCCTAGTAATGGACACACATGTCACAAATGTGAGTAGACGATTTGCCTACTAAGTCTATGTTGACAACAAGTAACAGAAAGTTGAGACAATATTTGGGAAATAAATTGATTTGGAATGGTAGGTTTGAACACCTACTCAGAAAATGTCAAGGAGTGAAATTTTTTTTCTCCTTGTTCAGATCACCAGCTTTGCAGCATTTGCTGTAATCATATATCACATTTGCATCTTCATAATGTGTAAGGGGGATAGTATTTGGGGTATGGGAAAACACCACATTAATTTTCAGTGGTCTTCAATTCCAAATCACGTTAGGGTATTCAGAGCACAGTCATTTCATGCCTGGAGGTCTCAAATCATGTATGTACATCCTTGGAATTGCTGAGAAATGACTCCTTCCCACATGGCAGTAAGGCCACAGGCTTGGCTGTACTAGGCAAGGAAAAGTCTGCCTGTCCAACTGGAAGGATTGTAGGGAAGAAAAGAGAGAAAGGAGTTGGGGAGAAAGGAAAATATAAAGGTGCTTCCCCTTCCCATCTACCGAAAGAAGGGGCAATGTCTTTGTTTCCTTTTTTTTTTTTTTTTTTTGAGACGGAGTTTCGCTCTCGTTACCCAGGCTGGAGTGCAATGGCGCGATCTCGGCTCACCGCAACCTCCGCCTCCTGGGTTCAGGCAATTCTCCTGCCTCAGCCTCCTGAGTAGCTGGGATTACAGGCACGCGCCACCATGCCCAGCTAATTTTTTTGTATTTTTAGTAGAGACGGGGTTTCACCATGTTGACCAGGATGGTCTCCATCTCTTGACCTTGTGATCCACCCGCCTCGGCCTCCCAAAGTGCTGGGATTACAGGCTTGAGCCACTGCGCCCGGCCCTTGTCTTTGTTTTCTATACCGTGTAACAAATTATCATAAACTTAGTGGCTTAACACATCACATGTTTATCTCTCACAGTTTCCATGGGTCAGGAGACTGCATATTTTAGTTGAGTCCTCAGCTGAGGGAAGAGAACAGAAGAAGGTGTCAACTGGCTATATTTCCATCTGGTAGACCAATGAGGGAAAGGTTCACTTGCAAGTACATTCCAACTGTTAGCAGAATTCCGAAATTCCTTTCTGGCAGTTGTGGGACCAATGTCTTGCTAGCTTTTGCACACACGTGGTTCTCGACTGCTAGAGGCTGCCCTCAGCTCATTGTCATGTGGCCTCTCCCTCTGGCTGTTTCACACTTCCAATTTCTCTGACTTGTCTATTCCTGACCTCTAAACATGTATTTAAAGGGTGCATGTGACTGGGTCTGTGGTACCTAAGTAATCTCCCTCTTTTAGGATCAACTGAGTTGGGAATTTAATCACATCTGCAAAAGCCCTTCACCACACACAGCACCTAGCTGAGCATTTGAATACCGGGAGAAGTTGTGTGCACCAAGGGCTCGGAATCCTGGGGGTCATATTTAAGTTCTGCCCAGCACAAGCCGTCACTGGTACCCAGTGATGTGTGAGGAAGGCTGGAGACATTTTGATAGTGCTCGTGACCCAGGGCATTCTAGGAGGTCGCAAGCCTGCGGGAAAAGCCTTGTCTGTTGCAGCAGCTTGTAACAGGACAAGAGCAGTGATGGGTATTGCTGTGGAGGTGAATAATCAGATGAGCCAAAGGCAGCACTTGCAGCTGCCCAAGGCCTTCCCATGGTGAGCAGATGACTCAGAAGTGCACAGGCAGCGGCGGTGGCCCTGGTGGGCATAAGGGCTGCTGGCCTGATCATAGGGCAGAGTTAAGGGGATGGAGTCGGTAGAGACTCTGAGATCAAAGACCCTGAGCAAAAGCCACAGACTCCCCAGTGTGGAAGCCCATGAAGTTTGCAAAGCTGACCAGTCCTGTCACCCTCAAGAGAGGCAGGAAAGGTTCAGAGTATTGCACAGGGACACAAAGGTCTGGGCTCTTCTTTCCTGCTGAGAATCCAGGGAGCCAGGCCTTTCTACATTACACCCATACCTTTTTGGAGAAGAAATGAAGATGGGGAGGAGAGCAGAGAGCCTGAGGAGACTTGAGTTGAGTCTTGCTTTCCCTGGAGCTGAGGGAGATTCCAGGGTCCAGGACTTTGGGTTTGAAAACTAGAAAAGTCCCAGCAAACAGGAAGGTTGGCACCCTAGCCTGAAAAGGCTGTTTCAATGATTTAGTTGAGCTAAGATTTAAACTAAGTTATGCCAGGCTGAATCAAACACACACACACACACACACACACACACACACACACACACACGCACACACACCCCCCCACTTCAGGAAGGTCATGACCACCTACAGGAATGATCAGCTGCATCTTCTTTGCTCGCCTGAGTTGTAGTGGTTGTACATTTGCAATCCCACATCACCAGTTTCACATTCTCTTGCTTCATCCTCACAGCAGCACTGTGATAAAGACAGAAAGGGGAGCACTACTATGTACCGGATAAGGTCAAAGATGGCCTGAAAATCCCACCAGGGACTGTATCGCAGGGCCCGTGTTGGAACCAGATTGTCCGATTCCCAGTTTTCAGCCTATGATGAATCTTCAGATCTAAGAATTTTGCCACCGACACTTATCTTTTCCAGTGCGCTGCTTAATTTCATTAATACATCCTGAATATTCATAACATGTCGATGACTATTCATCAAGTGTTCATTGGCTGCATGGCCGCCTCCAAGACCCGAGGTGGGCATGGTCTCAGCTGAACCACAGCCCTCTGCAGTGAGACCTCCTCACCTGCCTTCCCCGCCCAGATAACAGCTGGAAAGCCAGAGCAAAGACCAGGTCTGCCGGTGTTATCTCTGTGTGATGCTTCCCCCTTGTGGCCAACTTGTCGCTTTGGACAGGAAGTAAAGAATTCTCCAAAAGTCTTGCAGTTCAGGGATTACCACGTAGGCAGGTAAACTGCCTGGGCCTGCGGCCTGGGCCTGGGTGGGTTCTCCCATGCCCCAGGCTCAGAGATTTCACGTGAAGAATCGGTTTCTTCATCCATTCTCCACTCCTTTGTGGGCAAGGCAGGTGGAGGACAGATTGGCCCATAAGAAATCGGAGTGTTCAAAGATTAGGGCCCCCAAAATAGTCTCTGACATCCAAATTCCAGTGAAGAAATGTATCATTGTTCACAGGCTGATGCTCTAAGAAACATCAGTGCATGACTGTCAACCACGTTCAGCTTGTCTTGAGGGGTGTTAATAGACTGAAAACAATGGCCAATTGTTCAGGATGACTGGGGAAGAGAGGGGTGGTGGTTATCCGTCCCATAATCTTCACCAAAGCTACCCTCAAGCCTTCCTTGGTGGTCCTATTCTTTCCTTATGTATGTATAAATACAATTTACAAATTTCATATATGTATTTCAGCATATATATATACTGGAATATATAAATGAGGATTTCAGTATATACACACTGGAGTATGTAGATATATATACATATATATGTAGATACACTGAATAGAAATATATTTTTACATTCTGAAACAACATTGACCCAATTTGGGAGCCGAAGCGATGATGAAGCGGGGCAGATTTAGCCTGGCACACGGAGTCCTGCTCTACACTGGCTCCAAGACATGCAGAGCCAGCCTACGATGGCAGAGGGTGCCTGAGAGTAGAAAAATCATCAGAAAAATGTGGCGGGCAGGATAGAGGAATTAGGGGCAGAAAGTTCCTGGATTAATTTTCTGAAGTCAGAAGCTCCAAGGAGGTAGCACTAATGGCAATTAGTTGGTTAAAAAATATATTTCAACGGAACTTGTCTCACACTGAGTCTATGTGACTTGGTCTAGTGTAAGGTTCAGGTGAGATGGCAAAACATTTTCCTATTCATGTTCTTGATAGAAAAGCCTCCTGGGTCCTGTTTACGTTGTTCATAATGCCTTCTCTTTCTACTTGCAGCCCTGATTTTAACTCTAACAAAGAAGCTATTTGGGTAATTATTTTACTAAGTCTTTCTTCACTACTGAATCAGAAATGGGGACAGAGATGACAACGAATGTCTTTGAGTGAATGAGTGAATGAATGAAGGGCTGTGTCACTGAATGAATCGGTGTTGAGTGCTCTGTCGGGCACAGGGGATCCAGATAAAAACAGAGGAGGCCTGGCCTCAAGGATCTTGCAGTGGCGCGAGTAATCAGAAGGCTGAGGAACGCTTCCAAGCACAAGGGCAGTGAGCTATGAGAGTCTCCAGCAACCTGGCATGGTTTGGGTGTACATGGATTTAATGCCTCAAAAAATGCTTTGTTTAATGCACGAAACAAAGAGGCAGGGATCTGAGGAAAATGCATGCCAGGCAGACAGAACTGTGCATGCTAGGACCCGAGGCATGGGAGAGCTTAGCTCATTAGCAAGAGGGAAAGAAAATCACTGTGGCTGGGCCAGAGGGAAGGGGAGGAGGGCACAGAGTGAGGGGGCAGGGGCCAGGTTGCACAGGGCCTTTAGTCCTTACTGAGCTGGGCTTTTCACTAAGGGTAGTAAGAAGCCATTGATGCAGGGCGCGGTGGCTCACACCTGTAATCCCAGCACTTTGGGAGGCCGAGGCGGGGGGATCACGAGGTCAAGAGATGGAGACCATCCTGGCCAACATGGTGAAACCCCGTCTCTACTAAAAATACAAAAAATTAACTGGGCATGGTGGTGCGTGCCTGTAATCCCAGCTACTCAGGAGGCTGAGGCAGGAGAATTGCCTGAACCCAGGAGGCGGAGGTTGCGGTGAGCCGAGATCGCGCCATTGCATTCAAGCCTGGGTAACAGGAGTGAAACTCTGTCTCAAAAAAAAAAAAAAAAAAAAGAAGAAGAAGAAGCCATTGATGAGTAGTAAGCCATGCAGTGACATAATTAAGTCTATTCTTTTAAAATATATATATGTGTGTGTGTGTGTGTGTGTGTGTGTGTGTGTGTATATATGTGTGTGTGTGTATTATATATATATAAATTTTCCTGGCTGCTGTGTGGAGAATGGATTGGCAAGAGGGAAGAATAAAGAAGGCGAGACCCATCGAGAGGCTGCGGCGGAAGTCCAGGTGAGAGGTTATACAGGCTTGATCCTGGTGGCCGTCCTGGAAATGAGGAGGATCCGGGAGGATCCGGGAGGAATTTCGGAAGAACTTGCAGAGTGGACTTGGAGTCAGGAGTCAGGGATAACATCAGGTTTGCGCTTTGGGCCCCTGATACGCGGACACTCAGAAAAGGGGCCAGTCCCTGGGCTCATTTGGGAGCATCTCGGCTTTGAGGCTCCTGTGAAGAGCCATACGTCCAGTACTTGCTGTGCGAGTCTGGAGCCTGAGAGACGGCAGTGCTGGAAACAGAGCGCTTGTGAATGGTAAATGAACGGGGCAGGTCCAGGTGGGAGAAGCCTGAGGGAGTCCACCGACCAGCCAGGGGCTAGGCCGCCAGGATGATCCAGGGCAACCCAGCAACTGTGAGGTAACTCCTCCTGTGGTTTTTTTTTTTTTCCTAGTCTGCATTTTCATGGGCATCAGATAATTCCATTTTCACATGTGGTAGAGGCTATGGTTGTTTACCCCATACCTGTTGTCTCCTCTCAGCCTTAACAGACCCCACTATTGTCAAAGGCCTGTGTGCCCAGCTAGAAAACTATGCCTCCCAGCCTCCTTTGCAGATAAGAGTGGCTAATGGAGTATGAATGGAAATTGTTGAACAAGACTTTTAAAAACGTCCGAAGGGCCGGGTGCGGTGGCTCACGCCTATAATCCCAGCACTTTGGGAGGCCGAGGCGGGTTGATCACGAGGTCAAGAAATCAAGACCATCCTGGTCAACATGGTGAAACCCCGTCTCTACTAAAAATACAAAAAAAAAAAAAAAAATTAGCTGGGCATGGTGGAACGTGCCTATAATCCCAGCTACTCAGGAGGCTGAGGCAGGAGAATTGACTGAACCCAGGAGGCGGAGGTTGCGGTGAGCCAAGATCGCACCATTGCACTCCAGCCTGGGTAACAAGAGCGAAACTCCGTCTCAAAAAAAAAAAAAAAAAAAGAAAAGAAAAAAGAAAAAAACGTCCGAAGAGGGCTGACTCAGCAAGGAGGCATATAATCTTTTTGTCTTCTATTTTTCTTTATTTCCTCTCTGGAACTTGGGCCTGATAGCTGGGGCTCCAGTGGCCCTCTTGGGATCACCAGGTAAACTTGAAGATAGAAGCTACATACTAAGGGTGGGAGAATGGGCAGAAAGATAGTTTCTGGGTCTCTGATGACTGTGAAGATACCATACCAGTCTGGATGACTTCCAGGTTTCTTTGATATGAAATTAAAAATAATCTTCTGCATTGTATAAGCCACTGATATTTGGATTTTGTGATTTATGCAGTCAAACTTAATCTAACTGATAGAATATTCTTACGATAATCAAGCATGACAGTTAATTCAAGAGATTATATAGGAATGCACAAGAAGGGATAAAGCAGGTTAGGTTGGTGCTTTATCCATCAGGGAAATTTTCCACATTTCTTTCAATGTCTTGAACTGGGAGTGCAACAAGCAAAGCAGAAGGTCCCAAGTACCTCCCTTGGGAGTCTCTTAGCAACTGAGCATCTTTGAAATCACAAGCATTTCAATTCCATATACTGAAAGCAAATACAAAAATTGTGCTCAACATGATTAAGACCTAACAACTATAATTGAATTATTGCAAGGTTTATTTCAGACACTTTAGAAAGTGTTATCTTGGCTGGGCACGGTAGCTTACACCTATAATCCCAGCACTTTGGAAGGCCAAGGTGGGCAGATCACCTGAGATCGGGAGTTCTAGACCAGCCAGACCAACATGGAGAAACCCCGTCTCTACTAAAAATACAAAATTAGCTGGGCATGGTGGCTCATGTCTGCAATCCCAGCTACTTGGGAAGCTGAGGCAGGAGAATTATTTGAACCTGGGAGACGGAGGTTGCGATGAGCCAAGATCACGCCATTGCACTCCAGCCTGGGCAACAAGAGTGAAACTCTGTCTCAAAAAAAAGAAAGAAAGAAAAGAAAATGCATCATATCTCAACTGCTTGGGATGCATACTCTTTCTGTACAAAGTTTGCTTGAAAAATTTCCGGAAAATGATTTATATATATATAACGTTATTCTCAGTTCCTGTTAGTCCACTGAGTCTTCTAGAAGTTGGTCTTCAGGTTGCCTCATGAAGAAAGTTAGTGAAGACCAAAATCCAACCTGGTCTTTCTGCCCAAAGACTACCCAGAGCTCTGGCCAATTTGGCCTGGAGGCAGCAGCACTTTTTACAACTTGTCCCAAGAAGCATCCTTCAGCAGTTGACACTGAGATGCTAGTGCGCTAGCCAGTCTTCTGGTAGATTCATGGACTCATGATGCTCCTTTAAATGGCATTCAAGAAGCTGAGGCATGGGAAGGCATAGCAGGAGTCCCTCCAAATAGCAGAGAAGGCAAGTGAACACTTTGAGGATTGGTATCCAGAAATTGATTACAGGCAGACAAGTCTGGGTAACCTGTGACGGAGCTGTAGCCACTAATGTAACTCCAAAAGGAGGAAAGCATTTTGCTTCCTACCAAGACTAAAGAAATGAGGATGTGGCCAAAAGGGGAAATTTTAAAGAAATTTCTCTGAAGCTTCTCTTGCTCTCTAGCGGCCCCTTGTGGTACTTGAAACAATCTGCAGCCCCGTGCGTCTTCAGAGCCGGCTCTTAGCTGCAAGAGGTTTGAACTCTAAGAAACTGATACCTCAAATGCATTACAATCCCTCTTGTAGGAACAAGAATCTCATAGACCTTTCAAGAAAAAGTTCACAGTAACCAAAAGGAAACCATCATTGCATCCGTTTTCTGCACACCGGTGAAGCTCATTCTTTAAGAGAACCAATTAGGTTAAGAATCTCTCTCTCTGTGTCTTTCCCATTCTCCAAACATTTCATAAAATTCATGCTCAGGTAAATCGATGGACACAATACCAAAGTTTTGTAGGATAGACAGCCAGGAGGTAGGCAAGGGTTGACTCATGAAGGACGCTTTGTGTTCTGCTGAGAAATTTTAAGGCATTTGGATGTAAATGAGGAGGTGACACGATCAAATCTATCATTTACAAAAGATCATCCTGGAAACAGGTTGGGCTGAGGAAGAATGATGGATTAGGACACTGTGACATCAAGACAGTCTGACCCAAGGTAAAGGTGGAGACATAAAGAAAGAAAAGAAGAGCTTGAAGAGACATGCGTGGGTAGAACTGAAGGCCTTAGGAAATGGTCAGATTTCCAAATAAAGCAAGTCAGTGTCTGGGAGTGTCAAGAACTGATACTGAAAACAGGAGATGTGGAGTAAGGAAGGTGTAGGGAGATGGGAAGAGGAGAACTGGAAGAGTTTAGATGGTTTCATGGAAAGAGCTTGCCCTCTGGAATCAGTCTCCTGCGCTGATGCTACCTGGTTCTGTTGTCTATTTGGCATCCATTAATCAGAAGGCCAAACTAATGGCCAAAGTTGCTAACATCTCCCCAGAAGTCTGGCTTTCACAGGCGCATGAAAATCATATACAAACCTTCCAACCAGTCCTCAGTCCATACCCCCAATCACCTTCCCTATCAAACTCACACACCAAGGGCCAGGCACCAGATGACCAGGGATGGTCCCAATGCCCCAGAGCCTGCTAGAAGGACTCAGACTAGCCAGTCCAACGCCATTTACCCTGCCCTGACTTGCCTTTCCTGCAGAAATCCCAGTCCAGGCTGTGGCTTATGCTCTCCCCTTCTGCCTCTTGACCTCTAATGCTTCCCCATGTGACCCTGTATGATATGACATGCCTTCTCCTCTTGGGAAATGTAATAAAAATCTTTCAGTGGTGTTAACTTCTGTGTGACATCATTCAATTTTTAAAATTTATCTTGTTTTGTAGGCAAGGTCTCACCAGTTGGATTAAGTCTGTCACCCATGCTGAAATGCAGAGATGCTATCACAGTTCACTGCAGCCTCAACCTCCTAAGTAGCTGTGACTACAGGCATGTACCACCAACACCAAGCCCAGCTTTTTTTTTTTTTTTTTTTTTTTTGAGTTAGGGGGTCTCACCAGCTCAGGCTGGTCTGGAACTCCTGACCTCAAGTGATCCTCCTACCTCAGCCTCCCAAAGCATTAGGATTACAGGCTTGAGCAATCACACCTGGCCTCAATCCACTTTAAAATTTAAGACCTGAGCACAAATCACACCTTTTCCTTTGTAATTCTAATTTTCTTTTGTTCACCTAAAATATAGGAGTAATAAAAAGAATTACTTTATGTGATTGTCATGAGGCTTATTTAAAATATATGATAACAGGATGAGTGTGGTGGCTCGTGCCTGTAATTTCAGCACTTTGGGAGGCTGAAATAAAAGGATCACTTAAAATCAGGAGTTTGAGACCAGTCTGGTCAACATAGAGAGAACACCATCGGCTGGGTGCGGTGGCTCACGCCTGTAATCCTAGCACTTTGGGAGGCCGAGGTGGGTGGATCATCTGAGGTCAGGAGTTCAAGACCAGCCTGGCCATCATGATGAAACCCCACCTTTAAAAAAACAAAAAAGAGAACCCCATCTCTTGAAAAGAAGTAATAACAGTCTTTGCACATTATAAGCATGTTCATTACTATCACTAACTCTCAAGGATGTGATCTGCGAGTGCCTTGTTTCCAGCAAACTCAGCTTCTTACAGGCACAATATAGTCAACGAATCCATGTCCGTGAAGCACCAACCCTGTCCAGGTTCAGGGTCTCCTATAAGCTTGGTAAATTCATAAAGCAACAGATACAGACGTAGGAGCAACTGGGTTGGATGGTCTTACCTGATGCATACAAAACTCTGCACTTAAAGAAGAAAAATTAGTCAAAAGGACTCCCCTAGTGTATTTTTAAAAAGGTTATATTTATGATCATTCTATTTAGAACTTTTCAGGAGTCCAACTATTCAGAACTTGGCTATTGAGCCTTTGTTTAAACCCAACTGTTAGTTTACCAAAACTTCCCACTAGACTCTCAGTTATTGTTGTTCTAAACACAATGGTTTGAAAACAAAAAATGAAACAAAACATGGTTCTAGAAAGAAAAAAAAGGCAGTACATGGGGGAAAAAAGCAAACAGAAGGAAAATGGCCTTTTCTAGCAGCAAATTGCTGTTACTGTTATTCCAAAACATAACGGTAATTCCACAGAGAACCTCCCACAGTTTCAAGATACTAACAAAGAAAGGCTTGTCCAAGACCATTCAGAGTATCAGAACCAAGATGGTGACTCTCTTTAAAGGAACTCAGCATGAGGAAATTTCTAGATTTCCCGTAGCATTTAATGCTAACTCCATGTGGTTCCGAGTGAGAACAGGTTACAGCAGGATCACAACCAGGGTGAGGCATGTGAGACGCCCAGGGTGCAAAATTTAAGAAGGCACGCAGACTCCCAACTCTGTTGAGTGTCCCTGGTCCCCCACCCTATGGTACAGCTACAAGGATAAAGAATTTCCATTCTAATGCCATTAACATAGAGGAGCTCTATCAAGTGGCTAGGCCTCAGCTGTAGCATAATCTAAATGCAGACTATTGTGCACGGTACTCCACGCTGAAGCAGGCCTCTATGGATGGACTGGGTCCTTTGCCAAGTAGCTTTCATAGAAATCTAACGAGAGTCCTGAATTTGAAGAGGAACTGAAATTAAACAACGTTTGCTTATTCAGACCAGAAGTGGAACAAATTCTCAATCTCAGGAAGGTACGAGTCAGTGTTTCCGAGAAATTCACAAGTTCTACAAATACACATCTTATGAAAGTAGCCACCACCCAGGTACTTAATTCCAGTAGTGCTTGGGACCAAAAACTTCCCTCAATCTAGTTCTTCTTCCTTTAGCCTCACTCACTCCAGGCTTGGACAGGTTGCCAGTAAAACTCTGGGTTTTGTTTAAAATCCGGAATATAATTATTTGTCTAATGACAAATGAGTGCATTCTATGGAGCGTTTGATTTTTCTAGATTCAAGAGAAGCTCTATTTAACTGCAAGGGGTGCTTTTTAGCTGTGGCCCTACTACACGCTTCCCATACAGTCACTCTCATCACTGTTGTTCTTTCTTCACTAGAGGTGACCACAATCATTATGTCACCAGCATTTTGAGTTGAGTTAGGAAGGAACTTAGAGGTCAATGTTCCATTTGGCTTCAGGAGTTGACAGATTTGAGTGTTGGTTTCTCAGTTCGTCAGTTCGTCTGCTGCCCTGAAGCTCCCCCATAAACTATTCTGTGAATCAATTATTCTACTCAATCCTGCAACAAATATTTACTGAACGCTTACTCTGAACCAGCACTGTTCCAGGCACCAGGGACCTATCAGTGAACAAAACGTGCACATTGTGTCATCACATAGCTGACTTTCTAGCACAGGAGACAGAAAATAGCCAACAGCGTGTCAATAAACTATGCAGTAAGTTAGAAGAGTCTAAGTTGTGGGGGAAGAAAGAAAGTTGATCAGGGTTGGGGGATGGGATGAGCTGGGGACGGGGCAGCACAGAGGTGGACGTGGTGAAATGGTGCCAATGGCAAGGTTAAATAGGGCAGTCAAAGTCTGCCTCTTGCAAACGATTAAATTAAGGAGACATTTTAAGGAAGTGAGAGAATTAACCAAACACAGCTAGGGAGAGAGCATTCCATACAAAGGGAACAGCCAGTTCAGAGGCTGTAACAGGGGCGTATTCTTATGCTCTAGAAACTGCAATGAGGCCAGTGAGGTTGGAAGGAAGTGAACAAAGAGAACAGAATAGAACTGAAGAGGTGACGAAGGCCAGATCGTGACAGGCTAATTTAAAGACTTTAATCTTACACTGTGTAAAATGGAAAGGCTTTGCAGGGTTTTGAGCAGAAGAGTGACCAGGACTTGATTTTAAAAGGATTCCTCTAGCTGCTGTTTTGAAAATAGTCCATTGTGGGAGGGAAAAAAGCAAAATGATACTTTCCAGGAGGCTACTGCAGTCACGCAGGTGAAAGGTGATGGTATCGTGGCCCAGGGTGGCAGCAATAGAGTGAGAAGCAGTCAGATTCTGAATACATTTCAGATATGCTTTTAAGGTAGAACCAGAATCTTGACAGATTAGATACAGAATGTGAGAAAGAGAATTGCCAAGGATGACTCCAAGATTTGGGGCATGAGCAATTGGAAGATTAGAGTCGCCATCAACTGAGGTGACAGACACTGATGGCGGATCCAGCTCGAGGGAAGGAGGAAGTTTATTTTGTTGTTGTTTTTGAAACGGCTGTCACCCAGGCTGGACAGGCTGGAGTGCAGTGGCCCGATCTCAGCACACTGCAACCTCCGCCTCCCAGGTTCAAGTGATTCTCCTGGCTCAGCCTCCTGAGTAGCTGGGATTATAGGTGTGTACCACCACACCAGGCTAATTTCTGTATTTTTAGTAGAGACAGGGTTTCACCATGTTGGTCAAGCTGGTTTCAAACTCCTGACCTCGTAATCAGCCCACCTCAGTCTCCCAAAGTGCTGGGATTACAGGTGTGAGCCACCATGCCCAGCCTGGAAGTTAAGTTTTTTGTTTGTTTTGATTTGTCTTGAGACAGAGTCTCACTCTAGTTGCCCAGACTGGAGTGCAGTGATGCAATCACAGCTCATTGCAGCCTCCACTTCCTGGGCGCAGCTGATTCTCCCACCTCCGCCCCCTGAGTAGCTGGGACTACAGGCATGGGCTACTATGCCTGGCTAATTTTTTGCATTTTTAGTAGAGACAGGGTTCTGCCACATTGCCTAGGCTGGTTTCAAACTCCTGGGTTCAAGTGATGGAAATTGTTTTGAAGATAAGAGGCCAACTATTTTATATCCTGGCATGCCTGCAGTCCCAGCTACTGGGAAAGCTGAGGTAGGACAATCTCTTGAGCACAGGATCTCTTTGAGTCCAGCCTGAGCAATGTAGTGAGAGCCCATCTCTAAGACAGACAGACAGATAGATAGATAGATAGATAGATAGATAGATAGATAGATAGATAGATCAACTATTTGACATCCAAATGAAGATGTTGAGGAGGCAGTTGAACACACACACACAGCTCTCTCTCTCTCTCTCTCTCTCTCTCTCTCTCTCTCTCTCCCCCCACCCCCCTTTCTCTCTCACTGTTACTCTGAACCAGCACTATTACAGTCATCAGGGACATAATCAATCATCATATAGCTTACATTCTAGCAGAGGAAACAGAAAATAACCAAAAGCACATCAATAAACTATACAGTAAGTTAGAAGATTATAAGTTGTAGGGGAAGAAACAGAAAGTTATCAGGGTAGTGGGGATGGGATGTGCTGTGGACAGGGGCAGCATAGAAGTAGACGTGGTGTGATGATGCCAATGGTAAAGTTAAGTAGGGCAGTCAAAGTCGGCCTCTTGGAGGGAGAGAGAGAGAGAGAAAGAGAGGTCTGGGTTACAAATATACGTTTAGGATCTGCCAGCATATAGATAGTCTTTGAAGCCCTGAAGTTAGATGGGACCAAACAAACAAAGAGTATCAAAGACTGCCAGAGAGTCTGGGGCACCTAACCAAGAGACCTGGGCACTCTAACCTGAACAGAGGCCAGGAGAAAAAGGATCAGCAAAGCAACTGAGACAAAAACAACCCATAATACCAAGAGAGTTTGATGCCTGGAAGCCCAGTGAAGAAAGCATACATTAAAGATTAAAATGACAGACATCCCCAAACAACTTTTTAGTTTGTTGCAAAAAGGTTGCATTGCTTACGCTTATGAATGTATTTGTTACAAAGAATGAAAAACTGAAAATAGTCACCTAAAGATGTACTTTTCTTATGCAGAAAATAATCTGGAGGCAGATAGGTCAGAGCTAATGCACCTATGCAAGAATGTCATTAAAAAGCCTGTCTTCTGTCTCCTGGATTTCCCTATTAGAGGGTAATTTTAAACTTCATGGTCAAAAGATGATTGCTGCAACTCCAGGCAGTGATTCTAAGTTCCAGGCAGAAAGAAATGGGAAGAGCAAAACGAGAAAGACAGAAACTTTACCTCAAGCCTTTACTTTTTCAATGCATTGAGGAAGTCCTTCCAAGAAATTGCACCTACATCTTACTGGCCAGAATAAAACTCCATCTGCAAGGGAATTTGAGTAGGTTGCTTTCCAACACTTGCATTGGAGAAAAGTAATAAAAACAATACTTAGAAAAGATGTTCAGTGAGCCAATCTACCCAATCACATATGCAGTATCTGCAGCAGAGGGTAAAAAATGATACGATAAGGATCTTATGGCTGCAGAAATAAATAGAAAGCTGGAGTGTCCAAGGTAATATCTCTCTGTTTAAAAAAAAGTATCTAAATGGCGTTGTACCTGTACCTGAGAGTTATAACTAGACCACTACCCTGCTTCCGTTTGAACCTCATTTTGTTTTTATCCTGATCAATATCCAAGAATTTCAGATGTGACAACTTTTGTTTTAACTCTATCTTGGACCAATACAATTCTCATTTAAAATGAGATCGGCTCAAGAGGGTGACTTCAAGGGCCAAACAACCTTTCAGCTCCATTCACTTTTAGTTTATGGGAATGATGGATTCTATGCCTGCCTTTCAAAGAGATGTTCTATCTGCAGATTATAGTTATTAGGTATTCATGAGCCCACTTTATAAGAGAAGTATCAATTAATGAATTATGGCTTATTGTTTTCTGGCTTAAAATACTCTTACCTTCTTCTCTGACTGGAAAAAAAAATGCTTCAAAATGCAACTCAAATGTTCTCTTCAATTTCTGCTAGCCTGACTAAAAGCTCTTTTCTTGGTACTCTGATAATACTTTGAATTATCTGTCATACTGCATTTAATCAAAATGCGTAGGAGGCAACTAAAATAATTTTTTTTTTTTTTTGAGACGGAGTTTCGCTCTTGTTACCCAGGCTGGAGTGCAATGGCACGATCTCGGCTCACTGCAGCCTCCACCTCCTGGGTTCAAGCAATTCTCCTGCCTCAGCCTCCTGAGTAGCTGGGATTACAGGCACGTGCCACCATGCCCAGGTAATTTTTTGTATTTTTAGTAGAGATGTGGGTTTCACCATGTTGACCAGGATGGTCTCGATCTCTTGACCTCGTGATCCACCCGCCTCGGCCTCCCAAAGTGCTGGGATTACAGGCTTGAGCCACCGCACCCGGCCTAAAATAATTCTTAGAGGGAAACATAACATTAAATTCTTATATTAGAAAGAATTGGTGGGGCGTGGTGCCTCCCTCTTATAATTCCAGCACTTTGGGAGGCTGAGGTGGGCAGATCACCTGAGGTCAAGAGTTTGAGACCAGCTTGGCTAACGTGGTGAAACCGGGTCTCTACTAGAAATACAAAATTTAGCCAGGTGTGGTAGCACACATCTGTAATCCCAGCTACTCAAGAGACTGAGCCAGGAGAATCACTTGAACTTGGCTGGAGGTTGCAGTGAGCTGAGATAGCTCACTGCACTCCAACGTGGGTGACAGTGTGAAACTCTGTCTCAAAAAAAAAAAAGGAAAAATTATGGTTTCAAATAAATTACATAAGCTTCTACCATAGGAAAGTAAGCGGAAAAACAACAAACCTAAGTAGGCAGAAGCAAAGAAGTAATAACTCGTAGAGATCAATGAAATAAAATGGGACGAATAATAGGGAATAGACAAACGATGAAACCAAAAGCTGATTCCTTAAAATTATTGCTAAAATTAATAAACTCTAGGTAAAATCATCAAAAGAAAAAGAGAGACCACACAGATTATCAGTATCACGAATGAATGAAGGGACATGGCAGACCCCACAGTATTCAAGAGTAATAAAATAATGTTATCAACAACTTCATGCTAACACATTCGATAACATGAAATCAACAGATTCCTTGAAAATCACAAACTATCCAATCTTATTCATGAATAAGTAAATATCCTGGCCGAGCATGATGACTCATGCCTGTAATCTCAGCACTTTGGGAGGACAAGGTGGGAGGATTGCTTGAGGCCAGGAGTTTGAGACCAGCACTGGCAACATAGTGAGACCCTATCTCTCCAAAAAATTAAAAACTAGCTGACCATGGTGACACATGCCTGTAGTCCCAGCTACTGAGGAAAGGCTAAGGCAGGAGGACTGCTTGAACCCAGGAGGTGGAGGCAGCAGGGAGCTATGATCGTGCCACTGCACTCCAGCCTGGGTGAGAGAGGGAGATCCCATCTCTAAAAATAAATAATTTAATTAATTAATTATCCCGAATAGCCTTATGTCTATTAAGGAAATTGAATTAGCAATTTATAAACGTTCACCAAAAAAATTACCAGGTCCAGGTGGATCCAATGGTAAATTATATCAAACATTTAAGGAAGAAATACCAATTCTACAATAACTGTTCCAGAAAATAGAAAAGGAGAAAATGTCCCAACTCATTCTACAATGGCATTATTACTCAGACCAATGAAGGCAAAAACGTGACAAGAATAACAAACTACCGGTCAATATCAATCATGAACATGAGTTAAAACTCTTTAACAAAACATTAACAGGTTGAATCTAGCAATATGTAAACATATCATAACTAAGAGGGTGTGAACTGGAGAAGGTAAAATTGCTTTAGCGTTTGGAAACCAGTCAATACAATTTACCACACGGTCATCCTCCAGTATCTGTGAAGGATTGGCTCTAGGACCTCTCTGCAGATATCAAAATCTGAGGATGTTCAAGTCCCTTATAAAAAATGGTGTGGTGATGCATAAAAACCTATGTACGTCCTCCTATATACCTGAAAAATCTCTACATTATTTATACTACCTAATACAATGTCAGTGCCATACAAATAATTGTTATACTAGTTGTTTTTTATTTATATTATCTGTATTGCTGTATTAGTATTTTTATTGGTTTCTTAAAAATATTTTTCATACACAGTTTGTTGAATCCAGAGATGTGAAACCTGCAGATTTAAAGGCTGACTGTATTAACAAACAAAAAAAAGAAAACTATGTGATAATCTTAATAGATGCCGAAAATGCTTTCCACAGATCCCAACATCCGTTCCAGATAAAAAGCCCTCACCAAACTAGGAAGAGAAAGAAACGTCTTTAAACTGATGAACAATGTCCATAAAAAGCCGATAACTAACATCATATTTAATGGTGAAAGACTGAATAGTTTTCCCCTAATATCAGGAATCAAGCAGGGATGTGGCTTTTGCCGTTTCCATTTCCCTTTGTACTGGAGTTCCTAGCCTCCATGCAATACGGTAAGCTTTATTCTTTATCCTACTTCATCGGCTTTCTTTTTTTCACTCCAAGGAAGGAATGTGGCCTCCACCTACCACAATTTTCTTCTCTATGATGTAATGTTTCCTTGAGGTAATTAGCTGGTTGAAATCAACTGTGCCAGCTGCCTCATTTAGGCATTTCAGAGATCAAGTAAACAAAGAAGAGGCTGTTCTCTAATAAATATTTGTTGAAGGAATTAATAAGAAGTGCCTTTCTATGGCTGGATTATTACAGCATGTTCTCATGCCTTTTCTCCTTTTAAGAAACCAAACCCTAGTCTTTCTAGGAAGAAAGAAAGGATGACTAATAATCTCAGGCTAATGAAAGATGCATCTACTCTGGAATTGCCTTCACATATACCTGATATTACATGCCACCCTGTGGGATAGCAAGCCGAACAAAATGAGAAGTCTGATGGAAGACTCAGAACAGAGACCAAAAAAGGTTTTCTCTATTTCAAAGAGTTACTTAATTCTTAATCAAGTCTAAAACTTTGACCGACCACACAATCTGCAGCTCAAACACCACACAGAAAATACTGGATCCGATTCTGTTCGGAGCAGTCAGCATGAAATGTAATGAAATTCAAAATAGACAGGATACACATGCTCCAGAGGGAAGTCATTAATACCCATGAATAATGATAAAGCAAAATACCATCTGCCAGCATAATGTGGCAAATCTTTTTAAAATTCCAATTAGCCTATAAACCAGAAACAGGGAGCAAATATGCTCCCTCTGCCATATGAGACCATGTGTCCTTGATGTCTCCATCACTTTATATGTAAACGAAAGTGTGGGTGATGGAAACATTACCCACAGATGAATATATTGTGGAGAATACATTCATTATTCTTTAGGACACAGGTGCTATGTATCTAACTGCGTGGAACCAAATGTTATAATCTGCTAATTAAGGCCACCTATGTATTTTCACATACGTCTTAATGGGAGGGGGTGAAAAATTGTGCCTGTTATAAATACAGTATATTAATTTTGCTATAACAATGTAGTTGGATTTAATCCTTACGTGTATTTAGAATGAGAGATAGTGAAGCATTTCTATCAATGTTATCCTAGGGAAAATTGCCTAGTTTATGATGGATTCAGATACTCTCAGTCATTTTCCTGAACTGCATTTTATGAAGCACATAGCTATTAAAATCGTAATACCCATTATTAGAACTGGTGTATTATACCCTGAAAAGAAATAGTTCTGATTATAAACATGTACAATAGTTCCACAGGCTGACTAGCTCATCACTCGTCTTTTGCAATATCTCAAGAAGCGAGCAACCTACTTCTGAGCACGGATGTTTTTCAGTTCCTCTTACTTTTCCCACGGTTTGTTGCGGTGTAAATGACACCGCCATCGGTCCATCGGTATATTTGCAGTTTCTAATCCTAGTGCTGTCAGTATTCAGTTACACGATTTTTAAAAAGTCATTTGTCTCAGGCTGTCTTGGTTTCTTCATCTATAAAATGTCTTCCCTCCTTTTGTAAAAATCAAAAAAAGGCTGTTGTAAAAATCAGAGAAGTCAATGTGAAAGAGTCTTTGAACAAGTTTTAAAATATTCTAAGAGTAGAAGTCATTTTTATTTTATCATAACTAGAGAAAGTATAAGGTAGGTGGAGTTGTCTGCATTGTCTTAAGAGCCAGAATTGTACATTTTAAAAGGACAAAATGATCCAAGCAAGCTTGGAGTACCCTTCGTTTCTGCTGTATTAGGCAGCTATTGTTTAATCAGCAGGGTTCTTGCTCCCACTGATCTGTGTCCCTCCTGGGGCTGGAACTGAGGTACAGCCGATATCCCACCTACGGCCAGCTCTTCGGAGGCTTTTATTTTACTTTATTTTAATTTTAAATTATTTTTCCCTAAGTTATTGGGGTAAGGTGGTATTTAGTTACCTGAGTAAATTCTTCAGTAGTGATTTGTGAGATTTGGGTGAACCCATCACCCCAGCAGTATACACTGGACCATATTTGTAGTCTTTTATCCCTCACCCCACTTCCACGCTTCCCCTCAAATCCCCAAAGTCCATAGTGTCATTCTTATGTCTTGGGGTCCTTACAGCTTAGCTCCCACATTTCAGTGAGAACATACGACGTTTGGTTTTCCATTCTTGAGTTACATCACTTAGAATAATAGTCTCCAATCTCATCCAAGTCACTGCAAATGCTATTAATTCATTCCTATTTATGGCTGCATGGTATTCCATCACGTGTGTGTGTGTGTGTGTGTGTGTGTGTGTGTGTGTGTGTGTGAGATATAGATAGATATAGATATAGATATAGATATAGATATAGATTCAGAGAGAGAGAGAGAGAGAGAGAGAGAGAGAGAGAGAGAGAGATCCCAGTTTCTTTATCCACTCATTGATTGATGGGCATTTGGGTTGCTTCTATGATTTTGCAATTGTGAATTGTACTTGTAAGCAAGTATCTTTTTCAAACAATGACTCCTTTTCCCCTGGGTAGTTATCCAGCAGTGGGATTGCAGGATCAAATGGTAGTTCTGCTTTCAGTTTTTTGAAGAATCTTAGCTGAGCACAATGGCTCATGCCTGTAATCCCAGCACTTTGGGAGGCCGAGGCAGGTGGATCACCTGAGGTCAAGAGTTCGAGACCAGCCTGGTCAACATGGTGAAACCCGTCTCAGCTAAAAATGAAAAAAATTAGCTAAGCATGGTGGCAAAAATTAGCTGTGATCCCAGCTACTTGGGAGGCTGAGTCAGGAGAATCGCTTGAACCCAGGAGGCAGAGGTTGCGGTAAGCCGTGATCGCACCACCGCACTCCAGCCTGGGTGACAGAGCAAGACTCCATCTCAAAAAGACAAAAAAAAAAAAAAAAAAAAAAAAAAAAGAATCTCCACACTGTTTTCCGTGGTGGCTGTACTAGTTTGCATTCCCGCCAGCAGTGCTGAAGTGTTCCCTGTTCACTGCATTCATGCCAACGTCTACTATTTTTTGATTTTTTTATTATGGCCGTTCTTGCAGGAGTAAGGTGGTATCACATTGTTGTTTTGATTTGCATTTCCCTGACCATTAGCGATGTTGAGCTTTTTTTCATATGTTTGTTGGCCATTTGTATATCTTCTTTTGAGAATTGTCTATTATGTCCTTAGCCCACTTTCTGATGGGGTTGTTTGTTTTTTCTTACTGATTTGTTTGAGTTCGTTGTAGATTCTGGATATTAGTCCTTTGTCAGATGAATAGATTGTGAAGATTTTCTCCCAGTCTGTGGGTTGTCTGTTTACTCTGTTGACTATTCCTTTTGCTGTGCAAGAGCTCTTTAGCTTAATTAAGTCCCAGCTATTTATCTTTGTTTTCATTGCATTTGCTCTTGGGTTTTTGGTCATGAAATCCTTGCCTAAGCCAATGTCTGGAAGTTTTTTTCCAAAGGCATCTTCTAGAATTGTTATAGTTTCAGGTCTTAGGCTTAAGTCCTTAGTCCATGTTGAGTTGATGTTTGTGTAAGGTGAGAGATGAGGATCCAGTTTCATTCTCCTACATGTGGCTAGCCAATGATCCCAGCACCATTCGTTGAAAACGGTGTCCTTTCCCCACTTTATATTTTTGTTTTCTTTGTCAAAGATCAGTTAACTGTAAGTATTTGGGTTTATCTCTGGGTTCTCTATTCTGTTCCATTGGTCTATGTGCCTATTTTCACACCAGTACCACACTGTTTTGGTGACTATGGCCTTATAGTATAGTTTGAAATCAGGTAGTGTGAGGCCTCCAGATTGGTTCTTTTTGCTCAGTCTTGCTTTGGCTATGTGGGCTCTTTTTTGGTTCCATATGAATTTTAGAATTGTTTTTTCTAATGCTGTCAAGAATGATAGTGGTATTCTGGTGGGGACTGTGTTGAATTTGTAGATTAGTTTTGGTGATATGGTCATTTCAAAACACTGATTCCTCCCATCCATTAGTATGAGATGTGTTTCCATTTGTTTGTTTTGTCTATGATTTCTTTCTGTTGTGTTTTGTAGTTTTCCTTGTAGAGGCCTTTCAACTCCTTTGTTAGGTATATTCCTTAGTTTTTTTGTTTGTTTGTTTTTTGCAGCTATTGTAAAGAGGCTTGAGTTCTTGATGTGATTCTCCACTTGGCAGCTGTTTGTGTATAGAAGAGCTACTAATGGCGGGGCAAAGGAGAAAATAAATAAAATAAATAAAATAAAAAAAGAGAAAAAGAAAAGCTACTGATTTGCATACATTAATCTTGTATCTGGAAACTTTGCTGCATTCTTTTATCAGTTTTAGGAGCTTTTTGAAGGAGTCCTTAGAGTTTTCAAAGTAAATGATCATATCATCAGCAAAGTGACTGTCTGACTTCCTCCTTGCTGATTTGGATACCCTTTTTTTTTTCTCTCTCTTGTCTGATTGCTCTAGCTAACACTTCCAGTACTGTGTTGAAGAGGAGTGGTGAGAGTGATTATCCTTCTTTTTCCAGTACTCAGCGGGAGTCCTTTCAACCTTTCCCCATTCAGTATTATGTTGGCTGTGGGTTTGTCATAGATCGCTTTTATTACGTTAAGGAATGCCCCTTGTATGCCGTTTTTGCTGAGAGTTTTAATCATAAAGCGATGCTGGACTTTGTCGAATGCTTTTTCTGCATCTATTGAGATGATCATGTGATTTTTGTTTTTAATTCTGTTTATGTGGTGTATCACATTTATTGACTCGCGTATGTTAAGCCATCCCTGCATGCCTGGTATGAAACCCACTTGATCATGGTCGATTATCTTTTTGGTGTTACTGGATTCAGTTAACTAGTATTTTGTTAAGGACTTTAGCACCTATGTTCATCAAGGATTTCAGTCTGTAGTTTTCTTTTTTGGTTGCATCCTTTGGTATTAGGGTGATCTTGGCTTCAGAGAATGAATTAGGGAGGATTCCTTCTTTCTCTATCTTGCGGAATAGTGTCAAAAGGATTGGTACCAATTCTTTGAATGTCTGGTAAAATTCGGCTTTGAATCCGTCTGGTCCTGGACTTTTTTGGTCGGAAATTTCTTAATTACCATTTCAATATCTCTACTTGTTATTGGTCTGCTCAGGGTATCTAATTCTTCCTGATTTAAGCAAGGAGGGTTGTATTTTTCCAGGAATTTATCCATCTTTTCTAGGTTTTCTAGTTTATGCGTGTAAAGGTACTATAGTAGCACTGACTGATCTTTTGTATTTCAGTGGTGTCAGTTGTGATAACTGCTGCTTCGTTTCTTAGTGAGGGTGTTTGGATTTTCTCTCTTATTTTCTTTGTTAATCTCACTAATGGTTTATTTTATTTATCTTTTCAAAGAATCAGCTTTTTTTCCCCGTTATCTTTTGCTTTTTTTTTTTTTTTTTTTTTTTTTTGGTTATAATTTCATTTAATTCTGCCCTGATCTTGGTTATTCTCCTTTCTTGCTCTGGGTTTAGGTTTGGTTTGTTCTTGTTTCTCTAGTTCCTTGTAGTGTGACTTTCAATGTTCTATTTGTGCTCTTTCAAACTTTTTGATGTAGGTGTTTAGGGCTATGAACTTTTCTTTTAGCACTGCCTTTGCTGTATCCCAGAGATTTTGATAGATTGTGTCATTATTGTCATTCAGTTTGAATAATCTTTAAATTTCCATCTTGATTTTTTTCCCAATGCTCATTCAGAAGCAGCTTTTTCCATGTATTTGCATGGTTTTGAAGGCTCCTTCTGGAGTTGATTTTCAGTTTTACTCCACTGTGGTCTGAGAGAGTACTTGATATAATTTCAATTTTATTAAATTTATTGAGGTTCATTTTATGGCCTATCATATGGTCTATCTTGGAGAAAGTTTCATACACTATTGAATAGCAGGTGTGCTCTGCAGTTGTTGGATGAAATGTTCTTGATATATCCGTTAGGTCCATTTGTTCCAAGGTACAGTTTAAATCCATTGTTTCTTTGTTGACTTTCTGTCTTGACCTGTCTAGTGTTGTCAATGGAATACTGAAGTCCCCCACTATTATTGTGTTGCTGTCTATCTCATTTCTTAGGTCTATTAGTAATTGTTTTATAAATTTGGGATCTCCAGTGTTAGGTATATATATATATATATGTTTAGGATTGTGCTATTTTCCTGTTGGACAAGGCCTTTTACCATTATATAATATCCCTCTTTGTCTCTTTTAACTGCTGTTGCTTTCAAGTTTGTCTTTTAGGATATAGGAATAGCTATCTTGCTCACTTTTGGTGTCCTTTTGCATAAGATGCCTTTTCCCACCCCTTTACTTTAAGTTTATGTGATTCCTTACGTGTTAGGTGAGTCTCCTGATGGCAGCCAATAGTTGGTTGGTGAGTTATTGTCCATTCTGGGGCTCTGTATCTTTTAAGTGGTGCATTTCGGTCATTTACATGTAATGTTAGTATTGAAAAGTGCGGTACATTTACTTTCATTGCTCTCTTTGTTGCCTTTGTGCTTTGGTTTTTTTGTTTTTGTTTTTTAGGTCCTGTGTGATTTACACTTTAAAGAGGTTCTGTTTTGATGTGTTTCCAGGATTTGTTTCAAGGTTTAGGGCTCCTTTTAGCAGCTCTTGAAGTGGTGGTTTGGTAATAGCAAATTCTCTCAGCATGTGTTTGTCTGAAAACAACTGTATCTTTCCTTCATAGATGATGCTTAGCTTCACGCTTCACTGGATACAAAATTCTTAGCTTATAAAATGTTTTGTTTGAAGAGGCTGAAGATAGTTCTCCATCCCTTCTAGCTTGTAGGGTTTCTGCTGAGAAATCTGCTGTTAATCTGATAGGTTTTTTCTTTACAGGTTACCTTGTGCTTCTGTCTCACAGCTCTTAAGATTCTTTCCTCGGTCTTAACTTTGGATAAACTGATACCAATGTGCCTAGGGGGAGATCTTTTTGTGGTGAATTTCCCAGATGTTCTTTGTGCCTCTTGTATTTGGCTATCTAGTATCTCACAAGGCTGGAGGTGTTTTCTTCTATTATTCCCCCAAATACGTTTTCCAAGCTTTTAAAATTGTTTTCGTACTCAGGAATACCAATTTTTCTTAGGTTTGATTGTTTAACATAATCCCAGATTTCTTGGAGATTTTGTTCATATTATCTTATTCATTTTTCTTTGTCTTTGTTGGATTGGGTAAATCTGAAGACCTTGTCTTTGAGCTCTGAAGTTCTTTCTTCTATGTGTTTGATTTTATTGCTGAGATTTTCCAGAGCATTTCACATTTCTAAAAGTATGTCCAAAGTTTCCTCAAATTTTTATTGTTTTTTTCTTTAAGCTGTCTATTTCCATGCTCTCTTCACTTCTTACATCATTTCTTTATTTCCTTGCATTGGGTTTCGACTTCTTCTGGTCCCTTCCTGATAAGCTTAATAACTAACTTGCTGGATTATTTTCCAAGTAAATCAGGGATTTCTTGAGTTTGGATCCATTGCTGGTGAACTATTGTGATTTTGTTGGGTGGGGGGGGGGTGTTGAAGAGCGTTGTTTTGTCATATTAACCAGGGTTGGTTTTCTGGTTCCTTCTCATTTGAGTAGGCTCTGTCTAGGGCTGAAGGCGGTTGTTCAGATTCCTTTGTCCCACAGGATGTTTCTTTGACATAGTACTCTCCCCTTTTTCCTATAGATGTGGCTTCCTACGAGCTGAACTATAGTGATTGTTTTCTCCCTCCTGGGTCTAACCACTGAGCGAGTCCACCCAGCTCCAGGCTGGCACTGGGGGTTGTCTGCACAGAGTTCTGTGATGTGAACTGTCTATAGGTTTCTCAGCCATGGATACCAGTGCTTGTTCCAGTGGAAGTGGTGGATAGTGCAATGGACTCCACGAGGGTCCTTAGTTTTGGTGGTTTAATGCTTTGTTTTTGTGTTAGTTGGCCTCCTGCCAGGAGGTGGCACCTCCCAGAAAGCATCAGCAGTAGTGGTGTATGGAGGAACCAGTGGTGGATAGGGCCCTAAACCCCCAAGATTATATGTCCTTTGTCTTATGCTACCAAGGTGGATAAGGAAGGCCCATCAGGCTGGGGTAGGGCTAGGACATATCTGAGCTCAGACTCTCCTTGGGCAGATCTTGCTGAGGCTGTTGTGGAGGATGGGGGCAAGCTTCCCAGGTCACTGGAGTTGTATACCTCAAAGGATTATGGCTGTCTCTGCTGAGCCATGCAGGTTGTCAGGGAAATGGGGGAAAACCAGCAGTCACAAGCCTCACCCAGCTCCCATGCAACCTGAAGGGCCTGTCCCACTCCCACCGTGTCCCTCCCCCAATAGCCCTGAGTCTGTTTCCAGGCGGAGGGCAAGATGGGCTTGAAAACTTGCCTGAGGCTATCCTCCTCCCAGCCGCAAGAGAAAAGGGCTTTAGTTCTTCCCCTGTCTGTTGTTAGATACAATGAACCCCAAATTTCTCTTCAAAGAATCAGTATGTCAATATATTCAGCTCTCTTATTCTTTAATTCTCCGTTTTAAAGTTTAACTTCCTTGTAGTTTCAGTAAACAACCTTTTCTACCAGTTCTAATCAGTAGTTCACATCTGTTCCCCCAGTTCTCTGCCCGACTCTGACTCATCCTGGTCACCTGTGCTGGTCACCTGCTTTAATCCCTGGTTACCTGCTCTGACCTGCCCAGAATGATCCTTCCTGCCAAACTACCCACCCCACCACTGCCAGTCCAGCTCATACCCCTACTCCCTTTAAAATAGCCAATTGGAATTAGACTAGACTGTGCAGTCTAACCCTAGCCAATAGGGGAACAACACAGCAGTAGGGGCCATCAAACATAAATACCCCTTCCCCTCCCTTGTCCATTGTTCCATGTGTGAGCTGCACCCTTCTATAGAAGTAAATTGCCTTGCTGAGGAAATTTGCATTCCAGTGCTACTTCTTTTGCAAGACCAAAAATTTATATATAACAATGTGAAGTCTGCATGCCCAATTTGCACCCTCCTCTGAGTTCTGGCCAGGAGGCTTCTCGCTCCATTCAAATTGTCACAAAGTTCAGCTAGAGAATCCCTTCCTCCTGTGGAGTTTTACCCCCTGCCCCTCTGGCCACCCTCTCAATGGATCCCTGTGGTGCCAGGCAGGAATAGGCTGCTTGGGGAACCAGTGAGCTCCCAGGGCCTTTCTGCTGCTTCCTCTGCCCCTAGATTTTGCTCGCCTCTCTAACTTGACTCAGCTCCAGGTAAAATCGGAAACTTCTCCTGCAAACACCCCTTCAGCTTCTCCAGTGGGGCTGTGCATTCAGGATAGGAAGGTCTCCTTTTCCCACTTCCACAGTTGGGGCACTCACAGTATTTGGGGTGTCTTCCCTGTCCTGCAGGAGCAGTCCACATCCTTCAGAGGGTCTGTGGGTCCTCTCAGCGTTGCTGGTTTGTTCTTGCAGTCAATCTGGAGCTAAAATTGACAATGCAAACCTCTGCATGCTGCTCTGTCTCGCACTGCAATCTAGTCCTGCCTCTCGCATGCCATGATCCTCTGAATCCCTCGTTGGAGGTTTAAGTCCAAGGAAGTATTCTTCCAGCTGCAGGCTATTTGAATTTGGATTAAGGAGTTATGTTGGAATAGGGTGCTATATTCCGATTATTAACAACATAATCAATTTTCATTATCTGTGAGTTCAAAATAAGGTGAGTTGGACCATTTTTTAAAAATTCCTAAAGTCACTTGCTTCAGCATGCTTCAGAACACAAAACCCACATTCTGTCACACTTACTACACTGTATTTCTTCAATCCTATTTTGAAGACCATGATTCCTGGGCAATGTGAGGTAAAGGAAACCAGAAAACTGCATGTAATCTGCAAAGCCAGTGATTCACATTCAGATGCTCAAGAACTTACGTAGCAATCCTATCTGATGACTTGAGCTCAATATCAATTAATTTTTTGCACACCCTTTGGCCTAGCAATTTGTAGAAATCCATTCTACAAAATGCTACTTATGTGTGCAAATATATATGTTGCAAAGATGTTCATGAAGCCATTTTAATAACAAAGAACTGGAAACTATTAATCCATTGTACAGGACCATGAATGCACAAATTATGGTACATTTACATAATGGGATCCTATGAAGCTAATAAAAAATGAGGGCAGGCTGGGCACAGTGGCTTATGTCTGTAATCCCAGCACTTTGGGAGGCTGAGGCAGGCAGATCACAAGGTCAGAAGTTTGAGACCAGCCTGCCCAACATGGCAAAACACTGTCTCTACTGAACATACAAAAAATTAGCCAGGCGTGGTGGCAGGCACCTATGATCCCAGCTACTCAGGAGGCTGAGGCAGGAGAATCACTTGAACCCAGGATGGGGAGGTAGCAGTGAGCCGGGATTGTGCCATTGCACTCCAGCCTAAGCAAGAGAGACTCTGTCTCAAAAAAAAAAAAAAAAAAAAAAAAAGTGGGTTGTCTGTCTCTATATGCTTTTCACAGAGATCTCTAAAACATGGCATTAAAAGAAATGTGTTCTGTGCTACGGGTGATGAGGCAGCCTGTGAGCCTGTGGACTGTGCGATGGGTGATGATGTAGGTTCATCAGGTGCAGCAAATGTGGAGAATGTTAGTGATGGGGAGGCTATGTGGGTGTGGGGGCAGAGGACACATGCGAAACCTCTGTGCCTTCTATTCCATTTTGCTGCAAACCTGCTTTAATAAAACTGCTTTAATAAATAGTCTATTTTAAAAAGAAAAAAAGCACATTACAAAGGATTATTTTAGATCCCATTTAGGTAAGCTATGAAGCAAAAGTAGATGTGTGTGTATGGGAGTATATATATGCAGATGCATAGAAGGAACTGGAAGGTTGAAAGAATACACACCAAGTGATGCAGCTGTGCCTCCTGGAAACCGGACAGCAACAGAAAGAAGACAGGGTGAAAAAAAGACTAACATTTTACTTCCTACACTTTTATGACAGTTGTACAGAGTAAATGCAGTCCTGTATTCCTTATGCAGGGGAAGAAAACACCACAGAATAAAGATGAACAATCAAAAAAGTGATGAGACCAAAGATGAGCCAAGTGCCAATCATCCTTAAGTCAAATACTGTGTTGTAGAACCATCTAGCCCAAATAAGGCCTTAGATATTCTATTCTTATTCTATTGGTTCATCAAAAGCCTAATATAGGTCAGATGTGGTGGCTCAAGCCTGTAATCCCAGCACTTCGGGAGGCTGAGGCAGGCAGACCACCTGAGGTCAGGAGTTTGAGATCAGCCTGGCCAACATGATGAAACCCCATCTCTATTTAAAATTTAAAAAATTAGCCAGGCATGGTGGCAGGCGCCTGTAATCCCAGCTACTCGGGAGGCTGAGGCAGGAGAATTGCTTGAACCCGGGAGGTAGAAGTTGCAGTCAGCTGAGATTGCACCATTGCACTCCAGCCTGGGTGACAAGAGAAAAATTCTGTTTCGAAAAAAAAAAAAAAAATTTTATAGCCTAATATAGAATCCTACAAATGTTGCTAAGAAAGTAAACTGAATAGGATTGCTTTAATTCTTATGATTAAACTCAAAACAAAAATGCTGGAACCTTAGTATAACTTTAAATTATATATCATTTATTGAAATATAAAGATCTTCATTTACACGTTTTAAAACAAAAACGTGAACAGGGGCATTTGTAATACATTTTGTATCGGTAGACCCTATCAAGTTAGTTCTTATCACACATTCACCACATTGCTGTTTTGGGAACATGTTAAGTATTTTTCTCTTTATTATTTCTAAAATATAAATTTTGGACATTCAAAAGTGCAACAGTTAATGTGCCTGTGGGGATTATCACAGTTAAAAAAAATATAAACAAAGGCAGTGATACAGCTTGTCATAAATGTTTTGGCAGTATTCTCCAAGTCTATATAGAAATACATATATACATATCGATGTATAACATCATTTTATCGTACGTCCCTCTTCACAAAAATAGGACCATTTTGTACAGATTGGCAGACCACATCTTAAGGACATCATTGATGTTTTTAAAAGTCACAAATTGTGTTTCTCAGGCCAGCTTTGATTGTCATCATAAAATTAGAAAATAGGAAAGTTTGGCAAATTTTCTTCTGGAGACTTTGCAGGAGGCCAAAAAGGAAACAAATCTGTAATTTGCTGAAAACACGCGCACACACACAAACACACACAACATGCAGTCATATACAAATTCAGGTGGGAGCATTTGTTAGGACTGGAAACTGCTGGTCTGAGAAGTTTCATCCCGCCTCATGATGTCATGCAAGCTCATGGCCATATCAAAATGCAAAGCACCAACAAAATAAGGCTATGCAAGGGAGAGTGAGCGGTAAACAGAATGCTTGAGCTGTGATTCTAGAAACACAAATGTATTTCAAGTCTAATTGGCTCTACAGAACCTAGTCAGGTTTTCCTTTTTGATTGGCCAATCTGGCTCAGTCTTTGCACTTACTATGAAAAAGGTGGATAAGAAAGTTAGGGCTTGCATTGAGATTATACCAGTAGGTAGTCAAGTGCTTTGTTATTGCTTCTGCATCTTCCAAAGCATCACCTGCCGATAGCACATACAGTGATTGCAGTAATCACAGCCCATGTTTCATTCATATGGTTTCAGCAATTAAGCAGTATTGCAAAGAATGCCAATGAACCCACACCAACCTGTTTGACGGTGTGGATAAGACGTGACAATTCCTCCTCCCATCTAAACCCAAATTATCAGTAAAACTTATTTTCTTTTTTTCACCAAAACACTGAGCTGGTTACAGAGACTTGGAACACTGAACTGCATAATTTTTGTACATGCTTTTCCTTGGTGGGGGACGGAGGAGGAGGTGGGAGATTGGAGATGGGACAAGTTCAGCTTCCCCATATGGTGGGAAGTAGCGTCTTTACTTTTGGAAAACCCGCCAAAACCAAACTCTGGCTTTCTCAGCCTCAGCTAAGACTGGAAAGTTAAATTAAGGGTCACAATTGCTAGCTAGATGGTGTTAAATGTCACTGACCTGAAGCCAAGGATTTAAATAGTAGGCTTCCTGTGTGGTTGAATTCCAACCCTGTTCTAAAGTTCAAATTATTTGTTTCCCATGGCAACTTCCTGAAACTTAAGTCAGTGTTTCTGAAAACTGGCCGATCAGAACAGCACGTGCAGCCTCTGCGAAACAATACCTTTATGGTCTCAAGTTTCAAACTCTTTCTTTTTTGGGTAAAGGGTGGAAGAAGGAGGCTGATGTCTGGGCATTCTTCTGATCGTTTTCAGGTTCACAGATTCAAAAAATATATAGACTGGGATTTGCTGAAGCTTTCACCAGGCACGAAGAAGAAGAAGAAGGAAAAAAAACCTCTGCAAATCCAGTCTTTTTGCTGATCGTTGTATTTTCCATTGGGTAATATAGATGAGAAGTCATGTTCAACACAGGTTTATGGCCCTACATGGAGAACTTTTAGGACTTTAGTTTTGTGGTTTCTAATCCCATTATTTCAGAGGGCAGTTAATTGTTTTTAATACCATGGATTGGGGAACCTATTCAGTACAGTTAAAAACTCTGACTTCCTGGACAACACTACTTTTACTTTGTTCTCTATGCTCAACTAAATTTAATTCACTAAAGCTATTACCATACTTTATAGAGAAACATGTTATTTAATATAAATGTCAAAAACTGTCAAACTTGTCACCTATGTAGTAAGGATTTTTTAAAATTGTGCTTTCTCTGGAGGGAAATCATGTTACATATTACACATTTAGCATTACTGATAACAGTAGTAGTATTATAAATGTAGATTACAATACGAAAATGAGTTGTCAGCCTTCTAAATGACCCAAATCTATTAAACAAGGTTGGTTAATTATTATTCTTGATTTCTTTAACACTAAAAAAAAAAAAAAAAAAAAAAAAAGTAAAATGTATAGTACCAGTACCTTTCAGGGTTCAAAAGTGGTTTTTCATGCACTTCACAAAAAAAGTTCAACAGCAGCTGATACCAGGTTTCAAAAGGGAAGTACATGGATGGATTGAGTGGTCTCTTCAGAAGTCCAAAGAAGATAGTTAATACAATCTACTAACACAGCCTTGGTTAGAGTTATTTACATAATTACAATGCTGAAGTTCTGTCGCAGAATAAATTGTGTCCATTGGACTCTCATCAATGCCCTTGAAACACAAAGTTCACCTTCTGTGGCCTATTATTCCCTTGTTCATCTATCTCCTAATTTCACACGCCACTGAGATGCTACTGAGGCATTACAAGAGGCAACGCTGAAAAAGTTCCTTTCAAAATATCCCATTTATTCACACGTAGAAGGCTCCCTGAGGCCCTTGGCTGGGAACTTCTCTTTAAACATCAACCAAGTCCTCCTCTCAACCTTTGCATTGCAATAAAGTGGTTTTCTGAATGGGATCCAGAGGTGGCCCCGGAAGTGAAAGAACCCCTCGAATCGTCAGTTACAGGAAGCTGTCTTCCACCAGGTCTGAAGAGTCTATGCCGATGTCGTCCATCATGTCGATGTCTTCAATGGTCTCGTCCTCTCTCTTGATGAAGGTGGAACTGCTGGAACCCGTCTCAATGGCACTCTCTTCAGAGGTCTGCGAGCTGGAGGACGGAGAGAAGAGCAAAGGTTACAAAGCTTCTCCTGCACAGAACTAGAACTAGAGTGTGGCCCCCCTCCCCCAGAGACAAAGGAAAGCCTTCGGCATTCAAAATCGGGCTGCAGAGTATGGCAGGATTCTGCCCCGGCCTGACAGGCTGTGCTAGGCCACATGGAAAACCAAGGTCCACCTGCCATTTTACACTTCAGCTTTCCTGCTTTTCTGCCGGGCCTTTCATCAGAGTTGCTGACCAGCTGCAACAATGTCTATTTTCCCTACTCAGTCCTAGTGGCAGAGAAAATAAGCAATGCCTGATCCAAAGACCCAGGAAGGCAGAGCAGAGGGGTGCGGTGAGCTGCAAGCTGTAGTCAGGCCTGTCAGGTGGTCTCCCGGAAGCCTCCTGAGATCCAAACTGTGTTCTTAGGCTCTCCTGCCACTTGCCTGGAATGGCCTCTTCCACTCTCTCTTGACAGCCAATGCCCCCCACATCTTGAAGGCCTCCTTATGTACTAGGGCAGTGGTTGAAAGGGGAGTTCTGGAGTCAAAAGGTCTTAGGTCTGGAATGGTCCCGTCACTTCCTAGCTGCGTGATGTCACTTACTTAACTTCAACTTCAACTGAGAAAGTTCATTTTCTGATGTGTCTAATTCTGCAGCTCAGCCTGCTGTCGCCCTAGGAAACTTCTGGGCACCTGTCTCATCATGTTATTTATTTCAATGTGACTTTCTAACTTTACTTAGAAGCAGAACCCTTTTACAACTGAAATAGTGCTGCAGTGAACATACACATGCATGTATCCTTATAATGGAATGATTTCTATTCCTTTGGATATATACCCCATAATGGGATTGAAGGGTCAGACAGCATTTCTGCCTCTAGGTCTTTGAGGCATTGCCACACTGTCTTCCACAACAGTTGAACTAATTTACACTCCAACCAACATTGTAAAAGCGTTCCTTTTTCTCCACAACCTCAACCAGTATCTGTGTTTTTTGACTTTTAAATAACAGCCATTCTGACAGGTGGGAGATGGTATCTCAGATCTTGTCCTTCTTTATTGATGCATAGCATTCTGTGGTGTATATATACTACATTTTCTTTATCCAGTCTACTGTCAATGAGCATTTAGGTTGATCTCATGTCTTTGTTATTGTGAATAGTGCTGCACTGAGCATATGTGTGCATGTTTTTATGGTAGAACGATTTATATTCCTTTGGTTATATACTCAATAATGGGATTGCTGGGTGGAATGGTAATTCTGCTTTAAGTGCTTTGAGAAATCACCACACTGCTTTCCACAGTAGCTGAACTAATTTGCACTCCAACAAGCAGTATATGAGTGTTCCCTTTTCTCCGCAACCTCATCAGCACCTGTTATTTTTTGACTTTTTAATAGTAACCATTCTGACTGGTGTGAGATAGTATCTCAATGTGGTTCTGATTTGCATTTCTCTAATGATCAGTGATGTTGACCATTTCTTCATGTTTGTTGGCTGCATGGATGTCTTCTTTTGAAAAGTGTCTGCTCACGTCCTCTGCCCACTTTTTAATGGAGTATGATAATATTTGAGGTAATTTGAATTTTAACTGGCTATCTGATGCCTTAACAATCTATTGTCCCTGTTTTGGGTGAGATAATGGCATTGTAGTTATTTTTAATAACCTTTTTAAATAATGTTATTATTCTTTAAAATGGAGCCCTTAACTTTAAGAGACACACACTGGAATACTTATGGACAAAATGATACGGTGCCTAGGATTTGCTTCCAAACAATCCAGAGGAGGCTGAGGAGACAGACTGGCCATGCATGCATCCAGGCTGGCAGACTGCATAGTTGTTGAACCTGGGTGATGGATACCAAACAGCTCACTATACTATGTGAATTGTACACATGTTAGAAACGTTCCATAATACCAAATTTAAAAGAAAGAAGAAATAAATCAGCCAGGGAGCAGTTGGCCACCACCCCCAGGATTCCAATTTGTTGTTTTGGGTGAGGCTTGTATATCAGCAGTTTTTAAATCTCTGCAGGTGATTCCAATTCACAGGTAGGGTGTAGCATCAAAGGACCCAGTCCTGCCTCTCTCCACTTTTTCTCTAGTTCAATGACTATTTAAGACAGGAAAAGCGCATAGGATCTCAATAATCACAGCTCTGTATCAATTTGATCGATTACCTAAGAACTTAGCTCAAAGATTTTCCACCAGTGAAGCACGTCCCCCTCCTCACAACTCACACACCCCTCCCCCAGCCCCAGGGGGAACATATCAGAATTATCTGGGAAGCATTTTCAAAACCACACAGATGTCCTGGGGATTCTGCAACTTGCTCCTGAGTACAGATTCACCACCCAGGAGTGCATCATTATCGGGTGCAATGGGTCCTCTCCTTTAGGGCCTGTTGGGGAGGGGAAAGGCGAGACCCCGAGGCTGCCCCCACTGCTACCTGTGTCTGTTCCTCTTGCCCAGGTCCTCCTCCTCGGGGACAGGGTCGATGTCAGGCAGAGGAATGATGTAGCCACTGTCAGCGCTCAGCCTCTGCTCATCCAGGCCACCCTCCCAGTCCTTCAGCTTGTCTTCCTCGTTTTTGTAGGTGACACCAACGTACGCGTTGTCTGAGTCCACACGCATGCGTGCCACGGCAGGATGGTCACTCTTCAGGAAGTCCAGGTGAATTTTTTCGTAACTCTATAAACAGTCATTGAACATATGGAATCAAGTGTTAATGACCAAACCTCAAAACTGAATAGAGACACTCAGAACTTAACTATTATTTAATGCTGCATGTTTCCAAACTACCTGGAAGATGTGGGACTTAGCTGAAGGAAAGTCATGTCAGAGAAATAGGACATGAAGAAGGGGCGACCAATGGTAAAGAGCTTCTGCTAGTGTCCTAAGACACCAACAGCCCCACTGGCTGGGCGCGGTGGCTCACACTTGTAATCCCAGCACTCTGGGAGGCTGAGGCGGGTGGATCATGAGGTCAGGAGTTTGACACCAGCCTGATCAACATGATGAAACCTGCCTCTACTAAAAAAAAAAAAATATATATATATATATACAAAAAAATTAGCCAGGTGTGGTGGTGCGTACCTGTAATCCCAGCTACTCAGGAGGCTGAGGCAAGAGAATTGCTTGAACCCAGGAGGTGGAAGTTGCAGTGAGCCAAGATCCCGTCACTGCACTTCAGCCTGGGTGACAGAGTGAGACTCTGTCTCAAAAAGAAAAAAGAAGATACCAACAGCCCCTTCTCTAAGTCAGTAGCTACAAACCATGTCCCCTCCCCATCCCTACCCAGGACCAGCAAGAACCCTTCTGGTCCCCATCACATCACCTCTCCAGAGCTTGGATGGGTCCCAGAGAGGCAGTGAGGACTTCCATTGGGTGGATAATACCTAAAGCCTTCATGATTGTTAAACATTGAAGAGGTCTAACATTGGATGTGAAAAGACCCTATTTTCAACAACAGTTTCAATCTCTTCCCACCAACACATTTCCACCAATCAGAGCATCTTTGACCAACCAATGGTTAATTTCCTCACTGCCTCCTCACCTGTGAAAGTTGCAGTGAGTGGGCAGTGAGATAATTAATAGACAGAAGTATTGAACTTCCAATTCAGCACACAATCTCTTAATGCCTCCTTGAGAAGAAGGAAGAGACATGATAAGTATAAAACGTCTACACAGGGACTAATCTGAGTCTCAGAAACTGAGGTTATGTCTGAGTTTTCCTCTCAATGCCTCAGCAGAAAGTTGCTCCATTCATTTACATATCCTGCTTGGTTCCATGAAATTACATTTGTTCCTTTGAACAATAATTCCTATTCCACAGAAAACCAGCTGTAGCCACAGATAACAGCTGAGGTTGTTGCTTCCAGTCAGCTGGTAAAAGCTAATTTCGCATGGATTTAAGCGTATTCAAATTAGCGATTTAATGGCCATGGATGCCCTGAGACTCCGAACTGCACACTAGCTTCTGATACTCAAACATCTGGATAATACAGTGCTTACAGGTGCTGCACATTTAAGATGAAAGGAGAGCCCCAGGCAAAGGGAGGGTTTCATTCATCATTGCTACTAGGGTTCTGTGGAGCACCGCCATGAAGCCCAACCACTGGATCACACAATCTTTTGCCTCTTTTGAAAATATTCCTCCAGAACTGCCAAACCGCACTGCCTACTGGCATAACTTCCAGCTTTATCCAGACCTTTGAACCCACCGTAATAGATCCAGACACACCTTTTTATATTGTCCAGGCAGCAGATTCTCTACAATCTCACTCAGGTGGTAAAAGGAGGGTCTCTTTTCCGGCTCACTGTTCCAGCATTTCACCATGATCTCATAGCTGGAGGGGCACAGAACTCAAGAGTGGGCACAGGGGGAAGTCTCAGGGCACCTCCCGCCCCCTAGCCCCACAGAGTATAACCACAGGCCCCCGGGATGGGAAGAGAGCTCACACTTCACTGGTAGCGTGGTCAGGCTTGGCCATCCGGTATCCACTCTTGATCTTATTGTAGAAAGTAGAATCCACCATCATGCCAGGGTAAGGGGTGCCACCTAAAAGCCAAACAATAAAACACGAGGACTAATAAATGCTCAGTGCATTTATTTACTTATCACTTGGCATGATTGAGCACTGTTAGAAAACCTTTCACATCCTAGAGCCTTGAAGCACTAATTTTTTCAAGAAAATTCAGTGTCGTCATCTCCTGGACTTCACAGACCAGCTCAAATCTTAAATTTAACTAGGACTTCAGGTTGGTCAAGTCCAAGTACCATCACAAAAATTCCACATCTTTAGAAACAAGCATTCAAGGGTTTTTCAATGTGTTTGACTATTGGATCAACACAAACAAAATAGAAAAGCAAGGAGAAATTCTGATTCATTAAAACCCAGAGAGACTTTTTATCAGGTATGCTCAAATAGCTAAAGCAAAAGTCAAAGCGAGGGCCTGAAACATTGATATAATTCTCTACTTTTGAGGGAACACGAGATTCCATTAAGCCACTGCCGGGTGGTGCATTGTGATCATGCACAGAGGGAGAACCAGGATGAAAAAGGAGACGGGGCAGGAAGACACACTTTCCTGTCACATCCTGATCACAGACAAATTCATGAAACATTTCACACTTTCAAAGCCAAGGCCAGGTCAAGTTCGGTTCCCTCTCTGAAGCCTTCCCACACTATTCCGGGACTCCTTTCTCTTTACTCAAGACTCGAATTACAATTTTAAATCAGCACCACACTGTTTATCCCTAAATGCGTAAGTCTCATCTCCCCAGATGAACCATCCAGAGGTCAGGGTTGTGGCTCATCCTTCTCTTAGGGACCTCACCTGGGCAGCCCAGGGCACCTGGATTGTTCAGCACCTGGGGACTGGCCAATGACAACCAAGAATGTAAGACCTGTCCTCCACATACCCATTTTCACCTGAGCATCAATCACCACTAGGTGAGGGAGGGCCCACTCTCCACAGGTGAATCCATGTGACCCAAAGCCCAAAATGAAAAAGTAGCTGGGACGTGAATGTCACTGGGGCCACTTCCAGTGGGAGGAAGTCACTCTGGCATAGCCCAGTGGAGAGGAGGCAGAGGCCGGGAGTCAGACACAACTCCCATCAAAGACCCCATCTCCATCTGCATGGGCCCATCTCAAACACAATAAGGCACAACGTGTGGTGTGAGAGGGCTGCAGCGTCCTGGGCTCACATCTGGTTATCTTAACACCATCTATATCCTGAAGCTTGAAAGAACACGTTTCCCTTCCAGGGGTGTTTCAGAACAGTCCAAACAAACAGAGATGTCAGGCCCATACCAAGGGAAAAGATCTCCCAGAGCAGAATGCCGTAAGACCAGACGTCACTCAGTGTGGTGTAGAGGTTGTCAAAGATGCTCTCAGGAGCCATCCACTTCACAGGCAGAAAGGTCTGCAAAGAGGGAGGAAGAGAGTTAAACCCACATCTACTCACTGATGATCTAGAGCAGTGGAAATGGAAAAGAGTTCACCCTGGACTATTAGTAACTAACTTGTGCTAATTATCCTGTCCTATGGGAGTGTCTCTTATATGTGTTTTGTTCATTGCTGAACTCTCGGTGCCTGGCATGTAGTAGGTGCTCAACAAATACTGGATAAATTATGAATGGTCAATATTGCCTTTTATGCCCTCCAAAGGAATAATATCCAAAAACATTAATCCTGAATTTTCACTCAAGAAGTGTAAGCCCTGAATGGGTTTCCTATTTTTAGGTATTCCTGCAAACAAAATTAAGAACAGATCCAGTGATGTATGAGCTGGTTACAGCTTTTGAGCTCTAATAAATAAATAGTAATTTTCCACCACTACAGAGAGCCGGATGTTCAGTTGACATTTGTAGGCTCTTTTGTGAAGCTGGTCCAACCTTCAGTATTTACACTGAAGATTGGACCAGCTTCACAAAAGAGCCTACAAATGGCTACTTTATAAACTGAAACAGATATATAAAGTAGCCACATACCACCCTTCAATCCTCTATGATTTCTGAGGAAATAAGAGATTCATACAAGTGGGAAATTAGCTCCACCAAAGTCTAGTGATTTGTTCCAAGTGTTTAAAGTTGTGTAGGAAGAGCCCCCCAGCTACAAGTCACAGCCACATGAGTACATGAATCACAGCCAACATGGACACAGGCCCATGTCTTTCCCTGGGTGGAAGCAGCAGTTGCAGTGAGCTATCTCACATCCAGTGCAGCGAGGTGATTTGGAATTGTACCTACAGGCAGCAGATGTCTCCCAAGCTGTGTCATCTGCTGAGAAGCGGAAGGCACGGGGAGAATGGCTCAAGAAAACAATAAAATGACTATCTTTAAGGAAACTCTGCCTCCAAGATACGTAAACGCAAAGGGTTTTAACATTTTAGGGATCACAGATGCCTTTCGAAAATGTGATAAAAGCTTAAAATCTAGAGACACCGTCCTTGGGAATGCATGCTCGTCCATGCATACATGCAACTGACATATTGATAGCTAACACTTGCCAGGTGCAGTGGCTCACACCTATTACCCCAGTATTTTGGGAGGCTGAGGCGAGTGGTTCACTTGAGGCCAGGAGTTCGAGACCAGCCTGAGCAACATGGCAAAACCCTGTCTCTACTAAAAATACAAAAATTAGCTGAGTATGGTGGGGCATGCCTGTAATCCCAGCTACTCGGGAGGCTGAGGCAGGAGAATCACTTCAACCTGGGAGGTGGAAGTTTGCAGTGAGCCAAGATTGCACCACTGCACTCCAGTCTGGGTAAGAGTGAGACTATGTCCAAAACAACAGAAAATAAATAAATAAATAAAATAGCTAACAGTTATTGAGTGCTGTTCCTATATGCCAGACACTGTCCTAAGCACTTCACACGAATTCACTGATGTAATCCCCACAACAACTCAACAAATAGCCACTATTATCACTTCCTACTACAGTCAGGGAGACCGAGGGGCAGAACAGTCGAGTATCTAGCCCCGAATCCAAATCAAGTAAGGGGTGGAGCTGGCACTCACACTGGGCAATCTGCTGCCACGGCTGTGTACTGACCCTTTGTAGTCTACTGATGTTTTTTAAAACAGGCACTGAATGTCTAGAAGCAACACCTGACTTCAGAGATTAAAATGAAGGAGGGTGCGCATGCCCAGTGAGGGAAGAGAGGACGTACGCTGCCTTTTGACACGTAGTTCGAGTCATGCATGATGTCTCTGGCCAGGCCAAAGTCACAGATCTTCACGATTTTTCCTTGTGCCAGGAGGACATTACGAGCAGCCAGATCCCGGTGGACACACTGCATGGAAAAGGAGGAAATGACTCCGGGTCAAGCCATCCGTGGCTGGACAGCATCACCCCTGCATGGTGGCACTTGGAGTTGCCTGCCTGGACATAAAGGACTGGACTTCCCCCCGGTTCTCACTCCACCCACTGCCAACAGAGAGAAAGCTCTAGAGAAGAATAGACGCTTGATGATGTTGGACTCCCTGCCCTGCGTAGGGAATGAAGGAGAGAGACAGGTAAGTGAGAGGCCCCTGTATTTAATGGCCTTTCCGAGATCTATCTCCTAGCATCTCCTTCCACACTCCGCTCACTCTGAACTCTGTGGCTCGGCCTAAAAATGTCTCTTTTCCTTGAACGTACATTTTTTGAGGCCAAAAACTCCATTCCTCGGGCAACTTGATAGGTGAAGCTCAACAAATCCAACAGAGTAAGGCCTTCTGAGTTATCATCTGAAAGGAGGTTTTTGACTTCTGAGTCTACAAAAAAGAAATTAAATGTATTGGTACTGGTAGGCAGCAAGAAATCACCAGGTTGCAGAGGCTTGCCCTAAGAACATATCCAAAAATATTTTCTTAATTTTCTTGTAGAATGTTTGGACTCCACAGGTATCACTATGCCAAAGTTCTATCTTAGAAAAGAGATATATAGGCCAGGCATGGTGGCTCATCCCTGTAATCCCAGCATTTTGGGAGGCCGAGGCAGGCAGGTTGCCTGAGGTCAGGAGTTTGAGATGAGTCTGGCCAACATGGTGAAACCTTGTCTCTACTAAAAATACAAAAAATTAGATGAGCGTGGTGGCTTGCACTTGTAATCCCAGCTACCTGGGAGGCTGAGACAGGGGAACTGCTTGAACCAGGGAGCTGGAGGTTGTAGTAAGCTGAGATCACACCATGGCACTCCAACTTGGGTGACAGAGCAAGACTGTCTCGAAAAGAAAAGAGATATATACACACAACCATGTATCTGGTTAAAAAATTATATGCATGCACACACACACACACACACACACACACACACACACACACACAGTGATATAGTTTGGATATATGTCCCCACCCAAATATCATGTTGAATTGTAATCTTCAGTATTGGAGGTGGGGCCTGGTGGGAGGTGACTAGATCATGGGGTTGAATTTCTCAAGAATGATTTAGCACCATCTACTTGGTGCTATCCTTGCAAAATCTGTCTATTTAAAACTGTGTGGCACCTCTCTCTCTCTCTCTCTTTCTCTCTCTCTCTTTCTCTCTCACTTGCTCCTGCTCTGGCCATATGATGTGCCTGCTCTCCCTTTACCTTCCACCATGATTGGAAGCTTCCTGAGGTCTCCCCAGAAGCAGATGCCTGCAGAGCCTGATAGCCTGCAGAACTGTGCATCAATGAACACTCATTTCTTCAAAAACTACCCAGTCTCAGGCATTTATAGCAATGCAAAAACAGCCTAATAGAGAAAATTGGTATCAAGAAATGGGGCATTGCTATAAAGATAACAGGGTAACAGGCAGAGCTCAGAAGAGTTTGGAGGGCTCACAAGAAGATAGAAAGATGAAGGAAAGTTTGGAACTTCTTAGAGACTGGACAAATGGTTGTGACCAAAATGCTGATAGTTATATGGACAATGAAATCCAGGCTGCCAAGGTCTCAGATGAAAATGAAGAATTTACTGGGAACTGGAATAAAGGTCACCCTTGTTAAGCCTCAGCAAAGAACTTGGCTGCACTATGTCCATGTTCTAGGAATATGTGGAAGTTTGAACTTCAGAGTGATGACATAGGGTATCTGGTGGAAGAAATTTCTAAGCAGCTAAGGGTTTAAGATATGGCCTGGCTGCTTCCAATAGCCTACACTCAGGTGCAGAAGCAAAGAAATGACTTGAAGTTGAAATTTATCTTTAAAAGAGAAGGTCACACATGTAATCCCAGCACTTTGGGAGGCTGAGGTGGGAGGAGTGCTTGAGTCAGGAGTTTGAACTAGTCTGGACAACATAGCAAGATTCCACCTCTTAAAAAAAATAGTAAAAGGAAGCAGAGGATAGAAGGTTGGAAAATGTGCAGCTTGGCCATGTGACAGAGAAAGAAAAAGCTTTTGGGGGAGAGAATTAAAGAGGACTGCTGAGCAACCACTTGCTAGAGAAATCTGCATAACTAAAAAGGAAGCAAAGGCTGACTGCCAAGACAATGGGGAAAAGGCCTTGAAGCCATTTTGGAGATTTTCATGGCAGCCCCTCCCATCACAGGTCAAGAGGCCTCGGAGGGAAGAATGGTTTCACGGGCCAGGCCGAGGGCCCACTGCCCTGTGTAGCCTCAAGACACTGCTCCCTGCATCCCTGCGACTCCAGCCCTAGCCGTGGTTCAAAGGAGCCCAGGTGCAGCTTGGGTTGCTGCTTCAGCCAGCGACAGCCTTGGCAGCTTCCACGTGGTGTTAAGTCTGTGGGTGCACAGAATGCAAGAGTTGAGGCTTGAGAGCCTCTGCCTAGATTTCAGATGATGTATATAAAAACCAGGGTGTCCAGGCAGCAGCATGCTGCAGGAGTAGAGCCCTCACAGAGAACCTCTAGGAAGGCAGTGCAGAGGGGAAATGTGGGGTTGGAGGCCCCACACAAAGTCTCCACTGGGGCACTGCCTAGTGGAGCTATGAGGGAAGGGTCACCATCCCCCATGAATGATAGATCTGCCATCAGCTTGCACTCTGCACCTGGAAAAACCACAGGCACTCAACACCAGCCCCTGAGAGCAGCTGCAGGGGCTAAACCCTGCAAAGCCACAGGGAATACTGCCCGTCCCTAGAGTTCCACCCCTTGCACTGGATATGGGATATGGAGTCAATGGAGATTATTTAGAGCTTTAAGCCCTGCTGTGTTCTGGGTTCTGCACTTGTTTGGGGCTTGTAGCCCCAATTTATCCCTTTGGGAATAGGAGTGCCTATAACCCCATTGTATCTTGGAAGTAAATAACTTGTTTTTTATTTTACAGGCTCACAGGTGGAACGGACTTGCCTAGTGTCAGATAAGACTTTGGACTTTAGGCCGGGCGCGGTGGCTCAAGCCTGTAATCCCAGCACTTTGGGAGGCTGGGGCAGGTGGATCACGAGGTCAAGAGATTGAGACCATCCTGGTCAACATGGTGAAACCCCGTCTTTACTAAAAATACAAAAAATTAGCTGGGCGTGGTGGCACGTGCCTGTAATCCCAGCTACTCGGGAGGCTGAGGCAGGAGAATTGCCTGAACCCAGGAGGCGGAGGTTGCGGTGAGCCGAGATCGCGCCATTGCACTCCAGCCTGGGTAACAAGAGCGAAACTCTGTCTCAGAAAAAAAAAAAAAAAAACGACTTCAGACTTTGAGTTCATGCCGGAATGAGTTAAGATTTGAGGGGACTATTGAGGAGGGATGATTATATTTTGAAATGTGAGAAGGGCATGAGATGTGGGAGGGTTCAGGGCCAATGTAATATGGTTTGAATATGTGTCTCTGCCCAAATCTCATGTTGAATTGTAATCTCCAGTATTGGAGGTGGGGACTGATGGGAGGTGATTGGATTGTGGGGACAGATTTCTTATGAATGATTTAGCACCATCCTTTTGGTGCTGTCCTGGCAATAGTAAGTGACTTCTTGTAAAATCTGGCTGTCTAAAAGTGTGTGACACCTCTCTCTTTTTCTCTCTCTTGCGTGCTCTTACTCTGGTCATGTGATGTGCTTGTACCCCTTTGCCTTCTGCCATGATTGGAAGTTTCATGAAGCCTCCCCAGAAGCTGAGCAGATCTACCAGCACCATGATTCCTGTAAAGCCTGCAGAACCATGAGCTAACTAAACCCCTTTCCCTTACAAATTACGCAGTCTCAAGTGTTTCTTTATAACAATGCAAGAACAGCCTAAACTACACACAAACATACACGCACACATAAAACACACAAACAGCCACAAAGAGCAATGTCACACACAATTTTTTTGTTTGCCTCCTAAATTTTTTTTTTCAACCGTAGTTAGCAAATCTTCTCAGTCACCTTTAAAATACACATACACATACATACACACATTAAAAATCTCCCATGATGAACATATATGGAGCACACATACAAGCTACGTGAAAAAGTAGCTTCTGGGAATTGCCTTATTTTCCTTTAAAAGCCACCTTCTTAGTCCTTTGCTTATAGTTTGTTAATAAAATCAACCGCCAATCACATGCGATAGCATCTAAGAGATCAGTGCCAATATGACTTTGCTTTGAGTTTCTTTGTTTGTAACTTGTTCACTTTCCCCAGTTAATCCCATCTGGAAGGGTCCCAGCGTTTTCGAGGAAGAAGGCAATTTAATCCACAAGTTCTCAATTCTTTTTGAAAAATGTTCAGGCAAGTGAAGAGTAGCTCCAGCCATTCACATTTTTTTCAGCTAGCCACAGAAGGCCAGAAAGCAGTGGTCTGCCTGCCAACAGGGCTTGGGCCTGAGGATGACTCAGGGTTCCTCTGACATCTCACGCCAAGTCCACCAGCCCAGGCTCGGAAGCAATGTAAACTATTTTTAACAATATGGGAGGGGAGAGGAAGCACTGGTTCCGATAACTCTCACTGGCTAATCTTTTAAAAGCGCTTGGAAGTTCACCCATTTGGCAATGAAAGGTGAATGGAACTTGGAACTGCAGAAATGGAAAATATTGTTGTGTACTGAGCTTTGCAAAACAAGCACATTCTGTTTTAAATGGATTGTACCTTTCACTGAAGAACCCTGAAAACATTCAGAGCACAACAATAATTTCCAAAACAATGTCCAGGGCAGCTCAACACTTTTTTGCATTGACTAATGGGAGGGCTCACACCCGAAAAGACAAGCTCACAGGACAAGCCGATGTCAGACTTCCAGCTCCAAGCCCGTGACAAGTCCAGGGCTCTGGAGGGGCCACCCTGAGCAGATGAGAAGTGGTCCATCTGGTCTAGGCATCAGCTAGACTCCCTGGAGTTTATAAATCAATTTCACCATGCCACATACTCGTGTGCTTGAAAAACAATTAGACCTACCTTCCGAGAACATTCAACAGAAACACTTAGCCAGAAAATACAACTGCAAATTATCTCTCTACTTTCATCACAAATTGAATGTTAGGAAAAGAAAAAGCAAGGGTTACTTCTAAAACTTTTAAGGGAAAAAACCAGCATGAGGAACCAACATAAAACTGCCAACTCGTAATTCTGCCAAGTGAGGGCATTGGAAAAACAAATCAAGCACCATATTTTCGTTAAAAAAGAAAAAGACATGTTAGCAACAAAAAAGGAAATTCATTATATCAGAATAAATAATTGTTTAAAAAATGTTTACCGCAGATACCAGGAAAATTCTTTAAAACTATTACATTTAAAGTTTACAAAATTTGTTACATTGTCTGCTTTTATTCTTTTCAATTTACAGGCCACGAACCTGGAAACATGTCACAGAACTGGTTGTGCAGACCTGCATTTAGAGACCACGTGGGCTGCCAGGTTCACTTATCATCCCTCTACACTTTCTCGTGAATACTTTAAGCATCAAATTAAACCACTGGACAGTACCAACACCCAGAGGGAGTATAGTCACTTTTACCTAACATGGATTTCTTCTTATATGAGGCTGGACGATCATAGAGTGATCTCTGGATGTCGGAATATTTAGAAACTTCTTTCCTTTCCAGCATGGGGACATACTGTGTAGTATCAGCTTGCTTCATATCCATGTAGTCACCATTGTTTTCAAAAGACAAAATAACATAGCTGTAAACACAGAAAGAGAAATCTTACCCAGGGTGCCCTTCTGAAGTGGTCATTCCACTTGCAGTAGATAATGATTTGGGGGGATCTACAATGTGCCGGGCACTGAGGTAGGCAGGGGAGCTAACTAGGTAAAAGCAAAACCAATTCACACCCTTCACCTGAGGTGATCTAGTCAAGGAGATGACCATTAATCACATAATCACACAAATACATGGATCACAGCAATCCCACTACTGGGTATCTACCCAGAGGAAAGGAAGTCATTATATGAAAGATACTTGCACACATGTGTTTATAGCAGCACAATTCGCAATTGCAAAAATGTGGAGCCAACCCCAAATGCCCATCAATCAAGGAGTGGACAAAGAAACAATGGGGTATGTGTATATATATGATGGAATACGACTCAGTCAAAATAAGTTATGAATTAAGAGCATTCACAGCAACCTGGATGGGATTAGACACTATTATTCTAAGTGAAGTAACTCAAGAATGGAAAACCAAACATCGTATATTCTGACTCCTAAGCGGGAGCTAAGCTATGAGGATGCAAAGGCATAAGAATGACACAATGGACTTGGGGACTCAGGGAAAAGGTCGAGGGGGTAGGGAGAAAAGACTACATATATGGTGAAATGTATATTACTCAAGTGATGGGTGCACCAAAATCTCACAAATCACCACTAAAGAATTTACTCATGTCATCAAATACCACCTGTTCCCCAAAAACCTAGGGAAATAAAAAATATTTTTAAAGAGGGGAAAAAAAAGAAATGTAAAAAAACAAAACAAAACAAATATACAGATCAACTCAAACTCAGATGTGCTGTGAAGGAAGAAAGGTTTCAATAGCCTGTAAGGAAAATGACTCCAACTGGGGATCAAGAAAGCACTTTTCAGAAGATGTAGAATGAATCCCATTGACAAAGATGGGAAAGACGAGGGGCGTATTTGTCATGGCACCTGGCACATACACAGGACTCCACAAATGTCAGCTGCCATGGTAACTATCACTCACTTGTTTTCAGAGCCAGTTCCCCGCACATCTTCGGCAGGAGCACGCACATCATGAAGAACTACACCTAGGACAGTGGGGCTGCACGCCCATGGACCTGTAAGTCCATTACACTTGAACTTTGAAGAATTCACTGCATTGAGTCTGCCATTATTCTTTCTCCGTTTTTCAACTTACAAGGCTTGGAACCTGGGCCACGTGGCCATGTGGCTTGGGCATACAATTCCTTCTACCCAATCAATGTAGCATCCATTTGGTGTCCACCAAGTTATTTATTATGAAGTGAATTCATTGTACTTTCTGATCTTATAGAACTTCCTATCTACAGAGCTCTTTACAGCCACTTTTAAGTTTCTACATTGGGGATCACTATCATGGGTGTCATTTATAGGTTCAGGTTCAGCAAGGACCTTGAGCTTCGAGATCCACAGAGAGTTCTCACAAGGTTCCAGAACTCAAGCGTCCCTGGCCAGAGCTCATTTGATAGGTCCTAAGCGGATCACATGTAAAGAGCAGAAGAGCTCCCAGAGTGATTCCATCCAACTCTCACTCCCATTCAAATCTATCAACAAGGCCTTCCCATGTGATATCCCAGTCCAAAACACCTGTTGACATCATGTATCTCTCTGCATGATCATGGAATGGCTGGGTAGGATGGTCTGACTCTAAATCTTGCCACCTTGGGCACTGAACCTGCAGACATGGAATCTATCAGGATATGGGTCTTTCCATGTTTGATGCCTGTAAGGTAATGATAGACAACAGCATCTCTCTTTGCACCCACCTCCGTGTGCTTTCATCAGCAGGGTTCAATCCAAAGATATCCAGCTCTTTCTTTGGCTTCTCTGGGTGGTGGCTCAGGAAGCTATCCCGATTCTTATGCAAATAGTTTACCAAATCTCCATAGAAGCAGTACTCTGTGATGATGTAGATGGGGCCTATGGAGACCAAAACCGTTAGGAGACTGGTATGAAAATGAAGAACAGAAAAGCCATGAATTGTCCTGCAGATCATATGGGGCAGAAAAAAACAAGACACCAAAAAAGTTTTTGTTTTTGTTTTTTAAAGCCATGGGCCGGGCACGGTGGCTCACACCTGTAATCCCAGCACTTTGGGAGGCCGAGGCAGGCAGATCACGAGGTCAGGAGATGGAGAGCATCCTGGCTAACACGGTGAAGCGCCTTCTCTAGCCTCTACTAAAAATACAAAAAATTAACCAGGCGCCTGTAGCGGCACATGCCTGTAGTCCCAGCTATTTGGGAGGCGGAGGCAGGAGAATCGCTGGAACCAGGAGGTGGAGGTTGTGGTGAGCCGAGATCATGGCACTACACTCCAGCAAGGGTGACAGAGTGAGATTCCGACTCAAAAAAAAAAAAAAAAAAAGCCATGAATGGCTATGACTGGACTGGCAACAGATGTTGCTCAGAAACAATGAGCTTCTATCAATTCAAGGGAACTGGTCAGCTCCATTCAAGGGACTTCTATTTCCTGGCACGTGCAGGGATGCAGAGTGGAGGATTTAAGCCTGATTGAACAGTTTTCGCAAACACACGTGTCCAGTGAAAGCCCTTACTCCAGGTCAGCGAGCCCACCTGACTTGGTGCAGGCTCCCAGCAAGTTTACAATGTTCAAATGTGGCCCCAGGTGAGTCATTATCTTCAGTTCAGACATGAGAGCTTGTTTTTCACTGGATCTGGCTGTGGCTGTTGAAGGAATAAATCACATATGAGTCCAGCTGGGCTACCAACTTCCCGTTCCCAGACTGAAAAAAAAGAACATGACTAATCCTGTGATTAGATATCATTCTATTAATCAAAAGTCTAAAAGAAGCAGATAGCTACTTGGCCTCAATGCTAATAACTAATTCCTAGCCTTTCTGGTAAAAAGAAGTCACTGGAAACAACAACTCTTAATTTTCCAACACATGGGCAAAGAGAGCAGTCTAACTAAATGTAATTGACAAAATTGTCTAAATACACATAAAACCTAGAGTCAGAAGAACCGGGACCTAGTCCTAAATGTCTTATTTACTAGCTGTATGATTTTGAGCAATTCCCTTAATATCACCATGCTCATAAAATCCCGAGAAAGGAGCACTTACGCTTTAACATCTTCACGGCAACCTTCATGACAGGCTGGGATCGGCTCAGTCCATAGGCTGTTCCTTCAACCACCTTCCCAAACGCTCCAGACCCCAACACCCGACCTGTGAGCAGGCAGAATCATTAACGCCCAAGAACTCCAGACGCCTCTTCAGCGTTCTGCAGGGAAGCCAGCTCTGCGGGTGGACAGCTGGGCGGGTGTCTCCCGTTTGGAGTAAGCATAATGACTCCTCCAAGTCACGGTGTCAAAAACAGAATTGAGCCCACAGGGAAGGAAATTAGCATAATTGCTTTTGCCAAATAACATTTGCAAAGGAAAGAAAACACAGAAGGGAGAAAGGAGGGTGCAGCCTTCCCCGGTGTGAGCGAGCGGTGTGACCTCTCTGCCTATCAGCTCCCCTGCGTGCAGGGCCAGCCCCTGGGATCCTCCACCTTCAGGGGCTCTCACCCAGAACCCCTGGTTCTCTCTTCTTTTGTTTTCCACATGCAAACAGGGGCATCTTTTGTCTTAGTAAATTCTTAGTCACTGGAAATACTTCGGTATTCAAAATATCACGGATTCCAAGGAGTGACTAAGTAAAAACTTCAGGCAGGGCTCAAGTCTCCCTGTTCCTTAGGAAGGCTACTCCACCAGGAGCTAACCAGGCCCGAGAGCACACTGAAGCTGCTGTTGCCACCCTGAAAGAGCTCACGGTCTGCGAGAACTGTTTCCCAAGGTGTCAGTCTCACCATGGATAGCCAAGCCAGGGAAAGACTCGGCTCATCAAAGACACTAACAGCCAACATTGCCTCTTATGCCTGTGTTACTGGAAATTGTACCTGGAAAGATATTGCTTTGCCAGCAATGTCTCTTGGTATAATGGAAATAGTGCCCTTCTCCCCACATTTTACTACTTAGTTTCACACTTGTTACCCAGGCTGTAGTGCAATGGTACGATCTTGGCTCACCACAACCTCCGCCTCCCAGGTTCAAGCAATTCTCCTGCCTCAGCCTCCCGAGTAGCTGGGGTTGGAGGCATGTACCACCATGCCAGGCTAATTTTGTATGTTTTAGTAGAGACGGGGTTTCTCCGTGTTGGTCAGGCTGGTCTCAAACTCCCGACCTCAGGTGATCCGCCCACCTTGGCCTCCCAAAGTGCTGGGATTACAGGCAGGAGCCGCTGTGCCTGGCCTATTTTACTACTTTTTTAACTCTCTAAGCTCCTCATCCCTTTTTGGGAAATAGGCAAGAAAATAAAGAATGCTTATAAGTATTTGAAATTGGGAGCAGTTCTCCTTGCCCACTGCCTAGACAGAGCGGATTTATCAAGGGAGGAGAACTGCAACGGAAAAAGTTCAATTCACACAAAGCCAGCTGTACAGGAGACTGGAATTTTATTATTACTCAAATCAGTGTCTCTGAAAACTGAGGGGATGGGGTTTTTAAGGATGATTTGGTGGGTACGGAGTGAAATGGGAGTGCTGATTGGTTGGGTCAAAGATGAGATCACAGGTAGCTGACCCTGGCCTCTTGCACTGAGTCAGTTCCTAGGTAGAGGCCACAAGATCAGATGTGACTGGTGTGGTGTCAGCTGGCGCATCGAAATACAGGGTCTCAAGCTGGGCGCAGTGGCTCAAGCCTGTAATCCCAGCACTTTGGGAGGCTGAGGCGGGTGGATCACGAGGTCAAGAGATCAAGACCATCCTGGTCAACATGGTGAAACCCCGTCTCTACTAAAAATACAAAAAATTAGCTGGGCATGGTGGCGCGTGCCTGTAATCCCAGCTACTCAGGAGGCTGAGGCAGGAGAATTGCCTGAACCCAGGAGGCGGAGGTTGCGGTGAGCCGAGATCGTGCCATTGCACTCCAGCCTGGGTAACAAGAGCAAAACTCCGTCTCAAAAAAAAAAAAAAAAAGAAATACAGGGCCTCTAAAAGATCTCAAGCTCTGACCTCAGGTTCTACAACAGTGATTCCTAAACTGTCCTTTCTAATCTTGTAGTTAATTTGTTAGTCTTGCAAAGGCAGTCTAGTTCCCAGGCAAGAAGAGGGTTTGTTTGGAGAAAGGGCTGTTCTTGTCTTCTTATCAAAGTCAAACTATAAACTCAGTTCCTCTCAAAGTCAGTTTGGCCTATGCCCAGGAAGGAATGAGGACAGCTTGGAAGCTAAAGCAAGATGGAGTTGGTTGGATCATATCTCATTCACTGTCATAATTTCCTCAGTTACAATTTTTGCAAAGGTGATTTCACTCCGGTGCCTTGCTCGATTTCAGTTTAACTCTCTAAGAAGATTTAAACTCTTCTGTATTTTGGAATGAAACAGGTGGATAATTAAAACCTGCATTTGGCATTCGTTAACATATATCCTGTTAGATTATTTATCTAACACAACCTCTACCTCTACTTTCATTTGCCTTTGTCTTGCTTTCATTCATTCGGAATGTGATTTAAAAAAGAAATATTCCCTTGGACTAAAACTTCACATACTTGGTCTCAGCCCAGGATTGAAATATTTGAAATACTTGTGATAAGTTGGCTTGCTTATTTTTACACATTTTGCCTTAAAATGTACCTATATGTTTATATTCCATATTCCAAGTATATAAAAAGGAATATCTAATGCATCTTCAGAATGTACAGAATCAAAATACATTTTTGCGGTTGTCCTCATTCATTTCTCAACTGCTCATTTTTAGTCACAGAAACTCATCTCATTTTCCATTTGTGCCATTTCTAAAGCAAAGCAGTTTTGGTGGGTATCTTTGCCAGCCCTCTTCATATTCTCTTCTCCCTTTGTAAAATTTTCTTTAACCATAATTTGTTATGGAATGAGATTTAAAAAAAATCACTGCAATGATCCAATTAACTCATTGTCAAGACGGAAATATATTTCTGAAAGCAAATTTCTATTGCTTGGTTCTTACTAAGCACAGGCTCAGATCTCCATTGTGCCAAGGCCTCTAAATTGTACAGCTGTGTGCCAGGGAAAAGGGAGTCTTGGGAGGTCACCCCCATGGAACTTACCAAGCACTAGTCCATCTCTTGGAAACTCCCATCTTGAGTCATAAGGCAGCTGCATCGGGTCCACATAAATATATTCATGTCCATCAGGGCTGATTGATTCAATGACCCTCCAGCGAATTTCATACCTCGGTTTCTATAAATGATCAGGACAGGTAACTGGTGAGTTACCAAAATTCCAGTGCACCAGAGCTTCACTGAAACAGCACAGTGACTGGACAAAGTAGAGTCCAACAACGATCACTCCACATATAAATAGTGAGCTCCTTCTCTGTGCCAAGCACTGAACTAGGTTGCTATTCTTCTTGTTACCATTGGCTTCAAAGATCTTTAGTTTTACGAGAAAATATCTACCTGTTTCCAAATGACGACCAGAACAATGAGTGAGATGATCACAATCACCAACAGCACCAGGACCGCAGCAGCCACCGTGAGTTCAGAACGCAGGGCTAGGTGACAAGAGAGAGAGGTACAATGGAGAGTTTCCTCGAGGACACGCAGGGCGGCAGCAAGGTAGTGTAGCTGTCTGAGCCAGGAATCTCTCATGCTGATGGGGAAGTGTGAGGGCTGCCTGGTTCGTTTTAAGGATAGGCAGTACCAACTCTCAAACATCTACACCCAGGAAACTACATCAACTCTTTCCTTATACAAGAAGGGGACAAAATTCAATCAGGAAAACTCAGTATTTTTTCTCCAAAGTTGCTCCAACAGTTACCTTGTGGACAGAATTAGAATAGGAATCATATCCATCCATAAAGATGGATAAATGCAGGTTGGGCACAGTGGCTCACACCTGTAATCTCAGCACTTTGGGAGGCTGAAGTGGGTGGATCACAGGTCAGGAGTTCGAGACCAGCCTCGCCTACAGAGTGAAATCCTGTCTCTACTAAAAATGCAAAAAAAAAATTAGCTGGGTGTGGTGTTATGTACCTGTAGTCCCAGCTACTCGGAAGGCTGAGGCAGGAGAATCACTTGAACCTGGGAGGCGGAGGTTGCAGTGAGCCAAGCCCATGCCATTGCACTCCAGCCTGGGTGACAGAGTGAAACTCCGTTAAAAAAAAAAAAAAAAGAAAAAAAAGACAGATAAATGCAACTGACAGCTACTATATAGGCAGAAACTTCTACTTCATATGCTTTATTATAAAGCTTATTTTTAAGTTGAATTTTGCTTATATTGCTTTTGTCTTCATCCATCTTTTAAGGAGCAACGAAGACAGAAGATCCTTCTTCCCCACACTCCATCTACATACACAGACATTCAAAGTAGAGACTGCAAATTATTAGACAAGCAAAATTATTAGACAAATTTATTAGATAAGCAAAATTATTAGACAAGCAAAATGTTGAGGGGCCTTTGCAAGATGTGGTTTTGGATCTGAATCTAAAACAAAGTCCCAGGTAGAGGTTGCAGTAAGCCAAGATCATGCCACTGCACTCCAGCCTGGGCAACAGAGCAAGACTCTGCTCCAAAAATAAAACAAAGTCCCAGATGCCTTTAACGGCATTCATAACTGAACTTCTTCCTTGGGACCTTCATTCCTATATGACCCTATCTGAGATTCAAGGTTCCATGGGATGGTGGGGAGATGGGGCTCAGCTGATGAGTCATCCCGACTGTTGAGCAACTCACTGGGAGCTACGAGCTTCAGCTCTCGGTTCTCAGCACCAAGGAGATTCTTAGCCAGGCATCGCACCGCAATGGTCTCCTCCACTTTGGCGAAAGTCACACGGCCCTCCACGGTACTCCTGCCTCGGGGATGGACCTCCGTGATGATGTTTGAGACATTGTTGGCCAAAATCGTCCACGAAGTTTCATTATTACATCTAGAGAGAAAAAGGGCCTAAGTATAGGGCCAATTCCTGAAAGTCATGGTGATGAGTGCAGCATGGGAACCCTCTAAGATGGCAAGAGGTTAGATGGGACCTGGTCTACATTTCAGGGCTTTACATGCTGACTTATTTCACATGCAAATGAACATTAAAACTTGTTTGCACATGCTCAAGAGGGAATAACTCACACATGAACAACTGAAAGCTAACTGTTTACAGAGCAGGTAGGGATAAACAAGTTTAATAAAATATGGCGACCATTCCCCAGTCTCGAACCTATAAGCAAACTGAACAGTTCAATTTCAACCATATTTAATGGTCTCAATCTCTCACCCCTTCAAAATGGCCTGGAGCCTTCCCTTCTCACCACCCACACTGGGAAGAGCCCCTAAGGTTGTGGCAATCCTCGGATTGAGTTATAAAACCTAGATTCCTGCTCCATGCTGGAATCTTCTAGAAACTCCAGTCAACATCCTAGTCCGTCCTTAGCCCTAGGTTAAGACAAGGAGTCTCCATCTAGAGGAAGAAGCAACTGAGGCTTCTGAACATAACCAGTTACCACGGATGAAGTGTAAACACAGCACTTATGTGCCCATTTAAGAAGGCTGAGGACTCTGGGAGGGAGGAAGGACTGGCGAATTAACCCACCAAACAGCGGGTGGGCAGATGAGGGACCAAGCAGTCACATTTATGTTTACATGCAGTCCAGCCACCAAACAAAGTTCACCAAGTAAGAAATGTGAGCCAGGGTAGTAGAAATCTCCTTAGGACAGTGGTTCTTAAAATTCATCTTTTTTTTTCAAATTGGAGACATTTTGAAGGTCTAATGAAAGCCATGGACCTTCTCTTTACAGCTATTCGTGACAAAAGATACATACCCTGAAGCTATCATACCCAAAACCCTATCTTACAGTCAATAAGTAAAATGTATTTGACATCATCCGAGTCAAGGGAGAAAGATTCTGACCACAAAAGAAGACACATCTGTTTTCCATACTTCTTAATATCCTTGCAAATCATCCACTCAATATCAGGAAGCGGTGTGCCTTCAGCCATGCACCTCACTGTCTGACCCCCAGTTGAGCCATGGTGATCATCAACCAAGTCCAGAATGGATGAAGGAACTGCAAGAGGCAGAAAGAAGTCAGAATGGAAGAGTTCGTGTCCCAGTACATGTGAGACCACAAAACGGAATATGAGTTCACAACTCATCCACGTGCCATTCAAACTACTCCAGCGGGGCTGAAACCAGTTGTACAAGTAACACTCCAGTGTAGACAGACCCACTTGGTTAGCAGCATTTTCACAGTTTTGGGGTTTTGAGATTTATGCCTGTGATGTTTTAAACCTGGAGTGAAGAAAGCAAAAAGTCCTTGGGCGTGATGGCTCACACCTGTAGCCACAGCCACTTGGGAGGCTGAGGTGGAAGAGACTCATTTGAACCTAGGAGTTTGAGGCAAGCATGGGCAACGTGGTGAGAAGAAAGAAAAAAAGGAAAGAAAAGAGAAGAGAGGAGAGGGAAAAGAAAGGAAGAAAGAAAAGGAAAGGAAAGGAAGAAAGAAAGAGAAAGAAAGAAAGAAAGAAAGCAGAGGGAAAGCGAACAAAAGGCAGGCAGGCAGGCAGGAAGGAAGGAAGAGAGGGAGGAAGGGAGGGAGCGAAGGAAGGAGGGAAGGAAAAGAAGAGAAGGAGAGAGGGGGCCGGGCGCGGTGGCTCAAGCCTGTAATCCCAGCACTTTGGGAGGCCGAGGCAGGTGGATCACGAGGTCAAGAGATCGAGACCATCCTGGTCAACATGGTGAAACCCCGTCTCTACTAAAAATACAAAAAATCAGCTGGGCATGGTGGCTCGTGCCTGTAATCCCAGCTACTCAGGAGGCTGAGGCAAGAGAATTGCCTGAACCCAGGAGGCGGAGGTTGCGGTGAGCCGAGATCGCGCCATTGCACTCCAGCCTGGGTAACAAGAGCGAAACTCCGTCTCAAAAAAAAAAAAAAAAAGAAGGAGGGAGGGAAGGAAGGAAGGTAGGAAGGAAAGAAGGAAGGAAGGAAGTGAGGAGGTAGGTAGATAGGTAGGAGGGAGATAGGTGAGGAAGGAGATAGGCAGAGAGGGAGGGAAAGTCCCTGGTTACTTGGCTTGAAAGGCAAGGAGGTTCTTAACACTACATTACAGCTTAGGATTCAATTAATGGATTCAGCTAAAGTATAATCTAAAACAGCATTTACCAAAATGCATCTGTGGTATGTTATTATGTTTTGGGTTTTGTTTGTTTGTTTTTTGAGACAAAGTCTCACTCTGTCGCCCAGGCTGGAGTGCAGTGGTGCGATCTCTGCTCACTGCAACTTCCACCTCCCAGGTTCAAGTGATTCTCCTGCCTCAGCCTCCTGAGTAGCTGAAACTACAGGCATCTTTCACTATGCCCAACTAATTTTTGTATTTTTAGTAGAGATGGGGTTTCACCATGTTGGCCAAGGTGGTCTCGATCTCCTGACCTTGTGATCCACCCATCTCAGCATGCCAAAGTGCTGGGATTACAGGTGTGAGCCACTACGCCCGGCCTGTTATTAGGTTTTAAAGATTCTTTTCTCAATCTGTGGTGAAATGAATTAGAGATACGATGATACTTGTATCACAGGTTTTACTGTGAGGATCACATGAGCACACCTCAAACAGCATCTGGCAGATGGCCGGGACTCAGGATAGTTGCTGAGCCCGAATATAAAGGGACCACTGTACAATGTCTACACGGAAAATCTGTAACAAAACTCTCCAGAACAATCTAAGGTCATCTGGACCAAAAAGTAACACTTCTCTCCTCTCAGATCTGGAGATGCCATATTGAGAAGTGAGTCCTGAGCAAGTCGGTGGAGGCCAGATGTGGTGGCTCACACCAGTAATCCCAGCACTTTGAGAGGCCGAAGTGGGAGGATAGCTTGAACCCAGGAGACCAGCCTGGGCAACATGGCAAGACCCCATCTCTCCATAAAGAAAGAAAGCTAGTGGAGCCTAGGGATTCCCTTCTTATTCTGGAGTAACCCAGAACTTCCCAGAAATACCTGAATTCATGATTCCAGCACAAGTATCCCTGATATGTGACATCTACAGACACTGCTTCTCCCCCAAATGTTGCTTTTCTTCTATGACTTGGGAGAAAAGTGTCAGACTTTCCTTGGAAGACACTCATCTATACAGCTAGCATTATCTTTATGCTCCCTTTACATACCTTGAGTTAACAGTTCAAAAGTATAGCTCTTCACATCATCTTCATTTTGAACTACAATAGTATAATGGCCACTGTCTTCTTCCTTAGCACGGATCAGCTTTAATTGGCTTCGATACCTTTTAAAAGAAGGATTTTGTTTCAACAAGCAGTAGCTAAGTAAGTTCCAATCATTTAAGCAATTGTACTCTTCAATTTCAGTTTTATTTTTACTTTAAAAAGTAAAGTCGTCTTTTTTTTTTTTTTTTTCTTGTCCATATCATCTCTTTTCTGGAATTCTCAATATACAGCGCACACACTGACGGTCTGGATCATAAACACAATTCTTACAAGAGAAAACCAGACCTTCAGAGATGAGCAATGGCCTTCTCCAAGAGCTATCAGTTCAGCCAGGGCCTGACTTCTGAATGAATAAGCACAGCTCACCAGCTTTTCTTTAAAAACAAAAAACCTTTTATGGCCGGGCGCGGTGGCTCAAGCCTGTAATCCCAGCACTTTGGGAGGCCGAGGCGGGTGGATCACAAGGTCAAGAGATCGAGACCATCCAGGTCAACATGGTGAAACCCTGTCTCTACTAAAAATACAAAAAAAAAAAATAGCTGGGCATGGTGGCGCGTGCCTGTAATCCCAGCTACTCAGGAGGCTGAGGCAGGAGAATTGCCTGAACCCAGGAGGCGGAGGTTGCGGTGAGCCGAGATTGCGCCATCGCACTCCAGCCTGGGTAACAAGAGCGAAACTCCGTCTCAAAAAAAAAAAATAAATAAAAATAAAAACCTTTTATTTTTACCTTAAAAAAAAAAAGATACTTGCTTCCCCTAAATCTCCATCATTTAGGTGGTTCAGCCAAACAATGGAATACCACTGGAGGATAGAATGAGGATATTTTCTACCTATTGGTATGGAGAGATCTCAGGATGTAACATTCCTACTTGCTTGTATTTTGCTTAAAGAAACTCTGGAAGGCTTCATAAGAACATGATAAAACTAATACAGGTGTATCCCTGTGGGGAGGAGGGAAGAACTGAGTAGTTGGGAACCGGGGTACAGTGAGGCTACTTACAATGCACTCTCTTTATGCTTGATTGTTTTTCAAGCATGGGATTCTATCACCTATTTAAAAAAATTATAGGCTGGGTTCAGTGACTCATGCCTGTAATCCCAGCACTTTGGGAGGTCGATGCAGGCAGATTACTTGAGGTCAGGAGTTTGAGATCAGCCTGACCAACATGGTAACACTCCCATCTCTACTAAAAATACAAAAAAAAAAAAAAAAAAAAAAAACAAAATTAGCCAGGGATGGTGGTATATCCCTGTAATCCCAGCTCCTCAGGAGGCTGAGGTTGAAGAATAGTTTGAACTCAGGAGGTGGAGGTTGCAGCAGGCCAAGATATCTCACCACTGCACTCCAGTCTGGGCAACAGAGTGAGACTCTGTCTCAAAAAAAAAAAAAAAAAAAAAGAAAAAGAAAAAGTTAGAAAATATGCCTCTTCATACTTTATTAAAGAGAAGCTTCCCCAAAAATATTTTACTTGGACTATGAATGACATCAGGTTGTATGTGTGTGTGCATGTGTGTGTGTAAACACAGTATGTGTCCATTTGATTGTCTTTCATCAGTGTGGAAAAGCAGCTGGAACAGAGACGAAAAGCACTGGTTATGGAGTAAGAAGGTTATCAGGTATTATCACAGTTCTCCATGCCTCAGTTTCCTTGTATGTAAAATGTGATAACTGTACACATAGCACAGAGTCATCGTGAGAGTTAGTGAAAGGAGATTGTATGTGTGAAAGCATTTCATCGACTCCAAAACACTTTGCAAATGCTGAGGCACTCAGACCTGTGAAGAGAGCAGGCTGGGCCATACTGGGTGTGCTGCAGGACTGGATTTCCTTAGAGAGTCCCCGAGGGCACCCTGGGATGCTGATTACCAGATTCTTCTCTGCTGTTTGTTGTCTACACTTCTTTGGCCAAGAAAACCAGTAGGTTCACTAGTTTTAAGCTCCAGGAAGCCAGATCCCTCATCTACCATGTTTATCTTTGTATTCACTGGCTTGTAATAGGAACTAAAAAATACGTGTTGAAGAATCCTTGAACCATTAAAAAGGAAAGGCATCTTTCCAGAACCATGCAGTTGGTGAGTCTATCCTGCCACTGCTATTGGTTATGGCTTGCAGACAGTGCTCACATGTGGAAATTCACTCAGGGTGGTGACCCCGACAGTGGTGCCCAACTGGGGCGATCCCAACACTCACACACGTGTTGGAGGTATTAGCCGTACCAGGGTCACCCTATTCCTCTCTGGCTTCACAGCCTCGTGGAAGTTCCTTGTGGGAAGCTGACTTCCTCGTTGGGCACGTTCATTTTGTGGCATCAGAAACCCATCCAGATTCAGCCTCCCACTTCATTTTTCCTTTACTGTTCTATAGAGGTTGTAAAATTCCATTTTCTCAGACACTGCTTCTCAATTACACGTGGAATTTAGTTCAGAAAGAAAAAAGCAAATCCTGAGGTGAACTGAACTGATGAGAAAGGCTCTGTTCTTCCTCCTGCTGAAGGCTTGAAACATAGGACTGACTTTGTCTTTCTGAGATCATTTCTGACAAAAGTATAGGGCTGATTAGCTGGGTGCTGCATCATGTACCTTCTGACTCCTGGATTCTAATCACAGCTTAAAACCTCAAGAGAACCTCAAGATATTATCTGATCCAATTCTTTGCCTTGAAGGAGATGAGGTATTGTTTATCCTACATTGCAGTTGAGGAAACTGAGGATGTGGGGTGACTCACTCAAAATTCCACCACCAGGTAAGAGCTAAGAGCAATCTACCATTCTGATTAAAAGGCAGGGATCTAAGCGACTCACTCACTGCACATCTCTCTCCTGACTAAATTTAGTCAGGCTCTACTCTTCTTTCCTGTAGAGTCCTCAGTTAGGGCAAATGCATTCCATATTAAGCCTATGATGTTTACGTTCATGTAAGGTGGTGTGATAACTGCCTTATGGGTGTAATCACCACACATGTCTACCTGCAATATGGATCATGAACATCAGGAAATATATTCAATCTATTTGATCCTAGTGAGTCCAGTTTTCCTTCCTTTCTTCTACCATAGCTAAATCCAGTGACCTGTCTTTCCCTGGGGGCCAGAGCTTTTAGTTCTTTTTCCTCATCTTCTCTTTAAATACTTACCAGCGTACTGATACCATATTGCAATGTTATCATTAAAGGGATGCGATTTTGAGCATCTCTTAACCAGATTGCTACATCTTCTAGAGTGACTTTGGGTCTGCGTTGTAAGATATACACAACATACACAAACCTCAGTCCACCTCTGATGCACACTAAAAAAAAAAAAAAAAAAAGGAATACTTGGGCAGAGTGTTTCTTTACCTTGTTTCCTGAATCTTTTCCACATCAGTGGTGATCTCGGTGAGATTTTCGATCAGAGTCAGGTTGTTTTTCAGCCAGGATATCCTGGGAGTTGGGTAGGCCTGTACCTCTACGACAAAATTTTTGACTTCATGCAGGTTGACAGCTTCCAACTGGCTGAAGTTGGGTTTGATCTCAATGAAGCCTTTCTCTGTACAGGGAAGAGTTTCCATTAAATAATGATTACCATAGATGGATCCCGAGCAGCATGGATGACTGACATTTTAGAAAGCGGAATGTACCATGGACAGAAATAGTGACTTTCTTCATTTCTTTGACCTCCCTGGTAGCCTGGCGGGCAGCACATTCGTAATCTCCACTGTCTTTCACCGTGGCCTCGGGGACCGTCAAAGTGTACACCAATTTGATGGATGGGACTTTGATTTCTTCAAGCATTGTGATGCCTTTGCCTTTCTACAGCAAAAGGGGAAGAAAATCGACTTTTAAAAAGCTCGCTCCTAGGAGTGAACTCTAAGGTAAACTATGGACTCCGGGTGATACGGTTGTGAAAATGGAGGTTCATCAGTTACAACCAATGGAAGGTGGGGATATTGACAAGGGGATAGGCTATGCCTGTTTGGGAGCAGGGGACACATGGGAAATCTCTGTAATTTTGCTGTAAACCTAAAACTGATCTAAAAGGTAAAACCTAAAGAAAAAAACTAGCTGCTTAGAAAATCATGAGATTTTTTATTTTGTTTTTGTTTTCAATTTTTTTAGAGACAGAATCTCGCTCTGCTGCCCAGGCTGGAATCCAGTGGCATAATCATGGCTAACTGCAGCCTCAACCTCCTGGGCTCAAGTGATCCTCCCACCCTTCCAGTCTCCCAAGTAGCTTGGATTACAGGCTCATGCCACCACAACTGGCTAATTTAAAAAAATTTTTTGTAGAGATGGAGTCTTGATACATTGCCCAGGCTGATCTCAAACTCCTGGCCTCAAGTGACTCTCCTGCCTCAGCCTCCCAAAGTATTGGGATTACAGGCATGAACTACCACACCCGGCCCATGTTTTAAAAGGTTAGTTAATGACACATATAAGGTGTTTGTGCTATACTGCTGAAGGATGAAGAATGTAACAAACTATTGTTTAAAGAATAACACCTATTAATTATTCAATGTTTATCTATGAATAAGAAATATTTAAAAACTTTATCTCAGTCAAGTTCATAGGCTCACATGTGTAATCCCAGCATTTTGGAAGGCCAAGGTGGGAGGATCACTTAAGCCCAGGAGTCTGAAACCAGCCTGGGCAATGTAGTGAGATCCCCATTTCTACAAAGAAAAATAAATAAATAGAAATAAAAAACAAAAGCTTTATCTCCCTAAAATATAAACAGTGGTGCTCTGGGAAGTGGCTTTTCCTTTGTCTCTCCATATTTTACAAAGTTTCTGCAATAAACCTGCATTACTTTTACAATCAGAAAAGACATATTGTATAAAATGACACTTTGACTATATATTTGTGAGCCAAATAGCATGTACTTTGATTTGGAAAAAAAGTTTCTGTCTCCCATAAACAAAATGCAGTGTATTATGTGTTAAAAATTAAAGGCAGTCAAGTATGAACAGAAGAACCAAATCACTTCCTGTTTCAGGTAAGATGCATTTGTTGGACTACAAATGTCCCTTCATGGTGTGAAGCTTGTAAACAATAGTGAAAATGTCCAACTTCCAATCAGGGCATTTTCAGGGACGAATGAAGAGCGGCGGGGGAGATAAACGAATAAAAGGAGGGAGATCAATAAATAGAAGGAGAGAAAGATGTCAAGTGCCTAAAAGGACAGGCAGCAGAAATTTACAAGTCAGGAGTGGAGGGAAGAAATATATAGATCTGATTTTTGTTCTCTGTAAGAACATCAGTCTTTCCTGCATTGGGCATTCACAGCCTCTTACACATGGCTCTCTTACACACTTAACGACAATGCATTAGAATGACTGAGACCCCTTGTGTAAATCTCTAGTGACCAACAGGCAGCATGGTGGCTCCCTTTCCCCACTTCCATCTCTCCTCCTCCCTTCTTCCCGAAATACCAGACCAGCTTCAGGTACAGTGCTTGGGATTGAGCAAACATCATTTAATCTTTGCTGATTGATTACATGATGCCTGTTGCCTGAAGGTGACCCATGAAAAAGGTCAGGCATAGAGGAGGAAGAACAGGAAGACACAGTGTCCTGGGTGCCAGCAAAGCAGAAGAGGAAGGGGTGTGGGCAATCAACCCTATTAGATGAATCAACCCTCAGGGGCACAGGAGCCAAGTCAGTGAGAAGCAATGGCTGCCTCCGAAATGGTAAAAACCAGTATTTTTTTTTTTGCTATTCTAATTTTTTGGTTGATATCTTGTAGCCAGAGAACCTTCCTATTTCTATCTGACTTCTGAAAAAGAAGGCTTGGTGCACACTCTTTACGTATTCTGAAGGCCCGGGTCCAGCAATTATCATTTCAAACTCTCCCATTGATCAAGGAGCCCTAACGGCCATCTAATCAAATGTGTTCATCACAGAAGTGTGAAGATAAGATCTAGAGAAACTCTTTGATATCCCCATTAGTGACAGACCAAGCTTGAATGCAGGTCTTCTGAGCCCTGCAGCTCTGCTCCAAGCCACTGCATGTCCTGAGGGTACCTACCACTTCTCCAGGGTAAGTCCACTGAAGGTCAACCACCTCATTGTTAAAAACAGCACAGGTGACTATAATCGTTTCCCCTGACTTATACACAGTTTTAAGAGCTTCCATTTCTAGATCCAGCTTTGATGTTGCTATAAAAAAGAACAAAAGTAACGGGCTTTTAAAAATCCATAGGATAGCCAGGATCTTACAGGATAGTCAGGATCTTATAAAGTTTGAGAGTTTCTTTCTTTTTTTTTTTTTTTATAAAAACCTTGAAAATAATTTTCCAACCAGTTTGATCTACATAAAATTTGGAAAATCTCACACAGCTTGATTTTGAGATGGTGTACAACAATTAGGCATATAGTTATAATAAGGAATTACAAAACAATAACAATAAAAATAAATTCCAATCAAACAGAACACCACATTCCTCAGCAGTGGGTTAGTTATGGTTATACTCTGCTGCAATCACCTTGACTGATATATTTATTCATTTAATCCACCAACCTTTGCTGATCCACACTGCTCTAGATACTTTGTTTCTATCCAACTGTTTCTTCTCTTCTTCTCTTCCACTCTTCTCCTCAGTACTTTCCCAGAACATGGCACCGTGCCTGGCACAAAATTAGCTGTGCTCTGATTTTAAAACAGTGTACTCTTGCTGCTACCCATTCTTCCACGCAGAATAAGTGTTCAGGAAGTATCTGTTGACCTCAGCAGGTATTGCACTTCCCCAACCATACTAACTGCAGACATCAAAGGGTGTAGATGTCTACAACTACAATCTTTCTTCAAAATTGAAATTACTTTTCTTGAGTTACTAAAATTAATCTAGGCATCTAACCCCCTGGGTGTATGTTTGTTTTTAGGGCCGCCGTAGTCAGGAATGTGAATAAAAGTAAGAGGCTTATGTAAGAAAAGAATTCTTTACATTATTTTGAAGTCAACTGATGAAACCTGAAATCTTGCATGGGTAATCAAGCTTTAGCCTTTAGTAATTTTAAGCTTATTATTAATCACACAGAGGTCAGCCTGACATTGTATTAGCTGGGGTCCTAAATTCCCAAATAGGAATTTAGGATCACCAGTGATGATGATTTAAAAAAAAAAAAATCCTACATGCATCTGATGATTTTGCCTGTTATCTAAAGAAAGAAAGAGATAATACAAGTACCTTTTAAAGCATAAACATTAAAAGGGATGGTCTGGAACTTTTTTCCTTTGACGGTGGCCTCACAGATATAGGGCCCGACAGTGAAGGTCCCATTAAAGCCCTGTCTGCTGTCGTAGGAGGCAGGTACCACCCCCTCGCTGTTGTGTAAGGTTACAGGAGTCTCAGGATCAGTGGTGCGACAAGGTATGATGGCAGAATCATCGTCCTCCACAATGACTAAATAATCCGTCATTCCTAGAGGTACAAAGGCAACATCTGGGTCTGCAATTTAAAAAAGAATGAAGACTCTATTAGACATTAATTTCACCTTTACACATAAATCCAGAAAAACTATTCTACTGGCAGTACTGATATTAGGTATGAAGTTCACTTTTACACATACATCCAGAAGAATTACCCCACTGGCATTAGTTATCATGACAGCTACAAAGTGATTTTAAAGTATGAATAATATCAAATTGCCTGTATCCTAATGGATAATACTGATGATAAATATAAATACTGGACAGAAGCTGTGGCTTATGCCTGTAATCCTAGCACTTTGGGAGGCCAAGGTGGGAGAGTTGCTCGTGCTCAGGAGTTTGAGACTAGCCTGGGCAACATAGTGAGACCCTGTCTCTATAAATAAATAAATGAATAAATACTGACTAGGAATCTAAAACAAAATTTAAACAACGATAAACAAAAATGAACAATAAAATAATAGAGTCCACCTCTGTTCAAAACAGGAAAAAAATATTTCTAGTTTTACTAGGAAATGCTTTTAAAAACGCTTATCTACTATAGTCAGTAACATTGAAAAGTAGCACAGAAATCTATTTATTAAAAAGTAGGCCGGGCGCGGTGGCTCAAGCCTGTAATCCCAGCACTTTGATCCACCGAGGCGGGTGGATCATGAGGTCAAAAGATCGAGACCAACCTGGTCAACATGGTGAAACCCCGTCTCTACTAAAAAATACAAAAAATTAGCTGGACATGGTGGCGCGTGCCTGTAATCCCAGTTACTCAGGAGGCTGAGGCAGGAGAATTGCCTGAACCCAGGAGGTGGAGGTTGTGGTGAGCCGAGATTGCGCCATCGCACTCCAGCCTGGGTAACAAGAGCGAAACTCCGTCTCAAAAAAAAAAGCAATCCTCTGAGAAATACATAAAATGTATAATTCCATAGCCTGAGAATTTCCTTTCCAAAAGAAAACCAGCTACTTAAGCTACTGTAGTATGAAGTTCTAAGAGTCTCAAATAGCAGCTGTAGAAAAGGCCCCCAAATCTCCATTATTGGCAATAAAAAGATCTCGGTCAGACAGCGACGCAGGTGATACTTGATGGTGTCTGTGCTGGAGGAAGGTAGGGAAAAAGAAGAATTTTTGGACAATCTTATAGATTAAAACTTCAGAGACTGGTGTACCTTTAACGCATTCCCGTTTCTGCTGTTTTCTTCACAGCTGGGGAAAATCCCTCCACACTTAGAGGATTTTCCTGAAGGAATCTAAGTGTGAATGAAGTTGGGGTGACATTCTAAATACCTTCCCTTTTCAAAACAAAGGTTTTTTTTTTTTTTTAAATTGTTAAGAAGGAAGGTTCATATGAATAAGCGTATCGTGAAAGAACTAAAGAGGGTCTAGATCCCCGGGGGACACCTATAGTTATAGAGGGTAGGAAGGGGAGCCCTTTAAAACCTGAAAACTAAAAGACAGAAAGGTAGGAAGACATACCTCTGTGAGAACCCCCTTCCTCGACCTGTGCCAAAACAGCAAGGATGGCAAGAATTGTAAACAGTTTATGCTTTGTTCTAAAACCAAGTATTCTAGCCACAGTCCTTTTAAATTTACCCAGCTGCAGACTGAAATGGTCATCACTTGTACTCGGCCGTTTTGTCCTTTAATTAAAACATAGCAGTAGGCCAGGCCTGGTAGCTCATGCCTGTAACCTCAGAACTTTGGGAGGCTCAGGTGGGTGTGGATTGCCTTGAGCCCAGGAGTTTGAGACCAGCCTGGACAACATAGTAAAACCCTATCTCTACAAAAAATATAAAACCTCAGGTGTGATGGCTCATGCCTGTAATCCCAGCACTTTGGAAGATCAAGGCGGACAGATCGCTTGAGGTCAAGAGTTCAAGACCAGCCTGGCCAATATGCTGAAACCCCTGTCTCGACTAAAAATACAAAAAAAAAAAAAATTTTTTTAAATCTATATAAAAATTAGCCAGGTATGGTTGTGCATGCCTGTAATCCCAGCTGCTTGGAAGGCTGAAGTGGAAGGATCGTTTGAACCAGGGAAGTTGAGGCTGCAGTAAGCCGTGATCATGCCACTACATTCCAGCCTGGGCAAGAGAGTAAGACCCTTTAAATAAAAACAAAGTTTTTAAAAATGAAAAAGAAAATTTCTTCCAATTCTATGAGAATAAATATATGTTGATAGTAAATCTGAAAAACTGAGGGTTTATTTGGAAGATATTATAATGTACTATCAGCAGCTCAAAGACAGGGCCTACCTATTAATCTTTGTGTCCTCAGCACTTAGCCCAGTGCCAGACACACTGTGAGTATGTGTGCAACTTGATGGAACTGAATAGAGATGAGTATATTTCAGATAGTTTATTCAGTATCAGTACAGGACAGGTCATAACAAAGATGCCTTTCAAAACTTAATACAGCTCTGAAATGCTAACAATAAATATTTCTTGATAACATTACAAATGATTTTTATTTAATTGTGCGTGTTAGCGTACATCTTTCAAAATTCCTGCAGTAAATATTAATTATTTATATGTATTTTCAAAACCTTGGTACATTTAACAGGAGAGACAGGACAAGAAGGAGTTTGGTACTGGGGACCCATCCAACTCACCTGGCACATAGATGTAAATGTGCCTGCCTTCAAGCTCATTCTCTTCTGTCTGAGTGTGGTTGTAATAGCAAGTGTACAGCCCTGTGTGGGCTGCCGAGGCATTGCTCACTTCCAAGACCGTCACAAAAAGGCCACTGTTGTTTTCCTCATTTCTGATTTCCACACTGGAGTTCTCTTCTTCAGACATGGGGTACTGCCAGCTCACTTCACTCTCCCCAAAGCATCTCAGAGAAAAGGATGAATTCAGCTGCACAACCTTTTCATTTTCATTTGGAAGGATAGAGGGTAATGAAAGCTGGCAGAGGATTAGGCTCAGCCCTGCAAAAGGAAACACACTCTGAATAGGATGCAGCCAGAAAGGACGGTCTCATCCCGAGAACTGAGAGAAGCAACAGTAGCAGCTTAGATGAACAATGACCATTTCTACACAAAAATCCGTTGGCCTGGACGCTCATGAAAGGCCCCCCATTATAACGGCCACTGCATCTGCTGGGAACAGCAAATGTTGCAAATAGCTCCACCAAGCCCTGCTAGATTCACCCCTCCAAACACTCAAATGATCAGAGGACATCTGATTCCAATTCCACATTTCAGACTCTTATGTGTAACCATAAAATATCCCAAGTGGCACAGGCTCAAGCACATATGGGTTCTTTATGGTTCACCGTCACTGCAGAGGTTTCCCGTAGTTAAAAATGAGATGAGGAGCCGGGCACGGTGGCTCACGCCTGTAATCCCAGCACTTTGGGAGGCCAAGGTGGGTGGATCACAAGATCAGGAGTTCAAGACCAGCCTGGCCAACAGCGTGAAAATACGAAAAGAAAAAAAAAAAAAAAAAGAGAGAGCTAGAGAGGAGGCTGGGTGCAGCGGCTCATGTCTGTAATCCCAGCACTTTGGGAAGTGGAAGTGGGAGGATCACTTGAGCTCAGGAGTTCGAGACCAGCCTGGGCAATGTAGTGAGACCTGGTCTCCACAAAAAATTAGCTGGAGGCTGACGTGTGAGGATCACTGGAGCCCAGGAGATTGAGGCTGCAGTGAACCTCTGCATTCCAGCTTAGGCAATAGAGCACAAGACCCTATCTATTAAAAAAACAAAAAAACAAAAAAACAAACAAAAAAAAAACCATGGAATGAGAAAGGAGGCAAGGATATGGACTGAACAAAACACAAAGCACATTTGTGGTCAAGAATTCCACATCTTCTATTTCTTTTTTTCTTTCTTTTTTTTTTTTTTTTTTTTTTTTTGAGACGGAGTTTCGCTCTGGTTACCCAAGCTGGAGTGCAATGGCGCGATCTCAGCTCACCGCAACCTCTGCCTCCTGGGTTCAGGCAATTCTCCTGCCTCAGCCTCCTGAGTAGCTGGGATTACAGGCACGCGCCACCATGCCCAGCTAATTTTTTCGTATTTTTAGTAGAGACGGGGTTTCACCATGTTGACCAGGATGGTCTCGATCTCTTGACCTCGTGATCCACCCGCCTCGGCCTCCCAAAGTGCTGGGATTACAGGCATGAGCCACCGCGCCCGGCCCACATCTTCCATTTCTTACAGCCCTTGGGCATACCATCTCTCCCCCATGACTTCCAGGGCCAAAGCGGGATGATGTGGATTTTTTTTTTTTTTTTTTTTTTTTAGATGGAGTCTTGCTCTGCCACCCAGGCTGGAGTGCAGTGGCGCTAGATAACGTGCATTTTAATTCACAATTCGTAAGTCAAACCCAAGAGTGAACACTCTTAAGTTCATCTTTGAACCTCAGATTTCAGTCTTGCTTATTTAGACTGAAACGGCACCTATTCTTTTGAGATGGAGTAAGTGCAACACAGCAAAAGAACTGAAGGTTTGTGGCCATTCTGGATAACGTCCTGTAGTTTTCTATTTATTTTCACTCTTTTGGACTGTGTAAGGAGAGGACAGATAATAAACCCATGGAGCACAGAACTTAGAAAACAAGACACCAAGGCTGATAGAAGAGATATGACTTAACTATTAATTAATGATCTGTAATCTTCCTTGGAGCCTGATGTGAGACTCCTACCCAACTTCAATATGTGACCCCTATAATTCCTGAAGCTTGTTAAGATAGGATTTGTAAGTACATCGGGATCACCTATTACTCTGTGGCTGGGGTATACTTAACGGAGCTCTTATCTTGCTCAGTTCCACCATATCCAAATGGGTAAGACAAAGACACTAACGGGCTGAGCTAACTCCTCAGAATAGAAGAGCACTTGTTTCACGGCAAACATCTGCTGTGCGTATATATCTGGAGGAAAACTAAGGAAGTCCAAAAATACTTCAACAAATAACCCAAATAGCATCCTTTTGGTGGGAAAGAGTTTAAGATTTTTAAAGAGCCAAACATTCATCTATCAATTTGATTCCTAGAGAAGATAAAGGTGACTCTGAGACTTGGAATAAATGGAAGCATCTTTCATCAGGACAGGTATGATTTAAGACTGGTATGGTTTCTTGGGTAAAAATTTTCTATTATTTATTTCCTTTGAACATTTTTTTTTTTAATTTTTCGAAGTGAGGTCTTGCTATGTTGCCCAGGCTGGAGTGTGGTGGCTATTCACAAGCATAACCATAGTGCACTGCAGCCTTGAACTCCCAGCTTTAAGACATCCTCCCACCTCAGCTGCTAAAGCAGCGAGGACTACAGGTATGCCACCTCTCCCAGCTGACCAGTCTTGAATTTGTCTAATCCAGCTCTATAAGAAGACTTGTCCTAGGAAAAAGAAGAGGGTAGCAAGTAAATTTAGAGATTATTATTAACAACATTTCAATGCCAACATTATGTACTAAAACGGCCACTGGAGAGCATTCCTTTTGAGATGGAATAAATGCAATACAGCAAAGGGAACTGAAGGTTTGTGGTCATTCTGGATAACGTCCTATAGTTTTCTGTTTCTTTTAACTCTTTTGGACTGTGTATGCAGAGTACAGGTAATAAACCCATGGAGCACAAAACTTAGAAAACAAGACACCCAAACAAGGAACTCAGAGGGGACTGGGCTCCGTACCTGTAAGAAGACAGCCTAAGACCAGGAACGCCGGATGGGAAGTCCCCATAGCTCTGGAAAACTAGAAAAGTCAAAAGTCAACAGAAGCAGAATTAGCAAATAGAAACAACCCTGGAGCCTACTTCTCTTTGTGTTTTGCACAATAGAAAATATTAACAGCATCATTTTCATCAAACATGTCCCAGATTAAAATTCAAGATTCAAGCCGGGCACGGTGGCTCAAGCCTGTAATCCCAGCACTTTGGGAGGCCGAGACGGGTGGATCACAAGGTCAAGAGATCGAGACCATCCTGGTCAACATGGTGAAACCCCGTCTCTACTAAAAAAAAATACAAAAAATTAGCTGGGCATGGTGGCGCGTGCGTGTAATCCCAGCTACTCAGGAGGCTGAGGCAGGAGAATTGCCTGAACCCAGGAGGCGGAGGTTGCGGTGAGCCAAGATCGTGCCATTGCACTCCAGCCTGGGTAACGAGAGCGAAACTCAGTCTCAAAAAAAAAAAAAAAAAAAAAAAAAAAATTCAAGATTCAAACAGTAAGACACCTGAAAGATGAAAGAATCAATGGGGCTCCAAGATCATGGCAGGAGCTGCCTGAAGCCGCAACCTTCTGTGATTGCATGCAGTTTTCAATGGTCCTTTAAACCATTTTTATGAAGAATTCGAACAACAGAGAAATAAATACTTACGTCTATTTTCCCAACTTCCAAACTAGAGCTGATTTTCATGTTTTGATCCGTAAAGAGGTCACACTCTCTACAACTTTTAGAAAAGTTGCTTGGATTGGAGTGAATATCTTAATATTTAAGTGTCATTAATATTTCTGAAGCTTCCTAATTAACTTCTGAAACTTCCTACTTAATTAACTATTAAGTACCATTCATATTTCTGAAACTACCTAGAATTTCTGAAACTTCCAACAGTGGATGTCATTTACAGGAGGGCTTTGTGATACTGAGGCACATACCAGGCTCAGACCGAGGCACCCAGCCTGGGTACTCACAGGAACCCTCAGAGAACCGCTGGATCCCAAGCCAAGCTAAACAAGGCATGGAAAAGCAGGCACAGGCATGAATGGAGGAACGATACAGAAAGTGAAGGAAGTGGGAGAGACAAGTGTTACTAAATTTCTGTGCGGTGGGTAGAGGGGGATGCAGTAGACTCTAGGATAAAATCAGAACGAGGCTGATTATTCATTTTCATGTTAAGGTAAAAGTATCTGTAGAAACCAAGTTCAAGAACTTTCTGATTTCCTACAGCAAAATCTGGGAATGAAGAAGTAGAGAAAGAGATGGAAGCTGAGGGTCCATAAGGCACAAATAAGTCAAGAAGCGGGTAAAAAGAAAGGAGGTAAGGGAAAAGAAATTAAAGGAAACAAATAAATGAAAAGAGGGCCCCTGTTGCCCTGGGGTAAAACCACTGAAGGGTCTATTCTGGCAAACTGTAAAAAGATGATCCTTCTTCTTTATCTCTTCCCCATTCACTTTATTTTATGTCTCCACTCATTTCTCCCTTGAAGTCACGGATAGTGGTCACTGGTGAAGTCAGTGAGAAGGAACTGTCGATGAACTTGTAGGTGCTGGCGTCAGTAAGTACCCAGGTCTTGACTGAAGAAGCCACGCTCAGGGGCCTGGGAAGAACCCCCAGTTTTAAGATAACCCCTGAAAAATCATGTTAGTCTTGGCCTGGAATGCAAGGGATTCCTAAGTTGCTCCTAATGTCACAGGGCGAATCCCAAAATTGGAGATCACTGTGGGAGGCCACATGGGTTCTTGGCTTCACCCAGGAAGGAACTCAAGCAAATTTATTAAGACAGTAAAGTAATAAAACAGGGTGGCTACTCCATAGGCAGAGCAGCCATTCGAGCTGCTAAACTGAGTATACTTACTGTTATTTCTTGATTATATGCTAAACAAAGGGTAGATTATTCATGAGTTTTCCCAGAAACAGGGAGGAAATTCCCAGAACTGAAGGATCCTTCCTTTTTCCACCATATAGGGTAATTCCAGTCATCAATAATAACATTTGCAAACTATCATGGTGCTGGTGGGAGTATCTTTTAGCAGGCTAATGTTATTATAATTAGCATATAATGGGCAGTGAGGAGGACCAGAGGTCACTTTCATCACCATCTTGGTTTTTGTGGGTTTGGGCTTCCTTCTTCATTGCATCCTGGGTGTGGGGTTGTTTAAAATTTATTTATGAGACAGGGTCTTGCTCTATTGCCCAGGTTGGAGTGCAGCGGCACAATCATAGCTCACTGTATTGTCCAACTCCTGGGCTCAAGCAATCCTCCCACCTGAGCTGGCCCACATGCCCAGCCTAAGAGCTGGGACTACGGGCCTGCACCAACCACACCCAGCTCATTTTTTTAAAAAATTATTTGTAGAGATGAGGTCTCCCTATGTTGCCCAGGCTGGTCTTGAACTCCTAGGCTTAAGCAATCCTCCTGCCTTGGCCTCCCAGAGTACTGAGGTTACAGGCATAAGCCACTACACCCAACCTGCATCCTGGGGTCTTTATGATCTGTATCTTGTAAAACCGCTACACCCAGCTCATTAAAAAACAAACAAATAAATAAATTATTTATAGAGGCTGGGCACAGTGGCTCACACCTGTAATCCCAGCATTTTGGGAGGCCAAGGCAGGTGGATCACCTGAGGTCAGGAGTTCTAGACCAGCCTGGCCAACAAAGTGAAACCCGTCTCCACTAAAAATACAAAAAAAAATTAACTGGGCGTGCTAGTGTGCGTGTCTGTAATTCCAGCAACTTGGGAGGCTGAGACAGGAGAATCGGTTGAACCCAGGAGGTAGAGGTTGCAGTGAGCCAAGATTGTGCCACTGCACTACAGCCTGGGCAACAAAGCAAGACTCCATCTTAAAATAATAATAATAATAATAATAATAATAATTTGTAGAGATGAGGTCTCACTATGTTGCCCCGGCTGGTCTTGAACTCTTAGGCTCAACCAATCCTGCTGCCTTGGCCTCCCAAAGTACTAGGATTACAGGCATGAGCCAACACACCTGGACCAGATCCTGGGGTCTTTATGACCTGTATCTTGTGAAGCCATCCCTACCCAACTCCTAACTTATCCTGTGACTATGAATGCCTACCCTTCCGGGAATGCAGCCCAGCAGGCCTCATCCTCTTCTTACGTACCCCACATTCAAGATGAAGTCACTCTGGTTTGACTGCCTCTGATGCTAACTCATGCAATGGCGTGAGCCTAATGGGACTAGAATCTAAATTTGTTCCATCACTGACTTTGGAAGCTAAACTATGTATACACGATTACAGAATAACGGCCGGGCTGGGTGGCTCTCGCCTGTAATCCTAGCACTTTGGGAGGCCGGGGTGGGTGGATCACCTGAGGTCAAGAGTTCAAGACCAGCCTGGCCATCATGGTGAAACCCCATCTTAAAAAAAATTACAGAATAAGCTGTTTTCTTAAAAAAAAAAAAAAAAGGACGGGGGAGAAATTCGATATATTCACATGTTCCTGTATTTAGCCTGACTTGGGTTTGGTTGGGTTTGTTTGGTTAGACAGGATCCAGTAGACAATAGCCTAAGTTGGTGGTGCCTGATGATGTATTGTGCTCTAAGTGGCCTACTTTTCAGGAATCAGATTTCTGCTTTATTGAATGCCACCAGGAAAATGGGAGAGGAAGCAAAGACAGAGAGAAAGGTAGCAAGCTTCTAATGGGAATGGGGGTGGGGTAGATGGAAAAATAAGAAACCATTATTTCCTAAGCCAAAGTTTGCATATGCCTGCTGTGTTTGTGAAGAATAACCTGGTGATTACTTAGAGTTGATTTTAAGAAGTGGCAGTTGAGGCTCAGAGAGGTTTTGCAAATGACCAAAGTCACACAGCTGTTGTCAAAGCCAGGACTCTAATACAAGGCCTGTGGGATGCAAAAGTGATGCCCTCTCCACGGCACCATCTGGTCTCTCTCCAGGGAAGGTCCATGTTTTAGCTATGTCCCACCCCCGTGCACTTTCCTTCCCCACAATTTCCTAAGGCAAATTACACACCCCTCCCTGCCGTTTTCCTTCTGGCTCCGCCTCATAGCAGGAGAAGCACAATTACAGTGCTGTGAACCCAAATGCAGTTCACACAATGCTGGCTGGCTGGTGGCCTCTGAGGATGCTGGCATGTGCCTGGGATGCAGGGCTTCCACACTGCTGCTGTGGGAGGCACAGCAGGCCCGAGAGCCAGGCTGACCAGGCTGATTTACCACAATTAGCAGTAACGCTTGTGTGTTTGTACATATAAATATCAGCCTCCCACTCACAATCCACTCAGCAAACTTCAAAAGAGACCTCCAGAGCCAGCTTGATGTCTTGGATTTTATCACATTTAGATCCTGTATTTCTTTGGCAGGGCTTGCCAATGGTGCATCTTTAAAGCGTTCTCGAGCTTGAAAGAAGGGCTCACTGCTTTTCCTGCACAAGTTCTGAGGAGTGTTTTGCCCTGGCCAGACCCCACCAGATTTCCTTGTGTCCATCCAGACACAGTGGACCCGCTGCCAGGGAAGACTATTTACTGACATAAAGTGGGCAATGAAAACAGGCCCTCTGAGCAGCCATCAGGAGCCAAATACTGAGAATCAACATGTGTTTGTTGCTTAAGATTCCAAACTCCCTTCTCTGATAACAGTGGTTCCCTGGGTAGAAATCTAGGCTTGTTTGTGAAGTTTCATTTCATTACTTATCTATAACTCGGACAATTTACTAATGAATAATGGCAATACTTGCCCCACAGGAAGG